>NC_079362.1:33940283-34630721 GCF_029582105.1 Oenanthe melanoleuca
CCTACACATTAAAAAACAACTTATTTGGTGAATATTATTACAGTATTTTGGGGATATTTTGTAAAATGAAAGCTATGTAGCCAAAACGAAACAAAATAAACCTAAAAATAACATTGGCTGATTGTGTTCTTGTAAAATACTTTCTGAGTTTGAATGAACAATCAGAAGCAACTGTACTTCTGTAAATTCTCCAGGTGAGCCTTAGCCTCTAGATAATCAAAGACCTGACAATCAAAGATAAAGTGCTGACAAGAAAAAATGCTTGAAGGAGTTATTAGAACTTGCTCTTCTCAAGAATACTGACAGCCAATGTTTCTTCTTTGTTGTTTATACTACAGTGGTTACTGCAGATGCCATTCTTTTGTGGCCTTAGATCCCAGAGCTAGTAGTATGACACTGCATCAACTAACACATGCCTGGTTCAAAGGACACAGGCAGCCTGATAGCTGATACTGCTCAGCAAATGGAACATAATATCCACTGGAGGACGTTCACAGTACCATCCTGGTCTCCAGGACCAATAAGGATGGAAACCCTCCAACTAGGCCCACAAGGTCACACAGGCTCTACCACTTGCAATTATTTTCTTAAATAAGTTATGTGCTTTTTCTCCCAAAAGAAACTCAATATTAACAGGAGCTGATGAATGTGTAGAACTTCTGAAAGTCCTCATATTTTCTGTAAGCCAGAAAAATTAACATAACACCAGATTTTTCAAACATTCTTTTCATCACTTACAGGCTTTCACTACATGAAGTACACGCTATGAATTTAAAGATAAGCACGTCTTTATACGGAGGAAACATGCAGGCTGAGATTGGCAATTTCAAATAGATCTCAATGCCTGTTTATATACATATACGTACTTCTTTTTGTAATTGAAGTGGTGGCCATTGTATTAAAAGAAATAGCTTTTCAAATTTTTATTACCCCAATTTTAAATGTAAATATGAGTGACTCAAAGAACAACCAAGCATTGGTTGTGGGATCTTTAGAACACACACCAGAAGGAAAAAAATCAGTGAAATGCAACGTGAAGGCCCTATTAGCTTCTTTTGTTAGCTGTCACTGCCAGCTGTATTGGCTGTATATGTGCTGTCAGCTACAATACGAAGATGAATTCTGCAGATCCCTTGACAGTCCCAAATCTGTATCCACCTTTCTGGTTTAATTCAGCCTGAAAGCCTCAAAAGACTACTTTCAAGGCTTCACACATAGGATATGTAACAATATTTTGAGCTCTATCAATGTCTGTTCACCTATACTGAGTACATGAATGAGTGTTCCTGTCCACAGTAAAGCACTCTTTGGTCTTAAGCCTGCACCTGGGTTGAATGCGACTTCTGATCCCACTGCAAATATTCAGCACAACCAATAGTCAAGACCTGTGCCAATCTATCAATCATTAGCTGGCAATTACTATAACTAAGCTGAAAAATTCAGCCTCTGGAGAGGGATTTCTACTTCTCTCTCATACAAAATACTATGCAGGAAGCCAGAGTATTACAACACTTTGAATATAGCCATGTCTCATTTCTTTTATTATTCTGAGAAAGAGCTGAACCTTCCTTGATGAGTGATTCCTTGCATAACATTAAGGAGTGTAGAAAGGAACAGTACCTCCTTCTACAGCTCCTCTTTTCATCTTCCTTAAGAAAACAAATGGCAGGTCCCGTTAGCATAGTTTTTTTTAGGCAATGACTCTTCTTCAAGAGATTTACAGCAGCAGCCTTGTAAGAGATTTGTTGCAGGCAGTCCTCCATCTGTAGTCTTACATCCTCACTATGGGAGCCATAACTCTCCGAGAGTGAAATGACAGGAGACTGTAATAGCTCATCATGTATTATGATGGTATAGCCTCTACAGGAAGGATTGCACTTGGCTTTGTATATCTCCTTTGGGTAACACAAAAGTTTCTCAAAAGGCTGAAATAAATTCTACAGTTTTGATTGCTACCATGCCACCACTGTACACCTCATCGCCACTTCCATGCACTCACAACAGCACCGTCCTAGGTATTTTAAAGAACATTTTCTGAAAAGTTGATTTTTTGGTGTCTTGGATATTGGATATGGAACATTTCAGCTGCAAATTGCTAGCATGGTTCTGGCTCAGGCTGGTAACGATGTAAAAACGATGACAGGTGTTTTCCTTGCATGAAACAGTCTGTTCATACAGTTCTTCATGCACAGGTGATCTGACATTAGAAGGAAGTCCAACAGCTGTTAAATAGGCCACAACCCCCATGCTTTAATATACAAAGAATATCTATTTTACTTTCATTATGGCACGAACGTACTACCATAGATACAAAGCAGTACCTAAACAAAATGTTAAGAAAGCCATTTTCCTAAAATAATAATCTTCTAATGAGCACTGAAGGTTTTTGATAGCCTCCTACAGATAGGATCTCCAGTGTAAACCTCTATCCTCTCACCAGAAAGTTACATCTGTAAGAGTATAATCGACCAAAATTTAGTTTCAGGACTGGAGAAAGAAAATTTCACCTTCCTGATTAACTCAAAAAGCCCTATGATCTTGCTCTTTCCTTTGGAGTTTCCAATTTTAAATGGAAACAGACCTAATATAACTCATTTATGGAGCTCCAGTACAAAGTAGAACTGCAATAGGTTTTCTGACTTTCTCAGAGAGTTTACTGAATTGACCTGTTCTTCTGTGGTCAGACATGCACCAAAGAAGAAAATCCTAGCCTTAGCTGGTGAGAACTCAGACTAATGTATCTTTTCTTAGTCAGCAATCAAAATGTCTGCAAGAATCCTACTTTTCTAATTTCAAAGAAGGATGCCTTGAATGCTTTTACTTTGAAAATTCACAACTGACAGGATTACTGACAGTATACAAAATGGAGTTGGTAACATACAGCTTCAGTTCTCTGCTTTGTTACTGGTGTCCTGTGTGATTTGACACAAGCATCTATGCTGTAGTTCCATAGCATTTAAAAATGTGCAATGGCCTGGTTTAACTTTCAGAAAGACGATCAGTTTCACATGAGTTCTGAGATATACAGGACCACAGGGGTCTGAATAAGTCAGTGGGCTTTATTCCCTGCTCATAGAGACAGTCTAACAGCTTATTTGCCATGTGTTTGCTGCAATTCCTTTTCATTATGTACTTCCACTAGTACTCTGCTGAAATGAGCAGAATCACCCTTAATCCTATATCGATACATACATATGAAACTAAATCCATTCACTGGGCACATTATGGAGTGGATATGTGTGGTTCTGTATTTAAATAAATTTTAAAAACCATAAAACAAAAACAACCAAAAAAGCCAAAATCAAATAAACACTACCTCAGGAATATGGAGGCTAAGCACACAGGATGAAATTTTTAAAAATTCAGAGTGGTTGCCAAGCACACATAGATGCAGATTTATTGGTAGGTGGAAGAAGTCAGCAGAATGATAATAAGCACAGTTTGTTAATTAGAAAAAGAAGACAAACACACAGACTGCAACAACACTTTGCTGGTGTAATATTCAGTTTTTAGTCTTCACAATGCATTGCTTCCCATTTCATTAATGACAAGGCCAAGATTCAACTACCCTTTGGTTGAGCACTTAGTTCCAAACCAAGCCTGTTAAAAAATTCCCTCCCAAAATTCGTACTTAAGAACATATCAAAAAGGACAGAATGTTATCTAACAGTATTTTAAAGGTATTTCTCTCATTAATATAGAACAAAAGATATAGATTATATTGCACTTTGTAAAATCCTTAGGTTTTTAAATGTGACTGAGTAATGTCAACATCCTGCACCTGGTGAAAAATAATATTACTATACAATTAATGCTCTCTTCTCAGAACAGAAGAAGTTTGGATATAATCTTCAATTTTCTCAAGTACTAAAGGCAGTTATGTCATTCTAGGGTCTTCTCTCTGTTGCCGTCTCTCTTAAAAAACTCTTACCTGTCATTTTGAGTCCAGCAATGAAATGAAAATACAGATAAAGCTCTTGGCCAGGGTAGAAGGGCAGACTCAAACCTGTTATGGAAAAGTAAGTAGATTCTTATTAACAATAAATTTGGGCAGTCAGATTTGCTCTTTAACAGCTTGTGATGTAACCATGCCTTAGAGCCTATTACATTCAAATTCAAAAAGCAATTAAAAAAATGCACTTAGACATATGCTTAAAGTTCAACTTCTGTATTACTGAACTAAGATTCAGCAAGTCTCATTTCAGTTCCTTCATTAAATGCTAATCTAAATAAATACAACAAGCTCAGATAATTATGAATAAGCCAGAATCTTTAAATGTTTCCTCTCCTTTGTGTGGCTGACCAGACAAAGTACAATAACACTAGTGAGAGCCAGGAAACTACTGCTGCTACTATTACTGCATGCCTACCAAAAACATAACTAAACTCCTTAGTCCGGAGGCAGAGATTCTTATGATTATTTCTAACACACATATCTATTCAAATAATTTCTACAGTTGTCACATAGCTGCACTAAACTCCAGTTACCTATGCTACAGCTGGTATGTCTTTACAAGCTTTTTCATAAAGGCTCCACTAGCAAATGAAAGAATGGCATTTTTCAACCACTATAAAGTTACTATTGCGTCTCTGCAGCTGTACAAAGCTTTTGATTATTGCCCAGAATTTTTTTTAAGAGTCCACAAATTTGGGTGGCAGACACTATGTTTTAATGCATTACCCTCTTCTAATAATCATGCTGAACATGTTTAGTGTACATGCAAAAAAGTAGGAGGCAGAATTTAATTTCCATGACAACATTTTGAGATCCTAAATGAAACTATTGAAGTAAAAGTCCTAAATGCATAGACTATATTAAAAAATTTAATTTTTTTCTATTTAAGAGACTGACTTAATAACATCTATAGCATACACCTAATGCTTCTGATACCAAATCAAATGGAAAAGAGAAACACTGGGATAATAGTCAATTGTATAAATGGCAAAGTGGAGGAACAGAGATTCTGATGGCTCCAAACTTACACAAGAATTGGCTACAAATTTCTTGTTATCAATTACTGTGTGAATCTCAAAATAATAATTTCTTCTATAGAGTGTTCCTGAAAAACAGTTGTTTTATGGCCACATCTTTGAATACCACAGAAATATTTGGATAGAATGAGGTGGAACAATGAAAACTATAGCAATATAATTTTACATGTAAATGGTAGAACATTATTTTAACTAAATAGTATAAAATCTGAAAATTGTGATGTTACTGATGAGTCACCAACCTTGGAGTTATTTAGAGGATATGTAGATGTGGCACTACAGGACATGGTTTAGCAGTGGACGTGGCAGTGCTGGATTATGGTTAGACTCAATGATCTTAGAGGTCTTTTCCAAACGAAATGATTCTGTGATTCTGCTTGCCATTAAACTGACAAGAGCTATAAAAACCCAGTGTGATTCACAACTCACCCACATGTCAGTTTCTGGGTTTTTTGGAAGCCTAACAAAACTCCTTTTCTAGTCACAAGGTCCCTTTCGCTTCATTCTGCCTGTCAAAGGATCACCTTATATTTAAGACATTGCAATGCTATTTCTAATCATGGATATTCTACTGTGTTGATAGAATAGTAAGTAACTCTGCTGCTGCGTTAAGATTCAGAAAAAGAAAAATAGTTACATAGCTTCATATGTTTAGGTTGGGTTCAAAGACAACTGCTGGCCAGTAAACATTCTTTAAAAGGGACTGAGGTTAGCTAATGTGACATTCAGCTACAAGAAGGACAGGATGGAGGATCTGGGAAACTACAGGTCATGTCAGCATGTCTCCAGTGCCCAGGAAGGCTGTGGAACAGATCATCTTGAGTGCGATCACACAGAATGTGCAGGACAATCAGGGGATCAGGCCCAGCCAGCATGGGGTTAGGAAAGCCAGAACCTCAGTGACCAACACAATCTCCTTCCATGACAAAGCGATCTGCTTAGTACACAAGGGAAAGGCTGTGGATGTTGTCTTTCTGGACCTGAGCAAAGCCTTTGTCTCCCATAGTATTATCCTAGGGAACCTGGCTGCTCATGGCTTGGATATGTGCTGTTTGCTGGATAAAAACCTGTCTGGATGGCTCCAAAGAGTGGTGGTGAACGGTGCCACATTCAGTTGGCAACTGGTCACTAGTGGTGACCAGTACTAGGCTCAGTACTGAGGCCTATGTAATATATTTATTAATGACCTGGATGAGGGGATTGAGTACCCCCTTAGTCACTGTGCAGATGGCACCAAATTGAGTGGGAATGTTGACACACTGAGGGTAGGGAGGTTCTGCAGAAGGAACTGGACATGCTGGAGAAGTGGGCTAAGGCCAGTGGTAAGAGATTCAACTAGGCCAACTGCAAGTGATACAGCCAACCAACAGGTCCTGCCCTTGCATCACAATAACCCCAGGCAGTGCTACAGGCTGGGGGAAAGGTGGCTGAAAGCTGCATGGTGGAAGAGCGCCCAGGCATGCTGAACATGAACAGAGCCTGAACATGATCCAGCAGCATGCCCAGGTGGCCAAGAAGGCCAATGGCATCCTGGCCTGTATCAGCAATAGTGCAGCAGCAGGACTGTGGATTGTCCGCTTGTACTTGGCACTGATGAGACCACACCTCAAGCTCTGTGTCCAGCTCCGGGCCTTGCAGAAGGACATTGAGGTGCTGGAGTGCGTCCACAGAAGGAAATGGAGCTAGTGAAGGGTCTGGAGCACAAGTCTTATGAGGAGTGGCTGAAGGGAGCTGGGGTTGTTTTAGCCTGGAGAAAAAGAGGCTCAGGGGTGACCGTATCACTCTCTAAAACCCCTTGAAAGGAGGCTGCAGCCCGGTGGAGTCCTTCTTCCAGGTAACAGGAACTCAGCCTGCTCCAAGGGAGATTTATATCAGATACTACAAAATATTCTTCCACCATAAGGCTGGTCAGGCATTGGAACAGGCTCCCAGGAAAGTAGTTGAGTCACCATCCCTAGAAGCGTTAAAAGAAGTGTAGAAATGGTGTTTGATTCTACTACAAATTCCTGGCGGCAAATGCGCTATGTACTACGAGGTCGTAAGAGTGACTGTTCTCTTCCTCTCAGCGGGCGGGCTCTCAGACTCTTGGGGAGCCCTGCTGAGCAGAGCTCGGTTTCCACACGCAGCTGCCACCGCCCCGGCACGGACCTTGCCGCGGGGCGAGTACGAGCTAAGGAGCTCAGAGGCGAGCCGCAGGCGCGGCACGCCCGCCGCCATGATCGCACCGGAAGCCGCCGCGGCGCGCGGGGGGCGGGGCGGCGCGGGGCGGGGCCGGGCAGGTACCCCCCGCGCCGCAGTGCACTGGCCCCGCCCCTTCCCAGGCCCCGCCCTCCCCCGGGCCCCGCCCCTTCCCCGAGCGGCCGCGGGGGGAGGGGGACGAGGGGGCGCCGCGGCGGCGCTTGTGGTGCAGCCGCGCTCGCTCGACCGGGCCCCGCGGTCCCCGCCGCCTCGCCGGCGCTCCCTCCGTGCCGCCCTCCGTGCGCCCCGCACCGCGCCGCCGCCCGGGGCGGGGGAGTCGCGGGGAGTGGATGCCTAGCAGGCAGTCCGGGGCAGAGACCTGCGGACGCCATGGGCTGCTGCAGCTCCGCCGCGCAGGTGAGTGGCCCGTGTCCCACTCCCTTTTCCGACCCGCCGTCCTCTGCTGCAGGGCCCTGTCACACCGCCCGCGGCCCCCTGCCCGCCCCGCGGCTGTGCCCCCCGGCCCCGCTCTGCCCCTGTGGCTGTCCTGTGGCTGCGCAGCCGCTTGTCCCCTCCACAGCCGCACTCTCTGCCGGCGTGCATCCCTCGTGTGTCCCTCGCACCGCAGCTTCCCTCAGGCTGAGCCCCGCTTCGCTGCCTCCCGCCGCGGAGCCCCGCTTTCCTGTGGCAGTGCATCCCCCTCGCTGCACCTGTAGCGCCGTTCTCCTGTGGCTGCGCGCTCTCCCGCGTCCCGGTCTGTAACCACGCTCTCATGGCTGGGGACGCGTTGCTTTCCGTCCCCACTTCACGCTCCTCCACCAAGAGATCTGCCCTCCCGTGACTGCGACCACCTTGCTTTCCCCTCCCGTAGCCTTGTTGTTTCGTGGCTGGGTACAACCCCCTCACATCCACTCGCCCCAAGCCTTCATACACATGAGCTGTGCACCTTTTTGCTCCCTTTGTAGCCGTGCTTTTTCCCCTCGTGGCTGTGCACCCCCTTGTACACCCTGCCCCCCCATAGCCTTGCTCCTTACCATGCAACGCACTTCCACCCTCTGCGTACTGCTCTGTGTGCTGCTTCTCCTGTGGATCGTCTTCACCTTGCCCCTTCTTCCCCAGCCCTCCTTTGGCTTTGCAGTCTGTGGTATACCCTGCTCCACTTCCCTGCTATGGCTGCAGCTGCAGACTTCCAGTTCTCCCCTGCCATCCTCGTAGGGCCTTGCACCACTGTCCTGTGATCTCCCCCCGCCATGCCTCGGTACATCTCCCTAGATAGCTCTGCATGCCCTGCCCTTCCCTGCAGCATGTTCTTTGGGGTCCCGCCCGACAGAGAGAAGCTATTCCATGGGAGAAAAGTCATCGGCCCCCTCAAGTCCACTCCCCCTGGAAAGGGAGACAGTCCTAATCCCAGCCTCCTTCCTCGTTCTGTGGCTGAGGGTTCAGGTGCCTCCCTACATCCATTTCCCTGTATGTGATTGGTCCCGTGCGCATCTCTTGTTTCCGAGGTCGGTTTTTCTTTCTTCCCCCTCCCCCTTCTCTCTGCTTTGCCCTTACTGACTCCTTTTTTTCCCCCAGAGTGGTGCTGCCAGGCAAGGCACAATCGGGAGCTCCACCCAACGCTCCAGTTTGCGGCTCTGCTTCCCATTTTAACTTTGCCTTTGAACAACACGGCCAAAGCTATGCTGTTTTTTGCGTGGCTCTTTTCCGAAGGCTGTAGTATGAATGATCACGACTGATGCCTTGGCTGTGCTTTTCTCGCTTGTAAATGTTAGTTTCCTTTGGCTGTATCGCTTGCAGTGGCTGAATCCAGCTTCCAGCAGACTGCTTATGTGGGAAAGTCCGTCTCTGCTGTCCCAGATGACTCATCACAGATAGGAGTTTTTGTAGCTCAGCCGTTCAGGCAGACTTTTATTTTTATATAAGAGCTCTGTCCTTTCAATGCAGAACACTGCGGAGAGCTGTCCAGTTGCAATAGGAAACATCCTTTCTGTGTAGCAAATATGCTGCAAAGAGGAAGGCAATCAGCTTTATGGTGCATGAACAAATGATTTGAATTAAGAGAGTGAGATATATGCTAAATGTTAGGGGTGGATTTTGAAATTGTTCAGTCACTGCAGTAGACTGTCAGAGGATATTGTGAAGTCTGTATTGTTTGAGGTTTGCTAAAAACATGTTAGATAAACATCTGTCAGGAGTGGCTTAAGGAAAGCTGGTACAGACTTGGAGCCCTGAGAGTGAAGTTGGTGTTTTGAAGTAATGTTTTGAAGCCTTTTTCAACCTCATTTTCTGTGATTTTCATCCAAATTGCTTTTCTTAAGTGTTTTGTAGGCCCTTTCTAGCTCTTCTGTATGAATTTGAATTTCAGGTCACAGTTCTTTTCTTAAAGGAAAATGCAGGCTTATTTGTGGGCGATGTTAGAGGATGAGTTGGTTTGCATATCTGGCCTATTTGTGAGTTCCAGCTGACTGATTTTGGGTTTTAGGGAAATTTGTTTTCTACTGTATAATGTTAATAGTATTCTACTGAACTTTTAATTTGCCTTCCTTATGTGTGGCAAGATACGGTACAACAATTGAGCTTTGTATCCCATATATGAATGAAGTATAAAGAATAGCAGTTTATTTAATTTCCTAACCATAAGCAATTGTGTGTCTCCTCAGGAAATCCAAAGCAAAGGCTAGTTGCTAAATATTTTATCAGCAGTTTTGTCTGGTATATGGATTACAGAAACCTTGCTACATACCATACAGCATTACATTCGGTCCTAATGTCTATCCTGTCATCCCTATTGTCATTAAAAATAAATGTTGTGTTCCTCATCTACCATGGTCTTTGAACTTCCCTCTCTTAAATTTTTCCTGGGCGGGAGTCCATCAGACACTCCATGTTTGCTCACCCTCTTTTTGCTTCTTCCGTTGTGGCTTCATATTGGTCTTTGCCATAGTATCTCCACTTACCATGAACACTCTCATTCCTTATGACTTTGTTTTTCAAGTAGATTTCTCATAAAGTTTGTTTTTCAACTCTCTAGCCTATTTGATCTTCATCTGCTAATCCCCATTTCCGTTTCTGACAGAAATGATTACTTCTGTTTTGATTCTGCCAACCATCTTATCTGATTTCTGCATCTCCAAGTCCCTTTCTCATGACTGCCACCTTCTCCTCTCATTCCTGATAATGCGTCTACCTGTGACTGATGGTTGAACTGGATAGATTTCTTTGTAGTTTTATTCATAGCTTTTATTTCATACTCAGTTATCCATTTTTTCTCCCTAGATATGTTTCCCAATTCCTTTGCTTTGCAGGCTGTCTAAAGGCCTCTGTCTTAGGCCTTTTCCTATGCCTCTCCCCCAGCAGGATCTAAAGGTTTCCAGAGAAAAGCTGATTAGAATTGACATGTTTATCTTTTTTCAGCACTATCGATTGCTACTTATAGAGATGTATTCTCTTGTTTGCTTTGTGCAATTTTTGCCTTTTTATCTACCGAAGGCCCCATTCATTCAGATTTTATGTTTTAATTTCAAATTCCAGGTTTTTACCTCCTGCTGCCATCTTATTCATTTCCTAATTTTATTCTGAGCTGCTATTCTCTATCCTTAAAAATAACAGCACTCTAGTCTATTTCCCTTCTTTTCCAACATGAACAGAGGAATGTATGTTTGTTGTCACGCATTCTTTCTTACCTCTTCATACTAAATTAATTCCAGTCTAGATTCTGTGTTGCGCTGAAACTGTGTTCAGTTAACATCTCTGTAGGCTTCTTGTGCCTATAGAGTTGTGAGCATTCCACATCTTTCTTACCTTCCTTGACCTCTGTTGCTTTCAACATACGCATTTCAGCCTATGTAATCCTCTACCACATGGTATCTTATTCTCCCTGGGATGTCTGTAGTGCCACAGAATTTTCTGAGTTGGAAGGAACCCACAAGAATTTTTGAGTCCAACTCTTAAGTGTCTGTACAGGGATAGTAGTGTTGTTTTGCGATTATTTACTACATTTTACTCTCTGATTATGGTTTGTTTGCCACTACTTTTGTCTGTGTTTATACTTCCAGCCTTTTCCCCCTTTTTGTTAACTTCCTATTTTACCAAGTTTATCAGCTTTATCTGTTAAGAGTCATGTTAAATTAAACTTAATGCAGCCATACCGGACTTTCTTCCAGATGAGCTAATTCTTTCTGTTGCTCCACTGCTGTTTTGCCTGCTGAGGTGATTAGAACTGAAGTACTTTTTTCCTCCCTTTCTTTCGTATTTTTGCTTTGCTTTTCCATGTTTGCAGCAAGTTCTTTCACTTCCCCTGGTGTAGCTTCTTCTGTGATCTCCACTATTTCTTTGTCATCACAACTAGGATTCTTCTTTAATTCTTGTACCTTTTCAATGTTACCTGTTGTTTCTCCTTGGTTTTATGAGGACGTCACCATCTTTTTTTTCTTTAGCGGCTTTTGCAGTTCTGTACTTATTTAGGATCACTAACCTATTGTTTTTTTGTGCTTGCTGTCTCTTTACTATCACTGTCTTGAACCTTGAGCTTGTAGAGAAAAGCTTGTGAAATGTCAGCAGCATCTTAGCTGTTGTCTTAAAGCAGTCTTATTGTTACTTATTGTTAGTTATCATGAACAGATCTTCCTAACATTCCTTTGAATTGTAGTTTAACCAAAGTGTGCTGTCCTATATGAGATGAAAATTTTTAAAGGAAGGGACAAATACTGAGGTGGAATTTCTATCTCCTGTCTGGTATTGCTGTTACTTGTCAGTACTTCATGGTGTTTCAGCCCACTGTCGTCTCTTGGCCATATCTTTATCATGAGATGGGTGTTGTCACAAGAAGCACCCTTCTGTCTGGATGCATCTCTTTTGTCATGGATCTGCTGTGCAACAAAGCTTGAGTTTCTTCTTACTTTTGATAGACGTAGCTCAAGTTTGTGGGGGTTTTTTCTGTTTGTGCTGTTTTGGAAATTATCTTCTCTTACCTAAATGTAGGGATCTTTTGAGCAAATGGTGCTGAAGTTCTGAGTTGTTAAAATAATTGCATTTTTTTTTTCAAATCTTTAGTTTTACTGAGGAAGAAAAATGGAGTTGAGTGCTGGTATTCTCTTCCCTGTTTTTCATTATTCTCCTTTTCCTGTGGTATTTTCCTCTATGTCACAGCATCAAATAATTTTAACACTGGGTTTTCAGGAAGGAACCCTTGGAGTTCGTCTCTCCTATGTTGCCACAACTGTTAGGCTGTGCTGTAAGTCTGCTTGTTTGAACTAATTCATATAGGTTTTTTGTTTGTTTTTAAGCAAGAATCTTATTTTACAGTATAACTCAAATTGCTCCACTAATTTAGTTTATATCATAGATCTGTAAAGTTTGCATTGTTACATTTGAGGGGACAGAAATTCATAGATAGTGAAAGGGAATTAGGTGTGGGGAAAGACAGATCTTAAAATACTTTCTCATGGAATAACTGTAACACCTAATCTGTTTTCCCTTCCTGCTGTTCTACAATGGAAGTAGCTGATAGTAGCTAGCAGGTGTTTGCTTTGGCAACATGTTGTAGGAAACAAGGCAATTTATTGAAGTCTTAGTGTTTGTGTTGCACTTGGGGAGTGCTATGTGTGTTTAAAATAAATTTACAGCTTTTTACATTAGTGACTTAATCTACGATATGTGTGAGAGAAGCTTGAAATATTGCAGGAAACTGGAGGCATGACTGGGAAAAACAAAGTGCATGTTATTCTTGGTGGTTTTAGTGGTGACCCTGGTTTTTGAAAGACTCTAAGAACTTCCCGTTATGAGAGGAGATGAAGACAGATCATCTCTTAACTTTGCCTTGAGAATCTGCTATCAAAACAACATTGGATAAATCTGAATTCCTGATTTTTTGAAAAAATGAGCAGTTCTGATGAGTGTCTCTTCTGACTGTTATGGGCAATACAGATTACTAATTGTACATCAGCTGTATATCTTCAGTTGTCAGAGGTTCTTGCAGTCAAACGAGCTTAAGGGGCATCAAAACATGCCTGTTTCATTTTGGGCATGGGTACTGTCATGGAAGAAGACCAGACAAATAATGGTGTTGATGAAGGGAAACAGAATGAGTTGTGAATTCTCTTTCCAGGAGATAGGAAGCTTGATTTTCCTTTCAATATATTGACAGTAGATGAGGCTTCTGTTCTAGCCTCTGGTAAGCAGATGTAGTATGAAGGATGAAGTGTACAAGCAGGATCCAAGAACATGCTGATGATAAGGCATCTCATGGAACTGCTTCTGTATGTATTTCTGGTCTCTAAGCTCTGTTAGTTTCCTGTAGAGCATGAGATGTCCTTTTATAAATGCTGTCACAAGCGACTGCACAACCTGTGCAAATAACTTCTTTTGATCTTAACATAGAAATATTTCAACTACATAGATATTTGTGAATACTCTACAAAATTCATTGAGCTTTTCCTAATGAGGACTAGCTGATCTGAGGTTCAGACTACCTTCCAGTTGTATCACTTCTTAAAATTTGTCGATAGTGAGTTATTTCCTTTACTTTGTCAGGTAATTCAAACATCAACATTTTAAGAACTTCAGGAAGTGATAGTTTGTACTGGGGACAAGCATGGAACATAGCATCCTTACAAATTTTTTTTTAAATAAAGTGAAAACAGTTTTGGAAAAGACTGATTATCGCATTTTTAATAGTGAGTGCTAAATCAAAGCTTATGTTATTGTAATCTATTTAGCATTTAGACTGCTGTCAGCCATCAGAGTTTTAGGTTAATGATTGTGAGAGTATGTTAAGTATCACCCAACTGATGGCTTTTATTTGTCATTCAGAAGAAATGAGTGTGTTTTTAAAGTTTTTTGAGTAGTGAAGTTGTCAACTGTTTTTGTGCTGCTTACTTTAAGGCAAGGTTTGGCAGTAACTGTGCATCTCTCTTCCGTAATTGGCTACTATAATTTTTGTTCCTATGAACTTAGCTTGATTTCTTTTGTGAAAAGTAGAACTTGCAAATGAATTCAACAGAAACTGTTTTTGATATTTTGTATTTGTATCTTTCCTCCTTTGAAGCAACTTTTGGAAAATTGTGTAAATTTTATGTTTACCTTCTAAAAATGGTTATGCAGTGTTGTCAGGCTATTTCTACCTGTTGACTAAACTGATTGCTAAGTTTTACCTTTGTTTTATGAAGCTGTACTGAAAGCTTGTCCATCAGATTTAGAGAAAGTTTGTGTTGGTGAATATCTAGTAGGGTTCTTTTTAGGTTATTCAACCACTTTGACATTTTCCAAACTTACGCAGTTAATGAATGTCATTGCATTCATTGGTGTGCTTTTGCTAGGCCCCCTCTTTTTTTTTCTTTTTTATTTTTTTTTTCCCTTTTTTTTTTTTTTTTTTGGTTTGATTGGTTGGGTATTTTTTTTTTATTTTGTTTGTTTTGTATTTTGTATTTTCTTTTAAACCTTTTAGGTAAGCAATTTTCTAATGTGGAAAAGAAGTTTATAATTGTATGATAACAGCCTCAAGAGCATCTCTATATATATTGAAGAAGAGGGAAGTGTCAACTTTGTTTTGAAGTTCATAGTCCAAAAGCTTAGTTTTCTTTGCTTTAATATGATTTCAACACCCAGTATGCAATGCTCGGTAAGAATAGAAAATTACTTCTAGTATATTGGAAAACTGATTCCATACTGCATGATAGTTTCTAGCAGTTGCTATTTTTATCAGTAGTGTTGCTAGACTATGGTGAGGACATGATGAGCAGAATACAGTGACTTGTACTTCATAATACATATGTGCCTGCTCTTAGTTAATGTAGTTAAGCAGCTGTCTACATCAATGAACACTGATCTATTTTGGTTTGTTTTGTTTTAAACTGAAATCAGTCTTTCTGCTCTCCAGATATATTATTTGACTGAGGAAGAGACCTCTGAATGTTGTATACAGATCTACAGAAACAAAACAGGAAACCTATTTAAGTGCTTTGTTCAAGGTCACAATAACCATGTCCTGTGAATGCTTTGTCAGATTTCCCATAGTTTGCTGTGAAAAACTGCAAAATTATTGCCTA
This sequence comes from Oenanthe melanoleuca, assembly GCF_029582105.1. Taxonomy (NCBI): domain Eukaryota; kingdom Metazoa; phylum Chordata; class Aves; order Passeriformes; family Muscicapidae; genus Oenanthe; species Oenanthe melanoleuca. The sequence continues at coordinate 33,955,499 of NC_079362.1, forward strand.
ATTATAAGGAAGTATGCTTATGTAATAAGATAAGGGCTTGACATATTTCTTTTTCCATTCTCCTCCCACTTTTTGTTACATAAATCAGATAGAGCTTTCTTAGTTTCTGTTATTCTAATATACTCTCAGTGTCCTCAAGCACTGCCCTCTTATTGTGTGTCTTATTAAGTGTTTTTCTTGTTATGCCAGAATTTTGAACCCGTAAGTCAGGAATTTTTATTTAAGAAGCTGTGGTTTTTACTTGGCAAACACATTTGAATATAGGATGCATTTTGAGGGAATGCGTATCAAGCTTCTATGAATACCCCTGTAAGTGGCAACACTGTTCCTTCTCACAGCAGTGCTGTGCAGGCCATGAGCTCCTAATGAGCTGTGATGTCCTTGGTCTTGCATTTACATGAAGACAGTGCAAAGAACAGAGGCATCGTTTTCTATGGAATGTCTTCCACATCTCATGTGGAGACCAGTAACTTGGGAGTTCTGCCCTGGGATTCCTGGTGGCTTTTTTGGGTGTGTCTCAATGTCCTGTGATAAAGCTAACATTTGAAATGTGTTTTTAGTTGTGTATTTTACTAGTCCTGAGTTAGAAAATATTTTGTAATTTGTCATTTGCAGTCTGTAGAAGTAATTAAATTTGAAATCCCGTGAAACAGGTTGATGAACAAGTAGAAAATTCAAATGTAGTACTGTAACTTGGTGTGTGCAAAATATCTTCAGAAGTAAAGAATGTTATGATGTTTTTGTTTTGTGGTTTTTGTGGGGGCTGTAGGTGTTGGGGGGTTTTTGTGGCTTTTTTTGGTTTTGTTGCTTTGGGATTTTATTTTGTTACTGTTTTGGTTTTGTTTTCATGATTGATTTTTTATTAATGATTAAGAACCATGAAAGTATCAAAATTGCATTGAAATGGGTATTTTAAGCCCCTGAAAAATATTACTGTGATATTTGTAAAGTATTCATATTTATTGTTCATTTGAAATAAATACTTAATAACATATAATAAAGAAAAGAAACAATAACTAAATAACAGAGCTTTTGTCTGCAGATGGCCTGTCTCTAAACTTCTAAACTGCAGCAGGTGTGCTGATCATGTCAGCTTTATTTAATCAGCTGTGTTATGTTTCGAGATAAATATTTCAGTTGTTGATTGAGGTGGAGATATGTAATCAAGGAGTTTTGAAGCAATGTTTAATATGAGTTGACTGTAAAGATGCATGGAAGATGATCTACAACACAGCATATGCCACATTCAAGAGTGAAGTTCCCATGTGTGAGTTTTCAGGGTAAACATCCTTATATTACACCATTAGTAATACTCTAAGTGATACCTTATGTGATCTCAATTTTGTTCATGTTATGTTAAAAACTTATAGATACCATTGGTGCAGTCGGAGAACATTAGTGAAATAGAAGATGTGGACATCCTGAATTGGCAGTATCCTTAATATCTGAAGAGAAGCAAAGTATAAATTCATTACCTTTTGCTGAATAAAGCAGTATTACACCATCAGAAAACTTTTTTAGCATTACTTCTGAATTTCATACATAATGGGCAGGTGCATCTTTTTAGTGGACTGAGTACTGGAAAACAAGTGGTGAATGCGAAGTCATTCAGAAAATAAGGATGTGGGTGCCTTTATGTAAAATACTGGTATATGGCTCTAGGTCTGAAGTGTGACTAGTGTCTGCTTTGCAGTAAATTGAAAAATACACTGTTATTCTAATGAGGTTGAAGCAGAAATTCCACAAAATTTGATGTTGGACTCCAGTTGTGTGTCCTGTTATGCAGTCCGTTTTGGAATTGCCCTAAGGTGTTTTGGCTTCTTTCTAGAGATGGCTGGGACATGCTGCAGTAGTGTTACAGTGACAAGTTCTTTTGTCCCTGTAAGTGGGAGACATTGCTTCGGTTTTCTAGGTCTTTGTCAACTCAAGCTTCTACCTCCCATGAGAATGCAACCATTAGCAAGCTCTTTGAGGATGGAGGACTATTACTCTTCCCCAGAGGTAGATCCAGGCCAAGTCTACGCTAACAATTATGGAGGTATTTTAATTGATACTATGTGGTTCATTCTTCCTGGGAACTGGTATAATTTAGTAGAGTAAAAGTTTACAGTAGCTGGTGTGTGTTTCTGCCCTAGTAGTAGTGGAGGTGTACCAGTAATATGCTTTATAATTAACAAGTTTTATTGTGTACCTGAGGGATTGTCTGAACTCATGATAGAGTGCTATAAGCTGCTGGCTAGTGTTTTGTCTGAGCACCTTATGTCAGTCATGGAGAGGAATATAGGTAATGGTGAACATTTTGGCTAAGTCATCTGTGTGCAGGGTTCTTAGAGTTCTTGGTGGAGTAAGCTAAGGGTGTATATGGAAATGCAACATGGTTGGTAATGTCATGAACTGAAAATAGGTTTCATTCTTCAAGCATTTCATTGTTCTGCACACTTAAAAAGTGGTTGTGCCACGTGAAAGTTTTATAGAGAGAACCAGTTTACTTGAGTTTTACTTTTGTTCTCAGAAAAATACTTCTGTGGGGAATTGAGTGTGAATGCTTGGGGTCAGGACTTCTGGTCTCTTTTGCTATAGGCTCTAGGATTGTGGTCTGTTCAGAGGTGGAAGAAGTTTCATTAGGATAAGATGTAGCTGCTGAAAATTCTTCTTTTAAACAGCTGCGTAGTGTAGAAAAGTCCACTGTGTCTTGGTCAGAAAAATGCCATATCTGTTAAAACTGGAGAATTACTCTCTTGCACTATAAATAGTTTGGTAAACTAGTAAATTATGGCTCATCTTATTTGTAGGCGGAATGCTTCACAGTAAAGGTCAACATGTGATTAGTACTGTTCTCTAGCTTGCAAAGATGTAAAATGAGTAAAATACCATTTCCTTAAATGGCCATTAGGAAACACTGATAAATGTTTCAGGAACTGTCTTTTTTCTGTGTGGGTATGTTTATAGCATTTGAATGTACGGGGTTAAACTTGGCTTGCAGGACAGCTTCTGAACAGGTGACTTCTTGGTCATCACATTTTTAACCCGGCTTGCCCTTTTCCCAAGGAGCCATGCACTCACATGTCATTTGGTGGTATGCGCTGTATTGCAAGTGGACCCTCCAATTCTGAAAGGTTGAACTTGCATCATAGGTGTAAAATTTATGTATTCTGTACTCACTGTGCTACCTGAATAAACCAAATGCTCTTTATACGATCTGTTGAATCTCTGGTATTTTATCTGAGTCAGTCTGCCTTCTAGGAAAGGTGGATGTTGCAGGACACCGACAGTTCCCACAGAAAATGCCAACCAGGATGAGAATCCTTTTTTGCCTCTAAAGGCCATTTATTAATGCTGTGTGCACACTGTGACTGTTTGTCTTCTATGAAGATAGTTAGCTACACAATAATTTCTGAATTCTAATTTAAATAAACAAAGAGCAGTTGTGTCAATTTACTCTTCTGTATTGAACTACAGTTGAATGTATTCTGAGTCAGGAAGTTATATCAATGTAATGAAAAAACAGAGAATTTAAAGGAGATGTAGTTAGATTAATATGATTCTTGGGATAGGGTTCTGTAACAAATTAACAGCAAATGGACTTAACTATCTGAATAAAGTTGTGACTTTATTCTTACAACCTTTGTGTTCATATGCAAATTGGAATTCTCCTATACTCTTCAGCTGCTATAGCCAAAGTGGAGCCTAGAGTATAACCTCTAGGTTCTCCCATGTTATTCGTTTTCATCCAGTGGTTGTAACTCATGGCAGTTATTCACTAGGTTGTCCTTAAGTCAGGCCACGTGCCTCACTAGCACCTGAATTCTCTTTTTCTTGAAACGTGTCGTCTGACCACTGCAAGACTTTTTCTTTCTGTTTCCTGTACCATCATGATGTTGCAACATTATCAGTTGATGGCAGATTCCATCTTTATCCTAATCTTATTCATATCTTTGCTACTTACTCACAGCTTGATTATCTGTGTATGTAGTGCTGCAGATGTTCTTTAATTGGCTTCTTGCTTCAGTCTCATCACTCCCAAATTTTACATTGCGTGAGACATGTTGTGTTCAAAATAAGTTTTCTTGGTCTCCTGTTGAAATGCTGTGTTATTTCATCTTTTTATGCTCTTATATGGGTTTCACTCTGGTTATGGCACATGAGTTCTTGTATAGCTGCATCCAGTACTGCTTTACAGTTAACAGTGAAAGTGTTTTTGGCTATACTGGTTTGGCAATCCTGTAAGAAGTATATTGCAATATGCAGAGGAGACCTACTCTTTGGTGCTGCAAAGGTATATTTTGGAAGTGGCAGCAAGAAAGAAATATGGAAGAGGAATTTCTGTTTTTGCTCTGGAATGATTGGATGCAACGAATGCCAAGAAAATAACCTCTTTTTATTTTGTATTTACATGCAAGTGCTTTTAGTCTTGAGAATCCATAGCTCTGAATTCAACCAGGAAAAGCCAGTCGTTAATGTCCTGGCATTCTTCCCACTTCCTCTTCTACAAGAGAAGTCTTAATTGCAGACATCCAGTTTTCTAGGTTTGTAGTACCAAAGCACAGTTGTAAAACTGTGATACTGACGGTTCTGATTCGGTTTTGAGTTTGCTAAGTCTTGTGCAAAATGGAAAGATGTAAACTTCTGGATACACTCATCTGGATTCTTAAGTAAATAATTCGTAAAATCAACACAAAAAAGCTGTTATGAGCAGGAAATGTTCCCAACCTGCAAGTTTGTCTTGGAGAGAAAGAGTGATTTGCCAGCCTTCCACTTCTGACTAATAGTGCTCCAGATTCTCTGTGCTTTCATGACAGTGCATGCTTTGTTAATGGCAAGAATATCCTTAGAGAGCATAGTATGAATTATGAAAGCTCTGTTTTAAGGGAAAACTGGGCATGAATCAAATAATTTCCAATTTTTTTTTCTCTAGTTTTCTTGCATAAGCAAATAGTACAGGTTCCTAATCTATCTGGAAGAAAAGCTGAAATGAGCAGAAGTGCTGATTTAAGCAAAGCATGTCTCCTAAAGTGTTATGGTATTTCAGTCACAATGGAGACAAAGCATAGTTTACAGATTGCAGAACAAACAACATTTGTTAGACCTTATGTTGACCATGGATTAACAGTTTATGCTGCCAAAGCATGAAAATCAGTTCTGAGTAAATGACTAAGGGTGTAGAGTAGACAGGGAGCAATCACCAAAGAAACACAGACACCAACATCAAAGACAAAGATAAAGGACTGTGAAGCTGTGGAAGAGGATTCATTGGGAATCCAGAATACAAGAAAGTAAGAAAGTAAGAAGAAAATAGTATACAGATAAGGGTAGCTAGCTTGGGTTTTGGTGAGATCTGACGACAATTTTAAGGATGTATGATTTCATACGTTGTTACCATGCTAGGTGGTTAAATTGTAAGTTAGTATGTATCTAGTACTTGTTGAGCTCCCTCCAAGGATACTTTTTGTTCAGTGCCTTCCTGAGGGTTGTTGTTGTTGTTTGGCTTTTGTTTGTTTGTTTGTTTGTTTCTTTGAATTTTATTTTGTTAATGCTTTTTGTTAAAGGTTTTTGGTTTTTTTGCCAGAGTAAGAACCATAGACAGCAAATTAATTTATCATGTAACTTTCTGACTGTGTTCTATGTAATGGCATCTAAAGTTTCTTTTTGACATGTAAGTTGCAGTCCACTTACTAAGTAAAATGGATTACTTATGGTAACTGTGTCTAGCCAGGCAACTGAAAACCTTGCCAGAGCTATTCAGGCTTTTAAAAATCCTATTAAAAGATTTTGTTTGCAGATGGTACAGAGAGGATTAAAAAAAACCCAAACCAACAAAACAAACAAAGCGCACTCTGCAGTGCCTTTTGCTGCTCCCTCTTTTGCCAAGGGCAGTTTGCTCATAAGACAGCAGCTGTAGCTGAAATTTATCTCTGCTGTTTGTAAATAAAAGTAAATTTCTAAAGTAAATTTCTAAATTCCTTGAAGTGAATTTAGGACTAGGAAGCATGAAGCCTTACATATTTTATGCAATTATGATTATGCTAATTATAGCAACATAAATGTCACAATCCTGTTGTGAATGTTAAAGTGTGTTAGTTTTTGAGTGTGAACTGCCAGGACCAGAAGATTCAGTTTTGTTGAATGTGGATTGTAGAATGCATAGTGTGACCTTTTAGCATCTCTCACTACTGAGTAAAATTTACTGAATAAAATCTAAAAAAGTTTGACTGCTCAGAACTTACAGTGAATTTGGAGTTTGAATTAAAACAGTATTTATCATATCTGTAAAACTATATTTATCACATTTGTAAGTGGAACTTCCTTGATAAAAGATTGAAAAAATTAGCATAGAATTCCCTAATGCAAAGCTGGATTACTTAGAAAACTGCATTTTTTTGAAGTGTGATGCATGCAGGATTTCATTTGTTTACCTAGTTTTTAGCTTCTAATAGTAGGATTTGAAAATATTGCTTTGTGCTTGTAAATCAAAAAAAGACAAAGTCATGAATACCAAAAAACTCTTCTGGCTAATATCATGTAAGTTACATGCTATTCCTTTTTTTTTTTTTTTTTAATTAAAAATATGCAAAATGCACACTGGAGATAAAAGCTGTTGGCATTTCATCCAGCTATTCTGTTTTAATTCAGCATTGACATTTGCTACCTTGTCAGCAAAATCTTGAAGATTCTTTAGAGGCTTAAGAGAAGAAAATAAATTCAAAATTTGAATAGGTTATCCCCTTTGTTCTGTCTCTGGAGAGAATGGTTGTGTATGTAGTCTCCTTATATCAATCTCCTTTTCTTCTTCAAGGATTTAAGTAGTGTCTGCGGTTTTTGGGTCTCAGTCAATATATCTGAAGATTAACTATTTTTGAGTCTGCTGAAAAAACTTGTCTGTGTAACTGTGATTTTTTAGAAGTAGCTGTAATCATTATTTTTGTTTTAACAAATTCTGATTTGGAGGTTAGTTTTGTATTGCACCTTGTGCTTTTTATTGTTCTGAAACCTTTTTGCCTAAATGACTGTTTATAAGACTCTAATTATCTTAGCAATGTATACTTGAGGATTTTTAGCTCATGAGTGGCAAACTATCTGAATTGCTTGGAACTACCTCCATCATTGAGTATTCCAACCTTTAATTATACAGTTTTCCTTTCTGGTACCATAGCAATACAGATGGATTTCTTCACTGAAGTGTTGAGCTTGGCTGCCTTATGGCAGGTAGAAAACTGTTCTTTAAACAGTAATTTATTGCATCCTTTCTACACGCATAGTTCTTGTTCAGCCTGCCAATAGTGTTTGAAAACTTAGGGGTTGTTGTTAAGTTTAATCTTTTACCCTTCCTGGAAATCAGATTACTGAAAGGTAGCTGTGGAAGACTGCAACAGGAAATATTGGGAAATTCATGCCATTAATTTCTGTTTTGTGTTAATAAAAAGACAAGTGAAAAGAATCTGTTTTGTGGATAAACATCTATAAATTTCTGGATAAATTAACGTTTTTTTCTGGGTAAATAACTATTTGGTGATCTAGCTCCTGTGGAGGCACTTCTTGAGGAATCTTATATGAGCATTACTCTTTAAACCTTTCCACCAAGCTTCTTCAAATATTTTGGTATTTAAAGATGGCTCCTGCTGTAGGTAAATTACCTGTAGAGTAATTTTCTGCCTCCTTCTATTATGAACAGACAACTAAAGTGTTGTTAACCTCATCTCTCTCTTCTCACATAAGAGTTCCAAGCGAGAATGGAAGCCTCTGGAAGACCACAGCTGCACAGATGTACCATGGCTGCTCTTATTCATCCTCTTTTGCATAGGAATGGTAAGTAAAACTCAGAGCATTTTGTAAATGTTATATAGTTGAAGAATTTGCATTTGTAAGAAAGGAATTTTAAAACCTGTCAGTAACCTAATTACTGGCAAAGATCAGGATATAGTTGCATGGGAACCATCAGCTGTAGAACAGAAATGGTAGTACGTACATATCAAAGGCCTTTGGTAAGGATCTGTAATTTATTGTTGGTGCCAGTTCTTGTTCCAGCTTTTCTTCCCCTGAAATTGCAGTCTTAATGGTAAGTGATTTTTCAGCATGATAAATTATCGCTTGACTTGTTCCTTATTGGACTCTGCATGTCCCAGAAATGATAGCTGGGAGTCTGGTAAAATATTCTGTGAATCACAGTAAACTTTTTTGTGAGAAACAAAGATTCTGACTATCAAAGAGTTAACTGGGTTTTTTTTTTATTTGTTTATTTATTTATTTTTACTTAGTAGAAGCACCTATTATTAACAATCATATTACTAATTATATAATCTTTCTTTCAAAGTTTTAATGGTTCTCTATGATGAAACCATCACCTTTTCCAAGTGAGCCTCAGAACACTCTACACTTTTTATTAAAAGACCAAACCTCCAAAAGCTGCAGATTAATGAAAACAAGAAGTATGCTTCTTTCCATCTTGTTTTGTTTCATGGACCTATGTTTTCTACTGTTCTTAAACAGAGAATTTGTATTGCTGTCTTGTACTGCTGTGTTGCAAGGTGGTGTCTGTAGGGGGGTTTGGGACTTAGGTGCTCTCAGCTTTCTTTTCTGTTTTCCCTTGGTCAGTGGTGTTTGGAATAATTCCACTGAAAAATTTATTCTACTTTCTTCAGGGTGTTTTTCAATGGTTGGATTTAAAATGTAAAAATTGTAATTATTATAATTATAAAATATAATATGATTATTTAAAATCGTATGAATTACGGTGTCACTGTAATGTGAATATCTTAAAACTGCAAAAAGCACAGCATTCCTGAAGCAGGTAGCTCTCTTTTGCATTTTTTTTTCTGGTTTTGTTGATGTTCCCTGGTTATTCAGTTATACTTACCTGTTCCCCCAATTATAAATTAGATTTCTGTGTTTGAGTGTCCCAAATTTTCCTGTCTAAGCAGTGTAATATACAGAGCAATCTTCTGACTGGGTCATATAGTTACATTTCTAGGAGACTTCACTTGCAGGGTGAACTACCCACATTTTCACTCTTCCATGCCAATGTCATTACCTGTTGTCATCATTTCATCTGATCCTGCCACTGCCATTTGTTGCTCCATGCACTTGTCTCAGCTGTTTACTCCACTTACTCTTCTCAAATCTTAGCCTGTCTCACATGTGAAATCAGTTCCTTGGTTGTAGTGGACTGAGCTGATGGTTAATTTTCCTTGTCAGTGGTTTGCTTATGAAGCTTTTGTTTGCATAGTCATTGCCTTAATCTTGGTTTTGCTAGTGAAATTCCTGAAAGTTCATAGTAAGAGCTGCCTATTTAAGAGTATTTTCCATATTACGTGGTCTGAACCATCTTGCTTTGCGTGATAGCTTCTTTCCTGCATTTAAAACCGGCATCTGAAACCGTAGTGGCCTTGACCTGGTCACTTGCTGTAAGAGGATTTCCTTAAAAGAAACTTGTGTTGGGTAAACCTCTTCATTCTAGCTCATCTTTAAAAGTACTTAATTTCACAACAAGAGAAAAAACTCTGACAGGAAGGAAATCTAAATTGTGTGGAATTGTCTAAGATGCATAGCAATCCTTGATAATTCCATCTCTGCTTGTAGCTCTCCTTCACTGCCTGCCCTTGCCCACTTGCTGACTTTTCCCTTCTGCTTCATGGCCACTTGCTGACAATATGACTTTCAAATAAACCACATACAGGAGTCTTAACTGTGCTTGTGTAATATACAGTGTTAGATTTCTGAATCCTCTTTTATCTTGCATTCAGTTTTATTATTGCACAACAGTTCTCTGTAATAATCCTTGTCTTTCTTTTTCCAGTCTGAAAGAATTTTTAGACAACCTCTGCTTAGAACTAAATTAATAAAACAGACTTTTCTCAGCTGTCAGACAGAGCATTGCTAAACTATGGGGTTTTTTTTATTCCTCCAGGGTTTTATCTGTGGCTTTTCAATAGCTACAGGAGCAGCTGCAAGACTGCTTTCGGGATATGACAGTTATGGAAATATTTGCGGACAGAAAAATGTCAAGGTGGAGGGAATAGTCAACAGTGGTCTGGACCTCACACAGAAGAAGTAAGTATATGGTAAATTTTTTCATTCTCTAAACCGGGAACAGCAAAACCTTTCTTTCTTTTAGAGTGGTTTTAAATAAAGTGGGAAAAGGAATATGCTGACTCATTCCTACTTGTCCTTTGACACTTTTCTTACTTAGAGGACAGCAATTGTTTGTAACAAACAGCAACATTAGATTGTATGTTGGCAGATATGCAATATGAATACTGCTAAAGCACTGAGGAATTACTTTTTCCTCAGTATCCATTTCATGTAGGATATTGTACTAGGCTGCTGAAAAGTCTTGTTTGTTAGAGTTTTAAGTGTGACAAGTATTCTCAGATTTGGGAGCTTTTGATATCAATGTTTGCTTTTGATGTCGTATGCTCAGTTTCTACCGCTAGGCGTAAGGGGAGATGAGATACATCTGCCGCATTAGAATAAGACTTTAAAATTTAAACTGTAGGCAGAATGTGACTTGTGGAGAAAATGCACAAGACTTTAAAGGTGCGTATCATGCTGCAGTAATAGTACTGGAGCAGTGGCAAGAATTCTACACTGACAGGTTGAATACCTGTGAATGTCTGTTGAGTTCTGTCTTGTCAGTCAGACAAGCTCAGAGTTCTTCTGTACAACTTGGGCAACATAAGAAAGTAAACTGTTTAGCTTAGTACAGTGATATTAACTGACAAAAAAAAGTGGTTTTGTCACTGTTACTTACTTCAAGGACCTAAAAAGTTACTAATTTCTGAGTATGATAGCCTTTTTGATTTGATGATTTTTGTAAGTTATTTTGGAAGCATGCTTTCCTGCTTATTTCGAATTGCTATTCTAAAGATTTCTAAATATCTCATTTAAGATTTAATGTAGATAAAACCAGAAAGATTTGATATAAATAAAATGTCTGGAACTTTTCACAGATATCTTTTGTCAGAAAAATTATTTCTTAATTTAATTGCATCTTTCAAGAAGGTTGAAAGGCTTAAAGCTTATGCAGCATAATTTTCCTATTTTTTTTACAGAAACATTTTAGCACTTTCTAAACCCATGACTTTGTGATTCTAGTGTTCTAAGAAAAAATGCAAATTGTAAAATCATAATTTGAAGTTTACCTTTAGAAAGAAATGGTGTCTGAATTCATGTGAAGGTAGAGAAAATCAGATGCCTTATTGAAATTTAATATTGGGATAGTCTTCTACATGTGACATACCAGACTGTCATGTGGGGAAACATCTACCACTAAAATTCCTCTTGTAATGCTCAAAAGACAGCAGATAAAAGAGAGACTTTTTAACCACAGCTAATTGACAGAGCGTTTTGTTTGTCAAGAAGTCTTAATGAGATTCAAAAGAATTATGCTTTTCTAACAAAGATGTGGCTTGAGGCATGATTTAAGCAGATTAATAACACATATGAGTTATAATCATCTCTATTTGGATAAGAGAAAACCCTCTGCTAAGGCAGATTATTCTTTAACTGTTCACATGAAGTGCCTGGTATAGTCCAGGGGATCCAGTTTTGGAAGACATTGTTTCTTATATAAATAAGTGAGTGATCCTTCTTTCTCTCACAACCCATAGTTTCTTCTGAAAAATTGCCAAGCAAATTTAAAAAGCTATCTGCTTTGCATCTGTCTCTAGCAGATGGAGTTCCTACAGTGTCTGAGGTGGAGTTCATGGGAGTATTTAATGCTATTTTTATAGCAGCACTTTGCAGACAGATTGTAAAAATAAACTCTTCTTCTTGCATGTACATTTCAGTTTGTGTAGAGAAAGAAAAGACTTTTAAGCTCCACAAATGGAGCTCTGGAAACGAAGTTATTCTCATTTCATTTTGCTTGCAGGGTAATTCCATTTTCATTTCCTAGTCCAAGGGCTGAAAAGTTAAATCATCTGTAAAAATAACATTTTCTTCCTTGTATATGACAGCAACCCACAGGCACTGTCATGTGGAAGTGAAATTGATGTGGTCTGTGTGGATATGGAAATCTGTGTGGTAAGGGTGAAGAGCAGAGTTCTCACAGGGATATGATTTGCTCTGTGTACATCAGATATGCTGAAACCAGTGAGATGAAATATTGGGAAGGAGGATTTTACAACCTGGTCTCATGAACAAAGAGTGGGTCAGTCATCCTTTTATTTTTACATAGTAACCATAACACACTTTAATAGTCTGTTTTCTAGGGTCAGACATTGGATTATGCTCTAGATCTGGCAGTGAATTCCAGTTAAACCTATCTGCTTCAAGTAAGCTCTTTGCTTTACAAGTTCTGGTAGTTATAAGGGGTTAAAATGACCTTTTATTGCAAATAAATGATAATCATAGCAGCCAAATGTAAGTCCTGAAATGCTAGTTCAGTCTGGCTTTTGATCACCAATGCATTGTTATTTGGACAGAATTCAGTTTTTGCTGTCTACTCAACTGCTAGGAGATGTGCATAGGATATGTGTTCAGGTGGCATCCTGTCTGAACACCTTTGACCCCAGGAAATGCTTGAAGTTTAGGTAATAGGAAAACCTGGGGGTGGTTTGCAACATGTACGCAGAGAATATGAGTGAAACAGTATATGCCCTACTGTTGAAGAAATTTTTGATTTTAGACTCTCATCTCCATTAGATAGTACAGATCAATTATGATATCTGGTAGCTCTATCTATGTGCCTTGGAAGAAGAGAACCTGAACAAGAAAAGACCTAGGGAATTCTTTCGCTTGCAATCTAAATTCCCTATCCCTTACATGATGGCCTGGACCAACAGCACTTTAGGGCCTGGAGTGGTCTTGCTTTTCGTTGGTTTGCTATTGTGTTACCAAGTGGTTGCCATGTGGTCACCTACAAACCCTCTTAGACTGGATTTTGTGGAGGTTTCTCTTGGTTTGTACTCCATGTTGCAATATGGTCATTACCATATAGCTCGTATAACACACCCTATGGGGTGTACACTCTAGCTGTTAATTTTTAGGTAATATTTAAGATGCTAGCGTTGTCTAAGTGTTATTATTGTTCAGATTACTAGCTCGGTTTTATCTTATTGCTCTACAGCTACCTGAAAGGATGGGGGAATCAGTCTCCACTCCCAGGTAACAAGTTACAGGATGAGGGGAAATGGTCTCACACTGTGTAAGGGGAGGTTTCGATTGGATATTATGACAGATTTTTTTGCCTAAAGGTTATCAAGCCCAGGGAAGTGGTTGAGTCACCATTCCATTTAAAAGATACTTAAAAATAAGATATTTAAAAGTGTATATTTGGCATTTAGGGATGTGGTTTATTGGTGGGCTTGGCAGTGCATTTACAGTCAGAGTAGATGATGTGAAGGTCTTTTTCAACAGAAGTTAATCTGTCATTCTAATTCTGCTTTCTTTTAGTTTAAAGCCATCCCTTGTCCTTTCACTATTTGCCTGTGTGAAAAGTCACTTTGTCTTTTACAGAAGCCCCCTGTAAGTACTGGAAAGCTGCCAAAAGGTGTCTCCACAGCCTTCTCTTCTCCAGGATGAACAGCCCCAACTCTCTTAGCACATCTTCATACGCTCCAGCCCTCTCATCATTTTCATGGGTCTCCTCTGTACTTGTTGTAATGGGTTCATGTCTTTCCTGTACTGGGCATCCCAATGCTGGGTGCGGTATACAAGCTGAAGGATGCCCTTGAGGGGAGAGTAAAACTTTCCTTGCTAGTCATGCTTCTTTTTATGAAACCCCGGATACAGTTGGCTTTCTGGGCTGCAGGTGTACATTGCCAAGTCATGTCCAATTTTTCATGCACTGGTACCTCCAAGTCCTTCTCTACAGGGCTGATACTTCATAAAGATGCATAAATGTGCATATGTTGTAAGTCTACTATATTGGTTTTTCAAATAGCAAACATATTTTCATTTGCAGTGTTGAAGCATCTCTAACAATATGATTACTTTGTTTATGTCATTCTTTGTATTGCTGATATAAGTTAGTTCCTTAATAGACAATTGCTGATTGTAAACAATTGAAATTGCAACACAAAGTATGTAATGACATTCTTATAGGGGGAAGCAAAACCTGTCCTGTGGTGGCAGAGTATGACATTTTCTGCAGTAAAATCACTTATTTTCTACACATAAACTTTATAAACAAAATTTAACTTTTTTTCTGTAATGGTGTTTCCTAGAATTTTGGTTCTTGTTTTAGCTGTGATGAAGTAAAAATAATCTTACTTATCTCACTTGCATCTTCCAAGGCTGCAGATTGAAGCCACATATTTGGTAGCCTGGAGTTTTTTTCCTTACTGCTGTCAGAACTGTGTCTGTACCATACAATGCAAAGTTTCAATTATATGTGCTGTATAAGGCTATGCCCACACTTCTGTCAAAACTGCATATGATGCTGTAATTGCATTGTATTTCTAAACTTCCAGGTTTGAGTTAGAATCATAGTGGTTTTTTTATAAAATATTCTGGTGATTAAAATGATAGCTAGACCCTTGAATTAAAATCACTGTAGAAAGAAGTGTGATGACTTCTAGCTTGCTAATGGTGAAATTCCTGATTTGGTTTCCATAGGAAAATTCAGAGGACTCTCCTGTCCAGGAACTGGAGTCCAGTCCTACAGCTCCCAGAACCCAGGGTCTCTGCCTAGGCTAAGGATGTAGATGGACAGTAACATAGTTACACAGACCGGCAGTGACAAGGTGCTGCCTTCAGCTTCACAAGCACAGCCAACCATGTCCCCTCCTCCTCACAGGCTGACAGTGGCAGAAGGTCACTAGTGTAGGCACACGCGTGACACTTTCCAGGTTCACAAGCTCACATACATTTGCGGATTCTCCAAGTAACAGCACAGCACCTTATCCACCTTATGGGTTTCCCCTACTCACCAGCTGATCCAGTTTGCTAAGTGTTAAACACTCACTCTCTCATTTCACAAGCATACCAGAGCCACAGTTTCCCCTAAATAATACCACAGACCCTCTGCCCACCCAACACTTCTCACCTAGAGCTCCCTACTCACCACCTGATACAGCTTGGATTTTGCTAGTGAGCTATACCAGGAGTTGGAGTCTGTGATCCTTATGGTCCCTTCCAACTCAGGAATTTCTGTGATTCTATAATTTGCATAGATCTGTTCTGGAAAAGGTACAGGTGCTCAGTCCCATCTACAGCCAGCGCTACAAGGGCTGTGGCTACCTATTCTGAGTCTGTCATCTCTGCAGCTGCTTTTTTTGTGGGCACATATTGTTCCCACTCCAGCAGCTCAATCCCAAGACCTCTCCTGGACACTGGCACTGAGACTCGCTTTGGTAGCTGACGACACAGTCCTGTGGCATCCAAACCTCTGGTCTGATTCCAGTTGCTGGCATCAAATCCCTCATACCCATGTCAGTTCCCCCCAGTAGCTGGCACTTAATCCCTCCAGCACTAGCAGCATCCGTGCATGTGGGATGGAGACTGGAATTATAGAGAGTGTTAAAAGCTTTAGTAGTAGGACAAGATAGACTGCAATGATGAGGTGCTGAGGTCAGATAATGTACTGACCAACATCAACTTGCATGCATCTGTTCCTTTTTACACCCCTGTCTGCTCCTATCCCATGCACATTCACTGTTTTTGTGCTGGCAGGATCCCACTGACCCCTCCTACATTCTGCACTTATCAGTTTGCATCCCTATCAGTAGCAAAGTCCCTGTCTGCAGTTTCTTGGTAGCCCATCAATTGCTGTCATTTACTAGGTTGTTTTCGATTGGTGTTTTTATTAACATTAGGTGTATATCTGTCTCCCTCCTTTTTCTTATCTCAATTTGGCAAGGTCCTTAGCCAGATAATCTTACTGAAAAACCAACATTTTCATAATCCATATATCTTCTTTATCAATTACTAAGAATGACCAGGTTTGTTCCCATCCTAGCCTCCCTTGCTGTATCAGTTAGGTTTGACTCTGTAGGTTCTGCTTTGTAGCTTCTTTGACCAAATACCCTCAAGGAAGTATTGCCTGCCTTTTATCCTTATGTATGAGATGATACCTGGAGGAACTTAAATTAAAACAACCATTGTATGTCTTGGTACTCAAGAGTATTTTCTTTGAAATAAGGAAAAACTCTGGCTTATTTCTTGAATGCAGTTACTTTTACTGTGTCTATATGACAGAATTTTCATGTTTACACTTGTTTCTCAGACTTCAGTGGTCTGTCTGTGAAGTCCTGAGATGTATAGTGTGTAATAAGTAAGAAGGAAATAGCGGTGGATGATTTCACTGAGATGTTGACAAAGAAGGGCATGTTTTAAGAATGCAAGTAATCTTTTACCATGTTACAGTTGATTTAGGCAACATGAATTTTGATGGACTTTCAAGGAAGACTGTACTACGTAGTAATCATTCTTGTACACTGACACTGGGTAATAGAACAGTAGACAGCAATTAGCATGTAGACTGAAGGTGTTCAGGGAGGACATGCTTTCTAAGAGCAAAAGAGATTTTTACTGGTTACAGAATGAATTCTCATCATAATGACAGCAAAAATAGAAATGGCATTTTATATGGCAGACTTCTGGTGTTTTCATATGATGATGTTAGGTAATATGAAGAGAATATTTCAATGCATAGTACATCACCAGAATTGTTGGGATTTAAGAATTGTTCAGCTTTCAAAGAGAAAAGTTTTTCTATTATACCATCTGTGAATTCTGTAGGGTTAGTGTTTGTCAAAAAAGTGTATATAGCCAGGAGATGTTAGTTAAGGATCTATAAAATGTACTTCATGCATTGGGTTTTTAATTATATTCATTGTAAAAAGTTAGCAAGTAGATTCTCTTTTAAATACTGCACTTAAGCATTAGATAATTCCACTTGAAATATCAAAAGGAATTTTATTTCTAAGTAAATACTAAAGTAAGCGGTTCAGTTATGGAATGGAAAATCAATCTATATAAAAAAGTGTTCTTAATTACTGGTATTATGTTATTCATTAAGATAGTCATGGACCTTTTCATTTTGCAGAATAAGAGTGACTGTTTGGTTTGTTGGGTCTTTTTGGAAAAAAGCTGGAATTCTCTAAGTCAAGTTTAAGGTTGGAATAAAGGTTTGTGAATGAACTCATATCTGTGACGAGGCATGGTAGGACTACTGCTGTTTTTATGAGTAGCACCATTTGAATGGACTTGAATCAGGTAGAGTTGAACATCCTGTCTGTGTGATCCAGAGATATATAAATATGGATATATAAGTACCCATACATTGTTGTGCATATGTTGAGTACATAAATTCTTTTGCTCCACACAGTTGCAATAATGTAAAATTTCCTATGTTTCTGGATTGACTGAATTACTCAGTCTTGATGGAATCCCGTAGTTTGAAATTTTGTTCAGTGTAATTGTTAACTAAAATAGAAGTAATTTACCTTTTTTCCTTCCATAGGTATGTATTCTTCTTGGATCCATGCAACATTGATATAGTACATCAGAAGATTAAGTCTATTGCCTTGTGTGTATCAGCTTGCCCAAGGAAAGAACTGAAAAGTCTGGCTGATATACAGAAATTTGCAGAAACTAATGGTATGAAAACAATAGGTTTGGTTTTCTTCATATTTTCGTAGGATATGAAAAAGACTCATATATGGGCTAAAAATGAAATATGTATTAAGAAATATGAACAGAAATAATGTGCTCTTTTCATTAAGCTAAAACATTGCTGTATCTTACAATATGATAGGGTTCCACTGTGTCTTGGGCAGTTTGGCAATAGGAGTACGAAGTATAATAAGCATTTGAGGGAATGTTTTTCGCTCTTAAGGAAGCGTTTTGTCATTGCTGCTTAACAGTAGTGCTGTTGAAATGTTCTCATGTACAGGGGGCTAGTGAGAGCTGTGCTGTTGCTTAATGGCACTTGTGGCCCAGAGTATGGTTGTGTGTGTGTGAAAGTATTCCTGCCTTTATTCAGTGCTACAGTGCAGTTCTTTTTTGCTTTTGTTTTGTTTTGTTTTGCTTTGCTTTGCTTTTAAAAAGAAGTGTAAAGGAAACAAAATGCATTAACAAAGGAAACAGTACACCTTGTCTTCATTAAGAGCAGTACTTTTTCTCTGTAGTAGTAATACTGACATTACTAGCTCAGTTCGTATTTTAGCAGTGGAATAAAATTAATGAGAAGAGACAAACCATTGGTAATAAAATAAAATATAGGAAATTAAAAATAAAGATATAAAATTAATTTGAGAACATTTCGGCATTTTTTTAGCCATTCAATTGGGAACATTTTCCTAATATGTGAGAAGTGTACTAAAGTTATCTTTTAAAATGATGCAGTAATAGTTCTTTGCAAGGTACATGACTAAAATGAGCCATGACCTAGTTCAAAGCAGTGGAACTAATAACTTTTCATAAAAGAAACTGAAGTGTTTACTTCTGTAGTAGCTAGCACAGGTCATGTGAGTACTCTTGTTTGAAAGCAGAGCCAGTTGAAGTGGCCCTGGGGCAATGTTAGTGCCCTTGGTCTCCCACTACACTGTACCTGCATGCCTGGGTGTCTGATATCTGAATCAGGAAGCTGAACTACAGTGAAGCATCACAGCTTTCACTGAGCTGCACAAACAGCTTCCTTATGTCATCTGTGCACCCTTGTCAATTACAAAAGAAAACAGTGAGTATTTACAGTTGCATTCTTTACTCTTTCTCTGAGCTTGCTGTGTTTTTCTTAACTAATGAAGGCCAATTCTTTATTGGTATGAAGTGAAGGTCATTTATGGTGCAATTTTTGTACCTCTTGAAGCAATGGAATTCAGGCGTGCCTTTTTTTATCACTTACATTGTTTCTATAAGTTAAATGTCTTGTTAATTGTGCCTGAAGTATGTTCAGTATAACTATCTTTTATAGTACAACAAAAACCACTCTCCCCAAAACAAGCTATGCTATGTCTTGTTCTCATGATTCTTTGTTCTAATTCTATTTTCCTTAGAGCTTTAGATTTTAAAACCTAAAGATTATCTTTTTTTAAATTAATCTGACAGGCAATTTTTTCAGTTTCCAGAAGCTTGGTCAAAAGTATGAAACCTGGTGCTGAAGCAGAACAAAATCACTAATAACTTCAATTCCTAATTTTCATTAAATATGTGGCTTATCAAATACAGGTATTACACTAAACTGATTTTTCCTTTTATAGATGAAGTTTGTGCATGACTGAAATCACACCATTCAGAGAAATATTGTCATGCTCATGTTATATTTCTGCTTAAATTTTCACAGTCTATGGAAGTTACAAAAAATGGTGTTTTGCAGCAAGTGAACAGCTAAATTGTTGATTATCTTAACAGTTGCATATTTATACAGTCAAAGTTCAAATGTGATTCAGCTTTTAGCAGAGCAAGAACAGTGGATTAGTACCAAAACTATAATGCTTAGTAAGGAGAAAAATTTTTCAGAGATCCGCTTTGTAACTATGATAGTGGATTTGTATTAATTAATACTAGGATTAGGTTTGGCAGTCTGTTTTAAGTGACCATTGGCTCCACTGTAAAATAGAAATGGTAATAATGAAATCTGAGGACCTTGAACATGGCTGCAAGAGCATAATTTCAGTTTCTGTGTTTGTGATGATACATAGTTAGAAAATAGAGTTCAGCTGTCAAGTTCTGAAGAAGGGGGTTAAGTTGTGTTTGATTTTGTGATAATTGGAAACACTGAATGTTTCCAGGCTCACAACTTCTAACATTTGAAAAGAAAACCATCTCATAATGTTTTAAATTTATAGGTAAAGAATGCAGTCAATTCTTAGTTTTGCTCTGTTGAGCCTTTCTGAAAGCTTTAATCCTCCCTGTATCCTGAAAGTAGCAATTGTCTGGAGACAGATTATGTAGGCTGTTGCATGACTTTTGTAGAATTGGCCATTTTCACCTGACTCATATGCCATCCTTGAAATCACATTACTTGTCCATGCACTTTGAAATTCTTAAAGAAATTACTGCTTAGGAACCTTTCCTCAACCCAAAGAAATCACCTGTTGTACTTCAGTTGCCCATTAAGATGTGGTGTGGTAAATTCAAATAAATGTAGTTTTTAATCTAAACGTCTTGATAAAGAGCTGTAACATGTAAAACATTCTAAAACATATTTGTATTGACTAGTTATTTTATCAATATCACATATGAATTTGCAGCTAGCTTAGGTATTTTTACTAAAGTGAGCCATGCAGTTGATTGCGTCAACACAAAAGGACAGAACTGCCAATCCCAAAGACTCAGAACACTTGCGACAGAGCTTATGTTTGTTGTGCAGTTCTCCAAGCGAGATTATAAATACGCATTTAGGGCAGGGAAAATACTTGCTTGAGGCAAGAAGACCATTTAATGATACAGCAGCCTTTTAGCTTTCTGAATCAGTAATGATGCCCTTGCTCTTCTGCAGTAACTTGGGAAAAGGAGATGATTTTGGGAATAGCACAGCACCATTTCAGGACAGTAACTTCGTTCCCACCCCTACCTCACTTGCCTTCTCACAGTCAGATCGTGCATTTGCAGTACCTTCCCATCAAGGAAGAGAAGAAGCCCATCCCTTGCAAAGCCAACCTGATTTTAAGAGAACAAGAAAGCATTTACCTTTAAAATCTTCACAATAATTGACACCCAGAAAACTGGAACCAGCTGGGACCTTTTACAAGAGGAGGAAAAAAGGAAAGAGAAAGCTGGGCACTTGACCACTTAGATCTGTGACCTGTACAGAGGTCCAAGAGGTAAAATACAGAAGTATTCTGGAGCATCTCCTAGAAGTGACACAGGAAGGTGCAGTGTTACCTGAGAAATGTTGCCATGTTATTCTCAAACAGCCATGCTAGTACTTGAGTTTGTAGAGCTATTGGTTGGAAACAACTGAGAATGTTATATGTTGTGACCTGGTTGCCGTTGCTCTCCCCAGGATTTTCTCACCCAGTAGAACACCTCAGGCACAGCGTACTTGTGAATCAATATTTTTGTTGATCTTGGCCCTTAAAAAATCATGTATTTTGAGTAGTGTAACTGAAAGCTGTTTTTCCCAGAAACCAAATTGATGCTTCAGAACTTAATGTCCGTGAAATACTGCAGTGATGTTTTCAAGGACTTGCTAAAGCGTTTTGAATTATCCTTGAAGTTATAATTAATCTATGACTGTGCCAAATGAATAATGAAATGTCATTATTAAAGAGAAACACTAGACAGGTGGTTGTAATTTCTGTTTAAATCCCTGTTTAATTCAGGGATAACTATAGTGTCTACTCAGTGTGGGAACTACTATTCCTATTCATTGTTTAAATAACTGGATGCTTATTTAGGAACTTAAAATTTTTATTTTGCAGCATCTTGGCAGGCATCTCTGTTGTCAGAATTCTGTAGCTAGGCCAGGCTAGTTGTGGTCTGGGTGGGCTTAGAGCCAGAGGTAATGCTTCATTAAGTTTGCTATAGAGACTGACCTGAAAGAGATCAATAAAGGAAATCAGTCTGCTAAGTCAGAGCAGGTGATATCTCTGAGCTATTAGAAGAAACCACAGGGGGAAAAAAAGGATTTTTTTTTTTGTATGAACATAATGAATTCTTCCTGTATAGTAAAGTACACCTTTGCAGTTCCCGTTGGCACTTGCTTTAGAAATAGCTGTTATGTGGTCACTGTGAGCTTCTGACATTTTTTATGTGCTCTTGTTCCCCATGCCTTTGTTTATTTATACAGTGAAAGTATGCTGTTTCAAACTTAATCCTTTGCTAATGATTTTCTTGAAGTATGATGCAGTGTGTCAGTTACAGATACCTTATGCTTAAAGTAAGTCTGCACCCTCAGGTCTTTGGAAACCTGGGTATGTTTTATAATTTTGAGTGTCATTTTTTAAAATTGACTAGAGTGAAAAGTACATTATGAACAATTTTGAGATACAGTCATCTCACAGTACTCTATCTTGTTACCAGAACTGTCCATCAGGTTTGTGGTGTATTGGAAATGCATCCTCTAGTTAGAATTAAATTGTTTCTTCAACAGAAAGTGACAGCATGTGGAGTCCTCCAATAATGCTGTGTTGTGTTATTGATTACATTAATAAACCATTTGGAAAGGGGAAGAAACAGTGAGATTATAAATCTCGTTGTTGTGACTACTGAATTATTTAGAATCATATGGAAAAAAAGCCTGCTATCAATTGCAGTGGAATAAAATGTCAAATCAAAAGGAATGCCCCCAGAATGAAGAGGTGGGGGGCCCATTGTTATGCATATAGTGTTTTAATTTAAAGTGATTATTGATACTTGGGGAAGAGATTGTGAAACTACTGAGGATCACAAGAGGATCACAAGAGGATTAGGTTGAAGACACAGCATTGTCTGAAAGTGTAATGTTTATGAATTGTGAAGAGGGACTGCATTTTGTATAAACTCCTGCTATATTGGCATCATAAAGGCTGTGTTCTGGTCCTTTCATTACAATTTTGTTTTTAAACTTGTACATGAACATATTCTCAGCATGTATTCACATATTGCATATCTATACAAACTAAGAAGGGAAACAAGGATTATCATAATAAAAGGACCAGTGATTTCCTTTGTCTGTAAAAGAGAAAACTATCAGGAAGAATAGATCATTAAAAGGAGGAATATCTTCGAGAAGGTTGAAAAGTTACTATTCCTTCATATGGGTTATAATTACTATTGTCAAGCCTAGTAGTCAAAGAATAAAGTCTAGTCAACATAATGTGGTTTGTTTCATGGTGATCCAATCCTTTTTCAATTTGGCAGAAGTCCGTGAAGAGAGGATCATATTATTATTTGCTATAGGCATAATTTTTCTGGTGTTGTGCGTCATTGTTCTCTTTATTGACAGAACTCAGCAAAGGGTAGTAAGTACCATCTTCTGTGGAAGCAGTATTTGGCATCCTACCAGTTCTGTGGTTTTTGACTCTGGAATTTGCAGCAGCCAGATACATGTGAGAGTGTTTTAAGCTCCCACTTTTCTATACTGTGTTGCTAGTCCATAATACGCTAAAATAATATCCAGTTATTGGAAGTGTACCAAGTTGTCTTATTGCATGAAGCTTTGAATGGGTAGTATGGTTCAGATTAACAGTTTAGAGCTGATGGAGTTTGACAGATAGATTTCAGGCAAGTTCTGGGGTGAGAAATGTAGAAAAGTGTTAAGAATTTTATCCTTGTGAGAGTCTGGGAGCCTTGTCCCTCCTGAACTCCACCTCTGTCAGTATCAATATCATACTCTAGCCTTTATTGCATGGGTTGGTTGGTCAAGCATAATCATCTGTGAGTCATGTATTCACAATGATAACTAAGTCAACATTGCTAAGTTTTAATTGGTGAACTTGATCATAAAATAGAACTCAAGAGAAAGTAGGACTGGGCTGAAAGTCCAGACGCGAGGAGGTGCGATTTTTAAGTCTCATTGCTGATAACATTTCTGCACATTTCTGTCTGTGAGTTTTATCCCTGTGTCAGAGAACTTAATGAACTAATAGCATGTTACTTGTAAAGGAGACAATGAAATAAGATACTGAGTTTTTGCTTTATAAGCTCTGCTTTATCATATAGCATTTTAGAAGTTAGTTATCAATCACTATAGAATATACTGAGTTAGGGAGACCCATGAGGGACCACGAAGTCCCCCTTTCTGTCCCTGAACGGATACCTCAAGAATCACACCATGTACATGACAGTATTTTCCAAACACCGCTTGAATTCTGTCAGGCTTGGTGCTGCGACCACTTCCCTGGGGAGCCTGTTCCAATGTTGAACCACCCTCTGGGTGAAGAACCTTGCCACAATACCTAATCTAAGCCTCCCCTGATATAACTTCTATTCCTTCAGGTCTAGTTGCTGCAGAGACCAGTGCCTGCTCCTGCTTTTTTCCTCACAAAGAAGTTGTAGCCTGCGGTGGGATCTCCCCTCAGACTCCTCCAGGCTGAATCAACCAAGTGACCTCAGCCACTCCTCACACAGCTTCTCCTCAAGGCCCTTCATCATCTTAGTTTCCCTCCTTTCGCCATTCTTTATTGTGGCACCCAAAACAGCCCCCAGAGTAGAGCAGAGTGGGACAATCTCCTCCCTTGCCTGGCTGGTGATGCTGTGCCTGATGCACCCCAGGACAGGGTTGGCCCTCCTGGCTGCCAGGGCACTGCTGTATCATGATCAATTTACCCTTGACAGTGACTCCCCAGATCCCTTTCCGCAGCACTGTTCTCCAGAGTCTTATTCCCCAGTCTGTCCAGGGTTTTTCTGTCCCAGGTGCAGAATCCAGTGCTTGTCTTCCTTAAACTTCATATAGTTGATAATTATCCAGCCCTGTCATTTGTTGACTCCTCTCTGCAAGGCCTCTGCCTTTGAGGGAGTGAATGGCCCCTCCCAGTTTTGTGTCACCAGCAAACATAATTTGGGCGTTTGAGTCCTGTGTCCAAGTTATTTGTTAAGATGTTGAAGACAGCAGGTCTAAGGACAGAGGCCTGTGGAACCCCACCAGTGATAGTGACACCAGTCTGACGTCACCCCATTCACTGTAACCCTTTGTGTCTGACACATGAGCCAGCTGCTCACCTATCACATCATGTGCTTATCCAGCTGCGGGCTGGACATTTTCTCCAGAAGGATTCTGTGAGAGACAGATCAAAACTTTACTGAAATTGGAAAAATTACATCAACTGGCTTCCCTTGATCAACCAGGTGGGTTACCCTGTCCTAGAAGGTAGTCATGCTGGACATGCAGGACCTTCCTCTCATGAAGCAGTGCTGGTTGTGACAATGGCTGTGGTGTCATTCAGGTGTTTTTCCAGAATAATCTCCATAATTTTACCAGGCACTGAAATGAGACTGACAGGCCTGTAGTTTCCAGGGTCATCCTTCTTGCCCTTCTTGAACATTGAGACAACCTTTGCCAGCTTCCAGTCAGCTAAGAACTCCCCAGATACAAAAGACTGTTCAAAAATAATTGAGAGAGTCTTTGCAATGACATCAGCCAGCACTTTGATTATTCTTGGATGAATCCTATATGAAGTCACATTGATACATGAGAATCCAGCTGAAGCAGCAGATTACACATGAATTCAGGGTCAGCTGTGAGTTTATCGTTCTTCTAGTCATGTCCTCTAGCTCTGGGCACTGAGACCTTCTAAGCCCATCACCAGTGTGAAAGACACAAGTTAAAAAATCATTAAACATGTCACATGTGTCATGCCATGTTAGTGCACAATGCATGCACAATTTCAGACTCAGAACGGAAGTTCATATAAATTACTTTCTCAAAACTGTGGTTTGTAGTCTCTCAGCTGTGCTTTGCCATGTCTATGTGAGAAGGGGTATGTGGAGCTGCTTGGAGCTCTTTGGAACTTAAAAGAATATACTCCTAAAGTCCTGAGGTGAATGTGCTGCTCCTGGTACTGAAGCTATCCCTGTTGTCTCTGTGTATTTTTGTATTTTTCTGCTTAAATCCTTGTCTCTGAATATGAGTCCGTGTTTCTATATCTGAAAATCCTTGTTTTAGTTGTTGTTAATAAGTGTTGATAGGTAGACACTGCTGAGCTCCCAGAATGGAATCCAAAACCACTGGTATGCTTTCCACTATTATAAGTCAGGGTATTCCCTGACTTATAAATGTCATTGGTATCTTCTGTGGACTGCTCCTTTTATTGGATGACTTTGGGAATCTTGCAATTTCTCAAGCTGTAAACTCTTTATAGTAGTGCTGCTTTAGCAGGAGTTTATTTGTTGGTTTATAGCAAAGCAAGTGCAGGAAGGAAAGCTGTACTGAGCTCTGGTCTCTAAAAGTATTTTTACCTAACCACCTTTGGTTACTTTGGACCTTCCTGTTTACTGTACTGTTGTGGAAAGCAGGGTGCTATGTCTTCTGTGTACTGTGTCTTCTGAGCGCACAAGTCCTTCAATAATTTACCTTCTCATTTATAAAGAATCTTTGAAATAAAAGTCCTGGCTTTTTGCAGCACCTTTATATATAAACTTGGGCTAAATATAGCTGTTTTCTATGAGTGCCAGTGATAATGGCTGTTTAGCTTCTTACTAATCCAAACCTCGGCAAAACAGAAAGGAGACATAGAAAAGAAATTCCTGCAGCTAGGTTGTCTTTTGAGGTACTTTGCTCCAGTTAGGACTCCAATATATTCTAATGGCTGGAGCAGTTCTATTCATTGAAAATAAACCATTCATGGAACAGAAACTGTGGTGTGTCTCCATGATACCACTTCGTGTGTGAAACCACCAAATACAGAATTGTAGGACCAAAGTGTGCATACAGGCACACTACTGTGTACTCACAAATAGACCAAACACTGATGCTCTGCGTAGTTTACAAGTATTTTTCTTAATGTTAAATGTTGGGATCTGACATCCAATCCTTGTAGGACAGTTGGATGTAATTTGCTTAAGGTTTTCTCCAGAAGAAATATGTGCATTGCTGTAGGAAGCAAAGGGTGTATTATTTCAGTGATCTTTTAGTTTGTTCTCTGTACCCTGCTCATACTGGTTTTGAAACATTTATGAGTGATAATCATTTAGGAATGAAAAGTAGTGTCTTTGGTAAACTGTCTCATCAAGGTAGATGACTCAAATGTTTCCTTCATCTTTTTCAGGCCTTACCAACTTGAACAGCAACAAAAAGTTTGGCTATGCTAGTCTCTTCTAACCCAGAGTAACTAATATAGAGTGGAAGGTTTGACAATTCAGTTCATTCTTCTCTCTCACCTTAGAAAATGGAAACTTCTATTTAGTGATGCACACAGACTCTTTTGTTGAGAAATGAGTTTGAAGTTTAATGTAAAGTAAGATTATTCAAGCACATATTTGAGTTCTAAAACTCTCCTATACAGTATTGGAGAAGTCAGAAAATCTATATCAGAAAATATAAATAAATATTTATGGGAATAGTTAGAGTTTCTGCCTAATTATTTAGGACAAAAGGACCGTTATTTCAGTTATGAGACTGGTAATTTTTTTAAATACAGGGTAGTTAATATCCTTTGTTTGACAAGCTCAATGAAAATATTTTTATGCTTGGCTGTGACTAAGGAGCTCACGTGCCATGAGATAGGCATCTGAAGGGGGAAGATCCAGAGTAGCCCAAAAGCAGATCCCAGGCAGGCCATGGTAGTGACAGTCTCAGTTGTCAGGCATAACAGGAGGGAATATGCTGTTAGCTTCCAGAGGGAACTGTCAAGGTGTCTTCAGTTTGTTAATGGCCAGAAGAGTATTGAGTTACCCTACAGGTCTTACTTGAATGGTTTCTGACCTGTATGCATTCCAGGATCTGGCATGTGATTTTGTTTCATTTACATCTGTCATCCAAACAGGTCTCCAGATGCACAGTTGTAGCAAGAGTTTCCTTTCCTCTCCATAGTAAATCCTGTCCTCTTTCTCTCCTGCCTGAACTGCTGGAAGTCAAAAGGGAGCATGGGTATCCACAGACCCGCTCTGTTCCTTAGACTTGTTTAGATGTTGGGGTCTTTGCATAAGACACTAAAACTGTAGTTCTCATTGGTCACTTGGGCAGAATGGCCAAGCTGGCCCCAAACACTCTGTATCATGAATCTATATACACTTGTCCACATAACACATATCACATTTCTTCCTATAGAGCTCCTTGTTCTTGCCATAGAATTAAAACCAGCTAGTCATTTAGGCTGGAAAACACCCCTAAGATCATCAAGTCCACTAGTAAACCATTTACCTTAGCTTCATGTCTCTACATTTTTTAACTATCTCCAGGGATAGGGGTTCAACTATTTCCCCAGGTAGCTTCTTCCAATGCTTGACAACACTTTTGGTGAAAAAATTACTCTTAATACCCATCTAAACTTTCCCTGATACAGCTTCATGCCATTTCCTCTTGCCCTGTGTCTGGTCAGTTGGGAAAAGAAGCGAACCCCCACCTGGCCACAGCCTCCTTGCAGGCAGTTGTAGAAAGTGATAAGGTCACTCCTGAGCCTCCTTTTCTCCAGGCTGAAGAAGTCCCTCAGCCACTCCTCACAGCACTTGTGCTCCAGACCCTTCCCCAGCTCCATTGCCCTTCTCTGCAGCACCTCACTGTCTTTCTTGCAGTGAGGCATCCAGAACTGGACACAGGATTTGAGGGGTGGTCTCACCAGTGGGACAATCCCTGCCGTGGTCCTGCTGACCACACCATTGCTGATACCAGCCAGGATGCCATTGGCCTTCTTGGCCACCTGGGCACAGCTGGCTCATCTTCAGCTGGCTGTGAATCATCTTTATAACTTATCTTTTGACCTATATTCAAAGCAAAATAAATGTAAATATCTGCAATCTTCTTTTTCCTTCTGTTTTAAAGATAAACCTATGACACTCTCCAGTACTGACCCTCCAACAGATGGAGTGTTAGTAAATGAAAATGATCCAGAAGTTTTCATATCTACAAGAACAGATGAACAGTTTTTGCAGCAGTATAGAGCCTTTTGTCCAAAAAGGACAAAATATTCTAGATACTTCATTTACAACTAAGATCTAAGGAATGTTGTCTGCCTGATATCTGTTTATCTCATGCCATGTTTTCCACATAAGCAGCAGCATAAGGATTAATATTAACAATTAATAATTGAAAATGCATTTCCGATGTTTCACCTCATAACTTCGCCTTGTAGGAAATCTGATTTTCTTCAATAGTGCATTTGGTGGTTTGGACTGGCTTCCAAAAAACTACTTTGTAGAAGTGGTGCTTAAATAGTGTTCCAGAGACTGCATTAGATAGAGAGCAGCTGAGGCAGCTAAGTAGGCTCTCTGCTCTTTCAGTCTGTGAATAGGTCTCTTGATAGAGGTAGCAATGATAGATTAAATTTCTGCAAATAATATTCTACAAATTCAGCAAATAATAGTTCTGTTTGGTCAAAATTCTTGATTTATTTTGGGTAATGGTGTATATGTATTATCCAGATCCAGTTTGCAGAACTCTCTTTTACAAACTATTCCTGAAGAAGAGATTTTAATAACGTAAAGAATTGAATATTTAGTGTGATGATCAAGACTAAGATAAGTCCTTAGTGGGTGTTGCAAAGGGGAAAAGGACTAAAAGCTAGGTATTAAAAGCCCTTTGCACTTGTAAGTAAGCAATCTATTAGGAAACAAGCTTGGAAGGAAATTCATCTTTGGATAGGCAACTTAGATCATTGGAGGCCATCTTACCTCTGCAATTTCTCTCATACCAGGGCTCCAATCTGATTTGAAAGTTGCTGATTTCCTGGAAGCATTGGGTCAGATGTTCAGTGGCTTCATTTTAGATAAATTTAGATAAATTTCTGCTAAGTAAGGTACTTCCATTAGGCAAGTGTCAGATACAAAGGGAAACTTAATTCACATTTGAATTTTGTTATAGGCAACTTGGTCTTTACTGTGCCGTACCAATTTTTTTATGGAAAGAGTTCAGCTTTTTAGAAGCTTTGGATATGTAATGCAGAGATTTTGTTATTTCTCAGCCAATTTTTTAACTTACCGGTTGGGGTTCTTTGTTCCTCTCCCTGAAATGTATAGACTAGTTGTATTTTGAATACACACACACAGAAACCCTGCAAATCCAGGAATATTTTCTTTCTGTCATGAATATTGTATTATGCAATGTTCATGCATTAAAAATTATCATGAAAAGCATGTTGTAATAGCAGGGTATTTTATGTCCTTCTTTTTTACATCACATTGTGAATTAGTCTTTTCCACTCAAATACCCAAACTTTGGAAAATCCAAAGCTAGATGGTGAGTGTTTTTGTATTCTACTGACAACTGATCCACCACATTACAGGAGGAGCTAGCAAAGCTTTGTGGTAATGACATGAGGAGGTGCAGAATCAGCACCTCTATCTATAGTTTTAATGCCTGTTTGCAAATAATATGAATGTTTGATTTTTATTTGTTTTCCATATCAATTTTTTTTTTTTTTTTTACTTTTCAACAGGATCCACTCTATGTAGCTATGAACTACAGCCATCAGAATACACTACAGACCCAAGGGCTGCCAAGTTATGTCCTAAATATCCTGTTCCAGAGAGGTAATATGATCAAGTTGTCTGATTTGGGGTGGAGGGAGAAGAGATTTGATTTGATTATGACAGTTCTTTAGAAAATACCAACACATGTTCACTCTTACCAGGTAGATGTTTTAGTGTATGATTGTATATATTTCTAAAAATATATGTTTTTTAAAATGTAATAAAAATAACAGTCAAAGAAAACCCCAAATTATCCATGTGTGTGTTATGGAAACCATTGAGCTGACATATTCAAATTCTCTTGTCTCATGTGACTGACACTGTTCTAAGTATCAGCTGTTTTACTGCCTTTCACCCTATCTATAGCCAGCTGCCTATCAGCAATGCAGATCTGAGACAATCATGGAACATTTTTAATCTTTGGGAGGAAAAATTATGTGGGGATGCACAATCTCAGCAGCATTCACTTCTTACACCTCACCTCAGCCAGTCAGATTGATGCATGTTACTTCATTTTTTACTCTTTCAGTCCACAAATGACTAATATAAGATAGTTGAGTACCAAAAAGAGAGCTGTATTTTATTAACAGATCATTGAGATCAGATTTTGAGGTTTATTTTTTTAAGTGTTACATTAGACTGCTGTGAAATAGGATTGGAAAGTTCATAGCTTCATAAACTCTCCTAGCTCTGCTGCTTGGACCTGTGGAGATGAGCATTGCTGAAAAAAAAGTGATCTGTTAGCTGTTGTGCACAGCCTTCTGTCAGTAATTGCACTAACTAGAGAAGAACCACATTGTGTTTCTCAAAATTTAGCTTCTCAAATATACTCAGTAGTGGGTGGCAACTGCAGAGTCTTATGCATAGCTTTCTGTTACTTTTTCTGTAAATGTTATATTTGTGTCAGTTCTACAAATTCTTTTTTGTGTACATTGTAGCATCACCACTGAATCTTCTTTTTTTAAATTATAGTGACAATTAAAGGCAGCTGGAATATTAATTTATTTTTTTTTATTTTCTCCATAAATATTAATATTCCATGCAGCTAGCCAGCTGTTACAGCAGTAATACAAAAACAAATGAAAACTTCAGTGCTAGCTTGCATACTGAAAAGGCTTGTTAGTTCTAATTTTTGCCAGAATTATATTGACTTCTCATTGTGTGTTCCCATGTCATTCAGTCTCAATGAATATAGCATAGTAAGAAAACAGGATAGTACAATGCATGAGAGATCTAATGATGCTATGTAAATTCATCATAAAAAACTACCTTGTGTAATTTGAAATAAGCTATTGTGTAGATGGAGTATTCCCCATTTTTGATATGGTATTACTAAAATTTATGACATGTTTGAGCATTTTTGAGATTGAAAAGACTGAACTTAATGCCCTAAGGCAAAAAAGACCAGCATTGTATCTGTAAACCACTAGTTTCCAGGTTTTTATAGTTAAATTATTTGAGTAAGTCTAATTTGTAGGAGAAATGGAATCCTATTGAGACAACCAAATGAACACCCAACATTTGTAGACTGAGGCATTCAACCTAACAGTCACATTTGATCTGTGTCATGGTTTAACCCCATCCAGCAACCCAGACCCCCACAGCTACTTGCTCACTTCCCCACCAGCACAAATGGGGAGAGAACTGGCAGGGTAAAAGGTAGAAAACTTGTGGGTTGATATAAAGATGGTTTAATAGGGGAAGGAAAGCTGCATACACAAGCAAAGCAAAACAAGGAATTAATTCACCCCTTCCCATGGGCAGGCAAGTGTTCAGGCATCTCCAAAAGAGCAGGGCCCCATCACATGCACTAGTTATTTGGGAAGACAAACACCATCACTTCGAACATGCCCTCCTTTTTCTTCTTTCCCCCTTTTTATGTCCTGTGCATGATGCCACATAGTCTGGAATGTCCCTTTGGTCATTTGGGTCACCTGTCCTGGCTGTATCTCCTCCCAGCCTCCCATCACCCCCAGTGTCCTTGCCAGCATGGCAGTATGAAAAGCAGAAAAGGCTTGACTCTGTCCAAGCCCTGCTCAGCAATAACGGAAACATCTCTCCATTATCAGCCGTGTTCCACATAAACCCAAAACAAGCCCCATACCAGCCACTGTGAAGAAACTTAACCCTACCCCAGCTGAAACCAATGCAATCTGTCAAGAGTTATGAACCCTCTGATTCCCATTAGTTCTGTGGGATGGAGGTAGCGTATAGTATGAAGATTGTCCCTTGATGTTTTCTGTTTGATGACCAGGCTCCTTCACAGCCTGAGGTGGTCAATGGACTCCTGCCATCCATCTTCAAGGTATTATGTCCAACTTTAACAGAGCAGTACAGTCTAGCAGTGCAGTTAGCAATATGTGTTTCTTCTACACCCAACCTATATCAGCCTCTGTAGGCATTACTGCATGTTTAGAGGACCCTGGAGGAAAACCTGTCCAGTCCCCTGTAGCATTTATCTATAAACCAGCTGTGCTGAGCTGTGCCAAGGAACTGCCCTTTGGAGATTATAAAGAGCAGCTAGCAGTGGCATTCCAACTGGACTCCCCCTCCCTGCACACAGGTACATACACAGGGATAGTAGTGAGAGGAAAAAACTCCTTGAAATCTAATACTTGAGTATCAATCAGATGAATCTCCTAACTTCATTTGAATAATACTTTAAAAGTACAGCTTCTGAGACCAACATCTAATGGCTTGAATTTTATTTGTACTTGTTTATGATTAAGCATCATGTTGCCATTCTTAGAAATTTGTAATTCCTTTTCAGTATGTAATATACCAAGATATAATCAAGAGTTCATATAAAATAGCACAGGTCATGGAGAATATATCAATTATTGTGTTTTTTATTAGGACCATTTACCTCACCTACTCATTCAGTCAGAGCCACTGGAGCAGAAACAGATCTCAAAAGTGAATTCTCAGGAGTCCCATTTACTCAAGAAAGCTCGTAGGAACAAATATCCTATTTTATTTTTGTTAATTAAAACAAATTTAGCAATTAATTACTGCACATGAAAATAGGTGACTTAAAATAGGTAATGAAGTTGCTTTAGGTTAAGGGATATTAGATAACTAATATAAATTCTGACGCAAAAAACACTTTCATCCATTGGGATGTATTTTGGAAGAATACTTTAATCTCATTACTTCTCTTTTCAAAGTGAATATTTTTGTATTTGGATGCAGGAGTAACATGCTTTTACCTACTGCCACCTCAAAATTTGGGCTTTGTTACTGTAATGACAACTTATAAATGCTCGAGGCTTTCTGTAAAGTTGTAGCAGTTAATAATTGAATAAACCTCTCAAATTTCTGTCTTTTCAGTAATACAGCATATAATGAGCAGCAGTATTCCAAAATAAGTTATTTTTTAGGAGACTAAAAGGATACATGGGCCACCTTTTAAGTAGGGCAGCCGTCATTATGGGTTTAATTTGTTTTTTAACAACTGTGACTAATGTAGAATTACTATGCTATGCTTAACTGCTGTAGTCATTACTCTCAAAAGTAGACCATCAATATGAGCATCTCCAAATGCATTTACCTACTCAGCATAGTAATCCTAAAACCATAAAATTTGCAATCATCAATTACTTTAAACAAAAACCTAGGATCTGCTAATTACCTAGAAATGGCAGGTGATCATAATTTCTCCAAATTTCTTTACAGAATAGTTGCACATTAATGGTTTTCACCATGTCATCCTTTTTACCTAGAAAAACAGTGAGTGGGAAATATGTGCCTAAGGCAGCTGGCACTATGTGTTTAAAATGGTGCTTAGAATTTTAGAGAGACATGGCCTTAAAAAATAGTTACTGAGGACAGAAAATTGTTGATTTATAGGCCATTGCTGAAATGGGGGAACTGCAGAAGATTATGTTGATTGCTACTACAGTCCAATGAAATGTTTCAAATAAGGAAGATTGGGCAGGTGAAACAACAGAAAGGACATTTATTTTCATTGGATCCAGTTACCGGAAGGAACATGTAATTCATGTCTGTAATGTAATTGGGAATTGATCAAATCTTGTAATAAGCCACTTTGAGATCTGACATAGTTTATGAGTAAGACAGACTGCCACTTAATGGGAGACATTTAGAAAACAAAATTACCCACTTTTAAAAGGGAAGTTTTTGCTCTCTTATGTCTTTCTCTGACAGACTTGATAGCAGGTTTTTCAGAGCATTCTGCGAAGTTTTGTGCATAGTCTCAATAGTTTTTTGTGAGGGTGTTTCCAAAACAATTCAAAGCAGTAGAGACATCCTGGCAGAATTGTAACAAAGTTAATGAATATAAACACTGTGACTGAAATATTCAATACAAGAACAAGCTTAGTATGGGGAAAGGTAGGAATAAATACATTCATTTTGCTTGGCAGCAGTTGTGAATGCTGATGTCCTTTAGTACAAAGTATAAACACTCAAGAAGAGTATTGTTATTCTGCAATTTCTTTAGATGTAAATATGGACCAGAATTCCATTCTAACATGAGTGAAAGGCATTGTTTCAGCTGCTGGTTCACCACCTGACACTTGAAAGAAAGACATTTAAGTGGAAATAAGAACATATTGCCTTGTCATTTAAGGGTGGGAGGGTAATAATATCCTATTGGAATGTACACTCCAGCCTCACAGGGTTATTTGTAAGAACTGCATCACTTTCCATTATGATCATCCTCATTTCAGCAGCACTTGTGCATTCAACACATGGTTTCTGGTTATGATGTTATAAGGGTGGAATGATTGCATCTATTCACCTTTCATTTGTGTGTTGATGTGGCATTTATATTAAGTAGGAGTAATTTTTTTTTCTGATTTTTTTTTTCTTGTGTCACCAGTGCACCTATTCCATTCTTCCATCGCTGTGCTCCTGTGAACATTTCCTGCTATGCCAAGTTTGCAGAGGCCCTGATCACCTTTGTCAGTGACAGTAGTGTCTTACACAGGCTGATTAGTGGAGTTATGACCAGCAAAGAGATTATAATGGGACTTTGCTTGTTATCACTAGGTAATTGTTTTTCTCATTACTAGCTATTTCTTAGTGTACTCCATTAGGAGATTGTTAACACACTCTAATCACAATATGAGCATAAAATATGTGTGATAGCAACAATCCCTTCGAAAATTATTCAGAATGCTTTTTAAATTTTTGTTTGATAG
Source organism: Oenanthe melanoleuca (assembly GCF_029582105.1). Taxonomy (NCBI): domain Eukaryota; kingdom Metazoa; phylum Chordata; class Aves; order Passeriformes; family Muscicapidae; genus Oenanthe; species Oenanthe melanoleuca. Next base: position 33,990,592 of record NC_079362.1, read on the forward strand.
CTGGGTAACGTTTTCATAAGTAATATACATATGCATTCCTGATTTTGTTTTTCTTACACTGATTATGAGAGAGAGGATGCATGGCTGTTAATTAGCCAACATTAGTTTTGATATAGTCAAGACAGCATCTGCTTTTTCTTAATTTTTGTTATAGTATTCCCCTTTTGCATTTGTAGTAGTCATCTTTACCAATTCAAGTCCAAATAAACCCCTTCCAAATAAAAAGGACAGGTTGAGAAATGCACAGTAGCACACAACTGTTGAATTTAGGGAATTTAATTTGTTTCATTTAGCATAGGTGCGCAAAGTTATGAGAATTTTAAGAGTGAAAAAAAAAAATTAAGCGCCCATTTGTTGCCTTGGATGTTACCTCCTTCTTCCCCTTCCTTCAAAATTAAAACTTCAGGTCTTTGAAAATCTCAGCCTTTTCTGAAGAGCTGGAAGTTCCCAACAGTACAGAGGTGCTGAATTGTTTCTATAGGTGCAAGGTGCCTCTAGCCTATATAGAGTGACACTTTGGCTAGACTGAAGAGCTCTTTTAACAAAGTAATCTTGTTTGACCTGGAATGTTGCCCACCAACATAAATTGCTTTCCTAGTGAGTCTATTTTACTCATACAAAGTATAAAATCTGAAATCCTAAAATGGGAGGATCAAGATATTAGCTATGCATATGAGTTGTGCACTGCTTAGAAAGAAACATTTCAAAGATGTATCAGATGGAGGGTCCTTCGTTTTCCATTTGCTTTTGTGGTCAAAAAAAGGCAGGAGGGAAGGAGGGGGAAAAAAAAGGAAAAAAAGGATGCTAGATACCACTAACCCCCCTACAAACACACAAAAGACCACTGTGTATGTTTTCGACTGTAACTGGATAGCTGTTTATTTTTACATCTTGACAGCTTCAGTATTTGGTAATAATGGTAGAAAACTGTTCGGAATCTGAAAGCTAGTAGCTGATTCATAGTGCTACTGTTCAGTTAGAGTCAGAAGTTAGTACAGAATTTACATACAGTTAATTTAAAAAATTGTTTTCATAATTTTATAGTTAGACAGAAATTATTTCTTTTAAAATAGTGGATTAGACTGTGATGCAAAAAGCCAGGTTCCTGTGGCTTGCATGGAACTGCTGAACACAGATACATATATATGTGTTATGAGTGTGTACTTGTACACACCACTCATTTAGTCTTCACTGGTGTATAGTTTTTTACTTATGACTGTCATGACATTTTGGAATACACAGATATCATATAAACTACACTTGTTTGACATGTGTATTTGAGTGCAGACTCTGCTCTGGTCCTCAGGAGGTGTGCTCATGTTACCAGACTCAAAGTACTGTCATGTGTTGCTGTCCGTTTGGTCATTGTCTTAAGTACATCTCTGTCTGTGTGCATGTATTATGTCTTGTGTTTAATGTATTGTGTAAATGTATTTATGCTCTCTTTGTTTTAATCAACATTATCAAAGCAGAAGTTGTAGAGGTGCCTAATTTTCCTAACTATCTATTCAGTGAGTTTGTAAGTCTCAAAAAAGAAATCTGTCTGTAAAAATTCTACTGGAATGCAGTTACCTTAGTGCAGTGGGAAAATTAGGAAGGCTATCTACTTTAGTAATTAGTCTGCTTATTTATTTGTTTTCTTTTGCAGTGTTGTCCATGATTTTGATGGTTATAATAAGGTACATTTCAAGAGTACTTGTCTGGATTTTAACAATTCTTGTCATTCTGGGATCACTTGGTAAGTCTTATTTGTCTCCCAGTTTGAGTGCCTAGTTCCAATCCATGTGCTACATGTCCTCAGTCCAGCTACATCCCACAGAAATCTTGGATTGTGAATTTCCCTTCAGCCTTTTTTTTTTAATCCCTTTCACATCGAAAATGCCGCCATAGTAATTGCAGATGTCTTGCAGAGAGTGCATTGCTCCTTGAATATTTGCACACCCTGCTTGGCAGGCAGTCTTCATGTAAGCCTAGCTCACTAGAGGCCACACGTGTCAGTGCAGGAGATTCCTCACAGCACTTGTAGCACAACCCTAAATGTTGCCTACTTCTTAACCTGCCTTCCAAACATGTCAGCTAGGCAGGCAGTCCTGGGTGTGTCTGATGGCACTCCCACACCATGGCTGGTGCATGAAGAAATCAAAGCAACTGTTGCTTATGCAGCTGAATGTATTTACAAATCTGATGTGTTCATCAGCCCTTCCATTGTTTGAGTAGCTCTTTTAAACCTGTTCTTGAAGAGAGGAAGTAAAGGTGCTTGTCTAGCAATTCTAATAAAATCCTTGTATTTCCATATGATTCAGGAAGACCTGCATGACCTAAGTCATGTGTGAAATGCAACCAGCCATGATATCTTGGAAATAACTAAAGGTTGTTTCTTCCAAAATGATGTAGCTTGTATGAAAATAGTCTTATTTTGTCACATTAGCTTTTAAATTCATAAAACTAAAGTTTTCTATGCTTATTACTGAGTAGCTCAGCCAAAATGTCTGGGCATATGACTGTAGGGAAGGAAAAAAATAGAATAATTGTATTAGGAAGTACTAGTGATTTAATTCTTGCAATTTTTATGACTTTATGACTGCAGTGGATGGAAAAAATCAACAGACCATCTATATTTTTTCAGGACCACTTTGGTTTTCTGATAAATGGCCTTACAATCTATGACCAGGGAAAAGGGAAAATATAGATTTTTTTCTTTTAATTTATATTCTCTTTAGAAACTGAGCAACCATGTTGAGTGAAAGAGTTGAATGACTTATCTTACTGGCATCTGTTACTACTAAAAAGTTTCATCTATTACAGGGCTTGAATAAAATACTGTCTTTTATGAAATATAGTGCTTATTCTATCTCAACTGTTTGTTTAGGAGATGTCAAAAGAGCTTTCTTCATTTTAGACCTGAACACAGTATGTTCTGCAAAAACATGTGATCACAGAATCAGTGGGTAAGGTTGGAAGGGACCACAGAGGTTCATCTAGTCCAACCTCTGTACTAAACTTATGCATTTGATTCAGAAATACCAGTGGAACAGAGAAGGACACCTAAAAGAGAAAAGAACTGTACCAGAGAGAAGAGTTTATCTCCCTGAATGGCTGGAGACCTGTGTTCAAGAAAAGTTCTACCTTGGAAAGGCAGCTAGAATAGGAGAATGTTTTTTCTGGCCATAAGGCTAGGATGAACATAACAGGGGTGAGAAGATAGTACTTCACATTGTATTTGCCTCCTGTGCATTTTACCAGTGTTTTTTGCAGTGTCCAAGACATTGTCTGAAGCACGTTTAGCGACATATGATTAAGGTGCTGTTTCCAGCATCAGGCTGATGCTTGTTGTTATGGTTAGTGTTCATAGGAATGGTAGACTCCTTGTCTTGTTGTTCTTGTTATTTCACATCCTAATCCAAAGGTCCATCTCTGTTCCCCCTCCTAAATTCTTACTCCCTGCATTATTATGCACACATATATGTTCATACGTACAGCCTACCACAGAGTTATTTATGCTTCCTTTTGTTCTTTTATTACCTGTCTAGTGGAAGCTGTGCTATTCATTGTTAGGGCAGCAGAGGAAAACTAGGTACTTTTCCCTTATCTCAAGTTTCTGTTGGGTTGAGTATTCAGTACCAGACTAGACTTAAAACGAAAGAACTGTTTTATTGCTCTGGGACTTGAGAGTATCTATCACACAGAAAATGGATCATTAATCTATCCTTTTTTGTTTTCTCACTAAAACATAGGTGGTACAGGTGTCCTGTGGTGGCTCTATGCTAAACAAAGAATATCTGCCGGTGCTCTTGAGACCCAAATAGCCAAAGACAATCTTCAGGCTCTCTTGATCTATGCCATTGCAGCTACAGTCTTCACGGTATGCTTTGCTAATGATTGTATTATTTTCTTGTTCTTGTCTTCCTGTTGGGCTTTATTTTTTTATTTAGGTGTAAGCATTGTATTTGGAATATTTTGGACCAGTTTATTTCTGCCACAGTTTCTGTTGAAGAGATTTTCTTTCATTATGTTATTTTTTTAACTTTCAGGAATTGTTCTCTAACATCTGATTATGAGTCAGGAGAGACTTTCTAGGAACTGTTCTCTAATATATGATTCTGAGTCAGGAGAGACTTTCTAGCCCTGCAAGTACTTTCATCTGCTTTAAAATGTCCAGAGGGACATTCAAGAATAGGTATGAGGTTGGACTGCTAATCCAAAGAGATTTTTCTTAGGTTCTTAGTTCAGAGGTACTTAGTCATTTCAGTGTATTAAAAGTCCTTAGCCTACTTCTGAAAGAAGTTGTTCTCAACACCAATTGAACAGATTTATCTTCTGCGGGCCTTGCTGTTCATTTCAGAGTCAATGAATTTACTGCCAAAAAATGACACTGTTTGACTAAATTCACAGGAATTGTAGTCTCCCTCTTCTGTTCTTCTTGTTGTTTTATATCCTAATCCAAAAGTTCCTCTCTGTTCCCTCTCCTAGATTCTTACTCCCTATGTTGTTGTACACACATATACATGCGTCCTATAAGAGCACAACACCATGGTCATATAAATTATCTTAAAGGTAATTAAAGGTTAAAATTTGCTGATTTTACTGCTTTATAAAACATAATTGAGGATAGAACCTGGTCTTATTTCATCAGCTTAAGGCTGATGATGATTCCAAATACATAATTATGAGAATGGAATTTCTAAAAAGTATAATTTGGAAAAGTAATTTATTGCCAGAAGAAGCTGATAGAGGTTTTACATTTTCATCTTGTGATCTTTTAGATAGAGTATGTGTTAATTTAGTGTGTTTGAATATCCTAGCTGTGCAAAAGAGTAGCTTGATTCTGTTTCAGTACTCTAAAATGTGATTTGGATACTTCCTGCTCTAGGTTATCATGCTCTTGATCGTGTTAATTATGCGCAAAAGAGTAGCTCTCACCATTGCCTTGTTCCATGTGGCTGGCAAGGTCTTCATTCACCTGCCGCTATTAGTCTTCCAGCCATTTTGGACATTCTTTGTGCTTATCGTCTTCTGGACATACTGGATCACAGTCCTGCTTTTTCTCGGTACTACAGGTAAGCAGTCACTTACTTTTAATAAATTTCACTTCATTTTTGTATGATTTCTAGCAGAGTTGACTAAAAAGCCATGGGAATCTCAAAGCAAAAAGCCTACTTGTGCTTCTATTTCTGTCTGCTTCACTGACTTCAGAACCCTTGTTTCAAGAAGGTTTTTGTGCATTTGAGTCTTCTTTTCCAGCGTGGTACTTTGTGTGTTAAGATGGCTTTTTGATTTGATGCAAGTTGGCTTGCTGCAAACCATGAGACTCTATTAATAAAACTGCTATAGCAATTTTTCAAATAATTCCCTCTAATTTTACCCACACAGGTTAAAGATAGCATGATCTTGGAGTCACCAAATATTGTAGATAGCACTCAACAGATGAGTACACAGTAAGGGAAGGGCCATTGCACACAATTACTGTCTCCCACAGTATAAATATTGTGATTTTAGTTTTCAGTTGTTTATAACTTAAATGTCCAATATTATTCCCGAATCTTTAGGGAGGTTTTTCTGCTGTTTGTACACTGTATTCTGAGAGCAACCAATGTACTCCTAATTTCTGCCTGCTCTTCAGTACATTGAAGGTGAAAGCTTTGTTTGTATTCAGGGTCTGACAAGAGCTTCTAGAATTAATCAATTCTATAGGTCCTCGGCTACTTCAGAAAAAAAAAAAAAAAGCCCACAGCAGATCCTTTTAAAAAAGTCTGTTATTTTGCAGTACATTGTGGGCAACAGAGATTGTCATTCATTATTAAGTGTCTTAAAATTTTGAAATATGTTGTTTGCTAGTACCCAAAAGTAGCAGTGTTTCAAATCACAAAGCTATTTCACAGAGATACAAGATAAATATTTTCCATGTCCTGAGTTCTTAGCAATGGTTGGAGGTAATAGAATTCACGTGTTCTTGTTCTCATTACTGATGAAATTTTTAGTTTTTATTGCATGCTGTGCTATGTGCAGAAAATGATCACCACTGAGAGTCTCAGCCCTGTGCTTCACTTTCTGAGTCAGACTACTGCACAGGCACTAAATTTGTAGCAGAATGTAGTGTGATATTATAGTTAACTGACAGAACCCTTCAATCTGCCTTGATTCTGTAAAAACCGATTTATCTTTATAGCTTATATGTACTCAGGATCATCACTATTATCAGATAAATAAACTGTGTAAATAAGGTCAAGTCCTTATTCACTGAAACCAGAATTATTTCAACAGTTAACTTATTCACAAGAAAACATTAATTTTATATGTAAGTATAAAAGTATAAGAATGTGGGTAATGTGCTGTCAGTGCTAAGTCAAAACATGGTTTTCAACGTAAGCACTTTATACACACAAGATTCCTTGCAGTGTTTTTCTGAATCTTATCAGCTGTTTCATGTAACTGTTGTATAAGATGAAACATCTCACTGTACATTAACACATTGAATTAGAGCTTATCCTAGGAGTGTTCTGACATGCTGTCAGTCTCTGTACGCGATATTGCTATTCACTGCTATTCAAAGAGTCAATGCATTTTTGAATATATGAAATAATTTATTTAGAATTTCTAAGGCTGTTCCCATATGTCTGTTAATAGCTGTAAAGCTAGAAAAGCTTACCATAGGGAAAACAAAAGTGATTGTTGATGTTGATGTCTAGATGTAAGGAGCTAATATTGATTCCTGCCTATGAAAAATACTGACAAAGAGGCAAACTCAAATTAGGAATGACTGAAGTAGACTTCCATTATGTTTAACTATATGAATTATTGCTATGAGATGGTTGTTAGTTGTGGAAATTTTTTGACTGGTTTTTTTCCTAATACCATTATACTTACTGTCTCAAAAGCTCTCTTTCTTAAGAACAATGTTTCTAAACATGGCATTTAAAACTATGAATAGAAACTAGAGGGGTTTCTGCTATAACTGCTAATACCATATGCTTCCTTCATTATGAGCTGGTGTAAGAATAATTTTCTTTTTTATGCTCTTTTATTTGTAGGTAGTCCTGTCCCAAATGAAGAAGGATTTGTTGAATTTCGGATGGCGGGTCCTTTGAAATACATGTGGTGGTACCATGTAGTGGGACTCATCTGGATCAGCGAGTTTATCCTAGCCTGTCAGCAGATGACAGTAGCAGGGGCTGTTGTGACATACTATTTTACAAGGTAAGGATAACTTAGCTCTATGCACACAATGCATACACATCGACTTAGCAGAAATAATGAGCAACAGGGTTTCTGGGGAGAGTATTTGTGTCCATTATGAAAGCTGGGCAACAGTTAAATTGACTTGACTCTTTTTAAATCATATCAAGTCCTGAACTATCTGTTTTGCCATTTATAGATGGTGTTCTTGACATATAAGACTTGAAGTCTTATTTGCCTTGTAACCTGTGCACATTCTACAGACATGTATAGTTGTTTACAAAGTAGGATGCATCTGGAAGGTCATCTGTTTTGCTAATAATTAATGCTGGTAAGATCTGTAGAGGTTAAAAAAATAATGAAAGTAGTTGATTATTATTTTAATTGTGAAACAGTGCCCTTTAAATTATTTACAGTGCTTCCACAGTATTCATTAATCTTTCTTTCACAGGTAACTTAAGATATTATTAGATTCATCATTTACATTTAGATTCTGACAAGATCATATACAAATAAAAATTCACATAAAATTTTCAAGCTGCATATTCCTTTGCTGTATTTGTGAACTAAATTGTGTCTCAGTTTTTAGAATAAAGTATGCAGATATTTTTCAAGTGCATGATTCAGATCACGAATGTTTAATTGCTTTGTCTTTTTAATTGAGGCTATTACCTGAACTGCATTTGGCTTGTTTTCTGCTCTACTCTTTAAAACAATATCAAAAGCAAGGAATCAATTTACTGTGCTGTCAGAAATTTTGTTATTTTATTAATGATGAAGTTCTCCAGTATACCAATGAAATACATCTATGAAGTTATTACAAGATGTTACAGGGATGTAATCTTGTGAATAATTAAACTAGATTGAGTACAGGAATGAGGAAAATACAGAGGAAAGAGAATAATTCTGCATGGAAATAGATTGCTTAGCAATGTGTATGCTTCATCTGTAAGTTTATGTATTTCCTGTCACCTGAGGGTGAATGATTGTTATTTTATCCATACCGTATTATTCCATAACAGCAATTTTATTTTAAGTTAGTAAATCCTCATTTCTCTCTACTGTTATCTTCTTTTTGCTTTTAAGATACAATCATAATTTGAAAAGTGACATGTAAAAATGGAAAAGCCATTAATTTGCACTTACCTATTATTTTGCATATGAGCAGCTTTCCAAATCAAATGAGATGAGGTTATCCATGGAGAAATGTTTTATATGTGTTCACTGCTCATTCACCTTAGCCAGATGGATTCCTTTCAACTCAGGCAATAACGGACCTCAAAGTATTTTGTGTTACAGACTTTGCCCTGAAAAGGAGGAAGTGCTTAGTTAGCTTGGGCATAAGACTCAAGCAATTTGTGTGATTGTGCCTAACAGGGAGTAGAATTTGTCTTCCCCTAAAAGCTAATTGGAAGACAATACGGGATAAGCATATTTTAATCATTAACATCTCAGGATTAAATTATGCAGATATTAGTTTTATGGAATGAAGAATCTACTTTTGTTATCTTTTCTGAATTAGTTTCTCACTTTTCCCGAGCTGGGGAGATCCTTTATTTTTTGAATGTTAGCACATGTTTCTTAATATGCTTATCATCACGCTCTTATTTCTAATAAAGAAGAAGAGCTGTTCTTTGTATGTTTAAGTTGTGCTATTCTTTGAGAGAGATGTATAAGTGAGTTTTTTGCTAGAAAAGAAAAATGGCTTGAAACCATGAATGTGAGAATTTATCTGATAAATTACGAATATTATAACTACACTGCGTTAAATAACTTGTTTTAAGGCTCAACCCTTGGTACCTTGAGGACATAATAGCTAAATCAGTAATGCAAAAAATCTGAGCAGAGTTTACTTGATCAATCAATAATATCCTCTCCAAAGTCTACACAAAGATCCTCAAAAGAACAAGCAATGAAAAGGCAAGTTTATCAGTAGTCTGATTGAAAAAGTATTAGCACAATTTCTTCTTGTTTTGGAAGGTTTTGAATTGCATACCATACATGTAACTTTATGGGAATTGCCAGTTGTTAATAGTGGTAATGCAGCCAACTGCTAGTAAGAATACCTGTCATCAATGAGTGTTTCCAGTTGCTAGAGAATCACTGGCCAAGGTATTGTCAAAAACAGGTTAGAATAGAAGTTAACGTACGACAGTTCATTGACAAGATTCACTCTACTACTTAGTAGATGATTAAAGCACACTTTAAAAAGGAAAGGTAGGACTAAAATTAATCTAAAACTTAACCTAAAATTATTTATGAGGATGCTGGGGATGGAAAAAGATTAAGGGTAAGAAAGGATAAGGATAGAAAGAAATGAGTGAGACCCTCTCATTGAATCACAGTCTTGCCAATCTTAGCCCCAGACTTGGCCAACAGTTTAGGCCTGAAGAGCTAAACAGCACTTAATATCACTTAATCAGCAGTGTAATTTAACAAATTTAATAGAAGAGTATATAGAATTTACTACGAGCACAACAAGTTCAGTGAAGTGCTCAGGTTGGATGTCGCTGCACCTTCTCAGCAAGTGAAGGGTTGAGGCTTGAGGGGTGGGGTGTCAGCCCAGGCTCTGTCAGCAGCATTTGACGTTGGTCCTCTGAGTATCACAGACATGAGTGTTCAGTGGCTCAGAGAGGTCCCACTCAAAAGGAGGTGCTGGTCATAGCCCACTGTGGTCAAGGAGTTTACAAGGTTCCAAGAGAATTTGATTTAGTCATAGTAATTTTCTATCCTGTTCACAATTCAGGTCTGTAACTTTGTTTGCAAGTTCAGTAACAGAAATGTTCTACTTACATTGTAGAAACTAAAAATAAGCACAAAAAAAAAAGTTTACAAGGCAGTTTATTTAAGAACAGGATTTGTTAGACAGGGCAAGTTCCTGGGAGCACAGACTGTGTTTCTGATAAGTTCAAGGAGGTGAGCCCAGATGCTCTTTGTCAAGACAGGGCCCTAACAAGCATTTCTGAGATCATAATGCAGCCCAAGGTGGGAAGGGACAAAGGGGATGCACCACCACATTACTCATTTGTGTTATGAATCAATTTAACACAGAAGAGCTAAGAAAACTAATTCTCTGTGAATAAAATGGATGGAATGCAGAAAGGTTCAAAATATATTCCAAAACTTGATTAAAACCAAAGGAGGTTAGATGTTGGTGACAAAAAACCCCATTGATATATATTATTTAATAATAGAAGAGGCAAAGGGAAAGAAAGAAAGATGGATGTAGAAAAAGATCAGGCAGGGAAACAGGGAGAGGGACAGTGGTTAGGTAGAAACCTACCATGCTTCCAAGGGTCTCAACAACATCTTGTGGCTTCCCTCCATCTAGTCTTCTTGGTGGTGAGGGTCCCCTGCATCCCAGAAAGTATAGAATCCAATGGATTAATATACATTTGGGCCAGGAGGGAATGCCTTAGAGAGGGCAAGTTTAATGCTGTCCCTTGCAACACTGTGCATCTGTTGCATCATGTGCCCCGGTGCAGGATCTGGGTGCTCCTTGTGGGGGGAACTTTTGATAGGCCATGACACCCCTTCTGCTGTCATTCAGGTAGATGTCCTGTAGATGAGGCTTTCCCGGGTAAAGAAGTGACTGCAGCTGGGCAGGCTGCAGAGCAGCGTATTGGTCTTCAGTATGCCTCTCACCAGAGGCTTTTTTTACTGCACACCCAAAACCTCTCCTTTCTGCTCCCACTCTTTGGTGTGAGGGTCTGTTCGAGCCTGGCAACTGATAACCCTGGGCCTGTGGTCTCCACCCTGAAGGTGTGAGGCTTAACCCGCCTGTGAATGTATTTTTTTCCCCAGCCCAGAATTGCGTCACTTTATCTTAACTCCATCAACTTGCAGTCCAGGGCCTCAGTCAGGAGGCTCATTCAGGCTGTGGTGGTCTTTCATGCATGTTTTGTTAAAAAGTTTTGCTATAATAGGCAAAAGTCCTTCATAAAAATGCTTAAGCTATAACTATAATATTTCAATCTCTGACAGTATGACATATTGATTTCTTATTGTAGTCCTGCATCAAAGACAAATCTGTGAGTTACACAGATTGTCAGGGTGAAGTGAGCAATATATCCTTAAAGCCAGTAGAGGATAATATATTCCTTTTACACATTGTTTTATTGAGAATTTGTAGCACTTCTAGATAATGTTATAAAAATACTAATTATTCTACTTCATTTTTTTTTCTCTTTTCAACAGGGAGAAAAGAAACCTGCCATTTACTCCTATTCTGGCATCTGTTAATCGCCTTGTTTGTTACCACCTAGGAACAGTAGCAAAGGGGTCTTTCATTATCACGCTAGTGAAGATACCACGAATGATTCTTATGTATATTCACACACAACTCAAAGGAAAGGTAAGAGAAACAGATGTCATTTTCTTGCTCAAGGCCTGATATATTTGCCTGTTTGTTTAATCAATGTGGGAGGTTGGAAGTCTTGTTTTGCAATAGATCAGGGGTAAGAAGAAATTTTTCACTATGAGGGTGGTGGGGCACTAGAACAGGTTACCCAGAGAAGTTGTCAGTACCCCATCCCTGGAAGTGTTCTGGGTCGTGTTGGATGAGATTTTGAGCAACCTGGTCTAGTGAAAGGTGTCCCTGCCTGCGGTGTTTGGAGTTCCTTCCAACCCAAACCATCCTATTGTTCTATGACTTTACAGTACCATGGGACTGATGCAGATTGCCTAAGTTAGCAGGCTGAATATCAGTTATTGAAACAGAAGGGAATATTTCTTCCATGAAAACTCTTTATCTGTGTTTTCCCACATTCTGTGCTTTTCTAGGAAAACGCTTGTGCTCGCTGTATGCTTAAAGCCTGCATTTGCTGCCTTTGGTGTCTAGAAAAGTGCCTGACATATTTAAATCAGGTAAGATTTTCCATATTAAAGCTTTGTGTAAGGGCTGATACTAGCATATATATTCCCAGACTGCAATCTCATGCCAACACATAATATATTGTACTTTGGAACTGAACTTGAATGACAATACTTCAGTCTTGTCTCCATTACTGAAATTACACTGCAAATCACTACACTGACCTTTGGAATATAAACAAGAACTAACAAATAGCCATACTCATCTTTGTGAACATGGTTTCTCAACATTATAACAATATGCTTAGTGGTTGGAGACATTCCTTCTTATGTCTACTCAGTCAAGCTACATCAGAGTTTCAAAATATTTTTGCTATGAAAAGAGAATTAAACTTTTCTATGTTTAAGATTCTCACTGTGTAAAAACTGTACAAAACATCAAATTGTCATCATCATCTACAAAGGGAAAAAAGATTGCAAAGTGCAACAGACTAGCTAATTCTTGGAAAAGTGGATATATGGGCCATAAATATCGCATGAATAAATATCAGATACATAAATATTTTGTACATAATTTCTCTTTCACTGCTGTTATATTTTTTTTGCTTGGGGAAGTGTAGAAAATAAAATCATAAGAAAGCATTTTAAACGATCAATGTTATCCTTGAAAACTGTCCTCACTAACCTTGAATTCAGTCTAGTTAAGTATTTAGAAATTATCTTGGTTGACTTGTATAATACTCAGATTCTTTTATATTTCCAGATTTTTTTTTGAACTATTTAATTTCTGTAGCTATGCTACTGTTCACCTCCTCCTGCAGGGAAATTGCAAATTCTGTTTAATGAGTTTTTTTGAACAAACTTGTTACTGCATAAATTATGAGCAGGAAAGGAGTAGAATAGTAATTCTTTACCTCATATAATCTTCTGTCAGCTGGTTCATATTGCTTGATTCAACAGCTCTCAAGGGAAGTTTTGTTCATTAAAATCACATGATGAATGTGTCTTCTTCAGAAGCTGTATCTTCCCCCTCACCTTCCCCACCCTTCATCTGAAATACCTGATCATTCTATGAATAAATCTTCAATCTCCTTTTCTCAGAATGCATACACAGCCACAGCTATCAACAGCACCAATTTCTGCACCTCAGCAAAGGATGCCTTTGTTATCCTAGTGGAAAACGCTTTGCGAGTGGCTGCCATAAACACAGTTGGGGATTTTATGCTGTTTCTAGGAAAGGTATGTCTGCTGCATACAGCTATTACAGACCTATGTAGAAGCAATATTTCTTTAGCAATGGCTTGAACCCTAATTCAAAATGCCTTAAAAATCCTGTTTCTCTGTGTGCACATTATTGCATCTAGCTGCATCATATTATGATACTTTTTACTTTTTTTTTTTTTTTTTTAGAGTCAAAAGAAAAGTTATTAAAAAGTCTAAGGTTTTGATTTTGTGGTTAAGACATAGAATTTTAAGGAATGGATGCTTTTCTTTTAAATTCTGTTTAGTATGGGCTCTTTAGGTTTATGTTGAAAATTTGACACATTATTGATTACCTTTTATGACAAAATCAGACTGGAAGATCTGATTAACAGGCCTATAGAGCCTGCTATGAGAAACTGCCAGATTAAGCAACTAAATTAGTTCTACTCTGAGAATTAAAAGGAAACTAGAATAATTTCTGCGATCAGCCAGCCTTTCGAATTTCCAGCTAATGGAGGTATACTGTGTGGAAATGTAATCCAATGAATTACTTCTATCCTTTGAAGTGCCATAATTTACTGAAACAATAAATACTTAAATAATCTGTGGCTAACTATCTGGACAATGGTTGGACTGATCTGTATTCCTTACTGCATTCCTCTACTTCTGTTACATCAGAGTATAGTTGTCTGAACTTTACACTCAGTAAATAAGTGAGTAAGATGAGAGAAGGAATAAACACATAAGGGAAATTCAGGTGCTTGGGAGAGCCTGACATTACATAACAGAGTTTTACTGAGGAATCTTAAAAGTGTTAGGAAACACCCCCTGAAAAGATGTCTGAGATTATTAGAAAAATGTTCAGGTGACAGAAATGCTCAACAGTATGTATAAAAATTAGTGTCAGCTAAAATAATGCAATTTATCAGCATCTCCTCTACCAGTTCAATGTGGTGTTTTTGTAAAAGTTGACCTGTTTTATGATTGTGTTTAGTTGCAGTTCATAATAATACATTCAGAAATATTAAAAAAATCAAGTGGCAACACCAATTTAGTCTTTCTGGTTTTGCCGAAACCAGACTGGTACCCAGTGGAATATCTGTTAGGGCTTTACACATAGTGTAGTTCTTTAGAGACTATTACATGAAGTACCTCATGTGTATTCTGATCTACTTTCTCTCCTGTATGCAGAGGAAATAGATATTATACAAGCTTGGAAGTTGTTTCCACTTGCAAAATGTCAAACATACCATTCTCCTATTACCTAACTTTTCCCTGCACTCCAAATAAAAAAATACAACTGCACGTTAGTTAGTTGATGGGTTGCATCTAGTTGTGGGGTTTACATAATTGACAGGATAAAATTATTTTTTACAGGAATGTTGTATAACACTAGAACGATGACTGCAGAATATAAATGTAATTTTCTCTGAAAAATACTCTTTTTGCTGAAGGATATGTAACAATTTACTTGAACCTGCTGAAAAATGAATTAAGTGTCATTTATTCTCAGGGACGTGGGGAATCCTGGAGGTAGAGGTCTTGGTTACCTGCCATCTGTAACCTCTAGTTCTAACCCTGGCAGACCAAACAAAAAATATCAACAACAGACCAAACTAAAAATATCAAAAGGCTTCTGCCATTAGAGTTGTCTACCATTTTCTTCTTCAGGTCCTGATTGTCTGCAGCACAGGTTTGGCTGGCATTATGTTGCTGAATTACCAACGAGATTACACCATCTGGGTGCTGCCACTCATCATTGTCTGCCTCTTTGCATTCCTGGTTGCTCACTGCTTCCTTTCCATTTATGAAATGGTTGTTGATGTCCTTTTCTTATGTTTTGCCATCGATACAAAATACAATGATGGGAGCCCTGGCAGGGAATTCTACATGGATAAAGTTCTCATGGTAAGTTTCCCCTTGCTCTCAAAGTCTAAGGATCTGGTTCCATAAAATAGGTATTTTTGATTGAATGCGCTAGATGAATTCAATATGGGGTTTTATTGTTTGTTTGTTTGTTTGTTTGTTTTTTACCTTGACAACTTGTTTATGGCTTGATCAGGAAACAGTGTCATCTGATAAGCATCAAATAAGTAATGATGCGTCCTTCCCATGGTATTGGCTTCTGTTTGCAAGCAGTGATCTTGCAGAATCATATTCTTGGATATCATGTCTTGTAAATAACACAGTGCAGAATAGAAAGAAAACAAGGGTAGAAAACTTGGTTTTTTTACTTTCTTGAGAAGGGCCTCTCTTTGGATATAAGAGAGAAAAAATATCAGAGTATTCTACCTCATGCATAGCTAGTGACCACAGTGGAGTTTTCATATAGACATCAACCAGAATTTCACTGTGTCTCACATAGAAATACCAGGCTTTATATTCTATCCTGGAGCCTACATGCTTTGTCAAGGCCTTTTGAAAGGCAAATTAATTTTGTCTATTTTTATTCCATGTTATTCCTTGTTCACTTCAACTAGACACCATGACATAAAAATTCTGCTTCTCAAGTCCTTCACTTTGTTGTTGCGTAGGAAATTTCTTTCTGTTTTTAAGTGGCAGGTGTAGAATATGTTTCTGTAAAATGTATGCTCATGTGTATGCTAGAGGAAGATTCTCATGACTTCTTAGGATATTTTTTTCTTATTATTGTGGGAAACCATGCCAAGAATTTAGTGCTAATTTTTTGTAAACCTCTGGAATCTGGAGTATATAATAAATAAATCAGCCACTGATTAGCTGCTTTTTAGAGTAAAATCCAGCAAGTTCTCTCAGAAGAAAGCACTGATAAATTGTAAAAATATTCTATGTTTCTTTAGTCAACAGTCAGTATAACAAAACCCCAGCAGCTAAAGTTTACTGACATTTTCTGCAGAATTCTTGCCTTTAAGAGAAAAAAATTGCTTAAAATCTTACAGCACATTTTCTAATCTTCATGAAAATGAGATTATGATGTGGTGGAAATATAAGAGGTTGGATTGAGGATAGAGAAATCAGCCAAACCTTGCAAGTAATTATCTCCAAGTCCTTTTGTTTAATGGAGTTCTAATCTTATGCACAGGATACAAGGCAATAAATGAGATTCTGGTTTGTTTGGGGTTTTTGTTGTTGTGGGTTTTTTTTTGGTTTGGTTTGCTTTGGTTTTTTGCTTTTTGTTTGTTTTGTTTTGTTTTGTTTTTGTTTGTTTGTTTGTTTGTTTTTTTAAACCAACCTTTTACCTTGTTTCTCCATAAAGAGAGCATTGCATGGTAAATGTGAAAATTGACTTGTGTGTAAGAGTACACAAGGCAAACATCTGTCTGGCTTCCAGAATTAAGTGGGGGAGACCCTTGTGGTTATTTGGCAGGCTTTTTCGATACCTTGTGGTCAAGTTTAAGCAAGAGAAGTGGGAGATGCAAATTGCCTAGATATTTTGAGTAGTTAAACATCTTGAAGTTCTGCCTTGAGATTTGATGCTTGGAGTCTGCTCTATGAAAGCACTTGTCATTTCATTACTGTTTTTCAGGAGTTTGTGGAGAATAGTAGGAAATCTATGAAAGAAGCTGGCCGGGGAGGTGGAGCTGAGGGCAGAGAGCTAAAACCAATGGTAGGTGCAGATGAGGAGGTGGCGATCCTCCAAGAGTTTCACTTTTACTTCTTCTCCCTCTTTGTCTTTACTGACTGCACTTCTTCAGGAGAAGTTTTTGTTCTCTGTATCACTCAAGATGTTCTGCTTTTTCTGTTTGTGAGCTTGCCTATCACCTGGATGGCAGAGTTTTTGTCACAGCTGAGACCATCTCCTGTAAAAGTAAGATGAAAGGAACTGTCTCATGAAACAAATGCAGTATCGTTTCATTAGGATTAGTGGTGCATGCCATATGGTATATGCAGACAGCCCCAATTGCTGAATAGTCTAAAAATAAGATGCTCTGAGATTCATTGGGCTCTTCTCAGCCCTGAGATGAACAATTTTTGCTCATCTTATATTCACTGCAAAAGCCTGAAATGAAGAACACTACTGCGTGCATCCATTGTTGCAAAGTAGGACCAGGTATTTAAAGCCCTCACCAAATTGTCTTACACAGTGCCAAGGAATTGGATACAGTGATTCCTTTCAACCTGCTCTAATGACATTTCTCCCAGTTGTTTGTTTTATTGCCAACTACTTATGTTGCTTGTCTCTTGTGTGCTCTTTCCATCTCACACTGTCAGATGCACAGACAGTGAACAATGCATCATTTATGCTTCTGCAGCCTGTTTTACTTATGGTGTGCCTGTTAGGAAGGCATTGCATGTCTGAATAGCCTGAAATAAGAACACTATACATGGTACAGATAACAGATAGGAGGATAAATTTGGAAGGTGGAGAACAGAGGGCATATAACGGAGAGCCAGGCTGGGCAAGGTATGATTTGTCATCATACATTATGACTATTTCAAATAGAATATTTTTCCATCATCGCTTTCTCAGAGTGTTTGGGGTCTTATTCATTTCCATACTATGGGGATCATTTTTTAACCAAATGGAATCTAAATAAGTGTATGTTAACAGAAGAATTTCTTTTTTTCAACAATGTATGTGAAGCCATGTTGCATGAGCATTTTTTAACTAAGCTGGAATGGGTTCCTGCTATAGACTGGATAGATGTGTAGCTTTGCGTGTTCTGCTATTTCATTATGGCATACCAATTTCTAGATTTGCTTATGCCTAAATGCTGCTGTGTTTATGCATATAAAAAACTAATTCTGTGCTCATTTGATGTTTTCTTCTGGGAGTAATTCTAGCTGGTCAAGCAGACATTAACGGTGGGATTTTCAGAGCGAGCTAATTGCTATGAATGCAAATGTGCCATGAAAATTATTGAGAACTGGATGTGCAAACTCTCTAGTCATATGCACAAAAAATTCAGTTCAAAAATTTATGTTAAACTCTATTTCAAATAATTGGTTTACCTTAAGTGGTTTTTCACTTATGCTGTTGTCAGAGCTGGCACAGACTGCTACTTACACTTTAGTACTTGACTGCCTAAAGCTTGGATGTTAAAAAACTTTATTCATCCCCAACCCTTATAAAAGTGTGAGCTAAGTACTTGCAAACTAAGTGTGGTCTTATTCTTAGAGGAAATTTTTTCTAAGCTCTTAGCCTGGTAATGGCTGAAAGTCCTCATAGGATGGCTGGAGAAAATGCTTAGCGCTTGAGACTCAGAGTGGAAGTCATCTGCTGAATTACTCCCAATTCTGCTGCTCATGTGATTGTCTTATTTGTAACTGTTTGGGCCTTGTGGTTTTCCATTTTTGGGCATTCAGCTCCAGTTGATTTGATTTTGAAATACTAGGATCTCATGTCCTGTTGACGGTGGGACACAGCAGTTAAATTTCTGATACATTTCCCCAAAATACTGATAGAGGGCCTCAGTTATATCTAGAATAGGATCATTCATAAGTCTGTTACGTAACAGTAGTGCCCATAGTACCAAATTTGCATGTCTGAAAATTAAATCAATATTACTTTTTTCTCTTCTTTTAACAGTCTTCACTGATTTGCTTCAATTTCCTTGAAATACAGATGTTTCTTAGATATAACAATTATTTCTTAAAGTGAAATGCCCTAAGTGCAGTTGTACTTAAAGTAGATATTAGTAGCAGAGATGAAGAAACATATTAAGTACTTCTGTTCTTGTATCAGGGCACAACAATAAAAAACCTCCACCTTTTCATGCTTTTTTTTTTATGGCTTCCAGTGACCCCTTTGACTCAGTTTCTTCTTGTCCTTTGGCATCTGTCTAAGACTGTACTTATGACTTTGTTTTCTAGGCCTCTGGAGCAAGTTCATCTTGAAACTAGCCAGCCATATTGGAACCCATTGACATTCCAAAACAGTATATATATACATATATACATACATACATATATATATATATATACATACATACATATATATATATATATATAAAAATAAACAGCCAAAATCAGAGAAAAGGAACAGGGATTTAAAACTTTTTTTAACAATTATTTTTGTGAAACATGTACTCTTTTCATACGGGTGGCTTTTACAAGCAGCTTTATCATTGTTCCATTTCTTAAATTATTTGTTGTGGTCATGGAAATGTTGATTCTTATCTGCTTGATATTTTAAAATCTGGGAAAGTATCATTGTAAAGATAATCTGAAATCATGACTGGGTTTAGATACAGATTTGCCATGACACTGCTAATCTGCTGAGAGTTTTACTTGTTTAATTTCTTTTAAATTTGCATTAAATTCAGGACAGTGACATGTACAGAAAACCTTAAAATCAAGAAAAGTCTCAAATTTATTTTTTCAAGAGGTGGTTTCAGCAAAAATTTGTTCAGTTCAAATGTGTGTGTAAGCAGTTATTTTACTTTACAGCCCTGGCAGGGCACAGTTTTGTTTACCAGTATCAGATATCACAATAACCAACTCCTCAGGTATTTAGGTGTGTGGGAGCCCTTGCATCTCCTATTAAACAGAACCTACAAAATGGGGACAGATAATTTTTATATGCAATTAACTTCCTGCTTACCCTACTTTTACCCCTCATACCCATTGCCCTCTATCCTCCCCTTGAGTTCAGTAGCCTCCTTCACACTTCAGCAGTGTTCCTTTGAAGGGTATGGATTCTCAATACGGGCAAGTGAAATAACAGATTGTTAAAGCTCAGTCTTAGCCATACTCATGATTAATTCATGACTAGATACAAAGATGCTGAGGATGGGAAGAGAAATGAATTGTACTGCTGTACATTAAAAAGTACGGTATGTTTCATTTCATGAGAGAGCTCTGGGAGGTAGAAAGGATCATTCCTTGCCTGTTGTTTGATCCATATTTGTACATACTGTAGTGGATGGCTAAAGCCAGAAAGGGCAGAGAAACATTCATTTGGAAGTGTAGCTGCCAGGATAATTATCTGAAGTTATTAAATAATGACAAGAGAACATGCTTTTTTATTATTATTAGATACATAAATATCTTTTCAGTCTGGAAGCTCACCAGATATGAATGCTAATATTCAATTATTCAGCATAGTGAAATGGTAAATGCTTAACTGTATTTGCTAAGAATTAATGATCTGTCTATGCTATATATTCCTTTTGTTAACATTTTTTTAAAAAAACTATTTTTGTTATTGTAAGGTTAATATTTCAGAGCAGAATTTTTAAACTTATTGCACTAAATACAAGCTGTCTACAGATAATGATGCCTCAATGGTTCAATCACTCCATTCCAGAAAATCTTTTAAAAGAGTAAGAGCCTTTCTACACAAGCTTTATGATGGAGTATAGAGGTATGTCTAGGTAAAGACATGCACAACTCGTGTAATCAAGGTTAAGTAAGTAAGCAGTTAACTGTGCTTCCTTTCAGACTATCAGACTTTTAAATTGCTGCTGAAGGTTTAAAAAATTATGTAGTATCATTTACCTAACTAGTGCTCTTACATTTTTGGCAATAGTAAAACATTTCACTTTTGCTTCCAGAAGTCATTTAATAACTTTGATTTGTAACTTTTTTTTTTTTCTGTAAGCCAGTTAAAACAATTTACACTTCATATCTCAGATCCCAAACTATTTTAAAGGTACAAAAATAAAGAAACATTTAGAAAGGATAGCTGTTGGGGAGTCAAAGAGAATTACCCAGTCCTGGAAGCACTTACTCATTTAAGTGAATCACATCTGTAACTCTGCTAGCATCAGGAGGGCTCTCTAAGTATGGAAATTGTAACGTTCACATCTGTGTAAGTGCTGACCGGACGAGAGCTTCAGCCTAGTGATTCAAACTGGAGCACAGATGAGGCTTCTCAGTGCAGTTTAGAGGTCTATCTAACTTGTCCAGAAGAAGCACTGAGTAACCTTACTTTTGTGGAGACAAGACATTCCTGCAGTATCAGTGTCTAAGACAGCAGTGGTACTCAACACTGTTATTTGTGTAGATTAGAGGGGTTTAGCACCACAAATTTAAAAACTGGCTTATAGTTAGATGAATCCTAGAAGCTGGTTTTCAAGGCTAAAAGACTTACCAAGTACCTAGTTGCTTCCAGAAAGTTCAGTTTTCATCTTGCTTGAAGGTTATTGGAAGTGCTTAGTGAAAGAAGCCTTGTATTCTGCTCATTTTGATAAAAAAAATTCTGCCATGACTGGTTCCACAAGTTTGTGTTCTCCGCTCACTGGGAAGTCCTGAGTGGGAACTGTTCTCTGTAATTGCAACTAGGACTGCAGTTGGTAACAAATTTTGTATTTTTGTATGACTTGATTGTGCACCATTTTTATAGCAGTTTATCCTGTCTTAAAAATAAATTTGTTTATTTACATGATCTTTAAAAGATACAGGCAACAGTTTTCTATGGGTAGTTGTAATGTTTAAGTGAGAAATCTATATCATTACAAAGTTCTTAATAAAAATGTGTGCACCATTCTTGAGTGTATATCCAGCATGCAGAGCTTTTCAGTCCTGCCAAAAAGGCATTCCATCCAGACACAGGCTTTCCAGTGGCCCTTTAAAGCTTTTGAATGTCCTCTGAAGTTCATTTGCAACCAAACTACAAGCTGCCCTCTTCCAGCTTTGTCTTTTGCACAGAGATAAGCAGAAGACAGAATTCTGAAAAGACAACTTTTCAGGACAAATTTAGACTGCTTTCCTCTCCTACTGGGTGTAGTGGAGTAGGAGGACATTTTGGCATGCAAACCCGATACATAATTTTTGGCAGTAGGGGTGCTGGGGTCTGCCAGCTGTAATATATTAAATGCTTTTTTTGACTGTTGGTTATTAAAGCCAGTGTATGGTCTGCTTTGTGGGAAGCAGTCTAGACTAAGTAGAGAGTGATGCTGCGCTGAGAATAACAATGCAGGAGGAGCAGACGAGACAGCTAAAACAGAGAAAACATCTCAGAAAGTCCATTGAATTGAGTAGCACTCAAAGACTGGAGATTTAGGCTGGACAATTTGGATTTACAAACAATCATTGGGATTACTGCTTCCCAGAATTTGATTTCTGCATCATAGCCTCTGTCCAGTTAGGTTTCAAACAGAAAAAAAGCATGCCATTTCTTAAATTGTTAAATGTTTTTCCACATTATGTTTTCTGTTTGGACGTTGAACAGCACCATATAATCTTTACTGCTTTTTCAAAACAAAGAATGTTTTTGTTGTTACTGTTCTTTTGGGTATCATTTCCATGTTGTTCTCTCAGTGAAAGAGTGGCAAGTGGCAATGTCAGCTCCCATTTGTTCCTTGATCTTACCACATTCCCTTTTACCTTCCCAAGGCAATGATTCAGGATATCATCTGGACTGAATGAGAGGGAGAGTAGGTGCTAAGGTAAACTTTTGAGGTAGGATTTTTTTTTTTTGTGTGGTATTACTCCATCACTGTGGTTGGAAGTGCAACCAATCACTTCTAGAGTTTCCCTGCTGCTCCACAGCTAGACTTAACACATAGGATGGCCAGCTTAAGTTTGCATCTTCAGCTTTCCAGTAGCTCCCAGCTGCCAGAACCAGGACAGGCTTCTGAAGGTGGCCTTAGATCGGCATAGTAAATGAAGGACTTTCTGCAGAAAGAAGGGAGAGCTAACACTGGAAAATGCAGTTAAATGTGGCAGGTTGACCATGGCTGTCACATACACTGCTACTCAGTTGGTTGCTCAGTCCCTGCAGTGGGGTGGGAGAGAGCAGTGAAAGGACAAAAACCTTCATATAAGTGCAGTTCATTAAGCAAATAAGGGGATGGGGGAAAAATCAAAAGCAATCATTTACCAGCAGACCAATGCCCAGCCAATCTCCAACCAGCAGCAGCTTTGGAACCACACCCACCCCAGTTTGATTGCTGAGGGTTACATTGTATGGTGTGGAATATTTTCAGTCTGTTCCGGTCAGCTGTCCTGGCTGTGTACTGTCCATCCTATTGCCGAACCCCAAATGATTGCTGGGGTCCTAGAGTGGAAAATAGAGAAGGCCTTGACCCTGTGCAAGCCCTGCTCAGCAACAGGTAAAGCTTTGTGTTAGCAGCACTATTTTGGTTGCAGATCTAAAACACAGCACCTTGCAGGTTGCTGAGAAGAAAATTAACTCCATCCAGCCTAACCCAGTACATAGGCCCATTTACCCAATAATGGTCCAAGACTTGCTCCCTGCATTTCTGTACAGCATCTTCTCAGGGTGGTTACTTCTTTCTGAAAGGGCTTTTTTTGCAGCAGGCAATTAGCCTGCTCCACAGTGCTCCTTTTCATGGAGGGAGCAGGGGATGTTAGCTCTTACTCTTTCAGCACATAATGGGGATATAAAGCAAAAATGAGCCCTTTCTGTATCAGTGTTCTGGCAATTGAGCAGCCAGTGTAGGAGACAATATACTTAATGTGCCCTCAGGGCATGCACTTTAGTGGTTTGCTCTGAGTGGTTATGAGTATTCTATGAATGTATGTTATAGAGTCAGAATAAAATGCATGTAGCAGACATATACTTATCACCATCTAGTGAGCATTTAGTTCAGAGTGCGTATTACATGCTATATTGAATATGGCACATTCATCTTAAGAAACAGTCTTAAGATTTGTAAGTAGATACTTGACAGCATTCCTGTTTTTTAAATCATGGCTTGGCCTGTGCAGATACCGTTTACTAAATCTAAATATCACTAGCCCATTGTTTCTTGAACAGCTTGTGTCACATTATCAACATAGAAATTCTATTTCATCTTTGTGAAAAAAACAAAATAAACAAGAAAACAACCCTTGTGTTTTCCAACACAAAACCCAGCAGGCATTTTTAAAGCATTTCTTGCACTCAGCTTTGTTGGGATGATGAAAGTTTACTCTAAATATTTCATTTTAAAATGCTCTTCCAACCATTTAATCTTTGCTGTTATTTTCATCATGTAATAAGATTATCGAGACTAGTAAATCTATATTTCTTGTGTTCTGTAGCAAATACTGTTCTCAAGGTATTTTTTTCTTTTATATTTGAAGAGATGAGAGAAGAGATGAAACTCATCTCTTGTAATGGGGGTCATGTATAAAAGGCAAAATTTCTGGTCTGTAATGGAGCTGTGATGAGTCTTGCAATCTGATACAATCAAGCCAAAGCTCCTCAAAGACCAGGATTATGAAAATATTTCTAAGGAGAATTGGTAGCATGAATTGATCTGACAATACCTATTTGGAGGCTAAACTAGTTGGTGTTCATTTGACAGACATCTGTTAAAATGAAACTAGCAGAAAACCAGCAAATGCCCATCAGATTCTACTCCCCTGTCTCACTGAGGTCAAATCATCATATTTTAATGTGTTGAGCAGAATTTGGTGTTAGAAGCATTTAGTACTTTTCTACAGAAACATGGGGCTCCCATTAGAGTCCAGGAATTCAGAGTAAAAGTACCAGCTGACTTTAACAGAACTAGCCTAATTTTGGTAATGTTAAAGACAGCTATGGCCTCTCTAAGTATGTGATTTATAAGTAGATACCTAACAGCATTCCTGTTTTATTCTGGCAGCATAGGTGGCTACCATTCCTCAAGTGTACCACCTCTCCTCTCCAGCTTGAGTGGGAATAGGGGCAGCTTATTTCAAAAAGGCTTGGTGAAATTAGGAAGCTGACTAATTATGAAACCCAGCAGAAGTTGTGCACTAACTGGAGTTCCTGCTGTAATCATGTTTTTTAACTCTCAAATACCATGGATTCTCCATGTTAGTATTAGTTGGGTCCCTCCCTACTGCTCAGACTGAAGTGGAAGAGTATATCTCATTTGAAAAACAGCACCACCGACAATTTCATAGTGTCTCCTAGGGGAGTGAAAACCAAAAGGTGGCTTTGTTTCTAATGTAGGCCAGAAAGCAGCTGCCAGAAGTTAGGTGGAGCCATGGACAGCAGATAGAAAATATTCTGCAGAATCTTCACAGTAGTTAAGAAAATTCACATTCCAATTCAGACATCTCACAGCAACATCTCCTGTGTTCCACTTTAATTTTACTCTGGAGCTGTTCAGAGAAAAATGAAAGTGGAATACCTATAGAAAAGAATTATTTCTGTATAGTGAGTTGTGTTGCTGATTACAGAAACTGCCCTAAGGAAAAAGGAAAATCTTCTGAACAGATTTTAAAGGCTTGACAGTTCTTGCATTGTCATAGTCCATCAAAGCTTCATCTGGAAACAAATATTTCATCCTCCTTTACTCATACTTCTAACAGGGCGATCAAACCCCTGGACTGGCTTAGTGATTTATATTGAATCAAGATCTACTAACAAGTGCTCCTTTTTCCAGTGGAATGCCACCTCCTTTGAAAATGGGAAAAGTAAATGTGACACTGTTCATTGTTGTCTTGAGAACTTAAACTATTTTATACTGCAAGCTGTGAATGCAGGAAGAGAAAAGAAATTAACAGTGCTGATCTAATCTTAGATTTTCTGTGTAAACTGACATTGTGCCAGGATACTGATGCAAAACTGTATTTTAGTCTAAGAAATGTATAGATTTTTTAATGTATCAAAATAAAGTTTTCCTTTTAAGTAAGAAAGAATTTTTTGTATCTTCCATGTGGTGTGTGTAAATATGCTCTCAATACAATCTCATGCTCCTGAGAAGCAAGCCAGACTTTTGCTGAAATTTTACTTTCTTCTGTGCCTGCTCTTCAGCTGAGTAGCTGCAGTAACACCAGACATATTGCCCTGGTACCAAGAAAAGCATTCTGATGCTAATGTTTTCTGAGATGGGTGCGTGAATGGGGTTTGGTAGAGCAAAGACAGGATATTTTTGCTTTCTTCTCATTGATCCTCAGTGATCCTCTCTCTCACTGATCCTCTCACATCTGTTCCTCACCTTCTCTCCAGGGTGCTGGAAACTGCCCCTTTAGGCTAACAATTTCACCCATCACCACATTCCTTATCCTCTCTGATAGGCTACAGGGTCTGCTGAAGGTCAGTCACATACAGAAGCAGTTGGAAAGTTCTTTGCTGTGAAAGGTGAGGTTGTGGTCACACATGCAGAAGAGTCCTTGCTCATACCCAGGAATCAGGACTCTCAGGGCTCATAAGGCTATCTGGAGCATACTGGCTCATAAGATGGTTTGCTTTACCAGGACAGCTGTGGGGCATTGAGCAGTAGGGAGGCATGAAGGAGATCATGCTACGCATTATGAGCCATGCAAGCTGAACATCTGCACACAGCACCTCTTGGGCACCATTTCCTTGTTCTTCAAGGACCTGTATACACTCCCCACTGCACAGCTGTTCTAACGCCTTGGATGTCTAGAGAGGGATGGTGAGTCGAAGAAATAACAGAGGCACATACAGTCACAAAGATTTCTTCCTCTCTCCTCTCTATCCCATAGGCACAGCATATTTCTGCTTTTTGCTACCATTTTTTTTACACTAATACACTAATGCACTAATAAGCCAAGCTGAACCATGTTTTCTGTTGTTCTTTACTGCAAACCACTTCAGCAAGCATTATGTAAAGTATGTATTTGCATAAGATGGTTTACTTTATCTGGAAACTACTGCTACTTCTGAAATGGCGACTGATGCTGTTGTGGCTGATCAGTCAATACCATCAGGAGGAAAAGGACTGGACAGCCCATCAGGCAGGACCCATGCACACAGGCAGAGTCCATGCTGTGGACCCAAAGTGTTTTGCTGCATGTCCGTGTTCTGCAGGTCCACTGAAGGTACGTCCCCTGGCTCAGAGTGTCTATTTCATGGTTTATTAACAGTGAAGCTGTATGGCTAGATGGATTTAGTTGCACAAAACTAAAAGAGCAAAAGACACTCCAGAGATACCCTTCATCAGCAGAGGTGTTAGGGGCAGAAGGCATGAAATATACAGGTTGTGTAAAGCCTGTCTAGTTTCCACTGTATTTTGTGTGTGTCAGAACAGGAGCTTTTAAGCTTTCTTTAGCCTCTATAGCAGTGAGGAACTGAAGCACCATCTGCAGAGATCAATGTTCAGAGTTTCATGACTTCAAGGAAAAAAAGAAAGCCAAGCACCTAAAAGTGGGCTGCAGAAGGCTAGTGAGAAACATGCAGCGAGAACAGAATGGGACATGGGACTTGGAACGAAGATTTCATGTTGCTGTGGTGGAGTGTGGAAGAAAACCCTATTCTCCTGCTGTTAGCAGGGACCTGGAGACAGAGGACTGGGGCTGCAGAATCAGGATTTTTCCTTCAACCCCACAGCAGTTCCCACTGCCAAGATATTCCTCATGCCGTGGGCATGTGCCTCTGGCCACTTAGCCTTGGGACTCAGCCCTGGCATTGGCATTTGCAGAACAGCACAGGTAGATGCCTTTTTGGTTCCCCACTCCCTCAAATGCCCAGCTGTCCCACTGGAGATGAAGGACCTGTCTCCTTGCTAGCAACACAGCACATGTCCTTGGCTGAAGGAGCTCTTCTGCCATGTGTTGAGGATAGGACCCTCTGTATGCAGCATATAGTGTGCAGCAAACAGGCTTTCTCTGAGCCAGGGAGCACAGCTGGAGTCTGCGTGGCTCTTACCCTGCACTATGGTTCACTGACCCTGTTTTAGTTGCTGGTACTTAGATGTTTAATGAAGATTAGCTACTGCCCAGGGAGCAATTATTTAAAATTTCTAATTGCTATTTAAATTATGAATGTGTGAAGTGGATGGAGCTTGCACTCCTGCACACAGAAAACCTAAAAAGACTGTTTTTCTGACACCTACTTCCATAATCTTCATCTAGTGCTTATTCTTGTTTACCTTAGGTACACTAAAAATAAAGTGGAAGAAAATAACAGCACCAGAGCAGATTTTCTGAGACCCTTACCAGGGCAGTCAAAGCTAGAAATAAAGCCTATGACAGACGCTATGGAATTGTTGTATCTCACTACCTCAGCTGATGGTAATAGAGTGGGAAACAAATGGTTAACAGGTATTTCAGTTCTCTGGAGAAGAAATCACAGACCTGAACCCTGTGCCCTAGGAAAAAAAAAAGTCTGCCACAGTCCCGGAAATAGTGATGTCTCCCATTTTGAATTACTTTCCTGATAGCTCTTACTTGTATTCTAGTTTTAAATATTAAGTCCTGAATAGAAACCTTGGACAAAAAAGATTTGCTAGGCATTGGCGATGCCAGATGGAGCAGGGTAGTCTGGCCACTTCTCCTGATTGCAGGACCTGCCATGTCCCCCCATACTTGCTTCCAGGTAGGAGAGGGATGGCTCAAAGATTTGGACATGCCTGGGGCCAACACACTGCTGCTCTACTGAAGACCTCCTCTGTTGCCTGGGACTTACCACTTTCTGTCTCTGTGCCTCTCTTTCCTCAAAGATGGTGATGCCATGAAGGCCAAGTACATTAAAGATCAGTCAGTACTCAGGTGCTGCAGGAGGACAGATGAATGAAATAGGGGCAGGTAAGGCTATGTGTGAAATTGGGATCTAAAAATGTCTCTGCAGCTGCAAGAGGCAATTGGGTGGAATTTGTCTCCTATGCAAGAGAAATGATACAGGCATGAACACCTCAGACTGGTTCCTCTTCTGATAGTTAAAATATGTGAAAACTCAATCCTCCTCTAGAAAATCCCCTCCTTAGGATCCCAGTCCTTTAGTGGGTCTTGGTAGTTCACTGCCTATTTTCTGCAAGAAGAAAAATTCACTTGTTGGAAGGTGTGCTGGGTGTCTTTCAAATCTCTCAAAATTGCATTGCCCCTATAACAACAACAACAAACCTAACTCTAGTGCCTAATGTTGAACATTGCTGAATGAAGTAAAGGGATTTCAAGGGATTTCTGCTGCCTGTTTTGAAAGGTTGGGTAGGAGGTCTGCAGAGGAGTTCTTCTTTCTAAGGGCGCAGAAGCCCTACAGTCTCCAGGCAGGGAGCATCACAGCTTGCTTTTGAAAGTTGTGGTGTTGTGTCTGTGCATTATGGAACAAAAAAAGAACAAGAAAATCTCAGAAAGGTCTGTATTGCATTGCAGTAGGAGATCAGCCTGCCAGAAGAGCATGTGAGGTTCATACTGTTTATGATGAAGTTTGACAGCTTTATAAAAATGTAATTTGCTCCCCAAAAAAACCAACATAAGCACTTGCAGGTATGAATTTCCCGGAAGATTAACAGCTTGAAAAGCTATTAAGCTTCTTAAAGAAATAATAAGGAATCAAAGCTTGAATGAAGAGTGTAGGAGAACCATACACAAGCCTGAATTTCTGTTCACTTCATTGTATTTATGGGCCAGGGCCCCCCACCTTTCCATAATCACCATCTGAACTTTAGAAATAGCACATAACAAGGCAAGTAAAAAGCACACATTGAGGTTTTGAGTCATGGGGGCAAATGAACTCCTGTTTGAAATAAGTTAAGTATTTGATATGTGGCTACAAACAGGGGTTGGGCTCCAGAAGGGCTCCAGCCATGACACGGTGAAGGAAGTGGGAGGAAGGAGTGAATGGACTGGTGACCAGTCAACACATCAATTGAGGTAAGTCACATCAGTGGCAGAACCTTGTTTGTTGTTCAGGCTGATATGGAGGAGCCTTGTATTTGCACCTTGTAGCTCTGCCCACTCCCTCTGAGGTCCTGCAGGTGTTTTCCAGCTAACATTTCTGGAGGGATCAGGCTAGAAAAGCAGTAAGTAGGGAAAAGGTAATGGAAAAGGTAATAGGACAATATTGGAAATATGTCCATGGAAATGGAAAAGGTAGAAAGGTAGAAAGGACAATAAATAGTAAATGAAGTGCCAGAGCTCAGAGACTCTCCTTGAAAGTGGGAAAGAAGTCTGGAAAGCTTAGAAGGGATCCAAGAGCATTATCTGTGCCATACTTACAGGAGGGATGGCAGTGGAGTATTTCTTTTGCAGGGTATTTATGCTTGCCTTTAACAATTACAACTGCTGTAATGAACTGCTACTAGAAATTGGGGGGGAAAAAAGAAAGTTGCTTTGGCTAGAATTAAGTGTTCACACGGAGGTGTTTTGAAAAGTCGTATGAAGACAAATGAGCCCTTGCCGTCTGAGCATTGTTGGATTTGCAGCAGAAGGAACTTTTGGAGAGACCCTTCCTTGAGTATCTTTTTTTTGCAAGGGGAAAAAACTGTCCTTGCTGCCTGTTCTGGTATTAAAAATGTTAAGAAGGTCTGGTGCAGTGCTGAAGGCCAAGACACAGAGCACTTTGGTGATAGTAGTAACACATCAGGCACAGGGTACTGAGTATGTCACATATGTCCAGATATACGTATGGCGTGCTTGTGCAGGTGAAAGCTATTAAAAAATTATTAGCACTTTACACTAAAGTAGTCTACTCGTTGGGGAAAAAAAAAAGCAGCTGCTCCTGAGTCAAAGGTTTAATTTTTTTTGTATCACAAAACCTAGACAAATACAAAATTTTTGTTTTCACTCTTCCAGATGAGTCCTGCCAACTCATTCAGCCTAAGGGCAGAGCTCAGTACAAGGCATAGGCAGCATCCTACAGATGCAATAGCTTCATCTGCTATTCTGTTCCTTCCTTTGCAGTCACAATAATGAAATCCAGGGGGAATTAAAAGTATCCTGGCTACAGAGCCCATCAGCCAACCATTGTAATGTGGCTGTGAAATGCAGAGCCACAGCAAGCACAATTAGCTAATAAGATTGGTGCTCCATCATAACCCCATTTTAAACAGGCTGCTGATAGAGTAATTTTGACACTGAAATAGCATCACAGGAAATGCATATTCACTGAAACTCATTGCGCCTTTTATTAAGCAACACTACAAATAAGCCAGCAACTGATTTTCACTGGGGGTTGTCAGCAGGAGCAATTTCTCTGCTCAGACCCATGCTGATGAGAAAATGTTCCATGTCCCCTTCCCCCAAGCAGAGCCAGAAGGGCATGGTTACACATGCCAGCTGTGAAGGTTTTAGGCTGCCCACAGCTTCCCTCACAGACCTCAGCTGGTAGAAACAACACGGCTGTTTCACAGCACACTGGCTCTGCCATACCCTCCATAAATAGCTTCATAAATAGCTCAGCTCAAGTCAGTGTGTGTTGAGCCATATTTTTTCTTGTGGGGCACTGGGCCTGTTCTTACCCCTTTGCACGAAGATCAGGAAACCAAACGGGCTATAACAGACTGTTTGAGTGAGCTCCTAGACAATGGAGGTAGCTTGGGCTGCTGATCTCACCAGCAGCTCAGAGCTGATTAGGGAACGTAGTTTAATGCCTGACAATTACAACTGCTTCCCACAGCATGCATGGATACACCAGCACTCTCTGGGTTTGGAAGCTCCCCAGCAATGGCGTTCTCTCACGGTCCCAACTGGAGACTGAGTGCAGCTCTGAAATGAAAAGGCAGCATTTCTTTTCATTCATTAATTTCCTGTAAGACCAAACTGCTCTTTTTTATATCATCTAAGTTAGATTTTTTGAAAAACAGAAAAGGGCAGTTCATCTCCTTAGAGCCCATGACATGAGATCTTTCACCATAAAAATAATCCCAGTGCAATGAAGTCTCCAGTCTCCAAAGGCATCTCTTGGGCCATCTCCAGGTCTGGAAAGCCTAGTTTGAGATGAGATGTAGTGCTGCAGCACTCTGTGCCCCCTCTGCCTTCTGAGCCTATCCCAAGGGTGGGCTCACAATAAGCCAGGATTGCTATAAGCTCCTGCCTAAAGGACGGTTGCCAGCTTGATGACCTTCTGACAGATGTCAACCCTTTGTGCCCCTCCTCCCTCCTCCTCCAAGGCAGGGCTGACTTGTGTCAGCATTTGTTCCCCCCACACAGCTCACATGATTTCTGTACTGGACACAGCCAGCCTATGAGTGCTGCTGGAAATGTGAACAGATGAGAAGCTCACCTCCCAACTGGCTCAGCGTGGAGTCAGGAGATGGTGTCAAAGCACTGGCATTGGCAGTACCTGACCTCCCCCAGCTCCTGTCTTTGCATCCTCCTGCTGGTTTATCAGACTGCAAGCCAAGGTGATGCACCAGAGGTTATTGCTCTCTGGGAGGCAGCAGAAAATTAGCGTTTGGGGCAAAGGTGATCTGCTGCCTCTGAGTTTCAGTTACGGTAAGTGTAGGACAGGATTAGAACACCCTTTCATGCTTCCCAGCTTCTTGTGCTTAAGGAGAGCTATGGCTCATCAAGCCCAAGTGCTGTGGGTTTTTTTTTTTCTGCTGTGAATCTTCTTTTACTGTGCTGCCAGAATTCATTGCAAGATCTGAGAAGTTAAAGGGTCAGATCCTTCATCCGTTACTGCTCCCTGAAGTGGTCACAATATATGCAACGCTGCCTTCACAGAAGTGCAGAAATTTGACTTTCAGCCCTCTTATAACTCTTTTTTTCCTTCAGGATCACAGCTCTGAATCGCCTTTTTCGCCCCATCTCAGTCACTGCAGTCCTACTTTTTTCTATTCTTTGAAAAGACAGTTGATCTTCATCCCACACACAAAACTCACCCTGTACTTCTGCTGTCCACATGGTCAGCCACTTCCCTTTTACCTGTTTACCTTATACCCCTTCTCTTCACTCATCCAAACATTGCCCAGCTGTGCCTCCGTTCAGTTCTTTGCTCTTCTCTGTGATTTTCCAAAGCCAAGCTGTTGGGCCCCAGTTTCAAGTTCCATGTATAATCTACATCTCTCCCACACCCAGACTTTGCCTCCATGATATATCTCTTCCAGCTCTCGTGGAACCTGAGGTGTCTCACAGTCATGGTTGTGCTCTGACTCTTGCTTATGCCATCTGGGACAAAGTTCTCCATCTTTCCCTCTCTCTCTCTCTCTGTTCTTTTTCAAGCTAGATGTCAAATTTGAGTGTCTCACAGTTTAAACTGTCCTCAAGGACAGAAAATAGAAGCTGTGTGCATTCTGCATCTCTGGCTTGCTCCAGTACCTTCAGTAAAGGTAGGTAAATGTACAACAGCTTCCAGTCTCTGTCCTGCCTTTTACAGGATCATGTAGTTCTGCTGCTATTTTAAACTTTGATCCCCTTGCTTTGTCCCTAATGCTAGCAACAGAACACAGATGTGTTGCTACCTGCTTGCATGTGGATCCTACAGTTCCTCTGTCTGTGTAGGTGTAGTAGCTGGTAAACCAAGGGTTTGATTCCAGTATAAAATGTAATGGTGGAATTTCAACTGCACTTGTCTCTGCCTCCCCACTTACTTGCACTACAAGCAGAGTGGAGAGCAGATATGCACAATCAAGTGTATTTTACCACGTCACCCTAAAATTATTTGAACAGGGACCCAAAGGACTTATGCATGGTGTGTTTTAGTTGATTCTTCAAGAAGTATTTAAGTGGAATTTCTAATTGCAGGGTCCCTTTGTGGCACAAGCAACAAACCCATAAATGCAATCTGTCTACATTTCAGTCAGAAATAGAGTAGATAGATAGATCTAAAAAACCTAAAGCCTTGCTTTAGAATGTGTTTTGTCTTGGGTCCATTTATAATTGAAACACTATGATTTATTTGACATGCTCATTTTGAGAAGACAAGACAAAGTTAGGCACACCACACTGGCTCCAGTAACTCGGAGAGACTGACATTGATTTCTGCAGGATTTCAGTGCACTTTTCAAATGAAAACCAAGAGCACCCTAAAATGACTAGTGTTTCCAGTACATGACATTTTAAAATTAGAATTTCCTTCAATTAGTACATTAGCAGAGCAAACATGTCGTTCTCCACTTGTCCTTCAAGAGGCCACAGCTGTCCCCATGACCCTGGGCACACAGAACAACATGCACACTTGTATGTGCTCTTCTAATGGCATTTGTGCCCCTGCAGCCATCTCATGGTGTTCTTTTCTGCAGGGACCCTCAGCATCCCCAGGTGGGTGAGGGCTGTGGAGCTCAGGGCCTGAGAGGTGCCTGCAGGAGCAGGCACTGAGGGACACTGGGCCATGGTGGGACAGGAGGTGCAGCAATGAATCCTGCTGGTACCAGGTCTGGGGTACTTGTGGGGATATGGCAGAAGCCCTGAGACAATGCAGGTCACAGCAAAACCAGCAAAAATGCTTGCAAATTTACCCCCTCTGTCACTCTGCCTTCTCTCTGCTCCTTGAACCTTTTAAAAAGTACTTTGAATGTCCCCAACAACTTTAGTAAAATTCTACTTGCCTGAGCAAAACTGAAACTACTTCAAAAGAAGACATGCCCCCAGAAAGTTTCAGTAAAAAATGCTGTTAATTATAAATGCTTGTCAGTGACCAGAAAGTCTCCCATTTGACCAGCTGGCCAGTGAATGGCAGGATTTCAAGCCAGTCATGTCCAAATCACAGTAGCAGTAGTCACCTGTTCCTGTGAAGGAAGGTGTACACAGTGCCCAGATGCTCTCTTGAGCCCTGTGACAGTCTGATTTGCACAGTAGGTTTCTAGCAACAGCTACACCTTCTAGGCATGCTGTGGAGCTACTTCACTGATCAGGGTGGCCACCATGGGCATGGGAAGCCTCCAGCTAGTTGCAGCATTGTTCATTCTCCCCCAGAAAGCAGGCAGATGCCATGGGGAAGTAGGACAGGACTGGCTGCACCTCTTTCTTTCCCAGAAAATGCTGATGATGTTCTGCTCTAGTCATAGTTGGCTGTCTTAGAGAGGAAGGTGTGGGGCTGTAACCAATTGCTCCTCAGGCTTTCATACCACCCACATCTCCCAAGAGGAGAACCAGGATTGCTGTTGAAAGGAATAAGATGAACGTGTCTTTACAAACAGACTGTGTGAATCTACTTGTAGACAGGGCCAGGGACTTTTAGACAAGGAAGTAATGGGAGAAACTATAAGTTTCAGAAAATGTTACTAATTGACATGGATTGCTGCTCAGCCAATGTCATGCTAAATTCCTGAGACGAGAGAAGAAGACTTAATAGAATATGAATATGATTTAATATCCAAAAAGGGGTTGCATATTAAGGGGAACATACAGTAGGCAAATCTGAAAGTCTATACCTTGCAAGTACCTCAGCCAATAAGGAAAGGAAGAGGGTGATGCAGCCAGAAATTAGTAGAAAAAGGAGGCTGCATCCTCCAACAATTTGAGACACCCCATGGGCAAATGCCCCATGGCCTCTCCCTTTGTTCATGTATAAAGTTACAGGATTCCTCTGTCTCCTTTTTGGACATAAATCTCTCTTGCCATGAATTTTGTCAAGGCACACTGTCCCTGCCACAGCCTCCATCTCCGTTGTGCTCAGGCTACAGTCTCTAATTGCACAACAGCATCTTCCTCTGCCAAGTTTTCAGCTGCCAGCGCCCCTGCTCAGTGTTAACTAGAGGGTAGAAACAGCAGGTCGTGGGCTATGTTTGTCGCTGCGACAATCCTTTAGGCGCTGATCTCCGGCAGGTCACCCACTGCTGTCTCCCCGACAGGCAGACTGACGAAGACACAGTGCCATCAGCTGGGCGTTTGCAGCCGCCTGCTCTGAGTCCGGGCACCTTCCTGCCAAAAGGCAGGGCTTCCATAAAACCACGCCTTTCGGTGACTCGGAGCTTTTTGTGGAGAGCACAGTGCGTGCAGAGTTTATGCCTGCCACAGGTGAGGACGCAGGCCAGTCTGCAGTGCAAAAGCAGGATTAGAAGGTGTTGAGTCCATTAAGAGGGCAACAGCTAATTCTTGCTAAGAAGCAGCTTTAGGGAGCCTGTTGTCCTCCATTCTGCACCTTGCATCCACGAGCACTTTCTTCCTTCATGAAGGCAGGCATGGCAGCAGCAGTGCCCCTGGCACAAGCAGCAGTGTGCCATGGGGACAAAAGCCTTTGCCTGCAATTTGATTTGGGAACCTTTTATAAAGAAAGGAGAGGCACAGGTGGCAAGCTGGATGAACAGTATTCCTTAGGCTTTAATATCTGGGGGACTGCAACTGACAGTACAGCCCAACAAAGTGCATACAGCCCTGGCAACCTCATTAATTATGCTCCTTCTTTTCCACACTGTAACTGGTCTTTCCACTGGAGTATGCCAGCACATCTCTCCCTGGAGGTAAGAGCTCATATTTCCTCCTCCCCACTTACATCCTGCCCCCTCACTCCCCACTAAAAAAAAAAAAAAAAAAAAAAACAAAAAAAACAAAAAAAAAAACTCCCAAAAAAAGAAAAAACCCAAAAAACCCCCCAACAGGCAGCAGCAGAGCCTTTTTGCAGGTGTGCTTGCTTTTATGCCATGTGAAAATCCTCCCTTTTACTGCTCTTTCTCTTGCTGCTGCCTCTGATCCTCCCCAGTTTATCTCCTCATTCTGCCTGCCTTCTATCTGGTCCTGGCTGGCTGCAGGGCTTCTCAAAATCTGTTTTTAAAATATGAAGTGACTTTTGGACTGTGTGGCTCTGGGCCAAGCCTTCACAGGCAGAGGCTGAGAAAATGTACTTATTCACTGCTTTTTGACGTGGTCAAAGCTTATTCCAATAGACACTTTAGCATGAGAGGAGCAACTTCAGAAAACGACAAAATTATGTGGTTTGAAGAACTCAACCTTCATCTTCATAGAGGGACGGCTCCTGAGCAATATACTTTTCTTTCACTAATGGATCTTCTATTTCGTTCCAGCAGGTCTCGTGAACCCCCTTGATTCTGTTTTATCTGGGTGGTATATAGAGGTTTATTCTACCTGTATCGATATATCCTGTGTTCTGAAGAATTCCCTCTGTCAGAGTTAGGGAAGGAGCAGGGTGTGGCAGAGAATTATATTCACAGTAGTTAAGTGAAATTAAAGGCCAGATTCTAATCAGCTGGCTCTTTTGAAACTTACCCAACAGAAACAGTCAGTAACAAGGAAACAAAATTCACAGCAGGGCAGTGTCCCAAAGACGGCACAAGCCTGGTGATGCATTTTAATACCAGCCCTGTGCTCAAAGCTGCTGTAACACCACAAAGCTGCACTCCAGCCCAGTTGCTGTTTTGTGGCTGTTGCTGTGTAAAACACCATCACTGCAAAATTACAGTTTCCTTTGAACACTGCGGTGTTGGATTTTTTTTTTTTTCCTTTAATCTTTGCACTTACTTTTTAGAACTTGGATTAGCGAGCTCTGTGATTAAGCAAAGTAAACACATGTACACAATACTTAGGCATAGAATGCCTGGGGTTGGAAGGGGTGTCTGTTGTATGCACTGGTAACTTGGCAATACACTCGAGGTCTGTGTATGCCATACCTGAATTATGTGCATTGTAGTACTTAAAATCAGGCTTGTCGAGCAAAAAAGGCCCAGACTGGGTGAAGACCCTTCTCTTGAGTGTGCAAAGAAGTTATCTGGGCTATGTGATGTATGGAAATTTCTGAACTAATCGTGATAGTGGGGGTGAGAAGGGGGAGTGCATTCTCAGATTTTAGAAGCAAGCATAGGAAAAGCCACAAACTCACACCTTCCCATCTGCTCTGGATCAGGATTGTTGTGTTTCCCCAGCTTGCTGAGAAAAGCACGGTTATTGAAAACTCCTGGCATTTTCTTTTTTTCCTGTTAAAATGTTAGGAAGATGTGTATTCATAACAACTGGTTTGTTTTGCTTCTGCTTTAAATAGGTCACTGTGTTAAACTGGGACCTTGTGAATTTTGGCTGCCGTCCTTGCCTGTCCCCCTCACACCTCCCTCCAGCGCAGCACGCATCTAGGAAGGGTGTTTTTCAAGGGCTCGATTCCAGTTGGATTCCCTTGCAACCATGATTTTACCAGCAACTTATCAATGCCAGCCACAAGATTAGT
This sequence comes from Oenanthe melanoleuca, assembly GCF_029582105.1. Taxonomy (NCBI): domain Eukaryota; kingdom Metazoa; phylum Chordata; class Aves; order Passeriformes; family Muscicapidae; genus Oenanthe; species Oenanthe melanoleuca. The sequence continues at coordinate 34,028,378 of NC_079362.1, forward strand.
CTGTATAGGGAAATTATCGAAAACCCACTCATAGTGGGCAAGCAGAGAGGACAACCCAGTGATAGGCTTTTCCCCCAAAGAAAAAATCTGGGGTGCTTGTAATGATCTCCTCCAAAAGGCTCCTGATCCTGATATCACACCATAGCCTTCTGCATAGAAAGGAGATGTTTTGCTGGCCCTGTCAATGCTACCACTGGGCACAGTGTTCTTGGGACCCTGGGGACATGATCAATATCTTATCTTAACCCATGAGTTTTACTGGGTTTTTTTCCCCTGATTCTCCTTGCCCTCTCACCAGGTGGTGGGTGGAGTGAGTGAGGAGCTGTGTGGTGCTCAGCTCAGCTGCTGGCTGTGGTTAAACCATGATGTCTTGTTATTTTGTGTTCTTGGTATGGAGGCCCATCCTTGTAAACATGTAGATGAAACAACTGTTGGCAAAGCAAAACTGCTTTGAGAAGAACTGAAATTGAATTTGAAAGATAATTCTGGGTTTAATATTCCCCTACTGCTAGACATGACCAAGGGGACACTTTACTGGGCCCTGCAAATGCAAAATGCCCTTGTGCCCATCTCCCCAATCCAGTGGGACTGTAGAAAGGAAAAACCCTGGCTTTAAAACCAAACATGGAAAAAGTTGGTGCAGAGATTGGCCTGAAATGTCTGCATGCATTTGGCTCTCCCAGTGAGGTAGACAAGGAGCATTGTGAACGGCAAATGTGGGCTGTTACCTCACAAAAACCTGTCACTGACTTACAGGGCACTTGTCACTCTCTTTAAACTTTAATGCAGTTTTAAAATAAAAGACAAATGTTTGAAATAATGGCTCTAAATGATTCTAAAATCCAAAGGCAAGAACAAGTGATGGGACAACCCATCCTACACAGAAATGGATCCCGGGATTCCCAGGATGATGCAAATGTTGTCATTAACTACCTAGTTGACCAAGTGAAGCCAGTTGATGTGATCTTTTTGGATTTCTGTAAAGCTTTTGACACTGTCTCACAGGATCCTTCTGTAGAAAATGTCCAGCCCACAGCTGGATAAACACTTCATGTGGTGGGTGAGCAGCTGGCTCATGTGTCAGGCACAAAGGGTTACAATGAATGGGGTGATGTCAGACTGCTGTCACCGTCACTGGTGGGGTTCCACAGAGCTCCACCTCAGGCCCTGTGCTCTTCAACATCATAATTAATGACCTCAACATTTGAAGAGATACTAAGTTTATTAATGATACCAAAATGGAGCCGTTGACTCCTAGGAAGTCAGAGAGGTCCTGCAGGGAGACTTTGATGAATGAGAGATCTGGGAAACTACCAACAGTGTGAAATTTAACAAGGGCAAGCGCTGGATTCTGCACCTTGAATAGACTGGGAAATGAGCGGCTGGAGGGCAGTGCCATGGAAAAGGACCAGGGAGTCCTTGTGGAGGGCAAATTGAACATGAGTGAGCAGTGCCCTGGCAGCCAGGAGGGCCAACCCTGTCCTGGGTGCATCAGGCACAGCATCACCAGCTGGGCAAGGGAGGGGATTGTCCCCTCTGCTCTGCACTGGGCAGCCTCACCTCCAGTGCTGGGGGCAGGTTTGGGTTAATGTGAAAGATATAAAAAAGATATAAGGCTGTTGAAGAGTGTCCAAAGGAGAACTATGAAGACAATGAAGAGTCTAGAGGGGAAGGCCTTCAAGAGCAGCTGAGGTTACTTGCTTATATCAGCCAAGAGAAGAGGACACAGCAACCTGCAACTTCCTAATGAGGAGAGGAGGAGGAGCAGGTGCTGATCTCTTCTCTGTCATGACCTGTGACAGGACTCAAGGGAATGGCCTAAAGTTGTGTCAGGGGAGGTTTAGGTTGGGTATTAGAAAAAGGTTCTTCACCCAGGGGGTGGTTGGGCACTGGAACAGGCTCCCCAGAGAAGTGGTCACAGCACCAAGCCTGACAGAAGTATTTGGACAGTGTTCTCAGGCACATGGTGTTATTCTTGGAGTGTCTTGTGCAGGGTCAGGAGTTGGACTCAATCACTGTGGTCCCTTTCCAAATCAGGATATCCTAGGATCCTTTTAAAACTTTTAGAGTCATAAATGTCCTGTATACCTAATCTAACCTTGCCTTCTGTCAGTGTGAAGCCATTCCCCTGTATTCTGTCTCTACATGCCCATGTAAAAGTTTCCTCTCCACCTTTCTTGTAGATACTCTTTAAGTGCTGGAAAGCTGATCTAAGATCTCCCTGGAGTCTTCTCTATACTGAAGAACCTCAGTTCTCTTATTCTTTGTTCATAGGAGAGATATTTCATCCCTCTCAACAGTTTTGTGGCACTCTTCTAGTTGTGGAAGGAGTCTGTGTCAATGAGTTTGATGTATACTGCTGGCACTGGGTTTGTGGGTTTTTGTTGGATGATGGAGAGGTACCTGGTAACTGCAGCAATACCCTGGCTAGCCAATGTGGCTTCTGTTGGGGATGGATTCAGACCCCTAGTTCTCTGAGAGGTCAGCTGAAGGACCAGGTGCCACTGCTCTACAGTGTGGAATTTTAGTGGGAAAGAAGTTTCAAAATCAGAAGTGTGTCTCATTCAAAATAGTTGCAAAGTAGGCTTAGAGTGTATCCTCAGAGGTGATGTGCTTGGTAGTAGAAGTTATCACTGACAAGACTTTTCACTGCCTTTAGAAAAATCTAAACAAGCCTATCTCCTTCCAAAGACCCAAGGTGCATATATTCCAAGAGTTGATGGCATTGCTGCTCTTTATTTCAGTCTCACTTCCAATTACTTATTTCCTGGCCGTCCAGTGGCATCTCTCCTGAGCAATGCAGCTGGCCAGACATCCCTCCTAATGTAACTGTGTATTTTGGAGATGGAGAACTTAGTGGTATCAGTCAACAGCTCTGCATGTTCAATTAATGCAAAAGATAAATCAAAGAGTTCTGTTGGTTAAGTATTTTTAATGGATGCATATACAAATACATGTGTACCTTTCTCATACAAAGGGATTCACCAAAATTTGTTCTTTTTTAAAATTTTTGTTATTTTTGGGTTTAGAGTTTTACATTCGACTTCCCATTGCATTGTGCGGGCAAGTAAGACAGGCAGTGATGGCACAAGGACTGTAGCTGTTGCAGTGGATTTGTAAGTGTAGGTTCTGGTTAACATACAATCTGGCCCTGCAGCCTCACGTGGTTATTTCTTAGACTTAGCCTAGATTGTGGTCATGATCCTAAACCTTTCTCTTGGAAGTACCTTGCACAACTTACTTTTGGACTGAAATCTGAATCTCTTCAAAACAGATATTAAAAAAAATCGCAGCAGAAAAAAAATCTATCTTCCATGAGAAGAGTAAAATTACATCACCTTATGACTGGCTCAACACAAATACCATCCACTGCTCAGGTAATAAAGAATTACATAAATAAATGTAGTTTATGTTTATATATAAAATATATATAGTAGATAAAGTGTGTAAGCAAGGAAGCAATGTCAATCCTGGCAATAAAAACCTGAGAAACATACTCATGTGCACACAGTAGAGCTGTACAACTCATAAGAAGTTGAATCCATAAGCTCCCTGTCATCTGTCCTGCATACCCTGCCAGGGAAGACAAGGCTAAACCTTGAAAACACAAGGATCAATTAAAACAAATAAAAATAACCATCCACCCTACCAATGGACCACAATCCCTAAACAAAAGACAGGACTGTTGAATTCTACACTGCCTTCCTTTTCCCGTGCCCAATGAGAACAGAATCCAGTGCAGGGCGCTGGGGCCCATCCCATCCCATCCCATCCCATCCCATCCCATCCCATCCCATCCCATCCCATCCCATCCCATCCCATCCCATCCCATCCCGCCCCAGGCTCTCCATGGGGACAGCGGCGCGGGCAGGGCTGGTTCCCGGCGGGATATCCGTTCAGCGCAGGGCTGCGAGACACGGATGCCAACATCAGAGCGCAGCCCCCGCTCCGCAGGAGGGCTGGCCAGCATCACACGGCTCCATCACTGGGGCCACGGCACCCCAGGCTCCCCACAATGGTACACGAGGCAGCCGTGACCAGCCGTGCTGACTGACCCACCCCACGCCCGGGTAGCTCACACCACCCTCTCCATTGAAATCTGTTCAAGACACTCAGCAAGCTGAGTCCAGCTGTGCCCACACTTGCCTGAGCAGACTGCAGGGCTGTTCTCTTCCCCTTCTCCTGACTCATTTCAGCTGCTTTCAGTAAAAAATCCCCCATAAATCTCCAAGCAAAAGCAATTCACGTAGTTTTAAGACGAATGGTGGAAGAAGGTAGCTCTTATTCCCATGAGGATAAGTGGCAGCCTTTGTTGGCCCTTCATACTTGATTAATTAATATTTACACTGCTTTGCTTCATTTGAACGGAGCTTGTTGTGATTTATTTCTAATATATTTTCAGAAATGTAGCCCTGCCAACACGGACAGGAATTACACAGGCTGTGGTTCCATTACAAGTGTTTGTTTACTATTGCTGTAGTAAGCAGCTGGTTACATTGTGGTGCTTAACTAATCCCCGTTGTGCTCTGTGTGTGCTGGTGTGGAAGCAGAGCTGCCCGCTGGGGGTTTTGGCGAGCAGGTAGCTTGGTGCGCGAGGCGCAGGCTGTGCCCGGGATGGTAGGAAGCCGACCGGGAGTGCGGGGGGACTCTACGACTGATGAATGGCACGGGCCCTGCCAGGTGGGGAGGTGGGGGAGTCATCCCAAGACTCTGTGGGAGCCAGGGGACACAGAGAGATCCCACCCTAAACACCAGCACTGGAATTCGCCCAGCAGCTCGAGCCGTCCTCTTGTCTCTGCAGCGCGATTAAAAGCGCTCCAAAAGAAGAGAGGTCTGGGAATGATAAAAAACCAAAAACTTTTAAAAAACTCCACCCCACCAAAAACAAAATAAAAAAAGACCTTCCTCAGTGTGTGTGTGGCTGGGGGGTGGTTGGTGGAATGACATCTTGAGAAAAAAATTCATCCTAATCAAAACAGACAAACAAAAATAAGAAATTCCCATGCAGAAGTGGGTATAAGATAAAATCAGTCCTGAAGGTTTCCAGCAGACCTCATGTAGGCTCTTTTTAATATGACTTGCAACTGTGGTTAATTGGGTTTGTGAAAAACAGACACACTGAAAGTCATTCTTCTTAACCTCTGACTTGACTCGAGAAGAAATGCAGGGGCCTAGCAACAATGACACAAAGAACTGGCATTTCCTGTAGCTCCAAGACAGTATTTTTCACTTGGTTTTGGCTGACTTAGTTTCTTGTTTGCAGAAAGATATTACAAAGAGGTTTCTAAGAGTATGCAGGAAGTTATTTAATTTTTGTATTACTTCTGCTCTGTTCTGTCGAGGAGTTCTTGTATTTGTTTTGGGCCTTTTGGTGGTTTCTTGGCTTTGGTTTCTTGGTTTGGGTTCTCCCCCCCCCTCCCTCCCCCAACTTTTCTGAATAAAAAAGCCTGACTTCATTGAAGTGACATTGAGGAATCACTTACATTGAAAATCTCAGGAACTTGTGACATTTAAAAAAATTAATAGCTTTTTTCTAAACTTTTAATATTACTATTGCAAATTTTTAGGTAGTTACCAAGAGAAAATCATGCTAGCTGTTCAATTTGAAACAGTCTTTCGTGGTAATGGTTGAACACTATTGCCACCTGGCAGCTACTCAGCGTCTGTGAAATGACTGGGTCATCTAAGCGTGCTTTGTACCACAAGTGTTGCCAAATGAGAGTATGAACTTAATAGCAGACTGAGCTCAGGAGCCAAAATCTAAATTATCTGGGAGCTGGGGAAATGGGAGTAGCAGTGTGAAGAGGAAATCAGTCATGTTACAGATCAAGAGAGAAAACAGCTAAACCATGGCCTGTTTCAGCATGAGAATAAAATAAAGTGTTTGCTATATTGAAAATTGTAAAAGTGGTAACAATGCCTGAGAACGTTCTGTTTTGAACTTTTCCCTTAAGGTAAGCCACATTTTAAATGGCATTATTTTATATACACTTCTGCTTCCAGACACTGACTCTTGTGTGCAGACCAACTTGCTCATGGACTGGCACCTGAGAAACTGCTGTGCAGCAACTGCTTGCACAGCATTATTTTACATTTATCATTGATATAAATTATTTCTGTCTAGTATATTAAGTAAGCTGGATATTTTACTCCTTTAGATCATAATACTGATTCTGCTTTTAAAACACATAAATTAGATTAATAATTTCCTAGGCATTAATAAAATACAAAACATGCAGTCAGAAACACAACCAAAATACTCCACAAACACTGCATATAGACTACAGTTCAATGTTTGTTAATTATATGGTGTAATATTTAATTACAGTATTTTATGTAATGCTCAGTATCAGATGTTTTGTGGAAAATAAACATTCAATGTTAAAATACAGTTGTAGCATTTAGTGGTCATTATTTTCTACAATTTACACCAGAATTAATGCAGATAAGTTGTTTAAAAAAAAATTCATGAATTCTGGCACAAAATTTGTTTCTTTACTTACCAGTAGCTATATTACTGAAATTGAGTTCTCATGAAAACTGGACTGAAATGATTGTGAGTTCCCACTTTTTCTGGAATTGAAAACCTAGGCCCTGTTGAAAGGTGCTATAAAGTCTTTCAGGAAGAAGCAGATCAGAGAATACAATATTAACACACCTGCTGGATGCACTTATGTGAGGGAAAACCAATCTGCTGTATATTCTACTGTGTATTTCCCTGAAATCACAGGGATTCCTGATCTTTTGTCAAGATGGATAAAATAGGTATTGTATTAGCCTAATTCTTGCCCCATTTGGAGCCCATTTTGCAGAGGTGTTTGGTTATATTTCCCAAGGATGGGACTTACTTTCTCTTGATTTTCAAGTTTGTGCTGTCGCTACAAGTGCTAATACTGCCACTACTGTCATAATGCTTTGAAACACCATTAATAATAATAGTAATAATAATAATAATACTAATAGTAATAATGACTAATACTACCTTCACTGAGGGTGCATTGACATCTCCCATGGGATATGAGGTTTCTGAATTTGGAGTGAGGTTTTAAAAGAGCAATATTTTTTACATAATCCATATAAATTTACTAATCTCCAGAATCATTGAGTCCAACTCCTGTTCCTTGCAGGCCTATCTAAAACATATGAATAAAGCATAAGGCAGAGACTTCTCTAATTACTTGTTGCAAATTAATTAAAGTAAAAAAAACTAATTTACTGAAAATATTACTTCGATATTACTGAGGAACAACACAAGCACTTTGAAATCTTGTTTTGGAAGGTGTGTGGACACTGCATGTAATTACAGACCATGTGGGTAAGGAGCTGAGTTTCAGAGCACTTTCAGTATGTTCAGTCATTTCAGCCACCACAAGGTGGTAGCATTTCTGAACATTACTCATACTGGCTTCCCTCTCTAGTACTTCAGTGCACAGATTTCTATAGAACAGCAGTAGCCTGATTTTTAATCACAGAATGACCCATCTACCCAGACAGGTTTTGATTATCTCTAAAGAACGAGACTCAACACCACGTTGAGCAACCTGCCCGACTCAGGTCACTCTCAGATAGTAAAAGAAACCCAACATTTTCCTGATGTTATTATTATTAATATTAACATATTAATGTTCAGAGGAACCTCCTGTGTTTCAGTATGTGCCCATTGCCTCTTGTTCTATCACTGGGCACTACTGATAATATCACAGCTCCACCCTCTGTACACACTGTGTTCACTCTACACACAGTGAGGTGATTCCCCTTGAGCTTTTTCTTCTCCAGACTAAACAGCCCCAGCTTGTTCAGCTTTTCCTCATAGGAAATACAGATCTTCACGCTGGTCTAAACTCTCCCCAGTACCTAAAATATTCTCCATGTGCTCACAACTAGATGCAGTGTTATTACATGTGTATCACTTAACATGGCTGAGGAAAGGGGAGAGAGTGCCTCCCCTGGCCTGCTGGCAAGCCTGCCCCTAGTGCAGCTCAGGACATAATTATTTTCTAATAGTAAGGATAATATTAGAGAGCTCGAAAAAGTCCAGAGAAAAGTCTGGTCCCTGATCTGACTTTATTCACACTTGAATATGTATTACAGTATGCTGTCTGTCCATTACTGTGGCCATTCTTCCTCACACTCTTCTGACATATTCAATTGTTTTCCAACATTGAGTCTTCAGAAAAAGTGAAAATAAAGAAGACTGCAAGGCAACAATTTTGCTCCTGGCTTCACAATTAAAAGCCAGCAGTTTATTCATCTGCAAATGTGAAGAACAAATTATGTCACACTTCACTCCACCTAAATGTGTTTATCCTTAATGCTTTCAAAACGCCTTAGAAAAGAAATTGCATCTCATTTATAGTTCAGTTCAAAATTGTATTTTGATTTCTGGTTTAAGGAACAAAAGATACTCTAATAATTTCCTCTCCATCAATGATGGAGCTACCCAGTATGTTTTTTAAGGCACCAGCATTTTTTTTGCTACCAGTACAAATGTCTTGATAAACTAGGGAAGCAGTAAGATGCAGAACATGTAAGGAACTAAATGCAATAAGGAAGGAATTGTACCTACTCAAGAGGAAAATAATTTATCAGCAACTTTGTGAATAGAAAGCTGCATTGGGTAGAGTGATCAAATCCAAGGACATGACTTCTAAAGTCAGCACATACAAACCAAGGCTGTTTATTCTCCAGCAGGCTCCACAAAGCAAGTGCCCGCTGAGGTTACCCTGGGTATGATGCACAATGGCCAAGATGATTTGAGACCTGCACAAAACCTGGTTCTTTCTGCAAGTCTGAGAGCTTCCAGAATAGTGTGGAGCACAGAGGGGAATTCAGCTATGTTTGCATTCCTCCATGAAGATACAACCAAAAATGCTGACAAGTAATTTCAATTAGCTCTGGCAGCAACAGTGTGTACCACCCACCTAATCAAGCATGGCAGCTGGCTCTGGAAGTGCCAGTCTCTTCCTACTAATGATAAAGTTTTCAAACCTGAGTGTTTTGAGTTGCACCTTTATCATATATACAAACAACAGTGAAGTCCTCAAAAAGGACTTCATTTGCATATGGGTCTCCCTTCTCTCTCCCCTGGGCCTGCAAAGGCAGAGTATGCATAGAAGTATCTCTGGGTGAAGAGCTCTCAATGCCCAGTGAACCAAACTGTACTTTCAAGGTCAGGAGAACTGGGCATTGTGAAACACTTTCATACACCAGTCTAATTCTTAGACTACTGAGGAGGCTGTGAAAAAATGTTGTTCAAAGTTGTTTAAAAAAAAATTATCTCAGACGTGCCCTATGCTATGCTTCTAGCCACTGTATTGCTTGTTACGGAATTACTTGAGAACATTTTACTGTACTTCAAAGAAGGCAGTCATCCAGCCATGATCAGCATTCACAGGAAACCATATTTCACAGGAATCAGTTGCATATGTTGCTCTCACAAGCTGTATGTGTTGATGAAATAAGTATCAGGTATATACTTTATTTACTTTTTAATTTCTTTTAAACTGAAGACATAGCAGATTACTTATTTTGGCTTCTCCCTACCCTATGTTTTGTATTTTTGTTAAAAAACAGGAGGAATTTTATCTTAGGACTAAAAGTAATCTCCTCTGTATGCAGCAATAAGGTCCAGGTGACCTGCCAACACTCAAGATATGTAAGGTTATTGTGGTAAGAATAGAAACAGATTGCAAAGTCAGGTATTTTTCCATACACTTTCATCTGCTTCACGGTTCAAAGCCTTCAGTCACCTCCCAGTGTTAATCTTTCTTTCATGTTTTTTCTTTCTCCTTTGGTACTTTCCGTAATGGTATCAGACTTCGTCATCTTGTCTGGTTTTTTGCATTGTTTCTTTCTTGTATCAGCAAACACCCAGCTGAAAACAGTATCAGTAACATCTCTTCATTTGTTATTTCAAATCTGATGACTTCGCTTTTTGTTTTGGACAAGACATGCATTCAATTTTGAAAATGATATTACTTAAGAAACATATTTTCATAAAGGCATTTTGTCATGGACTGTACAAAAGCCTTAAACAAATTACAATAGCTGAATCTTAGTGTTTAAACCAGAGTCAAATCACCATTACAGAAATTAATGCCAAGTATTAGAATAAGAATTTTTAGTACTGGAAAGCTTTTAGATACATAATATGGTAACCCATGTCACAGATAGGTGTGAAACAGCAGTCAATTAAGAAAACCCTTAAAGAAATTCAGGGATGGAACATTTCATATGCAGACCACCATATTTTTAGCAATAGGTAAAAAGTCCTATAAAAGACAAAAAAAATCCTTCACAAATTAACAATTTCAACAATAAATAAGGGAGGTCAGTAATTTCTCTATTCAAAGCCTGGAAGGCTTTTAGGAGTGAGGATACCAGGACTTCAATCTGCTAATAATGCTGAGGGTTGTTTTGACATCTGGAGAAGGAGGGTGATGTATACTTGCTTTCCCCATTCCAGGAGCACAAAAAATCACCTCTGGAAAGAAATTCAGAAGTAAATTTTTTAATATGTGAATATATGAACTATTAATAATATAGTATAAAATAACAGGAGTATTTACATAAGTGTCTACACATACCACAAATGATTCAGTCTTATCAGCTTAATGCTGCCTTGTGTTTAGCTTACGCATCAGAAGGACAGAAAGACACAGCCACAATTTGAATGCAAGCAAACTATTTGGCAAAGACATGCCATTTTTCTCCAGAAACTTCTAGAATGCATACTTCTAAGACTTAGAGCTTATTGTTGCCACTGGTCACTTTTATCTATATAACACCTCAGTACTGGTCAGATTCTGTGGTCTGTCCTGCTCAGCAGCTGAATACATTTCCCATCATCAGTGTTCCTGCCCAAGTTGGGTCATGCACAGAACAGTCCTGCAGCCTCCAGAGAATCCTTGTATTTGGGCTGATGTGCAGCACCATAAATTCATTATTCTACTTTACCCTGTACATGATTTAACTTGCACATGAACCATGACTGCTTATGAATAAATCTGTTCTTTTTTGAGTTGAAAAGCAAGTAAAATATTCAAAATGTTCGCTGGGAGATAAACTCAGAGAATATTACATAAGGGAGGGAAGGTGTTAAAAGAAAAACCTGCCCTCCCACTTATTCCTCTAGAAGATCTGAAGTACTATATCTAATATCCAGCCACAAGTATCTGGAGTCTTTGACAGCTAAACAGCACAGGCATCTAAAAGCCTTGCAGACCCAGAAACCTGAGAAGCTTTTAACCTGTGGAGATATTAGGCAGTGCAGGAACTCCAAGCCTCAAGCAGGTAAAAAAATTACCAGAAAACAGGCTAATGTTAAAAAAGTTCAGACAACTAGAGGGTTGCATGACATTCTAATCTCCATTCTGTGTGCTGATTTCAAAACATTCTAACGGTTTTATATGGCACTGCTAATTTTATCTGGCATTGCCAATGTTCCCTCAGGTCTAAAAACAATTGTTACTCTGTTTTCTTTGCTTGGACTAGATTAACCATAAAATTTTACACATGCCAAAAAAGTTTGACTTCTTCCAAAGCTTTCTACGAGGAGGGTTTTAAAACAGTTACAGAAATCATATGAGAATTCTCTTACTGTTGGCATATTATACAGAATGTGTTATTTTAAGTCAAAAGCAACACAAATACAGGTGGTTTCAAAAGCTTTAAAGAAAAAAATGTATCTTAGAAGCAGCAAAATATATTTATGTTGAGAAGAAAAAAATGAAAATATTCCTTTTCCTCTTGTTAAATAAAAAATAGAGGCTGTTTTGAAGAGTACCAATATTTTACCACATGCATCATGATTAAACTTTGACAGTCAAAGGAAGCTGCTGGGAATATATTAATGTCCTTCACACACAAAAGAGAGAAATAAGGGTGAGCAAATTTCCAAGTTGATCTGTTGATACTTAAATATACTGAAATAGTATAAATAAAAGATTTTAAAGTTTTAAGATGAGGGATCTTCCCTTAATTGAAGATAGGCTAATCCCAAACAGACATAAAGAAAAACCTTTCAAAGTAAAATGGTTGATATTTCTTTACTTTACTAAAGCCTTTATTCAAGAATCATATTTATACTATCCTTAGAGGTCCTACAGGTACATCTACATACAAATTTTGAAACTCGTCAAGTCAAAGAGAAAGGTTAATGTGAATTTTAAACTGATCCATGGTATGCAGATTTAACACTTTAAAAATTTAAAAATATGGGGATATTTTAAATATTGGAGTGTGTTTTATGCTGGATAATGCTTGCATTAGTATTTGTTTTAGCAACTTTTTTGTTATTTTTCCTTGAGTTTCATTTTTGCTTGGAGTATTTACTTGAATTTTATCAAATTCAATGTAATTCACCAAAGACTTCTTTCAAAAGCCTTAAAAGAATGTATTTCAATTAAATCATGTTGGTATTCAGTATTGTAAATAACTACTTACACAGTTATTTTTAAACTAGATCACCCTGGAGTGTGGAGTAATGAGTAAAGCAGTGTTTATAAAGTCATTCATAGCCTTCTAAATACCAGGAATCTGATAGCAAAACGGCTCCTATTACTTTTTTTACCACACAGGTATATTGTCATATTAATTTGTCCTCCACATAGCAATTAAAAACAAAACATTTTCTGAAAGCAACACTGTCATCAAGTTTAGAAGTCTTCCAAAATAACCATTTTTTTTTCATTTTTTTTCTTGACCATTATAAAAATAACTATTGCCATATGAAGTTTTGGGCCTGTTTCATAACAGATACTGATTTTGTGTTAGATATTGTCTATGTCTTAGAGTTCACACATTTCTACATATGGTGACAGTTGTAGCTCTTGAAATAAAAGTGCTGAAGAAATGTAGGTTATGTTCTAAACCAATCTCCAACATAGGCTGGTTCTTCCTTTTTAAGGCACATAATATCCTACAGTCCTGACTTTAAATTATAAACAGAAATGCAAGGATTAGCAGTACAATTCTTCCTACTCTGACAAAAACTATTATTATTCACTTGTACAGAACAGATTATATAGAACTCTTGCTCTGCGTAGAAGCTTATTTTCTATATACTTTTTCTTCCTGTTAGTTGGACAGCTACATTTCCTTGCCACACAGATATGAACAATACATTTGCATTTTATGTAGATTACTGTAAAGGGAATCCTTATCAAAAAACTTCAGTGCTTTTATCTCTGGACATAAAGAAAAAGAAAGCCAAAACCTTAGCATGGACCTACATACCTGAATTAGAAAATCAAGAAAACAAGAAAATAATAATGAGGAAAACAACCAATATCAATATCAATGAACTAGGAGTGTCACCATATTGAGACAAAAATTTTAAATATATGATATTGTCAAGGACACAATGTCCTGGTTTGAAGAACAGGTACTTGCCAAGAAAGGCAGAAACTCCTCCCGAGATGGAAAATGTAAAGCCTCTCCCTCTTGATTATTCTAATTTTTGAATCAGGGACTCTCAGGCATAGATAAGGGGGGGAGGAATAACAGCTCTTTACTTATATATCTAACCAGACAAAGAAAAAGAGCAGCAGCTATGAAAATTAACAACAAGCAGAATAAATAACTCAGTTCCAGTCCCCTTCTGGCTGCAGACACTCTGCCTGCACTCGGTCCCAGTGGTGGAGAGCGGAGCAGGGCCCGCGCAGCTGCGGAGGCGGCAGGCGGGAGCGGGGGGGAGGCGGCAGCGCCATGTCCCAGATGGGAGAAGGGTGGAGGAAGGATTCCCCACTCACCGTGTGTGTCCTGTGTATGGACACACCGTGTGCTTGGCTGTGTGCTCGGAGGTAGCAGGCTGAAGCGGAGAAGACGTCAGAGCAGGGTCCCACAGCAGAGAGCCTGGCTCCCCACGTGGGGCTGGTGCATGGGCTGGAAGCCCCCAGACAACTTCTGCAACCCTGCTGGCGAGCAAAAAAAGGGAGACAGCTCCTGCCCATCCCTTTGTCTTGAGCCATGAAGAGCTTTGTGTAGCCTGGCAGGCTTTCTTAGCATAAGAATGGGAAAAGTTCTCCAGAGAGAAGAGAAAAAAAAGTAAGGGAACCAACCCCAATCCCCAACACACAATAAAAATGAATAGAGTTAGATAACCTTAACACAAGTACCACTTCCATTACAAAACCTCCTAATCATTCTATATTTTGCCTTGAAGCCTGAGACATTTTTAACAAAAAAGGCTTTCAGAGACAGAGATGCTTCCACAGCCTTACAGTGGGGTTTGTGAAGAAACATGGTAGGGATGATGATATGTGTCTTATTCTGCTTCTGAGTGCTAGAGACAGTAAATTAACATTTGGAGTCTGCCTGTTGGGATGAGAAAATAATTTTATTTAGCAGTAATTCTATATTATCTTCTGCCAAACCTGTCAAATGGCTCTTCTACACTTGCAGCAGTATTTAGCAATTTCAACTGACAATACCTTAAAAATAAGCTTTGTGTAGAAAAACTGTTTAAAAATAACAGAACTGTTCATTGTGGAATCCTTAACAGAGAAGCATGTTTAATGGCTGATCCTTTGCCTAGATTATATTTAGGGATACCTCACACATAATTTTTCTGGTTTTAAAATTTCAAGGAGATGACTCTGGAATTTTTAACTAAAAATTACTGTGGAAACCTTCTTCAAGATACTTCACTAACTACTAGTTTGTGAATATGGTATTTGCAAAGCACACAAATGAAATAATTTAGTTATTAAATAAACATAAAGATGGAGTAACCAAATTGTGAGTACACTCAAAACTACTTTAGAAAAGGATTTTTAGCCACTTCCAGACACAGCCCTTTTCACATTTCAAGGCAAGAGCCTAAAATGAATAATAAGGCACAAAAGACTTTCAGAAAAAATGATGCAAATGAATACTTTATTTCTGAAATATATAAGCATAGTAAAGACTTCTGAGCTTTAATTTCAGTTGAACAAATAGTCAGTATGAAATTTGGAATAACTGTCAGGCCTTATGGCATGTGGTTTCTTTCCTTACCACCACTGCCCTTCCTTGAGTTCTCACAATGCTAAGAGCCTATACCCAACATTTGGAAAGCAATGTAATGCTGAGGGACAGGGCACAGGAAAGCAGGCAGGATGTGCAGCCCATCATTGGCCTCTCTGTCCTTCCTACTGCACCTTTCCCCTTGTTTATCTTCATTCTTTCTCGCCCCCATTGTCAGAAGATGCCTGGAAAAAAAAAAAAAAAAAAAAAAGGAAAAAAAAAAAAAAAAAGATAAAAAGAAAAAAAAAAAAAAAAAGGGCTAACACCCCCACCCCACCTCCAGCTCTTGTTTTAACCTGCTTTAACAGGTGAGAGGTCTTCACTGAGCTACTAACAGAAAAGAATGCATGATAGAAGAGACTAATTGCCATGCCTGAGCCTGTGCTGTCTAGGCAGAATGCTGTAGTCACTGCCGTCACAGAAGTGAAACTCTTCTGCAGTTTGTGTTTTTTCTTGCTCCAGAAATGCAATTGTCTGCTTTGATCATTACACAAGCTAGTCAGGCAAAGACTTTCCTGTCTCAGCATAATGTTGCAATTGAGAAAGCAACTTGTAAGGTGATTTGCCTGCACTGTTAGTTTTCAGTTATTAAGGTTTGCAGACACATGGAAATGTAGGAAGGCATATTAACAACAAATTATTCCAGTGAGACCATTTTGGCTGGTCATTTTTGTACATGGTTTGATGATCAGCTGACCTTGAGAAATCTTCCAGAATTCATTTTCCTTTCAGTAGAAAGTAGATCTCACTACCTTTTAAAGTTATTTTCAATGCTGTTGACATGGTAGGACCTGAGCAAACAGCATTCTAGTGGAGAGAAGACAAAACAGGATTATCCTGTCATTTCCTAACTACTAACTATTTCCTGACTACTAACTCATGCTGCATGTGGTCTGTTAACGCCATTGTAACAAGACTATGAAGCTGCAGAATAGCCAATAGGCCAATTGTTATTAGGTGGTTAAGGAACTAGTGTACAACACAGACTACTGATCTAGATTTCAGCGAATCATTTATTTAAAAAATGCTGCTTGCAAACAGCCATATCCTTAAAAATTTCTTTCTCAACACAATTTTGTTTTCTTGCCATGAAATCATTTTGCAACAAGATCATTCATATAGATTTAAGAAGTTATTCAACTCCATCCAGATGAAGTTTTTGGCAAGAAAACTCCTTCCAGAAATAAAAGCATAGTTATTTACTCACATAATGCTGAGTTTAAAATGCCTATACTTGCCTTGTGGTTACCATGTTCTTTTTTCTTTTATTACCAGACTAGTATTTGAAGATACCTACATACTTACCTCCTCATTTTTAAGATAACCACTTAATAACACAGACTCACCCCAGGCAGTTAGAAACTAAGAAAATGGCCAATTTGTCTGAAATGTTCATGGCTTAAATCTTACAAACACCATAAAATGATACATACAAAAGATATTTTCTTTGCATGTAGTGGAGACTATATCACATAAATGTAAAGTTAATGATATTAAAGTATGTGATTTTGTCAGCTTATTTGTTCCTCATTAACTTTTTTCCTACATTTGTTCCCCATTAGCCTTATGAGGTTTATCAGTCAAGGTGATTGAAAATGACAGATTTCATCTGCAGTTCATATGACAAGTTCCTTGATTGAATATAAAAGGGTTGGTTTTTTTTTCAGAAATACTTCTCAGAAAACTGCAAAAGATATGAGGCTCTATCAGCTTCTTAGAACCTGCAAGACTCAAGTAACAGCTAGTGACATAAATTTGCCCTAATGGTTCAAACCAGCAATTACTTGGGATATTCTCCCCTCCACCCAAAGGCTCCAAAGGGTCTAAGTTCAGGGCTAGGCAGCCACACTGACCTGAGCTGTTCTACCCTGTGGATGGACACTGCTGTATCATTGTCTCTAGTCCAACTCTGGCCTCATCGCCTACCCTGGACCTGATCCATTATCACGCCTTGTCTGGAACTTCTGGCAGCTCCTATATTGAAGTACCCCAGATCTCGTGCATTCAGGAGCAGCCAGACTGCCCTGTGGTCAGGGAGGGAGCTTTTGCCTGTGTCAGGGGCATCCTCAGCACCTGTTTTGTTCCTCAGGCTGCTGAGTAGCTCTGCTATTGCTGCTATGTATAATGGAGCCACAGGAATAGGAAAAGGAATAAGTTTTATCTCCATCATCTCTCAAAGTAAGTTGCCTTGTGGAGGGCAAAAGGGGGAAAAAAGAGAACCATAAGGAGCATGTTAAACATTGCTCCAAGCAAGCAAAATCTGTATGTGCCAGAAACGGTTATTAGCTGTGTTAGTAGCACAACAACACACCAACTCAATCCATCAAACTTAATACAAGATCACTGTGATTGACAATCACATTGAACAGGGTTTACGTAAAAGATACTTGAGGAATGAGTCTCTTGCACCACAAAATGACTGTGGTTTCAGGATTCAGAAATACTTAAACATGTGCAGAGAAGTACAAGTACCTGTAAATCTTAAATACTTTAAATTCTTTTCTCCCTCTCCTGTTTTAAGTTGCTTCTTGGGCTTTCAAGAGAGTCATTTTCCCTCTTCATTTCCATACCACAGAAAAGGAACACGACAAGAAATCTAAGAAAATGAGTGAAAGCTTTTGCTACTGAATTTTAAAAAGTCAGTATTTTAGTATATAGCCCAGTTACACCAGATAGCAAAGTATTTCTGAAAATATTGTTCCATATAGAAGACCTAACTTCTTAAAAAATAGAGACAGTATCATAAATAGTAGTACAAGTACAGGGAAGTACTTGTTACAAGAAGAGGTCACAGAAATTAACTTTTATACTGGCTAACATTGATAATACTATCGTCATGGTCATCAGATAAAATTTCAAATACAATCAAAGCACAAAACAATGAAAGCACAGATAAAGGGCAGATGTCCTCTGGCATACTGTTAAACTGTGTTGCAAACATGAAAGCTCAGAAAGCAGAGGCAAGTTGAAAACTATCTTATGCGTGCCTGAAGGCACAGAAAGCAAACACCCTGTTCTAATCCTTTGAAAGATGAGTTCAGCAGCCCTTTCACCTAGAAATTCAGCATGATAATGAAAACACTGAATACTTCCAACTGGTACTTACTGAAAACACCCTGATCTGAGAGTTGTTTACTTTAAAAAATTTCTTTTAAATTAAAATTTAAAAGCCTAGCACATACCTACAAAGCAGAAGCAAACAATGAATATGGATATGGATATGGATATGGATATGGATATGGATATGGTAGGCATATTGCTCAAATATGATTTCTTAGAGACAGTTACATATTGTTGAAGTTTTGCTCGTGGCTTTCATGCCTCTTCTGTTCTATGCTGTTTTGACATAGGCCAACATGCCAGAAAATTTCCCTGACAGTCACTGGAACATTTCTTCTAGACTCTTATGTCATCCTACTCCAAGCCAGCTAAGGTTATGTAAAATAATGCTTTTGTTACTTGACATGAAAAGAACAACAAATTGGGATACTTGCTCTGCAGTGCTAGTCTAGAACCATTTTAAGAATAACAAAAAAAATCAAGGCATATAACTTCCAAAAAATTTTAAGCTATTTTCAAATCACCCATAACATGAGTCAAATTAAACTAGAGGTCAACAAATTATCTATTAAAAAATGTGAAAATGATGGCACTTCATACTGAGGAGAAGTCTGTTTCCTTCTCTATTTCAATTCGTGTCCTGTCTGGGATTTCTCCATGCTTTCATATCTTCTTGTTTACCTTACACCTGAGATGGCACCAGAATATCCTTTATAAAGGATTTATACTCAGATTCTACTTTTCATCTGGCTCTTATTTCATCTTGCTGTGTGAATGATGGCCTGTCCTTTAGAGCCATGTAAAGTATGCATCCCTTTGACAGGTCAGTGCCGTGTTTTATACCTGATGAGCAAGGCAAGAGCTAAGGAATGAGTAAAGTCAAAACAGCTGTTTTGAGATCATCAGACTACAATGTGAAATCCTTCTATATAATTCTATATATTTCATATCAAATGTACAAACTGATAGCTTGCTCAATTCACATCACTTCCGGATGACAGTAGGATAGGACTGAACCCCAGGTCTATCTCTTCAGGACCAAGAGGCTCACTGTTGTGAACTCATTCCATCAGCAGTCCACAAAGTTATTCTAGGACTTAGAAAATTTTAATATTTCAGTATGCTTCTTTGGAAGCTTTTGGCTAAATTTTACTAGGGTGCTAGTATATATGGCTCCTAGTACAAACATATTTTCATGAATTCAGGCAGAACTACAAATTTACCTGTACAGCCTATTCAAAGCTAATTAAAATGATAAATAAAATTGGGGGGAGGGTTTAAAATTATTTATTATATTAATAATAAAGCTTAGTGTTAATAAAATGTCATGTGCTAGACATGATATTTCTCTACATCTTTGAAAGGTTGCCACAAGTCCGTAGTGTTGACATGCTGTAAGTGAATGACTTGAGGCAAGGCGCTGTATCTAAGTATCTCAAATTAATGTCCTCACACAATTACAGAATAAGCAAGCATTCCAAAATATTATAAAAGTTAAATTTTCATTTCCTATGGATTTGAATCCTAAATGCTTTTATATGATGAAAAACTTCCATAATGTTTGGTCTGTGCCGTGAAAAAAACTTTAAACTTTACCTCCTCAGGTCTCTGTAATAGTTGTAGTATTACTACACTATTCATTCCCCAAATTCCAAAGGGACATTATTACTCAAGAGTTAGTTTTGTATGGCTGTTTCATCATTATGACTTGCTTACTGGCCACCCAGACATCAGATTCTGGTTTGCTTATTACTTGTTCAATTTCAGACTAAAGATTTTAGACTTTGCTAGACATATGCTTCACAGCTAACCTCTGGTTATTATTAAATTATCAGACACAATTACTTGGACTTTAATGGGAATGGAATTGAAAAATGAGATGTGAAGATCAGGAAATTGCATTTTCATTTTAATTTAATCTTCTGGATTATATTTTAAAATAGAATATATATTTTAAAATAGAATATATATACTATTAATATATTTATGTAATATAAATATAAAAAAGGAATAATTCAATAGTGGTGGACAATCTGCAAGACAATATCCAGAATATGATGCAGTTTTCTTCCTCTTCCATATTACAGTATTCTGACACTCTGAAAAGCCAGGAATGTATCTTTAAGTCATAGGTTTTATTCTTGAAAAAATTTCTATTTAATCTCTTTCTGTTGTAAATTTCAAAACTTTTATTTCAGATTTTAAAAAGTCACTACTTTAAAATTACTTTAATAAGAAATTAGAATATAGCTGACACTTCAGAATTTACCTCATTAGGTAAATTCTGAAGGGGACCCAAAAACTCCATACATCAAAAAAATCTTATTTAAAATAGCTTCCCTCTCCGTCCCCCAAGTTGATACTTATGTCAATAAAATAGTCCAAGCAAATTCCCATAGGCATATTAGCCAGCTTCAGAGTTAATAAAATGTATGTACAGCACCATATTGTGCTATTTGGATATTAAAAGGTTCAATATGTCAAAATGGTAACATTTTTTTAGGTTTTTTACACTGCAGATGTGTTTCTGTAATCAGGACATGTTTTCTTGCAATATTGAGATTTTGGTACAGGGAAATACTTTATCTAACCACATTTAAAAAAAAAAAAAAAAAAAGAAACAAAAACTTCTCACATATGAGTTCCACCAGTGAAAAATTAAACTCCTTTATATTTCACTATTGGGTCATAGCACACTCTCAGGCATCAAAATGTTTTCTGTTGAAATGAAATTGAGCAGGATAATTACAGCCTACTAAATAATTCAGGACTCAGTGGTTTGTCTGTGGTATGGGTTTATGTGTTCTACATAATGTCAAAAGTAAATTAGATTCCAGCTTATGACATTTAAAAAGAATTCAATGAACAGGTAATTTTTCACTATACTTTTGGGGTTTTATTTACTTTAAAACAAATATCACTACATTTAAAATATGACAATTTTCTAGAGGGTTTTTTTTTGAGTTAACCTTTGGAATAGTTTTAATTAAGGTTTCTTCACAATATGGATGTACCACTTGCAACTACATGCTATATTACTAATTTTATTCTCATAATAAGATATGTCTCTTTTCCTAGACAACTATTTTTTCCAACAATTTATTCAATGCATATGGCAACTCATGTTCTCCTAACCATTGATGTTACACACAACCCATGCATGCAGATAATTGTACCTTAACTGCTGATATTAACTAGTTAACATGAAAAAAAATTAATTTGAGCCATTCAAATTCTATGCTGTTTACTTTAAAAAAATTAACTAATGTGCATGTATTTCCATGGGATAAAGAAACAAAGCTATAGAGAGCAAAAATTTTGTAGGTGAATTTAACTAATTCCTAACCCACCTCCTAACTTTAGGTGCTAGACCAGCTACCACTTCACTTAGGATAGAATAGAAACATCAGATTCTCGTGTCTTAATCTATAGTTGCTTGTGTAACCATCAAATCAAGGGACTAAGAGGGATTTAAGGTGTAAAGTTAGGCATGTGGCTTGACTAAATAACCCTGTTTGGGGATGTTGTAAGGGATTTATCCCATATCCCAAAGGAATTCTGCCTTAAGCAGGGTTTGAATCCAATTCCAGCGTGGCTTCACCTGAGTTATGTGACTTTTCCATTACCTATTGATATTTCTTGGCTCATCTTATCAATTTTTATAACAGACCAGAAAACTACTGGAAAATAACTCATGCATTAGAGAATTGTCCTGTCTCCCTTCAGGAGGATATAAGAAATAAGTTATTGTTCATGTTTACAAGTACCTTGGATACTGAGTAGGGAGGATCAATATAATTTCTATGTAGAATTAACAGGAAAAGGGACAATTCAGAGACCAGAAACCTACAATTTTGCTTTGAAACTGCATATTTCAGAATACCAGAGTTTTTATGTTAAGGTCTAGCTCATCATTTCAGGTTTTGGGGATTAGCAGCACTGATAACATCTAAGATATAAAATTTTTCCTCTCTTTCTTCTCGTGACTTGTGCTGACACACTAATCATTAGTCACTTTAGTAAATACAATGTTGCCTGGCTGATTTTTAGCCCAGAGCACACTATATTTAAAATATGTGTCTCTTATCCACAGCCCATTCTGTATTTATCTTACTTTTGTACTCTATCAATTATCTATTTATTTTCCTCTCACTCCCATCCATATGCCCAGAGCTTTTCATTGACCTGACCTGCTGTGACTTCTGCTTTCTCTCTGCCTTCTTCAAAGCAAACAGGAGTATCTGGCAACCTCTATCTTCCTTCAAATCAATACATAAATATGCATCTTCCTTACAAGTCACGGCATTTTCCCTTATTCATTATTTATGCGCATTTCTGTAGCAACAGAACAGCCAAACTCCAGCCAGTCAAACACCTACAGCCAGTTTTGTATGTTAAGCACAGGTTAATGCAGCATTTAATCTACCTATTAGTTACTTTGAAGACATTTTAAATTTCTAGCCCTTTAAGTTATCTCCACCTAAGAAAAGTAAGTTGGAACACTGTATTCTCACAGAACGTCTTTCAGGAAGAAGGGATTTTCACCAGCTGACAAACTCAATACTTCTTTCTGTAAATGTGCACTTAGCTAGCACAGAATATACACATCCACTGCCCTTTCCAAGTAAGGAACACTACAGTATCAATAAAAACCTGTCAGCTACTGACAGGTTCTTCTTTAAAGCGGCGTGAAATCTACTCATAATCTAGTTTTGCACTATTAAACTTGCCGGGGCTGGCTTGAATTTGTTTTCAATGCATGTCCAGCTAGCATTCGTATACCAGACTGTCCCGGTTTAGGGCAAAATTTGGGAGGAAACCTCCGACTGGGGTGCCTCTAGTCACCCCAGGACACAGACCTGTGTCTATGCATTCTTAATCTAATCAAGCCTCGAATTTAGTGGTAAAACAGAAAGAAACAGTGCTAGAGAGAGTCGGGAACACAGCTCCATTCTCCAGGTGCCTGCTCCTCTCCGCTCCTGTGGGGCCGAGGGCGGGGCCGAGCTCCGGCGGGTCCCGGGTCCCGGGCCCGGCAGAACCCAGCGGGGCCGAGCTCCCGGGTCCCGGGCCCGGCGGGACCCAGCGGGGCCGAGCTCCCGGGCCCGGCGGGTCCCGGCGGAACCCAGCGGGGCCGAGCTCCCGGGTCCCGGGTCCGGCGGGACCCAGCGGGCCGAGCTCCCGGGCCCGGCGGGGCGGGGCGGGCCCGGCCGGCGGGAGCCACCTGCCCCCAGCGCCCGCCCCCGCCCTCCGCGGGGCCGCGCCCGGAGCTCCGAACCGCCGCCTCGGCCCGGGGCGAGGCTTCCTGCGCTCGGCCGCCGCCGCCTTCCCCGGGAGCCAACCCCGGGCCGAGGGCTTGGGCGGGAGGGAGATCGCGCCTTATGCAACCGGCTCAGGGAGCGGCGGCCGCCGCCTCGCCGACAGCAGCAGCAGCCGCAGCAGCGGGCGGGCGCTGTCCGTGAGTGCCGGGGCCGAGGGGGAGAAGGTGTCCGGCCTCCGCCGTGCGCGGGCCGCGCAGGCACTCCCGCCCCGCTCCCCCGGGCCGCCCGCAGGTGCGGCGAGCCTGAGGCGGGCGGGCGCTCCGGCCGTGCCGGGGCTGCCTGAGGCGGGCGCCGTCCGTGCTCCCTGTCTCTATAGCTCCTGAGCGGTGTTGGCCCGGGCGTCCCGCTGCGGAGGAGGAGAGGGCGGGAAGAGCCTCAGCCCCTGCCGGCCTTCGCCTCCTCGCCCTGCCCGGCCGTGTGCCCGGCTGCCCGGCTGCGGGGAGATGCGTGGCTGGGACGACCTGTACCCGCTCCCAGTGCCGCCCTCCTGGGTACCGGGGGCTGCCGTCGGGATTCTTTCCTTGCACTTCATCCAGAAACTCCTCTTCCCCTACTTCTGGGCCGACCTGAGATACCTGCTCAAAGTGTTCACCTATGGGCTGAGGATGGAGATGTACCGGCTGCAAGGGAGGGTTGTCACCGTCCTGGACAAGTTCGTGAAGCTGGCGGAGAAGCAGCCCCACAAACCGTTCCTCATCTACGAAGGGACCGTTCACAGCTACAGGGATGTGGACCGGAGGAGTAACAGGATAGCGCAGGTCTTCCTGCAGCACGAGGCTCTGAAGAAGGGAGACACGGTGGCCTTGCTGATGGGGAACGAGCCAGACTTCATCCACGTGTGGTTCGGACTGGCCAAGCTGGGCTGCGTGGTGGCGTTCCTCAACTTCAATGTCCGCTTCAGATCTCTCCTGCACTGTGTCAGTAGCTGTGAGCCCAAGATACTGGTTGTGGGAGCAGGTAGGGTATGCTCCTCATTCCTACATCCAAAGCCTTTAATGTTACATCCTCACACATATCTGACCCTCCAGATAGTTTATTGGAACCTGATTTACAGATGTGAAAGAAACACAGGGCTGGAGGGGACTTGAAGATTTTATAAAGCTTTAGCCTCTCAGGCAGAATCAATTGTATCCATGCTTTGTGAAAAACCATTTAACCTTTTCTTAAAAAATGTGTATTGCAGGAGAGTTTTCATCATCTAAGTACAGCCTGTTCCAAGTGCTTAATTGCTTCAGTAAAAGCTTAAAGGGGTCTAAAAGCATTAAAATGATCTGTTAAGAATACTTTTCCATTACTTCTCAAATAGTCAAATTTAATCTTATTTAAGTAGTGTACTTTATTCTCCTGTACTATCTCCCTGTCTTTCTACTGATCAAACACACTGCAAAATTGGAAGGTCTAAGCCTGGACTGTACAGCCTCTGGTGCTTAGCTATTTGCAGAGGTACGACAATTTTCCAGGAATAAAGTTTTTGGAGTACAGTACATAGGAGTTTGATAATAACAAACTTGGTATTGGATTGTAGAAGAAATTGCTGTGTTTGAATAGGGATGGTACTGTGTGCGGTGCAACCTTCTGGAGTATTAAATTTTTATTAAATGCTACAAAATAATTTAAAATTTGTATGTTCAAATTTGGCTTAGTCAGATAGACGTATAAACTGAAGACAGATCCAAAACATAAATTTTCCATAGCATTTATGATCAAGTGAAAGTGAGCCTGCGAGGCTCAAAGACCACACAGAAGCTTGACACTTGATTGGAAAAAAATATATCAAAATATTGCATATTAATGTTGTCCCTCCTCTCTAAAAGTATTGTTTCAGCTCTCCTTTGCCTTTTTTCTGTTGCACATCTTCTTGTTATGCTCCTGTTACACAAGTTGTGGGGGCTTACACCCAAATGATAGAATTTTCTTCCATCTGTTCTCTGCTGCTATGAAGTTGTGTTTTCAAAAATGCATTTAAGATTTTTCCCTTGCACACTTTAAAATTATAAATCTTGTCATTCTGATTCTGTATGGTTTGCTGGTTGAAGATGTTTGGTAATTAAAACAAACCAATGAAACAAAAGCAAATTTAAATATAATCCAAATACATGATAACAAGACTTCTGAACTGACAGCTTTTCATTTTGCCTTCTTACTTAATTTTAAAAAAATCTTGTTTAGCTCCTTTTTATGAGTAGATACTTTAGAGTGAATGATTTGAGGAAGGGAATGAATCTTCAGGAACTTCCTGATCGTTGACTGTGGCGAGGGAGAAACTTTGAATCTAAGCTTGTGTCTGAGGGAAGGTTTTTTTTAAAAAAAGCGTTTATAGAGCAGGGCTAGGAACAATGTTTCTTCACTCTTAATCTGCTACCAGCTGCAGATAGTAAGAGCAACTGTGTTGTACTAGGTTCTTCTGGGATTCTGCCTCTGTTCGCAAGGGAAGACCTCTGTGCAGACAGAAATACCAACAAATTAATCTCTTGGCTGGTATTTTACCTTTTGGTCTTCTTACTGTATTAATGGCTTTTAGTGTTTGCTGTAAGTCTGTCAGTCCCATAAGTCTTCTCAGTATTTTTCTTCAGACTTATAGGCTTCTTTATTTAAAAAAAAAAAAAAAAAAAAAAAAAAAAAAGCTGAAAAGCTGTAAAAGGAGTTAAAGTTGTTCCAAAGGAGTCCAGATTTAGCAACTGGAAGTTTATACACAGACCAGTGATTGTGAGGCCTAACTTATACCACTCTTGAAAAAAACATATTGTACCTAATTATTATAGATAATAATTTTCCCCGAATGTTTATAACAATTGCAGAGCAATGTTTAATACTGGGGTTACACAGTCAGTTAGATAATTCTTAGAGGTCTATTAAACAACTTTTCATCCAGTGTTAGTGTGAGTATCAAGGAATTCTTCCTCATCAATGGACATGAGTTTTTCGTTTTCCTCATGGCACCATTTTCATAGAAGTCTGGATAGGTTGAACATGGTGTATTTTGTTTTTCAAAGTATTTACACTAAAACAAATCAACTTGTGGTCTCATATCTGTCATTGCCATAGGCAGGCATCATGTCTGGCAATTAAGACTGTTTTTTAAAATCAGAGAATAGTATGTAATGGCAGTATTTCTGCATGGTGAAATTCCTTTAAAAAATGCGTAGGTTTTTCACCCTCCACAAAGAAATGCAGGTTAGAATAGCAATTATATTTCTTTAAAAAATTACAGATTGTATCTTCAGTGTTTTGGATGACCTTTGGTCTTATTCATAGACTGCAGCATAAATTATCCCCTTAACAATTTGACTGCTTGTGCTCAGCAAGACCAAATTTGCATTTGAAATATTTGTCTGTAATAGCACATTAGAACAGGATCCTGTATACAGGTTTTAGTGTTATATCTTACTGTATATCTAGTTAATATTAAGGTTTCATGCTGAAGGGAACCTTCCACCTTCAGCTGCTGTCTGAAGCAATTCCCAGTGATGATTGTTTATGGCTAAATCTTCCCTGCTCAGAATGATGATGTAGTCTCCCTTTGTGTGAGATGATTACATCTTGAAGCTTTCTTGTACCTTATTTTCGAAAATGCTTTTATTTTTTACAAATGTGATACCTCCATACAATTAGGCTTGATACTATTTATGGTTGCATTTTCTTCCATACCTGGTTCCATTTTTCATAGTGCCTCTTGTAAGATCACTCTCACATGTTATTTTTTACTTCTCACTTTTGTTGTGTGCCTGCATATTTTTCAGGCATTGTGGTTTGGTTACCCCATCCAATTAGTATTATCTTGTCTCTGCTTCAGCACTTGGAATCAGTCTTTTTTCTGATCGGACAATTCATTATACTTGGATTGCTTTTGGTAACTTTAGTTCAGACTGTTTTAGTAGTATTTAAGTTTATGGGTTTGATTTTGCCTAATTGTATTCTATGAACTCAGCAACTAAATGTTTTATTCTTAAGCCCCAAATATGTTATAAGAACTTCAAAGTTTCTTCCTCTTGTTGGTTTCTTATATGAAATGGCAGTCTCTAAAAGTCTGATTTTTTTTTTCTATAACACTAATGCTCTTTTAATTCATTTAGTGCAATAAAATAAATTTTTTTTCTTCTCATCAGGGCTCGGGTTAAAAGGCAAATACAGATTCTATTATTTGCCAATATTTAGTCTTTCTGTTCCTTTCTAGTAATTTAATTTGTCTTTGTGTCAGAGAGAGAGTTTTTTACTTTAACTACTCTCATTTGTCTGCTGTGTTCCCAGAGTATTTAGCTCTTGCTTTAGTTTGTTACTTAACCTTCTCACACTTCTATTCCCAGAAACATTTTCTCCCACCACTCCCATTTTGGGGAATGTTTCTTGAAAGAGATTCAAAAGCTAGTTTCAAACTGCATTTTTATTAAAACAGTAGCTAACTAACTTGTAAGTCAATGGGGAACTTGTAAAAGAGAAAGAAAGAAGCTGTATGTTGTTCTCTTTCAAAAGGTGTTCATTCTTACAAATTTGTTGCCAGACTAGGCCACCCTTAGTTGTTTAAAAGCTGTTGGTTCAACCACAAGAGGAGGTAAGGTAGTGCTTAAAATGAAGACATCTTTTAAGGCACTATGTCCATTTTGGGGAATATTTCTATTGATTGAAGTCTTGCTTGAAGAAGGGATTACGCAGCATTGTTGTATCATTGCATCTATAGCAGTGTAACAGCAATACTACTAAACAGCACATACAATTTAGTGACCCACCAGAAATGCACAAATGGAATTTTTATGCCAGGACATCTCTAGTCTGCACCTATTGGGCAGAGTTTAGCCCAGAGCAGGACATCGCAGGCTGCCATCATGACTTCTGATGCAAGGATTCTGTTAAAGGATTGCTCTCTAAACTCCATGAGATTGATTTACACCAGTCCTGATAACAAAGGCTATTAAGGGAGTGTGCATGCTGCACAGACACGTGTGGGCAGGCTGCTCTATGTGGCTCTGCTTTAGCAGGGAGATCGGACTGAGGTGACCTCCAGAGGCCCCTTCTATTCACAGCCATCTTGTGATTTTGCAGTTCTGTACAGAACTGGTACGTCTCCCAGCTGTATTGCATTTTTCTGGGCAGGATTCTTTACTCTTGAGGTACTGGCAATGCTTTCTGCTGCTGCTGAGTGTATTCTGAGCTAGACAGAAGCATGCCCACGTCCTGGAGAAAGAGAGTAAGCAAAGTACTTTTTGGTATTTGTAAATTTAAGTCATTTGATGTTGCATACAAGTAAAAGTCTCATCTGTCATGTTAGTCACCGAATGAAAAAAATAATGGACTCTATCAAAATCAATTCTATCTATTTGGACTAAAAAGCTATTTAGACCTAAACATTTATTGGAAGGGGATCATAGAATGCAAGATACCTGCTTTGTTAGACACCATATCTCTTTGATCACTTGCTTCTACTCTAGTCTGTGTCCTGTCCCAGATGGTCTTTGAGTGGAAAAAAAGATCTAACGGTGATTTTCATGGTGGTTTATATTTTATTGCTTTTACTCCCTTTAGTGGTGCTTCAGGATTCCAGCACTGATCCTGAGCCACAGCGACTTTTCTGCTATTACTACTTTATGAGAAGCCATGCTGAGTCACTTGGGGGATCAATTATTTTCTGGGGGCAGACAGCGTGGGGAAGAGTTCGGACTTGATACAACTTCCTGAACATATCAGCCAGGGTACACATCAAAGTTATGTAAGAACTATTTCTTGGAGTTTTCTTTCTGAGTAACTTTCTGTTCAGTACAAACTGATCTCATAATCTAATGTATTCCTTTCATCAGCGTGGGACTATGTCCGTGCCAACAGCCTGCATGATCTCTCTGCTAGAAAATAAAAAACCTTTGTGCAACTAGTAGCCTAGGAAAGTAGTTCAAAACATATTTTCCTTGCTTTCTCAAAAGATGTAACTGATGTTACTGTAGGTATTCATGTGAATATAAAGTAACAGTTTCACAAACGTTTGTTGAATAGCACTTTAAGAGAAGAAGGAAAGCAAACACAAGTGGAAAAATGTATCTATCCTGATCAATTCCAGATATTTTTTCCCAGTAGGAGCCAAATAATTAATAAATGGTGAACATTTGTATGCAAGCAATGTAAGCAACACAGATGGAACTTGCCAAATTTAGTATGAGGAGGCATTTCTCTCAAAACAAGTAACCCAAAATCTGAATATACTTTCATAGTGTAAAAAGTAAATAACGTACTTGAGTGAAACTCCAAGTTTAAATAGCTGAGTTGCTTTACTGTAATTGCTTTTCTATATGAAGCGCAAATACAAGGTACCTCTAGAAATATACAAATTATAGCTCTTCCAGGAAGGCTGTGTCTTCCTGAGAGGTGAAAAAAAATTATATGTAAAGACTAGGCTGCCCTGCACAAAGTCTGGCATGGAAGTTTTCTCTTTGGGGAACAAATGTTAGTTGACCATCATTAGACTTAGTATTTGGAAATATGTTAGTACAACTGAGAGTCATCTCCAAACACCCCATCTTGTGTGTGTTCCAGAAGTAACTTTCAGTTTCTGGCACTTTGAATACAGCTGCTTTAATTTACCTTATTTATTTATTTATTTATTTATTTTTATTCAGAAAGTCATTTATTGTTTCTGCTGTTCTCTACTATCTACTGGGAAGGTTCTTTCACGATAACTTTTAATTACAAGCCATTCACGTATTGTTCCAAGTACTAGATTCCTGAGCACAGAAGAAAAATTGTTCAAAAGCAGTAAAAAACTCCAGAGCCATTGGGAAAAAAATAAAGAATGTGTATGTTTAATATGATGATTAATCTTAACCATTTTGGGTAAATAAGTTGTAGACTACTAAAAGGGAAATGTGTCCTCATCTCATTCCTGAATCTTAAAGGAGTGTGTCTGCAGGGTTGAAATTCATACTTGCCATCTTTCTTCCTTTGATGTACAAAAAGGGGAAAAAAGAAAAAGAAGAGGTAAGTCCTCTTCATTTTGACAGACTTGCATTGTAGATGGAGACAGTGCATTAATAAAGAATGGCAGAGAGTGCTATGTTCTCTTACTACTTTTGTAAACAAAAATAGAATCCAGTCACTTCCAACACCTCTGTTTCTTTTGCTAGGTTCTCAATCTAACTTGCACCTGCACAAGCTATCCTTAGTATATTTGAGAGACATGTGTGTAATAGGAAGACAAAAGTCAATATAAAAAAGTAATACGTACATAGTCATTTTATCACACTTGGTTTATTAATACGTTTTAGAAATAGTACAGTTGTATTTTTCTATTTATTGATCAAAAATATGCTCTAATTCTATAATACAATAGCAAGACAGGATTAATGTGCCAAGGAACCTTGACATTCATTGCATCACTTTTCTGCAGGTAATACTACTTTTCTTAACATTGTTTTTTATCTAAATTTTTTCACTCTGTTGCTGTCTATAATGGGACTGTGCTCCAGTAATTTAATCAGGACAATGTCTATCTTTCAGATTTTTAAAATTATTTGGGTGATTCCTTCCTGAAATCATTCTGCAGTACTAGGAAGTTAGAACACAAAATTTTTAATGTTACACTATATCAGATCTATTTGCTAAATGCTCAAAAATATATAAAACTTGTACTCTCTAGACTTTAGGTTTGTAAAACATGTTTGGTTGATAATAGTAGGCTGTATATCTGTAATAGAGATATAGATTTATATGTTAGGAATTAAAATAATTACATCAGTCTGTCATTAGAAAGGCAGCATTCTGAAAGATTAAAAATCTTCAGTTGTTTTGGCATAAAATTTATGCATGTGGTGTCCATATTTAATATTTGTGAAGTGAGTTTGGAGTTGACATCAGGATTTCAAATGCTGGCTCTTTGTGAGATTCTGGGTGAGTCATGTCAACTTTGTTTATTCATTATGAAACCTGAGATAATAAAATAGATAGGAATATTTGCTATATTAATTACTTAGACTGAGATGTTTCAAAGCACATAGGTGTAAATGGGTTCTATTGAAAGCAGTATTGTTCCTGTTCTTGATATGTTTCCTGGATTAGTACTTTAATGACTGTTCAGTCTTCTGAGAAAGTGACATTGTAAAAATGCTTCAAAATATAAATATCAAATGGATTATTTAAGGATTGGCCTCTCTATATATTTTCTTTATTACTTATTCTGGGAACTTCTTGGTTTTTTTTCTGGTAAGGCAACAGAATAAACCTTAGTTAAACTGCTGTTTCTTTTTAAATTAGTCACTTCTGTGAGGTTGCTGTTGAGGGCATCTGAGGAAACCTGTACTGTAATTACCAGTTATGTATATATCTGCCTTGCATGGATTTCATTGAGATTTATTTGAAGTTGAAACTTAACCACACTTCTTTCTGGTCTTAACAAGGGTTACCTAAAATCACGTGGGCGATAGGAAGTAGTAATCAAGGCTCACAAGTTTGCCTTGAGAGCTAGTTGACCATTTGACCGTGGGGGATCAGCAGTATTTTTAGAATATTATATCATGTTTTCAGCAGATTTTCATTGTTCATTGTTATTTTATTGAATCTATATCCATGGAGGTGACTTGCATTTCTCTTTGTATTATAAGAAGCAAAATTTTAAGAGAAAAAATAATTTATTCTCTAGTTTTGTGAAGACATAGTGGAAGTAACATTATTTCATGTTCATTTTTAAGATTTGCTTGGGACATTGGAAGAAATTCTTCCTAAACTTCAAAAAGATGTTAGTGTTTGGATAATGGCCAAAGACTCCAGGTTTCCAGGTGTGCATACCCTTCTAGACAAAATAGAAGCTGCATCTGAAGACCCTGTTCCAGTTAATCGATGCTCTGCCAACAACCTCAAGTCAGCTGTTTTATACATATTTACTTCGGGAACAACAGGTACAGATATGCTAAAGAGTCTATATATTCCTTCAGCTTTCATCTAGAAACTTGATTTTTCTGAAAATCTAGTTTCTCAATAGGAAAATGCCGTGTTTCTCATCTAGAAGTATTACTATAGAAAAACAACCATATTTCTTGTAAGTAGGTGTTTCTGTTTGGTGGTTTGTGTGTTTTCTGCTTTGTTTTTTCCTGCCACATTGTACAAATACTATGGGAGGCTACTTCACAGCTAAAGTGTTTATAAAACATTGCTTTTTTTGTCAGTTTACAATCATAATAGATAGTATTTTGTGACTACATAACACTGCCTAGCTAAAATTTTTAAGATTTTACCTAGAACTTTAAAAAAGAGTCTTGAAGCATGCAAATAGTCTTGAAAAATGCAAATAGGCATTTGTTTCTCTTTCATCAAGTCATGTTTTATGGAGGTCACTGTAGAGACAGAAAATAGGATTAAGTTACTAGCCTTTTAGTTTAGAAACAGATGTCTCAATTGTGCTCCAGCAGCTAAGAAGCTAAGACTTAAAAAAAACTGATCACTGACATGAAAGGCAGCATTATGTTTTTAAGATGAGTGGATTGGCATTCTCATTCAGTTGAATACAACAGTTTTAGCTGCATGAAGATTGAAAATGCATATGTGCTTTGAGGCTTTGTTCCTTCCTATGAGTAATAATTAAGTTTATTTGCTTCAGGTTCTCAGGAAAAATTAGGAAATGAGAACACCAATCTCCAATAAAAAAGTTAGGAAGTTATAAATATTGTCAAAAGATGAGGTTTTGTTTGTACTGCTACTATTAGAAATATGGTTAAGCTTTCTTGTTAAGAGTTGGGAGTTAAAATTTGCTAAAAAATATTACAGAATTATCCAACTGGGATGTTCTTACAATTAGAATCAGAATATCTGTGTGAAGTCTGAATTTTCAGTTATGTGCAATTTGAAATATTTTTGAAACTTTGTATGTAATACATTAATTTACATTGAATTTCTATTATGTACTATATAACTATATATAACTATATAACAAACCATATGGTTTGTTTAGTCTGAAGAGTATGGAATACCTAATTCTGAATAACTGAGCATTTTCACATGTTTTGATACACCAATGACTGATAATCTCAGTTAAAAGAGAAGGAGTGTTTTGCACAATCTGTAGTAGTCTCTCTGTAAAGGCGGAAGTAAAAACTGTGGAAAACTTCATGTTATAAATATTTTATTGGAAACCTAGGCATATTCCCTTTTCTCTTAAGTGCAGAAAAGTCAAATAGCCTTGAGGTGTAGCTAGACTCTTTACAGATTATACTTCCAGCTCTAGCCAAGTCTTGAAATGAGCAATAGCTTTGCTAGAATAAATGTGAAAACTTTATGAACCATTATATTTTTTTAAGAATTGAACAGTTCTCACTGTTCATCATCAGCCTGACTCAGACTGAAATTTGTGTGTGTTTGAGAACACATATATTATGCAAGATCACCTTCCCTACTCAGATTAATAGCTACCAGGGCAGTAGCCTAAGAAACCCTTGCCTGTGAGTCTGCATGTTGCTGAAGAGGAATGCTGTGCTGAACTTGAAGAAACTCATTCAGAAGAACCTAACTGGTGTGGTCTTTTCAGTGACTTTTTTTTTTTTCTTTTTCTGTTTATAATTCATCATAGACGTAGAGTTCTGAAGCAAATAGAAAGAGGTATGATTCTTAGATAAGCACCCACTGTGTGATCTACTCCATGTAGATCCCATACCTTCCTTATTTACCTTCTAGTCACTATGACTTTTCCTTAACAAGAGCTAGTGTGATGCCTCTTTATGTTAAAAGAAGTCCATATCTAGAGTAATTTTTTGTCCCTTCTTGGTCTATATTATTTGCTAGCAGGTGAATCAGTGAGTTTCTTCATGTTTCTTCTTACTTGAATGGATGTGACGTCAAACTAAATAGCAAAGGGGTGAGGTTACAAACTGGCTAATCTTTGTGTGTACAGAAATATTATATTAAACAATATTGTATTAAACAATCAATTGTCTGTTTATGGTTATCTACAAAGATAATTGACAATTTGGTTACAGAAGAAAGAATTGACTATTTTATGATTTTAGAGACTTTATACAGAGATTCTCTTTAAGAAATGCTTTAATGCATTATTTTGATTTTATTACAGGTCTTCCAAAGGCAGCTGTCATTAGTCATTTACAGATTCTTAAAGGAGCTGCTGGACTGTGGGCTTTTGGTGCTACTTCAGAAGACATCATTTATATTACTCTGCCTCTTTATCACAGTGCAGCTTCTCTCCTTGGCATTGGTGGATGCATTGAACTAGGTAAGGCTTGCTTGTTTTTGTTGTTAATAGAGAATTAATTATAAAAATGTACAAAACATGCTTAGGTTCACTACCCCTAGGGAAACTAATGCTTTGCTCAAATGCAATGAGTAATCTTTTTTGGAATAGCTGTGTATTTTGGGGAGAGGGGACTCAAGGACTCTTTTATAAAAAATATTTATTTGGAGTTCTGTGACAAGTATTTTCTGTTTCCTTATGCATCAAGTACAAGTCACAGCAAGGGAAAGATCAAGATAATTGTATTATGGGTTAGTTATGATCTGAATCTGCATTGATGAATTCTTTCTTGAGAAATAAGGCTTCAGTGATACCCAAATTATTTACTAATCAGCCTGAATCTTCTGGATATTTTCAATTAAACGCTTAAACACAAGAGTTCAGGCTAAACTCTTAAAATATTTTGTAACACCAACAGTATTGTAAGAAGGGAAGCTGACTTGTTTTTAAGCTCTGATCTATTGTGTTACTGTCTCAGCCAGGAGGCTGATTTCCTCTCCCTTCTTTGTATACGAACACGTTTTCAAATAAAACACTTAAATACCACATAGTTCTCCAGGTGAGGCTGTCTTAGCTCCTCAGATGTTCTTTTTTATAGCTAAGCTGCCAAACAGACAATTGCTTAATTTGACTTTCCTTACTGTTTCCATGAAGGTGCAACCTGTGTGTTAAAAAAGAAGTTCTCAGCTAGTCAGTTTTGGAGTGACTGCAGAAGATACAATGTGACTGTCATCCAGTACATTGGAGAACTTTGCCGTTACCTTTGCAATCAGCCTGTGGTAGGTGGAATCAAAGTGATGCCTGCTTGTCTGTCAGAATATTTATTGCTCTTCATGTGGGTATGCTAAAAGGGAATTAAACTGTATTGGGCGTGTCCTTCTGCCCTTGCTTTTATGTGAGGTTCTGCAAATATTTGATGATACGTAGATGTGCATTAAAAATAATGGCTTGAATCATGAAGATATACTAAAAGTATTACAAGGAATGATTTTGAGACTAAAAACGGATTCAGTATGATTTGGTGAAAAAGTACTGTTTCATGGAATTTTGCAAGGTAAGTTCAAAAAACCAGGATTACTTTTCAATGCCTTTTCTGAATTTTCAGAACTTTGTTTCTTGGTATCTGAGAGTGTCAGAGGTCTCATATTTTGTATGCTATGTTTTAGCACTGGTTTTTTTTTTTGGTTTTTTTTTTTTTTTTTTTGTGGAATATGCATATTCTGAGGCCATCTAAATTGTATTTTTAAACTTGGAAGAGGCTTGGTCTAGCTTAGCAGCTTTTTGTTCAAGATGAAACATTTGCCTTTTTTTCCAATTACAAAACTATTCCTGACAACAAGTATTTAGGAAAACAGAAAAAATTTTGTGAAAATGTCCAGAAGTTAGATGCAATGCATCTGTTATTTCTTTGAAAAGCCTTCCTTTGCCATTGTGATAATTTCATTTTGTTATTTAAAAAAATAAATCAGTGGTTTATTTCCTTTTCAGTGAATTTTATTAAAATGATTCCTCTCTTAAGAAAAGGTACCAGTAACTCGAAGTATTTAATCTGAAAATTTATTAACATCGTCCTTAAGCAGTATTCTAAAATAAGAGAATGCAAATCAGTCTTGTTTTCCAGCAGAATAATAATTCACATTAATATCTTGAGTTGCTGACCAAATAGAAAAAGTCATTGGATTGCTTTTCCCTTAGGAAAATTTTCAAAAGTATATTTAAGCAATGTAGTTGTGGGTCATGGATCCTACTGCACTATCCATGTGTGCCTCAGTAAGGTAGAACTTCTTGAACTAAAGGGAGTATGAGTGATGGCCCAGTGAAGAGCACTGAGCTGAGGAGAAACCAGAACAGTGATCCCTTCTCTGATTATTTTTTGTTTTGTTTTGTTTTGGGATTTCTTTTTTTAATTTTGGGGGGGTTTTAACTTTATAGTGAAATAAACAAAAAAATTACTGGATAACAAAAAATCAAGTTATACATCATAAGAAAAATCAAGGCATTGGAAGGGCATTTTTCTTCATTATAGGCTAACTTGATTTCCACAAATTAATTTCCCTTCTCTCCAAAACTTCACAACTTTTGCCATATTTGCAGTCTGAGATATTAATTGTTCCCCTTTTATGTTCTCTTACTGTACAGGGAGAGCGTGGTTTCTTTTCTCAACCTTTATCTTAAAGCACAAATTATACATTAATATACTTAATTTCTGAAACAAACTCTTCCATTTTTATATCCTTACCAAGACACCATGAAGTTAAAGCAACTTTAAATTGTTCAAATAAAGTAATTTATACCATCCTTAATTATTTATATACTCCATACAATGGTTATACAATCATTAACTATTCATTAACTGTATAACTATTCTATTTGTTAATTTATGTGCATAGTTTCTAGGAGCTGGCGTATCTGAACTCTTTCTTCTGTGAGGCTACAGATTTTGGTTTATTTTGTTCTTTTTTAGCTTGCTTGCTAAGCCTGTTGAAGAAAATTAAAATCATAAAACTAGTCAGTTTGACAGGTAGGTACTTTAAGAAAAATATTAAGTATCTGTCTTGTTAAAACTAGAATAGAAACAAGTTCACACAAAGAAGTGGAAGGTTTTAAAGTATCTTATGCAATTTGCTCTTAGTTTTCAAGTAAGAAAAATAATTTCATAAGTTGGATTCTCTTTTTAAGTTTTGTTAATGTAGAAGTACTATATATGCTAGTAGCATGAGAAAGATACAGCAAGTTTTAAAGTTCTGTCATGATACTACGTGGGCAGCATTCGCGAGATTAGAGTGCTACAAAGCCCTTCTAATCAACTGAGATTAAATCCATAGCAATTACCTTATTTTCCTAAGTTGTTTCTTTAACACTAACTTGAAAAAAGTGTTATATTTCTTACAGTTGGAGTCCACACTGTGGCCTTGTATTTCATAATTCTGAACTGAACTTTGGCAAGTCTCTGTGGTAGTATATAGGCTCTTGGCTGAGCTTTCCTTATTGGTTTTATCTTCTTTGATCGTTCTGCCTCCCACTCACATCTGCAACAGCTCTCAAAGACTCTTGCAGCAGATTTTTTCTGAGGTTATTCTGCATCCAGTTTGGTTTAGTAATCTGTTGTCTGGAAAGAATATTTGTTAGAAAAGGAAGTTGTCTTTTTTCCTTAGGTACAAGTACAAAAAGATCTGGCATTATGTGACATTCATAGATTTTTCTAGGTTTCCGAGTGAGTAATCCTCATGCCTTCTCTCTTCCAAAGACTTCTTTCTGCAACATTTTGATTGCAGTGAAAATACAGTTACCAGCATTAGTAGCTAATAGCCATCAGTAGCTACAGAATGGATCCATCTCTAAGATATTAACATGACTACTTCAGTGAAGAAGAATATTCAGGAAATTGATAAATTGATCTTGCTGGCTGACATTGCTCTAAGTCTTTATGAACAGTGATCTGAAAAACTACAAGAGTCTGGCATAGCAGAGCTCTCTGTATTGCCCCTTAGCAAAAGCCTTGAAACTCTACTAATCTGTGGATTTGTTTTTCTTAGAGGCTTGCAACTAATTTAAATTTTACATCTGAATTGTAAACTAAGCCTTCCAAGGGCAGTTGCAGATTTATTTCAAATTTGACCTAATGATCTGTTTAACAATGCATCCTGAAGCTTTTAGAAAGATGGGAAAGGTAATGCAGCATCTCTTTCCTGCTTTTCTGTAAAGACAACCTGAATCCTGAAGTGTTACAAACAGAGGGTAGAAATCAGTGTTGTCAATTGTTATGTCTTGCTTTCTACTTTCATAAACTGTGATGCAGTGTAACAGTATTTTTATGATTTATGATTCCTTGCATGAAATAGGTAAGCTCTCTGTTAAAACCAGAGTTCACTTCTGCTTCTATTCAGAGTCGGTGTAACAAATAATTGTATCATTGCTAACAGTTTCTCATTTAATATGTGTCCTTTTTTATGTCCACTTGGTATTGAGACTTATCCTCTGGCACAGGTAACATTTCTTATTTCCGTGGGGTTACCTAAGTGTATAAGACCATGCTTATCAGCTTTCAGATTTTGTTTTGTTAAGCTGAGGCAAGACAGTCTCTTTACTAGATACACTTTGGCCAAGGCTTCTTTGGATGGGATTAAGCTCTCTGAAGTGACTTCAGAGAAGATGCTTAGGGATTTATTGTGTTAAAACTCTTCTGTGTTAGAGCAATAGTAGTTTAGAAGGAGAAAACAAGGAATTCATTACTACTGGCATAAGGAAACAGCATAAATATTTATTTCCCTGCAGTTGACTCCAGTATTATGGAAAGGAGTGTAAGGATGGGGTTTATGTAGTTGGATGGCATTGTGTCTCACTGAGAAGCAGTTTTCCATAAAGGAAGGGAATTTAATGGTCACATAAGCGAGGAGAAATTAGTCAGTAGACACTTTTCTACAATGCAGATTTTACTTGTAGTCACATTTTATTACTCACTAAAGTTCAGCTCAATTTATGTTCAGTACTGGAAATTGTTCTTTAATATCCTTGAAATGTGGAGTGGAAATTTGTCAAGCCTCTTGCAGGTTTTTGGCATAAATATTTTATTAAATATCCTAAAGCAATAATGTGACACAGTTACAAACAACCACATCTGTATCTTCTATATGAAGGTTCCTAAGAATCTCTACATGTCATTAAAAGTTAATTTATGGGGGGAATTTTGCAATTTATTTTTCTAATCACCTATCCTTTAAGAAAAACAATCTGAAACTATTTGCATGTGTCATCAGAAGACATCATTCTTAATCCAAGGTGTTTCTCATTTAATGCAGTATCAACAGTGCCTAAAATAAAATTGAATGCTTTTTGTACATACTGTTGGAGAAGAGAGAACTTTTAGACTAAGAGCATATCCAGCACATCTGAAGAGAAAAAGCCATGAGATTTGGAAGTCTATTTTTTCTCTCTAGACTCTGTCATTTGACCTTACAAAAAGCTGACTGTATGCCACAGCAAACATTTTACTTTCCATTGCTGTAACTACAAGAAGAGTGTTATTTTTGAATTATTTTTCTTACTGCCTTCTGATACTTACATATACTGGCATACCTCTCTTGGTACCCTCAGATGATCCGGTTTTCTCATCTCCCCACTAATAATGGTAAAGTTTTTCAGGTGTTGTTAGTGGAAAATATCTTCAGTAATGTCTGAGGAAGCATTAGTTTTTCATATCCAAAACAGCACTGAAGGCTAGTTACAATGTCAGCTACTGGTTCTAGCATGGTGGATCATGACTTAAGAGGTCATACAACTTGACCAATTTCTCTCCTTCCAGCTTTCAGTTTTTCCCAGACTCGTCTTTTGGGTTAAACCGGTGGAGTCATGCAGAAAATGTGCTTATATTAAAGCCTGGAAATCACAATCATGCTTCCACAAAGGAAAGCTTCATACTGCTCACAGAATAGTGTGTAATATGCACTACAAGAAGTAATCTGTATGCGCTTTAATTCTCTGAACTGAGCTTTGAAAAGTTTTGTGTGATTTGTGTTGGCTAGTGTGCTTCTGGGACAGTCACCAAAAATACAATTATCTACTTCATATTACTGGGTGGAATACAAAGAGTAGTGACTTTTTTTTATTGGTAGATATTTTATGAGGACATGGCAGTACAACTAAACAAAACATTTCCTATTAGAAGAGCTAAACAAAGAAAGCTTTTTTTCGGAATGTAATTCTTATAGATTATCAGGAGATTGATTATTAAAAATGCGTGAGAGTGATCTATATTGAATAGCAAGCAGCTTGTTTCTGAACTAGAAAGATGTGTCCTTTTCCTACTTTTCCTGTCCTTTCTTATGTCTTTCTTATGTGTTCTTCACACCCTTCCTCTTTTCTTTCATCTGTATTTTTAAATTTGGTTATGTGTTTTGCTCAAAAAATCTTGTTGCAGTTTATAATTAGGCATTACTAAATAATGAACTTGGATGTGCATCTTGAAAAATGTATTATATCAGTAATAGTAGGAAATCTCCCATTTTATAGTCTAATAAACTACCTGATTCCCCTTTTTTGGGCTAATGCATCAATAGAGGAACTGGTGAATGTGTTGTTACATACACACCTTGAATGAAATACTTGAATGCAAATCCTGTGTCATCTGTCTTTTCATGTTTTATATTTAAGAGGTATTTCCATTCTCAGGCCCTGAGATTGCTTTCAGGTTCATCAAGGCCGTGATACAGAGCACAATTCAGGTCTCCTTACCTTGAATTATCTTTGTTTCTCTCCATTTGGATTTTCATTATGCAGAAGTAATAAAAGAAAGGCAATGAACTTTTTTGTGTTTGTTTAAGCACATTTTTATGTAGCTGCAATCATGAATCCTTCTTGCACCAGTTAGTATAGTTTTGATAGCACTATAAGAGGCATTTTCCAACAGCTTAATCACATAGATAGTCCAAGTAGTTTACTGAGAACACTTAAGGAAAAAAGACTGCTGGATGAAAAATCCCAGGTATGTGGTTTGTAATGTAGTAAGGCATATCTTGACTTGTCAATTAATTAATATACAAAAGAAACAAGCACGCAAGATGGAGACATAGTGTGTCAAACTGATTTATGATGTGTGCAGATGTTTGGTACACAGTTCAAAGACTTTGGCAGAATCAATGGAAAATATTCCAGGTGTACGGTAAGAACTGTTCTTGCTTATTAATGCATTGATGTCAATGAAAAAGGCATTGAAAAAGTGCTTCACCTTTATGGTTAGAAATAAGTGCATATAAACTGAGCCCACATTTCATTTCAGAATCACTCTCAATTAAGAAAATAATCAGTGCAGGAAAATAAATAGACATTTTTTAGAAACCTTGAAAAGACATTACAACATTCTATTATAATAAAATCTCTTGCCCTAGCTATCTGTGAAGAGCTATTAGTAAATTCAAAAACACAAATAAAAATTTAATTATCGAAGGACATGCAATTTGAACTGATTTGAACTTATTTGTGGTAGGTGACCAGGGGAAGGCACTGAGTCCTTTGTAAATGAGATATTGTGAGGAAATACAGCTTTTAGTGTAGGAGGTGTTAATTTGGTACAGTGATTTTTACAGTGGGCTAAGAATACACATGCACGTAATTGCTGCATACCAGCTGTTGCAGGGCAGCTGGCTGATATGCCACAGCTTGATCAGGTGTCAAGAATGGCACATGGATTAAGAGTGCTGGAAGAGATGTACTAGGTGATTCCTTGGAATTCCTTCTACTCTTTTAATTTTATTTATTGTACCAAAGGTAAGCTAGTTGATGAAATGGCATCTGAAAGTGGCAGAAATTCAAAGCCTACTTGGTCTAGTCAATTTAAAGTACAAGTTTTGCATATTAATTTCTTTTTCCATTAGGACACCCTAAGTGTTCAACACTCAACCATGCTTTTGTAATTTGGTTGAATTGTTGTCTCTTTTCCTTTCCTTCTCTTACTTGCAGCATTTTTTTTTACTGCATAGTCAGCCACAGTGCCTATGGATTCCAACATGCCTGTCTGTCACAGTGTGACTTGGGTTTGCCAATTTTAATATATTTAGTTTCCTTTAGAGATAGGATTCAGGAGCAGAGGCAAGGCAGGCTTAAAACTTAAAAGGGTATAAGAAGAAATTTATTAATAACACAAAAAGAATTCAGAATAAGATTTCTAGATTCTTCCCTCCTTGCCCTTCCTTCATTCCACATTTCTTAACAACAACATACAGAAAACATTTCAGTCAGTTATCTACTTAAATAATAATTTCAGTTCACTCTAGAGAGAAAAGTCCCTTTTTTAGTTTAGGCCTAGGGAGTATCTTCACCTTCACTATCTACATCCGCCCAGGAAATACTGCAGATTATGTCTCTCCTCCCATCTCCACAGTCCTTCCAGAGCTGTGCTATGGGTTATGTTATACACTTGGGGTACCACTTTTAAAGGCAAGCTGCTGAAAGACAAAATTTTCTTCATCTCTTTTTCTATTAAATGTCTCTGTCCGTATTTCCAGTCCCAAAACAGAGACCCCCATTTCCTCAAAGCAAAAAGGTCTTCTTTTCAAGCAATTAACCTCCCCAAGTATATTTCACAGTTTAAGGAATTCTAGTGTAGTCACAATCCCCTCATAGCCCACAAAAAAAGGTTTTCAGCTACTCATCAGTTGCATCTTTTCAGTCTC
The DNA here is from genome assembly GCF_029582105.1 of Oenanthe melanoleuca. Lineage (NCBI taxonomy): Eukaryota > Metazoa > Chordata > Aves > Passeriformes > Muscicapidae > Oenanthe > Oenanthe melanoleuca. The sequence goes on from NC_079362.1 coordinate 34,071,139, forward strand.
TTCCCATCACGAACTTTATCTTCATTCTGCTGACTTCTGCAGACTCTATGCTTTATTTCTTCTCATTCAGGGGAGCTCAGGAGATCGAGAATCTTATCCAGGCATTAAAATTTTAAAAAATTTTATTGCATCCAGAATGTGAAGAAGCCATGTGGTCAGCTGGAGGCCTCTTCTCTCAGAACGGGGGTGGGGGGGGAAGGGACAGCCTTTGGTGGCTCCCCGATCCCCCTGCTCGGCCACGCCACGTGGAGAGGAGAGCCGAGCTGAGCTGGGAGCCGTGCAGGGCCAGGGCCACGTGGGGGTCATATATATATATATATGAAAATAATGTGAATATATGCAGAAATGTGCATTTGTATATAGAGACGTGTTTGCATACATATATAGGAGTGTAGATAGATAGAGATGTATAGAGACAGTTGCAGTGGCAGAGTTCTATGCAGTTCTGAAGGTATGTGGTAAATAAATATGTTTATTTTGAGCTCACTCACTTCTACAGCATTCTGTATTACAACTTGAAATGATTGAAAAGGGAGCCATATTTTAAACTAGGTGAAATTAAAAGAAAATAAACCCAAACAAATCCAAACTATAGATGTTTTGCCTTTAGGTACTTCAACTTAAAATATTATATATTATTGCATGGTGGTCCGTGCAATCTCAATATTTGGGAATGTATAAATAAGATTAGAACATCATACTGAATTGAACTGGATACATACTATTGTGTTCATGATGGTAAACTTGCGACCTTACAACAGTAAAAACTCAAGATCACTAAGAAATAATGTATTCCAGTAACATTGAACAAAACCTTGTAGTCTTAATATTGAAAAAAGTATGGGTGATGACTCATACGCAGCATGTGGGAAGGAACACATTTCACAAGTGTGTGAAATCGGCTTGTTTTCTCATAATCACTCTGAAGAAAGAAGAAAGTAACTATTCATCTCTTCTAACTTTAATCCCATGACATAAATAATTCCCATCTTTCTCTGTTCTTCCCAATTTTTTAATTCCTCTGGAGAGAAATAGGCTGAGATAATATAACTTCTAAAATATGGAAGTGTTTATATAAATCATTGTAGTAATTTTTCATGAAATAATTTGTTTGTTCAACAAGATAATGGGTTTTAGATTGCAGCTTACTACTTTGCAGCTGTCCACCAGCTATACCAGATTTCTTGAGTGTTATTTTTTCTTCTTTTTATCTTTTTATTGGATATATTCTGGAGAAGGTATGTTTTTCCTGCTATATAGGCAACAATGAAATGCAGTTATCAGTATACTATATTTTAATATTTTTTTCTTTTTTTAACAGAAGGAAGGAGAAAAAAATCACAAAGTCCGACTAGCAGTTGGAAATGGAGTGAGAAATGATGTATGGAGGGAATTTTTAGACAGATTTGGTGCTGTTAAGATCTGCGAGTTCTATGGTGCTACTGAAGGAAACATTTGTTTCATGAACCACACAGGAAAAATTGGATCTGTTGGACGCACCAATTTCTTCTATAAGGTGACTATTTATTTACATTCTGCTTAGTAGTAGTGCTGAAAAATTGTGTTTCTTAGTTTGAGTACAGTTGTAAGTCCAAGACAAATTTCCTAACTTGGTTATTGCAAGTTAGTTGACCCTTAGTAAAATCTTGGCACCCAACCCAGTTGTACTCTCAGCAGTATTGCTGAGATTTTTCATAGAGTTCACAAGTGTCAAGAAGGCTTTGGCTCTCTTCTGACAGCTTTGAGTAATCTAACAGTTGCCAAGTATAGTTTCAGGTCTCTACTACATTAGAGGACAAAAGAAAAAGTTGTATTTATTTTATTACCTAAGAACTCCTCATCTCTGAAATAAGGCTATGGACTTCCTATTCTGATTTACTGTTCTACAAATTACAGTTAGAGATGTGTTTATGTAGTATGTTTATATTGCATATTGCTATGTAAATATTTAGCATAAATGGAAATAATAATTAAGATATTATAATAATTGCATACAGTAGCATATAGACAGATATAAATTGAATAGGTATTTTATACCTAGGTGCAAATAAGCGTAATTAACTCAAACTACATCTAGCCTATATCAGTATTTAGAAATGTCAAAGATATCACAGTATCTATATAATTGCTGTTATTGTGACAGAGAATACTTGGCAAGATGCTATACCTCTTTATCTACAGTCTACTCTAGGTGTTTGCTGTGTCCTAGGTTACTGAAACTAAAAAAAAAAAACCTGTTCTGTATTTCATCAGCTTTGAAAATGGCAGTCATATATCTTGGGGAGGAGGATTACGTGTTAGATTATAACTTTCTTCCATCCTTGTGAGTAAATGAAGAATTTGTTTCTGCTTGAAATTCACAGATAGGCTTTTTCTTTTTGATCCTGTAAGGACAATCTTTTACATTATTTGAAAATCCCAAACAAAGTAACATGTGTCCCCAGCTTTAGGTAGCAAAATGGAAGATGTCTAGCCTTTTTGCAAAGATACTACATATTTATCATTATGCTGCTGTTTGTGCCAGTTTTTACTCTTCTTGAAATAAATAGTACCTCATGCATTGCCTAAAATTTTAAATTGAGCAATACCTATGTATATAAAAGTCCTGTTGACTTAAATGACATTTGTGCTCCTTAGGAGAATTGATAGCAAACTGTCCCAACAAAACTTCATAGTGAGCGATGTAAAACCATTGTTTGGAAATACAGCAGAGGTATCTTCTGATGCCATTGAAATAGGGTTCCACTCAGCATATGATCCAGGGTCCTCAATTTCAGTACGCCATCAACACAGTACAATCATTACACAGATTGCTTTATAGTCTGGGGTCAGAGGAATTCTTCACTTCTCATACAGAAGCTCAGACTGCAGTGAGGATTCTGGAACCACTCAGAGATCACCACAAGAGTGTGTTGCTCAGAAACCACTGAGAACTAGGAATTTAAGCAGATCAGCCACTGATTCTCTGCCCTGCACGTCTGATCCTCTGACCATCTGATGCTATTGGATATCTCCAGAAGGGTCCAGAACTGCTACAGGAAACCGGAGATCTGGAATTTAGGGAGTAGTAGCTGAACCAGGAAACTTACAGCTGATGTTAATTATTTTTCAGACTTTTCTAAGCCAGATGCCTTATAATCTTAAAAGATTTTGCATGTGTTTCAAACTTGAGTAAACTTGGTTTTCAGTATTGCAGAACTTTTGGCAGAATTTCATCCTGAATGGTTAACATTTTGGAAATACCATGTAAAGTCTACAGCAGATAAAGATGAAACTTGAAACTACCTGCATATTTATTTAGTCACCTGTATTTTTAATCAAATAGTGTTGGGACTTTGCTTGTGACACTAAGTACATATGCCATAGATAAGTTCATTTTTACTTATTTCAGGTGTTTGTTCTGGGGGTTTTTAAATACATTTTGCTGCTTCAGGATTACTAAACAATGCCTTCTGAAATAGCTGTTGTTTGTTTTACTTCAGTTTAAATGACATCTATTAGAAAACTAGTGTTATGTAAAGGAGAGCAGCATTATTTCTGATTTGTTGACTTGTGGAAGACCTGAGGTTGGAAAGAATATCCTGCTGTAAAGCAGACAATGGCACCGACAAGGCCCAGCCACCCAATTCCTAACATTTGTTGTTTCTTCAAAGACATGCTACAACAGCTTTTGAAACATCCTCTTGACACACAGGACAACATAAGCTACCTTTTAAAATATTCTTTATAGGGATTTTCTAAATACCTATTTCTTAAACTGGGCATAGAAAGAAAGAGAACTGAGAAAGTGGAAAAAAAGAGGTTTGTGTGTTCATATATGTGATACAGTAAAGCAGAAGGAAGAAACTTTTTTTCTACAGCATAATTGCACAGCTGGCAGCAAAGTAAAAGCAGTACAAAGCTGCTATAGATACAGGTATTGAGATCATAGAGGGAGAGTTTCAAAAATACAACATTTTTTGTGGGGGTGGGGGGAAGGAAAAAAACCAGGAGTGTATTCTGTTCTAGGTAGTGACAATGGCACAGTTTGTAAAGGTGAAATGCAGGTAAAAATTGCATCTTTAATAGGCAAACTGAACTCTTAGAATGAACAAAGTAACTTTTCTGCCAGTAACTGCTAAGGGCTGGGGATAAATGCTTGTCATAAATATTAAGGTTCTACAGAAAACATTTATTTTCATAAAAATATTGGAAGACATAAGGTAATAGAAAGAAACAGATGAACATTACAGCAGTTGGCAGAAGTCACTGTATTTGAGATGTTAACTAAAAGCAGTGCTTATGTTTGCACTTGTTTCTTTTCACACTGTGTTCTTTATGTAAGAGGCACCTGGTTCACGTGCTTGAAAGCCTCCCTATAGAATATGAATAAATCTTTCAATAAAGATGTTTATATAGAGTCAATGAACAGAAAAGTAGAGGCCTCTGAAAAGCTTTTCACCTGGTAAAACTTAAAATGTTTTACAAAAAATACAGTGTCTTGATTAACACAGTAATACAATACATTACTATTTAATGTTTACCTCTGGCATACATATGTATCTAACTGATGTTAATCAATTATGTTATATCTGACATACATTATGTGTATATTTATATAAATGTGATATGGGAAAAATCTTTAAGACCCTCAATTGTGTCTATCAAATATACATATATATATATATATATATATACTTGTAAATATCCTTCTAATACCAAAATGAATTCTGAGTGATGGCAGACAACAAGGGAGCTTGGGATTAATGAGATCTAAGGAAGCTTATAAGAAGAGCTAAAAATAACCCATTGCACGTTCACTTGAAAAACCTTATGTAAAAAAAAAAAAAATCCAAAGTTTATTTGTAAATGTAATTTTTCATTATTTTAAGCAATGATACTCAAACTATCACAGGAATCCAAATCTCTTATGCAAAAATATATAAATAAAAATCAGCTATGAGCTGAGAAACAATTAGACCTTATAGCAAATCTTAAATAATTTCAACATATAAAATGGCTTTCACACAGCTATTTAGAATTAGCATTACCCGCTTTTTCATGTAGTAGAAGAACTTTGTGGCAGAAGATAAATTTTTTAGTTTAAAAATAAAGGTAGTTTTAAGCAAATTTTAAGATCCTAGAAAACTGGGTTCAAAGCAAGAATACTGATGTGTAAATCCAAGAAATGTGAGCTCCTAAGTTCATTGGCCAATGAAAATTAATATTGTTTCTTCTCCTTTGACTAATTTTGCTAAAGTACAAATGTTTTCTAAGGTATTATATTCTTACATGTCATGATTCAGTTAGTGTCAAACAGAGCTTCAAAGATTTGTTTCTTGTTTTTTTTTTTTACTTTGGCTAAAAACTTGTGTGGAGGACCTCTTCATCTGCTCTTTACAGCATAAATAAAGCATTTCAAGTATATTTTTAAAACTGTCTCTAAGATGTGATGGCACTATGCTCCAAAATTCTTTTTCTTGCATTTCAGTTTTTTTAAGATGCTTGAAAATAAATCTAGTAGACATAATGCTTTGTTTTAGAAACTGATGTTCTCCAAGGTAATTCAAAAATACTTAATCTCTAAAACTAGTAATAAAAAGCTTGTGCTCTCTATTTTGTGATAAAGGCTCTCTGAGCATTCTCTGTAAGTTGAAACTGTAGGAATGTCAAAACTATTTTCAAAACAATATTTAAATTCACACATTTCCAACCAATTCAAAAAAAGAAGGTGAGGGAAACTGTTACTAGATAATACCTAGGCAGCATAGTAGTTAACAATGTTGCACATTAACGAACATTCAGTTTCAGCTCACAAATGATGCTTTTTGTTTGCTACATTTATGTCATGCCTCAGAGAGTGAAATGTTAAAATGATGAATGTTGCATGCAGTACTCTGTGAAAATAATAAGGTAATGCTTCAACAGCTCATGTCCTCATCCCATTAGAATTTAAATAATGAGATGAACCAAATGTTAGCCTGTGTCCCTACTAAATACTTTGCGGTGGAGCTTTCATTTTCTAGTATTTAATATGAAAAGCCAGCTGCTTACAAAATGCTTTCGCTTGGAAAAGACTTCTGCGCAGGCACAGCTGTTTGCACAGACCTTGTACAGCATAGTTAATACAAGATGTGGTATTTTCTTTTAATTATGTATTTTCATGATTATTATTTAAAAGCCTAATTTGAATACACCTTGTTAATACTCTGAATTTGTAGGCAAAAAAAGATATATACAATATAGCATAGTTATATATAATAATAGTCTCAACAGTTTTTAGATGATCTCAGTGAATTATGGTTTCTGATGTTTATAACAGCTTAAAATAATAATTCTTTCAGCTCAAAAATGGGATCTTTTCAAAATACTACTCTATATAATGCATTATTTTAAGCTACTCTAATCAGACAAAAACAGAATAACATTTAATTTTACACCATTTCATTTTTATTATTTATATTACTCATTGCATTTGGTCATATTAAACCTATTAAAGTAATAAATATCAATGTAAAAAGAAAGAAAGTGAAGAAGAATAGCATGTAAATGTAGACAGCAAAAAAAAAAAAAACCTACTTCCATTCTGTTCCTCAAGAATAATCAGTTATTTCCTAATCGAGGCAAACTTTTTGGCTCTCAAATTCTTGACTTTGGTAAATGGTTTAATCTGAGGTTCATAAAAGTAATTACCCTTCACTTAATTAAAGTAGTGTTCCATTCTTGAATCATTACTTTATTTTTCAAGCCGTAATCTTTCACCTTTGATCAACTGTTAAAAATATCTTTTTTATTCATACTTAGGGTAAAAGAAAAAGACAGTGCTGAACATTGAAAGGACTCAATGAGCCAGTTTTGTCCATATGAGACTGAAATTATGGAATTCATGTTGCTCTTTATTCAGATTTCTTTGGGAAAAATTTTTTATATATTTACAGCAACATTTCAAATTAGGATAAAGATGCAACTCTTCATTCAAGTCATTGGCAGAAAAGGAAAGAACTTTATGTTTTAACATCCTACCCTTCAGTCATTTTCATATATCCCTCCTTAAGTTATATTGCATTTCTTTATTGTGAAGAATGCAGCTATACATTCATGTTTTATAAAACTGTTTCCCCATTGCCAAGAATTCTCATGGGAAGGTAATTTCCTTGGTTTCACTATTTGTTAAAGATTGTTGATACATCTATTTTTGAGAAGGCAAGACAGAATCTCAAGCTGGGGAAACTGTCTCCTTGGAATAATAAAGAGACAATTTGGACCACTGCAAACACAGTTGTCCAAATAGTGTCAGGCAATGTCTCTTAAAGGTCCAGTTTGGATTCATATCACAGCAGAAAAATTAAGCAAAATAATAGTCAAATGCTGTATATTCAAGAAAAAAAAAAAAAAGAAAAAAAAAAAAGAAGACAAAGCAAAAAAAGTGTTTCAGTTGCTAGTTTTCGTAGGAGTACCTTTTCCTCTCCTTCAGGTTGCTTGGAGCTGTGGGAGGTGTACCCTTCTGGTGGTGTTCACTTCCCACCACCATACAGCAGCCTGAGAAAACAAGAGGGAAGAACTGAGGCTACTAAAGCAACAGTAAAACCCAACAGGAAGCACATTTTCTTTTGTGAGGCCTTTCCCTTGCCAGCTGTTTTCACTGCCAGAAGACCCCAAGAACACGTCGTATCAGCCACCACCATTAAATGTCACTTAAATACTAGAGAAATGCTTCTATTATGCTCACTCATGTTGCTCTTTCACTGATGATGATGTGGATCCCATAACTTAATTGTAAGAAAATTAACTAAAGGACAGTTCTATGTCTTCATTTACAAAACTGTTTTGATGTTGCTTACCTCCAGGAAATGGCATAAATTTACATAAGGAGTTTTTTTAGTTTTAAATGACACAGCATTCTCCTTTCAGATGGACAAGACTGGGGTACAAGTTTCCGTATGTACATTTGTTGCCACCAGATGTCACTGTGTAGATGAATAACAGATGATTTCTTCCCTTTTTTAGCTTTTTTTCCCATTTGATTTAATCAAGTATGATTTCCAAAAAGATGAACCAATTAGAAATAAGCATGGCTGGTGTGAAAAAGTTAAGAAAGGTAAGTATGTATTTTAATAGGCTATTGATTTTAATAAAAAGTGCTTCAGAGAGTTGTTTTAAGGAGCCTCGCTATTGTGTTGTTACTGCAGTTTACCAAATTAACTATTACTCTTTGCTCTGAAAAAAAGCAATATGATTTTTGATCTCAGATAAAACAGCATTAAACATGCCAGTGCTGATATCAGAAGCACTAAGGAGATCCTTGGATATATTCACAGAATAGTCGTGTTCAAAAGTGATGCTATGATATTATCTTTGAATTTATACATAGTGACATCTGTGTTTTTTAAAGGAGGTTAAGATAAGAAAATGGTTGCCTAAGAGATCTGCAGGAAGGACTGGTGGATTAGAGCAAATACTTTTTGATGAGAGATTAAGTGTTTCTAACTAAGTGATGTGATTCAGCTTAATAATTAAAAAAAACCCAACAGAAAACAACAAAAATCCAAAATTCATTAATTATAGCTGTCCTAAAAATATTTAGCAAAAATCACAATTACACAATTTTTTGAAGTGTTATCAGATACTGGAACATATATTGACCTGTAGGGAGGTAACAGCTCAAACTGAAGCAAGAAAAATCTCATATTAAAGGTCAGGCTGACAGCTTTAATAGGGAGCTGAAGCAGATTTTTCAAAGGAGTTATGAGATTCTCTTAACAGCTGGAAATCAAATGTGGGCACTTTGAAGACGGTATTGTAGGAGTCCAAAGTATTTTTTTTCCAACTACACCACTCAGTCTAATGAAAAGTATTATCTCTGTCTGTAATCTTTGTCTTACCCATGTCTTATTTATTCAGAGCATTTTGGCTGCAATGATACTACAAGTGAACTAAATACTTCTACTTTAAATGCTACCAGTTTATGGGGAAAAAAATAAAGACATAGCTCTTTTTCAAGGAGTCTTAAATTAAAAATTGGGGCTACTTATCGATACATTTTCATGTTTATAATTCTTGTTTCTGTTGCAAAGCAATGGAACTCTTAAGCTATATTGTTCAGGACTTGCTCCCAAAAAGTTTATTTCATACAATTACTCCATATTCTGCAAACTAACACCCTGGTACTCTACATGCATAAGAGGATAATCTTTTCCCCTACTCTCCCTACTTTTTGAGGAAAATAAATGGTATTAAACTTTTATATTTTACACCAAAAATTATATTGATGATGCTATGTCACTTCAATGAATATTCTTAAGAAGTCACAGAATCACAGAATATTCTGAGTTGGAAGGGAGTCACAGGGATCAAGTCAAACTCTTTAAGTGAATGGTCTCCACAGGAATTAAGCCCACAAGCTTGGTGTTAACACCAGACTCCAACCAACTGAGGTAATTTCAGTGTTCTCAGGACTTTTAAAAAGAGACTAAATAGGGACATAATGTCTGGGCTGAGCACCTACTTTTGATTAACACTAGTTTTTCATTAGGTAGCTGATAAAGCTGACACTCGGAATGGAAATTCACTAATGTAGGGAGTCAATTCAATATTAACTTGAATTGTGCACTTGCAGAGGATAATATATTACTAGTGAGCCTACAATTGATAGATGACCACTCTGGGAGAAAACTGGTAAGTCACCATGAAGAAACACAAGTGACTGTGAATTTGCATGGACAATATTGCAAGTAATATTAATGTCAGGTACAGAAATGTCCAATGATATTTTAGGTTTATATTCTTTCAACTTCTCTGTATAGGTGAGGCTGGTCTTCTGATTTCCAAAGTCAATGCGAAGAACCCCTTCTTTGGTTATGCTGGCAATAAAAGACACACAGAAAAGAAATTACTTTGTGAGGTATTTAAGAAGGGGGATCTTTATTTTAATACTGGAGATCTAATGGTTCAAGACCATGACAATTTTCTATATTTTTGGGACAGGATTGGAGATACTTTCAGGTACAGTTATTGTTTCTTTTCATATTTCTTCATTAAAGATATATGGAATAGGATAATGTGGTTATATTTGTTTTCAACTGGAACTGTTCAATTTATTGCTATTGTGATGTAGTTTATAATGATTCTGAAATGGATGATGCAGGCTTAATTTTGTCACAAGTGTTCCATGAGTAATAATCTTCTGTTGAATGGTTAATTTTCAGAATAGTTTGTAGAAATTCCAGCTCTTTGAACATGCTTTCAATAAGCATATAACTAGTGATGGATTTGCTATGAGCAAGAAAGTCAGATACTGAAAATGTATCAAATAGCAGAGATTGGTCATATTTGATATATTTATATACATGTAAAAAGCTTGGAAACAATTCCATTGATCTCCAATGGACCTTACAGTATTATAATACCCAGTAAGGTTTGAATGGCAACATTGTCTTCTGGTGATCAAATCCCAATGTGACAAGTGTGGAAAATGTTATGTAGTGTTAGTCTGAAATGAATGGAGTTCTTTTTTAAAAGGGCAGGTGTCATGGGATTATTTTTTCACACATTTTAGATGGAAAGGGGAGAATGTTGCCACTACAGAAGTTTCTGATGTCATTGTAATGTTGGACTTCATTCAAGAAGCAAATGTTTATGGTGTGTCTGTGCCAGGTAAAAGCTTGAATTATACATTTTGCTTCTCCCAGGTTCACTTGTTAAACCTCATAGCTTTCTATTTCATGTTCTAAACATATGAATCATGTTTGATTGAGTCATCTGTTTAATACTCAGCTGAAATGTAGATGCAGATAATGAAAATACCACCCAATTGTGAATGAGGCAATGAATCATGCATTTTTTATTTGTATGCAATGAGGACTGCAGTAAATGCTGTAACTCCTTTCTAGCTATTTACTGTGGTTAGTTTTTAAGAAGGAACTAGGCTTCTGCATAGAACAGGACAAGGATTCAAAAGAGGCTCTTTGCCTTTCTTAGGGTTAGTAGTTGTTAGTAGTTGTTAGTAGTTGTTAGTAGTCATGGTGGTCCCAGGGCAAAAGAGGAAGAGGTCTCAGATAATGGTCTTTTTCTAGGAAGGAGTCAGGGAGGGGACTTTGGCTTTATGCCAACAGGATAGGAACAGGGGGGAATGGTTAAACTATGGGACATTTACAGAGGTCTTAGGACAAACCATTCCTTATACCTCCTGGTATTGGGTTACAACAGAGGACTATTTTTGAAAATCTACCATGCATGCATTTGTAATAGCTACATAACCTAAATTAAAGTATTAAAATATAAAGATTTAGTAAATTCACATCTGTGTAAAATCTAGATACATGTCAAAATAAAATGTCAACAAGGTAATTCTGAAGTATCTCTAAAGGAAAATATACGAAGACATTTCTCTGTCTTATTTCACTTACCTCATAAAATAACTGTAAACAATTAAGTTACAAAGCAATAAGAAAGTGAAAAAGAATACAAAGAGAAAAATATATTAGTAGGAAATACAATACATTAATTTATTTCTAATAGGATTTTTAAAATTTTTAATATATGCTTGGTGCTGGGATAAAAATAACTTTCTATATAGGAGACTGTTCAGTACCCTGCTTTGCATTGGTGTCTAAAACAGTGTTGATAGCTTAACAGTGCTTGGCTACCACTGGCCAGAGCTTGCACAGTACCAAGGCTTTCTCCATGCATGAGAATGCTGGGGATAGCAAGACCTTGGGAGCAGATGTAGATGGTACAGTAAAGCAATATTCCATACCATATGATAACCATGCTTAGTTATTAAAGCTGAAGGAAAAGCAGCGGATGAGAGGTTAGTGGTTGTGGTGCTTGTCTCCCCAAAAAAATGCTGCATGCTCTGAGTGAGGGCCTGCCCTGCAGAAAGTAGCTGGACATCTACCTGATGATGGGAAATATTGAATGATGTCCTGGTTTTGCATTGCATGTACATGTATCTTTTGCTTTCCCTATAAAACTGGCATTACCTTAACACTTGAGCCTTGCTTTCCTTCATTTCCCATCCCATGGCAGAAGGGATTGAGCGCAAAGCTAGCTGGATGTTTGGTCACTGGCAAGGATAAACCCACCACAAAATTACAAAGGAGTTAAAAATGAGAAAAAGTGTCACTTATCTGTATTTTAAACAAGAAACATCATAGAAAATTGTCTAAGAATCAGATTCAAAAATATGAGATGCTAATTTCCTATACAACACTTGTTTACTTGTTCAGTTTATCTGTCTTGATAATTGCACTTAAGGATAAACAGATAAACAGATCAAATTCCTTACAGATTTTGTAGCATTAGCAAAAAATTAAAACAAACTGAAAAAAGGTAAGGTTGGCAAAACATCTCTGCTGTTACTACTAGCTGATGTAAAGTGTTAAAGTGTTGTTACTTTTGATAGCTGAAGTTCATTGCTTCTACCTTTTACCCATTTTGTTCTTTCCCAAAGACCTGCAGTACTCTCCTTCTCCAGAAAAAAAACAGTAAAAACTTTTAATTGCTACCTCTGTTAATTCAGATCCACATTTTTGAGAGAAGATACTGGCTAGAGAAAGAGACTAAAACAGAAATGAAACGTAATTGGCTACTCCAGGAAAGAGGCTCTTCACTCTTGTTTTCGAGAGAGGAATGTTGTTGATGTTTATCCACATTTATCGATTATATTGAACATAGGACTCCATTTAGTCTTACCTTCCACACGCATTTACAGCATTATTGCTTAATTGATCACTTGAGTGATCTCCAAGTACATGTAATACCTCATAAAATATGAATGAGATCTTGCAATTTTACTGAAACTTATGACTGTTTGTTAATGCACAATGGTATTTTTTGTAAGGTTTATCATTACAATGTCAACTTTATTCATGTTACAAAATTTTAATCTCACTTCCTTTTATGCAGATCATGAAGGAAAGGCAGGAATGGCTTCTCTTATTTTAAAGTACAATGCATCATTAGACTTGGAGCAAATGTATAAGCAAGTAGTGACCTATCTACCAAGTTATGCTTGTCCCCTTTTCTTGAGAGTCCAGGTAAGCTGCATTATTGCACTGTGTATACAAACACTGACATCATTTAAACACAGAGATAGCTAAGTGAATAAGAGAAAGTGCTTGTTCATGTATCATTAGAAGAGTTTTAGACCTGGTCCTATTTGCTGTCTTTATTAATGGAGTCCTGGAAAAGGGATTACACAAAAAGTCAGTGAATTTGCAGATTATGTTTAAATGAGAGAAACTGTACAAATGAGCAAGGATAGAGATCATACAAAAGGATTTGGAGAGATTAGAAGCATAAGCATGGTGAAAGAAAAAGATACAGATTTAAAAACATGAACAGTTGCATCTGGAGAAAAGAATCTAAAATCCATTTTATTCAGTGAAAATGAGAGAGAAATAGAGCTAAAGCAGGAGACAGTGGCTGTGCACAATAAAACAAACATTTTCCATGTAACAATGACAAATATGAAAGCACCTGAAAAGATACTAGGTAAATTGAAAAGGTGAATAAAAAAATGTGTGTTACTGTTGTCACCACACTAATCACCAAAGTCATCCTTATTTGTGCACTACTTTGCTCTAGTAACTGTCCAGTTTGGGGGAAAAATAGTCCCCCCCACAGAGTGCAAAAATGTTAATATAATACAGTGGACTACATAGAGCTAGGAAAAAATGTGAGAATATAAAAAACACATAATATTGATAATCATAATAAATTAAATCTGAGGAGCACTTTTATTTCTGGTAAGTGTTTTGCAAATATCATGATAAAGACAAACAGAAAAATGTTTCTGAAGATGTTTATGAAGGAGTCCCCTAAGTTCTAGGACCAAATGAAAAAAATTTTGTTTAAAGAGAGACGTTAAGTTATGGGAGTTAGTATCTTAGACTACCCAGAGATTGAATAAAGGGGAAACAAAAAATATGTGAAAGACCTTGAAAGTGAAATATGTGTGTATCTATCTCATAAGTCCAGCAAGATTTCTTGTAGCAGCATTCTGATGTGAGCAAGCAAAATTAGACTTGAGAATGTTGCAGTAGTCAGTTTATGAAATTATGAGAACCTAGTCTAGATTCACTCCTGTATAGCTGTACAAAAAAACATTTACACTGGACAGAAGGAATCTGAATCTTGGGTATTGCATTGATATCAAGTACCTGGAATTTGAATTTAAATTAAAATTTAAATGCCTCCATTACAGACACATTGCTATTGGTACAGCTGTCATTACCCAAGAAATAAAGTAGTGGGTGAAACTTCAAGGGACAAAAATTAAAAACATTTTAAGTTTGATCTGGCACATAATCGTACTTTTGATGTCAGAACATTTCGTGGACCAACCAGAGCAGGTAGATAAAATCTGTAGGTATGCCTGGAGTAGATAAAAGGGCTCTTCGACATTTCTGTTGAATGTGGTACTTAATTGTTTGTATTCAGAGATTGTTTGTATATATAAAAAAATATAAAGAGAGAAGAGAAGATGATGGAGAGAGGTCATAAAGTTGGGCTCTTAGAATAGAGAAGACAGTCTTATTACAGATGCCTCGCACCACTTTTCCAAGGGATACCATAGCACTTGAGCAGTCTGAAAACAAAATATATGGGCAAGATTCATCTTCCTTTGGACCTGGCTGAATATGAGTATCGCTGATTTAGTATGTGACTCTTTCAACCCCTTTTGTGAGGTGACAAGTCATAGATACAGTAAATTTCCTGAGTTTTATCATTAAGGAGTTCTTGGTAATAACAGGTTTTACTCTCAGAAGCTCCGTGGTGTGTAGTGTCCTTTTATAATGTGCACAGTGAAGAAGATCGATTGTCTTGGGCATGCTGGGGCTACATACACCACATGTGATGCACTGCTCAGGGATGCAGAAAGAAATGGGCTCTAGCTTTTGTCAGCCACGTGTCTGATGGGTCTGTAGCAGCACACAAGCTCCAGTTTTTCAGCACAATAAGAATAAACGGACTTACATCAAGTAAGACTTTGAAAAACAAATATGAATGTGAGAAAAATAGCTTCTTTTTGAATAATGTATCTTCCTCTCTACTGCAGGAAAAAATGGAAATGACAGGAACATTCAAGCAACAAAAATTTCGACTTGTGGATGAAGGTTTTAATCCATCTACAATTACTGATCCTCTTTATTTTCTAGATAATTCTAAGAAAGCATATGTCTTGTTAACCAAAGAATTACATGAGATGATCTTATCTGGGAAAATGAAGCTTTAATTAGTTGACCATATAATAGGCTATTAAGGGACAGTATATACAACCTATTGTATGAGAAAACAATGCAATTGATTACCAGTATTTTTACGTAGTTATTCAGAATAATGCTTTTTATATTTGATATTTACATTCAGATATATTCTTTCGTATTTACTTACTTGATAATTTTTTTTCACTAATCACTTTTTACCTCTTGAGACAAATTTCTGAGAAAATAACCTGTAAAACATAACTGAAATTCATTTTATATTAACTTTGGAATATAAATGCTGAATCTGATACTTTTTCTTAGTACTAAATGAACATAAATGATACATAGTATGACATATGGTAAAAAAAGACACTATGTCACATGTTGAGTATAAAGGGAGAATATATGCCAGTAACATCATTTTTTTTCCTGTGGTTTTCATACTTCTGAATATGTATTGTAAGAAGTAAAGGCTTGACACTAATTGGAAGAAAAAAAAAACTTTTCTGAAGAGGACTTTTCTGATGGAATATAAAATAAAAGAAACTGAAGCAAAAGAAAGTCCTCCAAGCAAACCCAAAAACTAACATCTCTGCAGAGATCTTTTTCTGACATAATCTGTGCTCTTTTATTTGTTAAACTGGCTGTTTGGAGTGCCAAATTCTGAAGAAAGCAAACTCTTGTGAAATGTGTAGCAGCAAGTCAACAATAAGCAGAGAAAAATATGCATGCTTAATGGGGAAAATCTTTATATAGTATAAAAAAGAATTATTGCAGCACTTTATGTCATGCATATTGAGTAACAAATAGCTTCCATATTCTTAGTAATGACTGCTAGAGATCATTATTTTATAAAATATAGCTGAATTTTTTAAACACTAGATTTTACGTTCTAGTAATTGCTTTTTCTAAGTTTAAAAATAAAGTATAAGATTATTTAAACCAAATACCATTCTGTCTCAGTTTGATTTAATTCTGTTTGCACAAACTCTGTTTTCCGGCCTCTTTTGATACTTTATTTGCACAGTGCCCTCTTCTAATGCAGCATGATGCCCACCTTGATCAGCCACAAGAAGTATTGGAGGATCCTGAAAGTTACTCTCTTGATCACTGGGCATCATAAGTCTCTCTTCCATCATAACAGTGGTATGAAACTCGCTTCTCATGAAAGAGTAGGATGTAACACAGTTTAAAAATAATTTTCTTGTGTCTTTCTACCTTTTTCATCTAACAAGACATTAAAACCTTTGTCAATTTTTGAATCTTTGATTATTGCTTTAACTGATTTTCATTAAAAACCCAAACCAAGGATGCAGTGAAATGTGAAATATGTAAGGATCATAATTTACTTACATTTTTGAACACAATATTCTTTATGGGGATGCCAGTAAAAAATAATGACGGTTACAATTTTGCAATTTACAAATACTTACACCAACCTCATGTCTTATGGTAGATGTTAATGTAAAGTACATAATGGGGAATGAAGAGAACTGTTGGATAAGGATAGAAGGGAGCCACTATGATCTAGCATTTCCTGAACAGTCCCACTTTTTCTGTTTCTTCAGGCAGGGGATGTTTACTACTTACTGAGACAGATGGAAGTGCCATTACCTAGTCAAAAACTACAAATTTAAGAATGAGGTATTTATTATAAAGTTAAACCAAACTTTGCATTTTACGCTGAAATTTTAAGTAAAGGATTGGTTTTTGAAATCAAAACTACTTTAACTCTTACTAGGTATATGCTGAATATACTTCAGGACTCCTGTTATTACAACGGTAAAAATTACATCCTTTCTATAGAAAATAATTTTTAAGATTTAAAAAAAAATATGGCATCCTGACATCCACAGTATCATGTTTAATCTTGTAGTAGAATACTAAAGAATTTAGTGATATCAATTGCTTAGCTTTTGTAACATACATAATACTTCTAAAATTTATTTAGCTTTATAGTAATTGATACTACATATGACTAGTGAAAAGTTTCTACCACTTCAATGCAATAAATGCAAGAAATGA
The DNA here is from genome assembly GCF_029582105.1 of Oenanthe melanoleuca. NCBI lineage: Eukaryota > Metazoa > Chordata > Aves > Passeriformes > Muscicapidae > Oenanthe > Oenanthe melanoleuca. Next base: position 34,088,352 of record NC_079362.1, read on the forward strand.
GAGGAAAAAAATAAATGAAAAAGAAGAAAACACTTTTCCATTAAAAAAAAGAAGAGAAATGAAACCCAAAAGCTTGTTCATGAGTTCAGCATTTCGTCACTTCTTTTGTGAAGCATCTAAGATGAAGAAGATTGTTTCTGTGAACAGTGGTTGGGTCAGAGAAAGCACCGGAGGAAGAACAATGTCTGTGTACCACCTTTCATCCTCTGTCAACTACAGAATCAGCCAACTGGTGTTTCCAAACTCTTGGGTACATTTTCAGCAGCACTGGGACTCTGCTGACACAGCTGCCTTGGGAGCCTACAAGTGTTTGTTTCCTAGCTGTGAGCACTAGTGAAATACAGAGTTCCAGCTTCTCCCATGTAACCATGATAGCCTGGGAAATCCACTTATTTTCAAAGGCGAGTAAAATAGTTCTTTTCCATACAGTACCCCAAGAAGTAGGATGTCCATGACATCAAGAAAATAATAGGCTCTGTATTTCCTAAGGGGAAAATAGTCTATTACTCTCAATCTAGTAGTTTTCCTTCTTTTAGCCAGTAGGTTGGGTGCCAGCAGATACACTGAAGCATGTTCCAGCAAAATGTCACATTGCTCACGGATTCCTAAGTTCTCGAACTTAGGAACTAATAACTGCAGTTATTCTGATAATGATGGTGCTCATGTCAGACACCACAAAGAGTCTTCTTTCAGAATGAGAAAATATTGTGACTAACCTGTTCATTTCCTACCTTTAGGAAATCAGCATTTGGACTGGCTGAGGTATGAGGGTTTGAGTGTTGCTGCAAAGTGATATCCCAATATTTATCTGGAAACTTAATTTCATATAGTAGGTGGTAAAGAAGTAGATGAGGGGTGGCTGGGGTGTGGAGGGACACTTGCTATGAGGGACTAACCTGATATATTAAAAATAGAAGGGAGAGAAAGATCAAAATAAATTAAGGTAATAATTTTTGAGATTGAATATATATGTTTTTCCCTCTGCATTTAAGGAAGGTCAATGATGAAAGAAATGTTTATTAATTAAAAAAAAAAAAAAAAAGGGGTTGGAGTTACCATTTAGAAAAGGTAAAATTCTGGAAGGGTGAACACATACCCACTCTCTTGTCTTGGTGAATATGGTACAGTTAGTATAGTTATTGTCTGTATTAATTTTCAGAAATCTTTCTGAGGATCCCCAGAAAACAGTAAAAAACACAGGCAGATCATGGCCTGAATTTTGTTCTCCTCCACCAAGGCAGATAAAAAGTGCTTTTAAAGAGAATTCTCATACTTATAAGAGCCACCATAAAGAATGTACTTCAATTAACATACAAATTTCCTGCAGATGACATTCAGAAAACATCTTCTACTGTTAATTTTGCGCCTTTTTTATTTTGAAGAAAAAAAGAGGTAAAGGCAGGAGGACCACTCTTTCCTGCATTTTTAAAATCTAAATATATTGCATGGCTAAAAGAAAAAAGACAAGACAAAAACATTCATTTTCAGTAGCCTGTCCCCAGCTAACAATGCAACTAGTAATTTGATGTGCATTACCATAGAAATAATAACACATACCAGTATGTATGAAACTTATTTAGTCAAGACTTCAAGTGAATAATGTTTTTGTTTAATATCTGCTATTGAAAAATTTAGATGCAAAGATTCAGCAGACAGCCGAAGAAAAGTTGCACTCAAATAGCAGCAATTTCAGAAAGAATTTTAGTGTGATGTATATTATTAGGAGCACTGTCAATAACTGACAGCATAATGTGGCAAATAATTTGGCCAGAAGATCATCTGATTGCATCCTGATATTCAGGAATTAATACCTTGCACATTATACCCTTAATTAGACAAACAGATTCCATTATTTATGCCATAATAATTTTAAATAAACTGGGTCATTAGCAGAGTGAAATGCAGTTCCTATGCCGCTAAACAAGTCCACAAGTCTAAGAATCTTTTACCAAAGTAGACATCACTGAGTTTCTCCAAAGGCTGCAGTAAGCACAGCCCAAATCAAATGGTGAGGAATTGCTTTAGCAATACAACAAAGCAGTTCTTGTTGCTGCCTTGCAGTAGGAGGTACACTGACCTATTCCCATTTGGAGCCGTTCTGGCACCATGAGGTCTGCATACTTCCTGTTATTCCCTAGTCCTGCGTGGCAAGTGGGAGGTTTTGCAATACGCCAGCTGGACCACACACACGTATTCATAAATTAAAAGGGCACTTAGACTGGCAGAAAACCATTTGTCATTGTGTCTCCTTCTCTCCATGTAACTGATACTGCTATGCTGACAAAAATAATGTTTCTTACAAGTAACATTAACAAATAACAGCCTTACCTGTGTAGGATAGTCCACTTCTGGTAAGATGCTTTTTGTGGTGGTTCTGGGTTTAGAACTCAACTAAATATCTCTGTTCATCTAAAAACCAACAAATCAACCAACCAACCAACCAACGAAAACTTCAAACCCCAATATCAACATTATACCAAACAGAGTAAAGAGTATTCAATTATTTGAAATATATCTTGCAAGAAGGCAGTCAATTCCTTGATGGGAATTCTAATATGAAGAGTCCTGCTCATTCAGTGCAAACTGCTAAGCAGAGATAAACAGAATTTTCAGTCTCTTACAGTGCTTATGTTATGGAAGGGCATATATTTGGTTTTAAAATACTTTGTAAACATGTGGATTTGATCCAAAACCACATAACTTATTTCAGTATATAGTATATATGCTGATAGAGCTCATCACTAAACTCTTTTTGCCAGGCTTTCATACATCATTGTTAACTACGTGTAGTCAAAATATGTAGCAACAGGTGCCCCTACGGGATGGTAGATAGAAAAACTAATTGATGGCTTTGGGAGTAATGACAAGAGTGTTATCTGTGATTCAAGAAAAAACATGTTATAGTGTTTACCACAATTTCCATTCATTTTTTCTATTAATTCTGCCTTTCTTATTTATTCTTTTCTCTTTGCTAATAACAAAGCATACTTGCATTCCTGTTTTGTTTTTTATTTAATTGGTAATAGTAAGTAAGGAAGTCATTGATGCTGAAACTAGTCATGTCACATTAGAATTCTGTTGAACCAACAACGTGTACTGACTTTAGTAATCTCAGCACAGTTTTATACTGTGTATGTGAAATGTTACTCGGGAGGATTTAAAACAGCATTGAATTTGTTATGTTCTTGGTGTCTTAGAAATTAAATGTTCAGGCTTTACCAGGCAGCAACCTTTAAAAATCTGGGAAATTACTTACTTTTTTTCTTCAAACACAGGATATAATTACAGTTATTTTAAAATCTAGCTAACTATGAAATCATTAAACACTTGCCTAAGATATCCAATCATTTCCAAACATTTTTTTCCAAAGTAATTTCTACTAGGCAGCTTACAGTACTTTCCTAAATACATCTGTCTTCTACTAAATGCTAATAATTTCCTCCACTGGGTGGGTTGCACTTTAATACACTTTAATAGTAATACTACTTGATCAGTAGTACACCTTTTATTTATCTTTTTTAATTTTTAAATTTTTTTTTTTAACCAGACATGCTTTTTTCACAGCTTTTGCAGTTTGGGAAGAAACACCTGTACTATACCAGTCCTAGGTCATAAGAAACAGTGGAGACAGATTACTTTGTGCCAGACTGTACTCCCCATGCATAAGGATTCAAAAGCATGAAAATGGATCTCTGGGGAAGCATGCCTGAGCATTAGTTCACTGTGACAGCTTCTTGTCCTGAATGTATGTGGGAATAGAATGCTATCTCAGATCTTGCTCTCATTACATTTCAGTGATAAGACTTCCCAATAACTTAAGAAAATTCACAGACAGAAAAATGGACATGAACATCAAAAATGTCTTCTGATATTTAACTTTTCTTTATCAATGAAAACTACCAGCTGTCAGGTTTAGTGGGTGCACAAAGAGCTAATGATGTCATTCACTCAGATGTCAAAAGGTATTTATTTATTTGTCATTTTCTAAAACCAACATATAGTTTGCCTTTCACTTCACTAATATTACAATGAAATTCAATACTTCTAGAGGACAATTCTATTATGGTATTAAATGAATACCATGAATGTGGCTGAAAATGATATCTCTTAAATATCTCCATCAGCTGCATTTCATGGTGCAAACTTTGGATAATTTTTCCTGAGTTTTTAAAAATACAGGTTTTAAAGAAATCCCAAATTGTCAGTAAACACCCTACATCCCAAATGAGACTGCAATTTAGAGAGTTAGAGTAGATGAACCCAATCAGATAGAGTGAGATACAGAGAGAAAAGATTAGGTTTCAACTCCATACAGTCTTCTAGTAGAGAAGTAATTTTCCCTGGCTATGTAAATTTTCAAAACAAAGTGGGATTAAGTCCTGAGAATTTTCTTTTTTTTTAAAAGCAAGAAACAAAACACTAGCTATGAAAATGTGGACTGTACTCCAGATTTGTGAGTAGATTCTTATTTCTGTAATAATCTAAATGAAAGACTATAACTTTGGAAAAGTCTGGATTGAAATTCCAAAGGTGTGGCACATTTTTCCTAATACTCAGAGCTCTTCCACTTGTAACCTTTTAACCTTCTACCTTTACCATATTTTTAATTGTTTTCAGCGTATCTATCTATCTATCTATGGAGAAGAACAGCCTATGGGAAGATGTTATAGAAGCCTTCCAGTGCCTGAATGAGGCTAGAAGAAAGTGTGGAGAGGGACTCTTTACAGGGGCATGGAGTGAGAGAACAGGGGAGAATGGCTTTAAACTGGAGAAGCATAGATTAAAATTGGATATTAGGAAGAAATTCTTTACTGTGAGGGCAGTGAGGCACTGGAACAGGTTGCCCAGAGAAAACTGTGGTTGTCCCATGCTGGAAGTGCTTACTGTCACATTGGATGGAGCTCTGAGCAACCTGGTCTTGTGGGAGCTGTCCCTGCCCATGGCAGGGGCTTGAAGTGGATGGCCTTTAAGGTCCCTTCCAATCCAAACCATTCTGAACAAGAGAGATCTAGGTTCCTGCTTCATTTGCAGCTATCATGCTTCAGGAGTTGCATTTAGGAGAATGTTGCTCATTTCACAGCTGATTAGCTGAAGGAAATAGAGTTGCTACAGGAATTGTTTCAATGCCTAGCTCAAGACCTCAAATTCTGAGTGAAATTCACAGAACACCATGACAGAGCCTTAAAAATATGAGAGAAGAGTTATATGCCTGCAAATAAGATCTACAGAAGTCAGCTCAAAGAGCAAGAATTGCCTAAACTGACTAGTAGAGAACAGTGAGAAGAAGATTATGTCTTAAATCCATCTCCTGTCAGCACGTAGGCATCTAATTCTCATTTGCTGGGAGCACAGAGATAATTGAGCTCTCACCTGGGATTACACAAAACCAATTTTTTTGAAAATGCAAAAAAAATTGCCATGAAAAATGTAGCCATATACATTCAGCTCAGTTTCTATCCAAGCATTTAATGAGAATCATACATTAAAGAGAGAAAATGATTTATTGATAACACATGAAAACCTTGAAATCAGTTATGTATCTCTGCAGTAACAAAGAGCCATATTCTGTCACAAGATAAGGAGAACCTCTTTTGGAGTATTAAAAAATATAACTCCATTTCCATTTTCCTAGTCATAAAAATCCAATTTTCGTGAAGAGAAGCTTACATCTACCCAAATGCCTGTAATCTGCCATTAAAAAAGACATTTTGTTGGGAAATTCACAGATCAAAACAATATGAAGTATGATTCACCATCGTCTCAGTCTGGTTTTGGTTGATCTCTGCTACAACAAATAATCCCTAGACCATTTTTCAGGTGTATTCTGAACTAGCTTAAGGTAGTAAGTTTTCTCCAGAAGTACAGAATATTTTTAAAGGCCCTCCCTTTTTGCTGTATTTAAAATAGGTTTCTTTAGAGAAATGTGGCATACAGAAAAAAAATTTTTGTGAAATATTTTTGAGATCATTCACTTTGTTCAGCTATCTCATAACATTAAATAATACCTAACTAAAATGTTGATCCTATAGTCTGCATTTTTCTCTATGTGATGTTCAGTACAGGTTCCTCCGAGACAACTTTTGACCTAGTTAAGAAAATCTCTGCCTTGCTTTGGTACATAAAAAATAGTGTCAGAAAAGGAGTTTCTAACAAACAGTTTCCAGGACTGATTAAGGAGAGTCAGGGAATTACCAATAGCATTTTATTTACACAGCCAGTGGATGACAATTACCCTCATGTTAGCTGCACTGTACATGTTTTGTTGGCAATTGCCACAGTTATTCAGAACCTGTATATTCAGGCATGTTCAGAATTTAAGTGGAAATCATTCTTTCTGCAGCCCATAAATCACAGGATCTTGCCTTCTGTCACCGCCATGCTGTCTCTGTTTAAAAAATAAATATTCTAACTATAGGAGCCAGTAGTACATTAAAACTGCACAGTGAAATCAACTGAAGCAATACACTAGATAGCATTGTTGCACTTAATAAAAGGCCTGTTGCATTCAATAACATATTTAGACAAAAATGTGTGACTGATTTCTGTTGTAGAAATAGTTCTACATATATGTTTCTTAACCTGCAAGAGAATTAGGTATTTGCTGTGACATTAAGATTGGAGTCACTAAGAAGCAGTTATTTGAAAACACTATGTCATTTCCAGAACTGCAGGTTTTAGAAACCTTTTAAATGTTTTTTTGAACAAATAGGATTTGTGTTATAACTGCTAATTCACATATCTGGCAGGTGGTGGTCACTGCAGAGGTTGTCACTGCAAATTCTCACAAGCAACACCAAGCAACACAGGCAGCTCAAAGCCATAACCTTGCATTTGGCACTTGAGTTCCGCTTTCTTTTCCTTTTCTGAACCCCAAACCACCCACATAGTTGTTCCATTTTGACATAAACCCCCAAAGATTAAGGAAAATGGAAAGGATTTCAACTATTGAAACTCTTAAGTAACAGTGAGGATGCTCTTCAGTGCAACCCACTGAAACACACACAGGAAATGATATCCCTGCATATTCCATTGCATCATTGTTTGTTAATATGACCCAGTCCAAATTAGTGATTTTTTAGATTTAACTTTCAACAAATACTCATTTTACAGCCCATTACTGACAAATAGTCACAGAAACCCTACTCCCAGTGGTAGAAATTTCTGCAAAGACATAGAGCTCTAAGAAAAACAAAAATCACTTTTAAAAAAAATCTTGCTTCAGCTTTTATTTGGGTGCTACAGCAATAAAGTCATACTCTAAAAACAGTGTTGCAATTACTAGAGGTCTCATACACATTTATGTGTGTGTTTCCAAAATAGGTCAACTGTCAGGCAGCTTCGCTCGTATGAATATGATCTATTAATTGTGCATGTGGTGGCAGACCTGGAGTGATGATGAGGCTATTCATCCTGATCTCTCATAGATACTTAACAATAGATCCTAGCTAAAAATATCTGTGCTCTGGACCTCTTCTTTCTCCTATATTCTGTTATTCCATTTTTTAAAAAAGTTACTTTTAAGGGAACAGGAGGTAAAGGATAATTTTTTGTTAATGTAAAATCACTCACGGATTAAGAAGTCCTGGAATTAAACCTATGAATCTCCTGAGAAATGAAAACCACATTCTGCTAATGCAGAAGTTTGTTAGGCAGATGTTCCCAATGACAGTAATGAAGTTAGAAAGCTTTTCAAAGAGCTCTCAAGCTAGTAAATTACATCCTCAAAATAAAATATTTAGAACTGGGAAACTGAGGACTGGAGTGACTGATTTAAAAACAGATAAAATGGAGATAAATGCTGACAGTAAAAGGACAGAATATATTTCTTTTCTCCTTAGAAATCTCTAATAGTTTCCTCTGACTTACAATTGTTTGATATACCTCTGATATATCAGTGGAACTATACTTTTCTAATGTAGGTCAAACCTGCCAAAGAGAAAAGCACGTCAGAAGAAAATGCAAAGGCACAATGTGATAGAAGCACTTTGTTGATTTGGGTAGCTATTCACACCAAGAAAGGAGCAGAGGGCAAGAATTCTGTTGTATATAAATTCATATTACAGAGTTTAGCTGTAAGTGATTGCACTGGTTTTGGCTGGGTATAATTTATTGTCGTCACAGTGTTAAGTATGGGGCTGTGTTTTTGATTTGTGCTGAGCACAGGGTTGATAATATAGATATTTTTTGTTGTAATTGTTGAGCAGGGCTCACACAGAGCCAAGGCTTCTTTTGCTTTTTGTACTGCCACAATGGTGAGGAATTTGGGGATGCATGGGAGACTAGGAGGAGACACAGCCAGAACAGTTCACTCCAACTGACCAAAAGGGTATTTCATACCATATCCCAAGTATATACACCATACCACATCATGCTCAGTATATAAAGAAGGGGGTAGAAGGAGGAGATGAAGGTTTAGTGATGGCATTTGCCTTCCAAGTAACTGTCAGGTGTAACGGGGCCGTGCTCACTTGGAAATGCTGAACACCTGTCTGTCCATAGGAAGCGCTGAATGAGTTTTTTGCTTTGCTTTGCTTGTTTGTATTCCTTTTGCTTTCTCAATTCAACTGGCTTTACCTCAACCCACTGGCTTTATCTCCATAAGTTTTCTAGCTTTTATACTTACAATTCTTTCCTAATGCTGCTGTTGTAGGAGTGAGCAAGCAACTGTTGGGGCCAGGTTGCTGGCTGGGGTGAGACCACAAGAGTAATCTATTTGTATTTTAAAAGGGTAATTTGTTCACCCGATGATGTGTCTGCCAAATCTATCCTCATACTTCATGCTACACAATTACAGACCTTATGCCAAAATCCTGTGTGCACCAACAGGCTCTTCAAGTTGCTTCTCCAGGTGTCTGGCACCCGGCTGTGCGAGAAGCTGCCTAAAGTCCTTTGTGCCTTTGATAGGAGCTGCTTCTACCTTCAGACATCTGAGTGATCTTTGATGGATGTTATGGGTATCACTGGGCCCTGACACGTACCTTGCTGATTCTAAGCATGGAACTAGGCAAGGAAGGCAACAGGTCAGCATGGTTTAGTAGGAAACTGCTGGTCAAAATAAAGGGAAAGAAGCAAATGCATAGGCAGTAGAAACAAGGACAGGTAACCTGGGAAATGTATAGGCATGAAGTTTAGTTGTATAGGATTGAGTAAGGAAGGTGAGGAAGACCAAGGCAAAGCTGGAACTGAACCTAGCAAGAAATGCAAAGAATGACAGAAGGGGCTTCTACAGGTGCATTAATCAGAAAAGGAAGGTCAAAAAAATCTTCACATCCTCTGATAAACAAAATTGATAACAATGGATAAGGGGAAGATGAGGTACTCGACAATTTTTTGTCTCCATTTTCAATGGCAACCTCTGTTTTCACATCTCTCGAGTGGATGGACAGCAGGATGAGGACTGGGGGAGCAATTTCCCTCCAGTAAGTAAAGATGTGGTTCATGATTCCCTGAGGAATCTGAATGAACATAAGTCTGTGGGACCCAATGAGGCACATCCCAGAGTTCTGAGGGAACTGGCTGACGTGGCCAAGCCATTCTCCATAGTATTTGGGCTCCAAAGCCCTGGAATTCAGGGGAAATCCCAGCTGACTGGAAAGGGGAAAATATTGTACCCATATTTTAAAGGGGTAAAAAGGAGATCCCTGGCAAGCAGGGACCTCTCAGCCTCACCATGTGCCTGGGAATATCATGGAACTGCTGGAGGGAGTTCAGAGGAGGGACACCAAGATGATCAGAGGTGTGGAGCATTTCTCTTATGAGGAAAGGCTGATAGAATGGTGATTGTTCAGCCTGGAAAAGAGAAGGCTTCAGGGTGACCTAATGGTGATATTCCAGGACATAAAGGGGGCTACAAGAAAGACGGAGAGGAAATTTTTACAAGAATGTGTAGTGACAGAACAAAGGGAAATGGCTTTAAACTGAAAGAGAGTAGGTTTAGATTAGATATTAAGAAGAAATTCTTTGCTGTGAGGGTGGTGAGGCACTGGAACAGGTTGCCCAGGAAGTTGTGGGCCTCCCACCCCTGGCAGTGTTCCAAGGCCAGGCTGGATTGGGATTTGAGCAACCTGGTCTAGTGAAAGGTGTCCCTGTTCAAAGCAGAGGGTATGGGGCTAGATGACCTTTAAGGTCTATTACAATGCAAGCCATTTTCTAATTCTGTGATTCTATGATTCTAACCCCGACCTGCTGTTCTGCCTTTCTTGGCTTGAGCTGGAATGTGCCTCATTGCTATAGACTGGGCTGTTCTTAAACTGTTCTGCTTTTCCATTCTGACTGCTGCCAGATTGTGTCCTTGATGGTCAAAGCATTGCCTCAAACTGGCTTGCTCCCATTCCCAGTGCCTGAGCAATATTTTCCTGGTGGAACAGCCTATGTGTACAGAGCAAGCCCTTCACATAGAGTCAGCTATTTCTAGAATCCCAAAACAGACAGTTCAGATGGTTCTGCAGCCCATAAAAAGAGGTATATTACAAAAAATGATATTAGTAACTACTCCTGGAGGCTTTTAATTTAAATACTGCCATTGGATTAATTCAATGTCTTCAAGGAGCTGGGTAAGAACTAAATAAAACCAGAGAGGGAAAAGACAGTTATTTCAAACTTGGTTCTGACCTCAGAATGTGACAACAGGGATGATTTCCACTCATCTTTGATAGCTGAAGAAGAGTTCAAATGTTCTGATTATTGAAATGCATCAAATTAATTCCTTTCTCTAATCAGTAAACTACCACTTTAATTATTACAGAAAGGTCATGCACTTTACAATTAGAAGCAAAGAAGGTGTTAAATTAATAAAACAGTGATTGTTTGAGAAAATTAATAGCATTTGTGATTCCATGTACAACACTTACAAAGACAGTATAATTCAATAAATTGAACTACTCCCATTTGTGGAAGATGTGTCCAATTATACCAAGTGTCCCTGAGTACAGTGTATGCCTTCCAGTGTGGGAAATGCTTCATATATAGAAAACTACATCAGGTTTTACTATTAAATATTAGTCATATGAACACATATGTATACACTTATTACAGCTATTGTTCAAAAAAGCAAAAGCCATGACAGCTGGGTACAGAAGCATGAAGACAGCAGAGGTGGTAACAAAACTGGAAAGGAAGCTGACCTGGCAGCCATTCATTTATGAAGAAACACCTAATTTGCAGGAGAAAATCTTCAAAGTTTGACAAACTGGTTCCTTGGGGAACCTAGACTTATCTCAAAGCTTCCTAGATCTTTGTCCAATAAGCTAGAAAAACTGGAAAGGTCCATAACTGCTAAGATGTGACTAGATGAAAAGATACTGCCTCATGGGTAGTACACAAATTCTTCCAAATACGAATGCAAAAGATTTGTTGATATTGTAGAAACTCTACCAATGACCCAAATGGAACATTTCCAGATTATAAACAAACTAATGCTAAAAAAAAATCACAACAACAACAACAAAACAAAGTGACATCTCACTATTTAACAGGTTTACAGGTCTATAAGAGTTATGCTGAACTGGAGACAAAAAACACAACCCAAAGAAGGACTTGCATCGAAAATTCCAGCAAAAGTGGCTTGTGACTAAAGCTTATTTGATCTAAACGTGTGCAGGTCATCAAAGACATAAACTATGGACATAAAGACAATGGACTGAGACATAAACTAAAGCAACAGGCACAGTACAGACAACACTCAAAACATTCTTTACTCTGGAAATTGATGTCCCATGTGAGCAAACATTATTGATTCAAAGGAAAAATTAATCAGAAACTAAATAACTCCCAAAATCTAATGTATATAAAGAGTGGAAGAGTGGCTGCAAGGGATGCAGATCAATGATATCATAAAGGAAATGCTGTAAGTTTTCAAGCTTAACAACCTTCAGAGAACAAAATGGATTCTAAGATCTCTGCCACTGTCATTAGCCAGCTTGACAGTAGCAGATGAAAAAAGCCCTCTTCTATTTGGTCTCTGTCTGCCTGGCAAAGCATGTTTGTACATTCATATCAAGAATGTTGAAAATCCTTTGGTAATAAATCTCAAAAGGAAACTGAATTAACTGAATTTTTTAACCAACCTCTGTTGTAATTCCAAGTTATCCTGCCCTGAAAATGAAAATTATGCCCTGAAAATATATAGTTGCAATAGTTAATCTTAAAGAATAATTGCCAAATTCTGACAACTTTGTCTACTGTGCTTTGTGATTTAAAGGCAAAAGCATCCTCTTTAAGACTGTGCTTTAACAGAATTACCATACCACATTTAATGCTAGTAATGAAGACATATAATTTTTTATATCTGTAGAAATGTGGGGCTGCCATATCTGAAAATAAGTCTAAGAAATTTTATTGTAATATATCACTGTGAAACCAGTCATATGACTATTCTGCGAGTAACCTCTTCATATATTTTTTCCACATTTTACCTTTATATATTTTATCAATAGAAAACTGGGCTGGTTTGTACAAGAAAACTTGAACATGGCTGCCTCATGATAGTGTGATTGTTCCCAACTTCAATCCTTTAAATTCCTACAGAAAAACCAGCTGAATTTGGTAATTTGGCTGTTGTGGCATCATCATTTTAATAAAATTTGCTTTAGCAAAAGAAAGAAAAAAAACAAGTTTAAATTCAGCATAGTGCTTTGACATCACTATTTTTTTCCTGAGAACTTGAATTTTCACATCTTTAGTACTAGTAACATACAAGTAGAGTCTTGTCTATCTTTTGGCTCTGCCTCATGGCACTATATTATAGTTGAACTCAATGATCATACAGGTCTATTCAGACCTGTACAATTCTATGACTCTCTGATTCCGTGATTCCCATTGTCACATTCTACTATTGTGTTCTGAGTGTTGTTATATAGGAAAGGAATTTAAGATATCAAAATACAGCCTAAATAACATGATGTGGCTAGCACTGAATTTCTAGCAAAAGCAATAGTTTTCTTAATTGTCTACTAGGACTGACGACACATTACTTGCAATGTGAAATGCCAAAGAGATGTGTTACAAATGATGTTCTGTCATTCAAACTGAGTTAAAAGTACCACCTTTGTTTTAAGCCAATGTAATGAGCATCACTGGGCATTTTTCCTGCATAGTGCATCAGACTCTTCTCTTTCTGTGAAGCAAAAAATGCTAAGGATTTTGTAGGTGGGCTAAGCTTCATATCTGTAATGATGTCATACCTCTGCAACTGCCATAGGAGCTATATGATTAAGAGACACACAAATGTCAGTGAATTCCACTTACATCCAGCTGGTGATGCTTGGAAAGTGTCCCTTCTCAGGTTTGTATCTCGAGGTGATCCTTTGATAACTCAAGATGACCAAAGTCAGCATGGAAAAATACAAAGTCTGAGATCTGCTTCCACTAGAAGTGATTTCCTCTATGGGACAATACTCTCCAAGCACAGGCAGCTACTCAAAAAGAAGGAAGGAAAGAAAGAAAAATAAATATTAAACTACCTATGAAAAGGCAGTGATGGTGAAGTCGCAATGTAAGAGAGAGAATCTGAAACGTGAAAAGATCCAAGGCCATACAATATGATACAAGCAGAAATAAGACACAGACCAAGGCCAGGTTTAGCTGTCACTTGATAAGGATAGATGGGTTGTGTGGAAAAGAAAGCAGCTATGGCTATTGCCTTTATGTGTCTGCAGAGGCCTGGGAGCTGTGTTCCTCTGCCTGCAAGATCTCCCATGCAGGGAGCGCCAGCCCCTGCTCTGGATCCTTGACCTGAGGGGCAACAAGGGAGCAAGGGTCAGCTGCAGTAGAAAAGCCTCTCATCACCCAGGTTTTAGATGTATGCAGGTACTGCCTTGACAATCCTTGTCGTCGCACACATTTAATCCTGTTAGCAAGACCTTTTTCTGTTATTTAAGTAAGCTTTGATTTGGTGGACATACTAAAATATGTTATGTGTTCTGCATAATACCTGATTTTTATTCAAATGTATTCACTATAGACAGCAGTTGTAGAAAGGTAAGAACCTGCTATGGCCTATTTTGTTAATGCAGATATATCTATCTTGCTATAATGGAAAAAGGAAATCCATTTAAAAGGCACCATTAATCCATAAAACCACTACCCATGCTATGTTTTAAAGGTATATCAATTAAAATAAAGTATAACTTAAGAAATGGGAACCAATTTAAGTCACAGAAAATAAACAGAATTCACTGTGTATTTGATTTGTCACCTTTTCTTTTGTAAAACTGGAACTGATTCAAGTCAGCTAATGACTAGGCCATAAAATTGTTCACCCTGTATTCCTCTACTGTAACAGCATTAATGACTGTCTATCAATAAATTAAATCAGCAGAACAGTAAGCATGGACAAATAATTAAAATAAGCCCTGAACTCTGGCTCCTTGACATTTTTTATAGCTGGCAGGTGGAATAGAGTTGTATATAATTCACCAAACACTCTGAAGTATTCACCTCATTTTTAAAGGAGAATTTCTTTCCCCCAGCTAAATATTGTCCTATACAGGATAGGATTGAGTGTCTAAACACAGATGGACAGGCTTTCCACTCTTTTGAAAGTATTTAACAACATAGATGCGTTCAGTTAGACTGAATATGTAAGTTTGACACTATCTCCTTTGGAAAGGGGGTGGAAATTCTGTATGAAACCACTGAATTCTCTGGCAGTTAGAGAAGGCAGAAAAAGTTAGTATTTTAGATTTGTGATTGAATCCTTTTAAAACCTCAATATTCGCAATTTCTGCCTAGACAAAGGATAACGTCAGTGTTTTCCCTGTAATGTGCAGGGGCCATTGCACATTTGTTTCTTGGGTAGGTATAAAATAATCAAGTTATGCTGCTTCAGTGCCTAGTGAGTACATGAGTCAGTAAATAAATAACTGCAGAAGACTATTTATCCTTGCAATTTTAAAATCAAATCATATCAACAGTGCATTTTCCAGTTAAAAACCCCAACAAACCAATAAACTAGTGAAAACATAATACTGTCATTTAACATGACAGCTTCAAATTTCTGATATCAGTAAGCCTGAGAACTCAGAACATAGGATGGCCTGAGTTGGAAGGGACCTTAAAGATCATCTAGCTCCAATCCCCCTGCTTTGAACAGGGACACCTTTCACTAGACCAGGCTGCTCAGAGCTCCATCCAGCCTGGCCTTGAACACTGCCAGGGGTAGAGCATCCACAGCTTCTCTGGGCAGCCTGTTCCAGTACCTCACCACTCACAGCAAATAATTACTTCCTTACACCTAATCTAAACCTGCTCTCTTGCAGTTTGAAGCCACTCCCCTTCACCCTGTCCCAACATGTCCTTGTAAAAAAGGACCTCTCTCCATCTTTCTTGTAGGCTCCCTTCAGGTACTGGAGGGCTGCAATTAGGTCACCCTGAAGACTTCTCCAGGCTGAACAATCCCAATTCTCTTAGCCTTTCCTCCTAGGAGAGGTGTTCCGTCCTCCTAATCAACTCTGTGCTTCAGTTTGTTGGCATTTAGCCAGGCAGACATGCATTAATCTTGATGGTGCTGCCACTGCATTGGAATAGTGCATGAAAACATCCACTTGTTTTTAACAGAGAATATTTTCTTCCTACCGGAGTCACACTACTCAGATTTTTTTCCCCCAAGTACAGAAATACAATAGAAATTCCGGTAATTATGACAAAAATCAACTGTCAGTCATTCCTGGAGAAAAAAAAAATAAAGACGGTAGAGAGCATAAACCTGCTAAGGAAAAAATATGGGGCTGCGTTCTATCCTGCTTACTTCCCCTCATCCGTGGATAGAGCTGGAAGCTCGGAGCCGCGGCTCGGGCACCTCCCGCTCTTCAGAAACGGGCAATTCCGAAGGAATCCTCGAGCGAGGACTCAGCTACCAGCCGCCCACCCAGATCTGGGCTGGATCACCCTCCAAAGCAACCGGGCATGTTCCAGGCTCTACCAACAGGTCTCCCTCCCAGCTTCCACGGGACGCGGCCGCGCCCGTCCCCGCTGTGGCTGGGCCCGGTGTCCGCCCGCCCGCCCTGCCCTGCCCTGCCCTGTCCTCCCCTGCCCTCACACCCCGCGGCGGGCTCTGCCCCGGGCCGCGACCCTGAGGGGCGGCCACAGCGGCCGTGTCCCTTTGCCCCTTTCCGGGAGACACGGGCTCTCTCCGCCCGGACGAGGGCAGGCGTGCCCCTGTGGGGCTGCTCTTCTCACCGTCCGCCCGAGCACGGAAAGCACCAACCCCCGCCCAACGGAGCCCGTGTCCGCCCAGTTTAGGCACTCCGGCGGCACTCTCAACCCCGTGGGGTTGCGGGGCAGGGCCGAGCCCCATGGCGGGGAGGAGGAGCAGGAGCAGCCGCGGCTGGGATTGGGGCCCGCCGGCACCGCCCGGCCGGCCGGGGGGAGGAGGCGGCGGGAGGAGGAGCGGCGGCGCGGACCGCAGCGAGCTGGCGGGGCTCGACGCGGCGGTCCCTGAAGATGGCGGCGGCGGAGCCGGGCGCTGGTCCGGGCGGCGGGGGCTCCGTGCCCGTCCTTTTCTGCTTCTCGGTTTTCGCGCGGCCCTCTAGCGTGCCCCACGGCGCCGGCTACGAGCTGCTGATCCAGAAGTTCCTCAGCCTGTACGGGGACCAGATAGACATGCACCGCAAGTTCGTGGTGCAGCTCTTCGCCGAGGAGTGGAGCCAGTACATCGACCTGCCGAAGGGCTTCCTGGTCAACGAGCGCTGCAAGGTGCGCCTGGTCCCGCTGCAGATCCAGGTGAGAGCCGGCGGCGCCACAGGTGCGTGCGAGGGCGGGCGGGCAGCGCGGTCCCGGGGCCGGTCCCGGCCCGTTCCGTCCCGACCCGCCGCCGCAGCCCCCGGCCCCTTCCCGGAGAAGCGGGCGATCCTGGAGCGGGCTGGGACCGTGGGACAGCCCCCGCAGCCCGCGCTCGGTCGTCGCTCCGTGCAAACTTTTGGTTTCCTAAGCCGGGGAGGCAGGTGCGCTTTGCGCCACACGCGTGTGGTAGCCGGCCTTGCCTTCAGCCAGCCAGAACTTACTTGGCGTCGGGAATGGGAACACAAGTCAGGTCGCTGAAGTAATCAGTGCTCTCCGTTAAAGCAGGCGGCTGGTGCTACCCGGCCTTAACCGGAGGTAATGCTGCGAGGTGGAAGCTCAAAGGGTGCCGATAAACTGGGCTCTGCCAGAGCTCGGTATCTTGGCTTGTAGTTCGTCGGGACCAATGTATTCTCTTTGCCTCAGAAAGCCCTTTCCCGTATCCAGGTTTACAGCTTGGTAGTTCTGTAGCCACAAACTAGGAAGCCAGACTGCCAAATAGATGCAGTTACAGATGCTTTCCTATGAAGATACTTTTATGCCCACTAGAGATTGGTGAGAGCTGTACTGTGATTCTTCTACTCAAAATACACTGCTTCTTCCTTTCTCCAGTGTCAAAGAATTCAGCTTAAAAACACCCAGCAAACCAAAACACACCCCAGTAATAAACCCCACATCATTGCTGTTTTCATTCAGAAAATTTTTTCCAGATTCATAATTAGGAAGTTTTAGTTTGCCTAGCCAACATATCTAAGAAGTTGGAAAAGTGCTATCATAAAAGCTGAAACATTGCTTGTCTTCTCTTAATGTTTTCAGACATGGCTAATTTATCTTTTTTGTAAACTCCACTTACTCATAGTGTCTTATACGCCTAAACTCTCGAGGTGGCCTGTCTGCTTACATTGTACATCAAGGCTGCCTTCGGCATCTTTTGTTTTAGTCTTAACTTCATATATGGAAAGAATGGTTAACAAGAGTAAACTAGTTTAATAACTTACTATTAATTCTCATCATATACACTCATCATTAAAAGCTTTCTGGTTTTTTGTTGTAATCAGAATTTATGAGCCCCAGTCAGAAAAACTGGAAAGGAATAGGCTTTCCAACTTGCAAAAAGAGTTGATGTGGGTGTTAATTAATGCAAGGATTTTAAAACAGAATTTGTGTATTCTGGGCATATAGCAGTGTTGCAGGTCAGAATTTTGCTTCTCATTTGTGTATGCACATCACAACTCTGCAAAGACTCCCTTGCAGATGCCTTCTGCACTGAAACTGTAAATGCAGCTCAAGCATTTGTAGCAGGACATACATCTTGGAATAAAGGTCAGTATTGAGACAGAGAAGGATACATCACTCCCAGGGTGCAAATGCGCTAGACAGCTTTGACTGCAGGGATTCAGGATGTACCAATGTTTTATGCATTATTGCCTATTTCATTGCCTACTTACACCAATACTATTGCAGTTCTGTGACAGTTGCAGGTGTTTATATGAAAAGGATGATATTTGTGGGTTATTCCTTGATATGTTTCGGCAGCTGTGAAAGAGCTGAAGACGTCTCAACTGAGACATCACAATGATGTCAGTCAGTTTGCCTTAAGCCAGAGACAGGTGCTCAGAGATCACTTGTTTGAGAAACATTTGGTATGATAGAGACACAGCTGTGGGTTTTAAGACCTTTAGGACTTAGTGATGGGAATATTATACTTTCTGTGTACTCATTCAGGCATTGCCACTATTATATGCCCTTTTTTTCCATCCCTCCCGCCTTGCCTCCCTTCCTCCCTCCCTCCCTCCCTGATGTTTTATCTGCAGTTACACACAACATTGATTTGTCAACTCTGTGTGTGGCATAGTCAGTTGAATCACTGTTTTGGATATATGTTTCAAGAGGGACAACTTTTGCTCACTGATGTGATTAGACTTGCATATTTAGAAAGTTATTTCTAGTTTAAAATTAAAATTCAGAGATGCTAGCAACTGTATCTCTAGACAGAAATTTCAGTGTTTTTGTGTGCATGTTTTATGAGGTATATGTATTCATTTAATTGGAGGTAGCATTTTAACCTTTAAGGCAACTAGTGCCCATAATCTCTTATCCTTCCATTTTGATTCCTGTGCAGGCCTATCTAGAAGGATGCCTTTGATACAATAGCTCACAAAATGTCAGCATCAAATGATGCTTGACTGGGCTGTTTCAATTTCTTGTCCCTGCAGCTGAGGGGGCCAGTAATCTCACAGAGAAATTGCCATATGCTGCCCTTGTAAAGCCACTCCATGAACTCAGTTCAAGGCTTGATCTGTACAGTCATATTTGCTCCCTGGTTGTTTTATGCCTTTGTACCATCCTCATATATGTACATTTGTTTGGTTTAGGAGTCCTGACAGGAAGCAGTCACTTAAGCTTTGGATGGCCATGCAGTGTTAGGCAGGCTGGTGGGATGCACTGCACTGTGGTGTTCTGCCTGGCTGCCGCTCCTCAACTCGAATCTCCTCACCCACAGACATGCAGTGAAGAAGGACGTTTCCTCAGGCTGCTCCCAACTTGAGGGACTGCATATACTTTTCATAAATGTTAGGTCTTTTAAGAAAATATTTTAACAGAAGACAATAATATTTATAGTTTGGGTGGGGAAATGCAGGACCGACCGCTTTAGTCACCTCTAAATACAGTTAAACAGTGCTACAAAAATTGTTGTGTTTTCCTGTAGTGTTGTAGCTGCCTTTGGAAGAGAGAAGTAAGGAAAAAGACTTCGGTGATTTCCAAAGAAAAGGCAGCACATTACAGCTGTGTAATAGAGGAGTTCAGGCAGCTTTCAAATATATAACCAAGAGAGGCTATTTCACAGTTGCTGTTATAACTTCAAGGTGACTTCTTTTCAGGAGGACTTGTGCTCTGTATTTACAGACTGGTAAACCTTAAGATACTGAAGCTAAAAGGGAAAATTATTTCTGACATCATTGCATGAAGCACATCTTATTTCAGGATGGTTTTTTGAGACAGATTGGTGTCTCAGGTGTATCTTTCTTGAAAAAAAACTGCTTGCAAAATGATATTCAACTGTTGCTGAATGATAGGGTAAATAAAATACAACAATTAATACACAGATTTTTTGTTCTTATTCCACATATCTAATATTGCTTGGATAACCTGGAAGGAGAACTGACAGTAGCTCAGGAACCCAAGCCCATTTTCTGAACACCAGGAAAGGCAAAAACACAAATTGCAGGGGTGTTATTTGGGAATTTTAGGGTACAATTATAAATTTTGATACATTAGTACATTCCTAAGTATTTAAGTTCTTTGAAAAGCAGCAGGTGGAACCTTAAAGAACATTAAAAAAAAAAGGGCTGAAAATACTGAAAGAGGATTTTTTTCCTCTCAAATGCAGGCTCCTTGTTTGTTTATCTTTACTCTTCAGCAAGCATTTTAGTAATTTTATATTTTGCTGAAGACTTTTCTACTACATTAGCTATATGTACACCATGTAGTATTTTTTAAACTAAATCTGTCCTTTTTAAATGCTAAATTGCATGTAAAAGGCTGCACATTGGCTTAGCATAAGATAAATATTTATGTTTCTAAATTGAAACACTTGTAACCTATTTTTCTCTTGAAGTACATCAAACTGAATTTATTCATTTTTTTTTCAGTTGAAAGCTAGACAGAAAAGTACAACTGAATCTTACAGGTTTCCTTTAAGAAATACAGAAGAAAAGGTGGTAGCTTCTTTTTGTTGTCGTCTCTTCTATGCCATTCTTGAAATACCAAGGTTGCAGCATCACTAGTCTGGCCTTTTAGTTGGTAAACTTGACATGAGATTTATGAAGTCACTATCCATGCAAATGGGATTATTTCTTTGCTTCCAGTTTCTTGTTCATTACAAATACTGTGAGGAAATTTCATTTTGTATATATAAGGATTTCCTGGACTTGGAACAGGGAAGTACAGATTAAAAGCCAGTATATGAGAATACTTTTGTAAAGCTGAACCTACAATTATAGTGCTTCATCACAATCACATTTTGTCTGATTAATAATAATCAGCAGCAATAATATAGATATGAAAAATCACCTCTCTTTTCCCACCTAGGTCTTTTCTATAGTAGGATTTAAAGCTGTAAGTAACTTGTGACAGCATACCTTTAAATCCTTGTCTGGACAAGGTCCTAGAGATGACTTCTTTAGCTGGGCAAAAGGGCTGCATCAGGTTACGGGGCGTTTTGATGTACCTATTCTGGTTGTGCTGTGGGTAACCTTCAGCTGAAGGACAGAAAATCCTAACTGAGAGAAATGCAACAGATGGAAATGCTTATATACTGTTGAGGGGAGCTTCAGGTCATTTGGGGTTTGATGGTTTGTTGTTTTGTTTTGTTTTTGGTTTTTTTCTTTGATGGGGTTATTTTGAGTTCAAGTTGTTAACTGCGGCTGAGTAGACGTAAATATGCAGGGTGGATTCAGGCAGGTATTGTCTGGCTGCAGTGGCTCACAATCCTGGCCAGCCTCCCTCTTTCTGCAGTGAAATCAAACAGGTGTTGATGTGCCAGCCCAGGTTTGATGCTTAGATGTAGTTTTGCCCTCACCCCAGCTCTTTGGGATGCAGCACTGGGGAGGTCTGGGTGATTTTCACTGTCAGGAGGAGGTGTCGCAGGACCCTGACACCGTCTCCTTGTAGAAGGGGAGGATGGCATTGGAAGCAAGTGAGTAGGAGAATTTACGTGGCACACTAAACTAGTAAACTAAACCTTTCTTTATATATAGCAAGTACTTACATGAGTTTATTTATGGGCTGTGTTAGCTACTATTCATGAAACTTAATTTCAAACTGCTTTCTTCTATACTCTGTCCTGCCCACATCTGCTCTTCCAGGTAACACCAGCAAGTGTTGACTCTTTGATCTTAGCATCTATTTATTTGTTCTGCCACAATTCAGACTGCAAGTTAATCAGAAATAAATATGAAAAACAATATATGAATTATTTGTGTTAGATTTTGTAAAAGCTGTTATTTAACGAATATATAGTTGACACAACTTTTGAGTGAGCTGCTGGTATGAATCTGAAGGCATAAATTAAATCATATGAAACCAACTTGTCAATAAAGAAGAGCAGATAGAGTGCTTTTACTCCTGCTCCCTGTGCTTTTTGGCATAAATATATGATATGCAGTAGAAGTCTGTAACAAGGATACTCCCTGGCTGGAAAGACAGTTTTCTTCAGCACTTTGCTGTCAAATCATAATAAAATTTAATTGTTCTCTGTAATATGGCTTCCAAATCCACCGTTTTAAATTATTTCATTATTCTTGTCCTTGATGGAACTTGGGGCAAATACTGTTTTTGCAGAAGATTCCAGGCTGGAAGGAACTGCAAGTATCTGAAAAAGCAGACTTCAGGTATTTCAGGACAAGTTGGAGAAACACAGTGCAGTAAGATGCACTTCAAAATGGAAGTAATCATGTTGAAATAAACAGCTACACAAATAGATGATGAGGGAGAGTTCAGGGGATGATTTTTAAGTTTAAAATGTACCCCAAGCATCTAAGTATCCATGAATTATGAAAAGAGCAAATACTGTATACTGGAAAGTACAAAATAAAGAGGGCCTGGAAGTGCTGTGAATTGGCTGATGTTTGAGGCCCTGCTAGAGCGGTGAAGTAGTATGGGCAGAGAAACACTGTGATAGTAGTATTGAGTGCCTCATTCCAGACTGCAATTTGAAGACTGCCCCAGGGAGTACCATAAAAATAATTTGAGTTGTAGGAAGAAATACTAAAAGCATTAGATATATTTTAGAGTAAGGAGGGGAAGGGGAAGGCCTAAAGGGAGACCTAAAGGTCTGAGTCTTGAGGTAATTAGTTTTGCATGTGGTTATCTATCTAAGAAGGACAGTAACGCTCCTGTGTTTCACATTCACTGTGGACCTAACTGGAAATAACACTCTTATTAAATGTCAGCAAAGGAGCTGTGGGTGAGAAAACACTGAAAGGTAACGGTAACAGAGCTGTGGGATGGGTTTTATTGCAGTTCTGTTTCTGGTGGGTCAGACTATGTGGTTATCTGTGAAGACTATTTGTGTTTGTTTGATACTTCTGTAGGGACACACTATGCAACTTCTTGAAGACTTTCCTACTCTATTCACATTTGTTCCTCTGCTAGGGATGGTTGTGCCATCTGCTCCACTGGCAGAGCAAGGTGCATACCAAGGCAGTAGATGAACTTCACATACATCATTCTATAGTCCATGATGGTTTGTGGTAGTTCAGACACATCTTAAAAAATTACAGAATTACAGAATCAAGTAGACTGTAAAAGACCGCTCAGATCGAGTCCAGCCTATGACTGAGCACTGCCATGGCAATTAGATCATGGCACCAAGTGCTACTCCAGTCTTTGCTTCAATGCTTTCAGCGACCATGACTCCGCCACCTCCCTGGGCAGCCCGTTCTAATATTTAATCATCCTTTCCTTGGAGCAACCCTTCCTAATGTCCAACCTAAACCTCCCCTGGTACAGCTTTTAAAGTGATGGAAAGATTTAAAGGATACAATAATAGTTTTTGCTTGTCATATAAATTCTAAAGCAAAATTATGCAATTCATGAGTAGGAACCACACTTACAAATATTGCTTATTCCACTTATTCTATTTTTGTTGCTGAATGGTAGTAAAGTTAAATGTCATGATTGACTTCTGTTTGGTAGTAAGTGCCAGAGCTGGATTGGGTCACAGTAGGTGCTCCCTGTGGCATTGAATTGTATATTAATACTGCCTGCCAACTGCTTTTTGCATTGTTCAAGCATGTAGATGGATGGTATTCAAGAACAAGGCAGTTATTTAATTTTATATCCAATCATTCTTGGTCCCAGGCTTCATTCATTACCTGGTATAGAGCTGCAGAAATGTTATTTGGGAAAAATATCTACAGGCTGCCTAACCCCTTGATCAAATAAGCTGCTGCATTGCTGAATGCTGAAAATCTTCAAGGGTGGAGATCTCACAACTGTGATAACCTTTTTCAGTGCAGCTGTATCTTCCTGGTGAAAAAGATTTCCCTATGTAGCTTCTGGGGCTGGGATGGTTCTAGCTTTGGGCTGCTGCGGGCTCTGGATAGCTCCAGGGGCCCCCGAGGCAGAAGGTCAGCTTCCCAGCTAGCCAGGAATGAGACCTTGGGAGACGCCATAGAGGTTCCAAAGATAGCTTTATTTCTTCAAAGGGTTCTACCAGCAAAATCCAGATACATAGCATAGCAAGGGGTTTTTATAGGTTTTAAGGGGATTGAAATTCTAACCAGTCAAATTATAAGTTGAGAACTATCCAATTACTTTGAGATTCTAGGTGAGAAAATAATTTAGTAAAGTTAAAGACCAAAAGAAATCCTAAATGATAACAGGTGTTTCGGTAAGAAGGGGGAGCATTTTTCATGAAAGGTTTCATTGTCTCAGGGTGTGAGGTCCCAGGGGCCCTTTTCAGGGACAGCTGTATCATCCACATCCCTGTTGTGAGTAATGCCTGTTGTGATGCTCTTCTGTCTTCCTCTGGTATCAGTGAGCCCAGTGTTACATCATTGTTACTGCATTTGCCTCTGTAATTACTTGTATTAATAGTGTTGCTGTTTGGCTCACAAGGACTGGAGGAACCACTTTTTTGAATGGCTGCTGCATTGGCAGTAGTGGTGTAATGAATCTGAGAATTGAGGGAATTTAGCACTTGCAATTATTAGCTCACAGGTAATTTTCCCAACAGTATGAACATATGTTTAAGCATGGTCCTGGGAATTGAGATGAGCAGCATTTTACTCTGGAGACATGGTGAATCAGTACAATTTTTGGCTCTGATATTTTTCAATTCCAATTCCTTTGTGGTGGGTTGACCTTGGTTGTCCACCAGGTGCCCACCATGCTGCTCCATCACTCATCCTTAATAGGACAGAGGGGAGAAAATTTGACAAAGAAGCTCATGCATCAATGTAAGGACAAAGAGGGATCACTTGCCAATTGCCATCACAAACCAAACAGACTTGGGGAAATTAGTTTAATGTAGTGCTGATGAATATCTGAGTAGAATAATCAGAACTACAAGCAGATGTAAAAATACCTCTTCCCCATCCCTCCCTTCTTCTCAGGTTTAGCTCTACTTTCAACTTCTCTACCTCCTCCCTTCAAGTAGTACAGAGGGATGGAGAATGGGGTTTGTGGTCAGTTCATAAATCTTACCTCTGCCACTCATTTTTGTCGCACTTTTCCCTGCTCCAGAGTGGGGTGCCTCCTGTGGAAGATAGTTTGTCTCCCAAATATGCATCCTTCCTGCAGGCTGCAGTCCTTCCCAAACATGCTCCAGCATGGCTCCTCTCTAGAGAGTCAGAGGTCCTGTTAGAAGCCTGCTTCAGCTTGGCCTTTTGGAGTCACAGCTTTCGTTAAGGCATATTGCAGGCCTTCTTCAAGGCTCTGCTGTGAGGTTCTCCATGGACGGCAGGTGGATCTCTGTTCCACTGTGGAGCCCCATGGGCTGCAGGGGCACGGCTGCTTCATCATGGTCTGCACCAGGAGCTGCAAGGGAATCTCTGCTCCATTACCTGGAGCACCTCCTGCCCCTCCTTCTACATTGATCTTGGTGTCTGCAGGGCTGTTTCTCCCACATATTCTCATCCTCTTCTCACAGCTGCTGTTGGACAGTGGTTTTTTTTACCCTTTCTTAAATATGTTAGCATGGAGTTGTCACCAGCATCACTGACATAGCAGATCTGTCTTAGATTCAGCTGGCATTGGTGCTCTCTTGACATATCTGCTTCTGGCATCTCACAGAAGCCACCCCTACAGCCTCTCCTCACTACCAAAACCTTGTCAGGTAAACCCAGCACTCTTCCCAAATACATTCTTTTACAGATTTTGTCATTTTGTTTCAGTTTAAAACATTACAATCTCACATTGCAGAAAATGAAGTGTATATAATTAATGGATGCTTCCCAGAAGCTCTTTATTCAATTTGATTTATCTGTCTGATAAGCTGAAAAGCTCCTGAATGAATGTAATTTCTCCTGAGTTGCCTTACAGCTAGATGATAGTATATAGATCTTTTCTTTCCCTGTACCTTCCATTTGAAGCCCTGTACTTTGATTCTACAGGTAGTGCAAGTAATTTAGAAAAATACAAAGCACTCTTTCTAAGTGTAAGAAAATTAGGTATTTGATTCATTTTTTAATCCGTTCCCTTCTACCCCACTTGGTAGCTTGTATGAGGGGAACTCTAGAAGATTACTTTTGTCATTAAAATGTATTCACTTTGGTTTCTAATATTTATTAGAAAAATAAATTTCTACTTTTATTCTAGCCTTTGGACTTTCATCATACTTATCCTAAAAGATGTAATAGACAAATCAAATACGCAATGGAAGTATTGAAAGTATGTGTACATACAGTATTTGAAAGCAAGTGGAAGTCTGAATGTTTTAGACTTTAATTTATCCTGAGTCTGTAGCAGTGGACTTGTGGATTTGAAAATGAATTTAAAGAATGCAATTTTGCTTTTGGTACTTATCATTTTTTTTTTTTTCTTCCTTTAT
Source organism: Oenanthe melanoleuca (assembly GCF_029582105.1). Classification (NCBI taxonomy): domain Eukaryota; kingdom Metazoa; phylum Chordata; class Aves; order Passeriformes; family Muscicapidae; genus Oenanthe; species Oenanthe melanoleuca. Next base: position 34,114,684 of record NC_079362.1, read on the forward strand.
TTCTTTCAGTATGTTCCTCTGCCCCCTTCAGAGTTCAGAAATTTCCATGTATGTTTATGTTGACTTGAGCTTACCACATCATAAAATCTTGATTACATATTGATGACTATACCATATTGTTCATTATCAGCTATTTGTTTGAATTTAGAAACATACCAAATCAGCCTTGAAAAATTTTTCTCCTATTTTGACTCAAAGTAGCATAAATCCATAATCTAGCAGAGGTATTGCAGACTCCTCCTCATTCTGCTGCATTTCTGAAAGGATGTCCGCTGCAATGGGAAACATTACCTTTATTTCTTTTTTCAGATTACTACTTTGGGCAACCTGACACCCTCAAGCACTGTTTTTTTCTGTTGTGACATGCAAGAACGATTCCGGCCTGCCATCAAATACTTTGGCGATATCATCAGTGTGGGCCAACGACTGGTATGTCTGCTTTTTTTTTTCTCTTGTAGCAAGTTTTAATTACTCATTGTAAATTATTATATCACATACAGTCAAGCGATTACTTAGTATTAGGTAATAGCAATGCTATTATTATTATTATTATTATTATTATTATTATTATTATTATTATTATTATTATTATTATTGTTTGGGGGGTTTTTTTGTTGTTGTTTTTTTTGGTTTTTTACATGTTTTCCTCTTTGTCCCCTGACAGCTCCAAGGTGCCCGGCTCTTGGGAATTCCAGTTATTGTCACTGAACAGTATCCCAAAGGTCTTGGCAGCACTGTGCAAGAAATTGATTTAACAGGAGCTAAACTTGTGCTTCCCAAGACAAAATTTTCAATGGTGTTGCCAGAAGTTGAAGCAGCATTAGCAGAAATTCCTGGAGTCCGGAGTATTGTCCTCTTTGGAGTAGAAGTAAGTGCCTTGCCTTTCTGATACTGGTTTATGGCCAATGTCTGTTGGCCCTCAAAGGGAACATCACTTTCTGTAATTAAAAAAAACCAACTCAATTTATATTACTTAGAGCTTAGATGTCCTCTGCAGAATAATTTTTTTTGTGTTGTCTTTAATATTATCTCAGTAAAATTTGAGATGTGATACTTGTAAACTACAGCCACTTGTCTCAATCTTAACTGACATTTAAAACACATATTGAGTTCCCTAGTACTGCCAGGGGTTGAAAAATAAGTATTTGAATTCTAATTAATTATGAACTCTAACTTGTGATTTTGTTCTTTTCATTTTGTATTAATGGTTTGTTGGTGGCTTTTTTGCCTTTGATTTCTCCCCTGTAGACTCATGTCTGTATCCAGCAAACAGCTTTGGAATTAATTGGCAGAGGTCTGGAAGTTCATATTGTAGCTGATGCCACCTCGTCAAGAAGTATGATGGACAGAATGTTTGCTCTTGAGGTAAGTTTCTAACAAGGAATTTCTATAGACAAAGCAGTGGATAAATGTAGATTTGAGAAGAAGTGAGTGTTCTGATTCTTAAAATAGCATATAAGATTGAGAAGAAGTACTGCCTTTTTTGTTCTCCTTAAATTATGATTTAATATGCATAACCCTGTTTGGGATGTTTGGAATTTAAAAGTGATTGTTTCATATAACATAAATTACTTTGTATAAACATTAGCATTTTAGCGTATCCCTTTATGCAGTGTTACTTCTACAGGAGAGTAGAAGTGCTGTAAAGCTTTTGGCTTTTTGTTACAAAGAGTATTTATTCAGGTGTTGAAATTCTTGAAGTGCAATGAAGTACAGTATGTGATCCTGTTCAAATCTCTTTGTATGTCTGTCCCTCCTCCTGCTTTTCCTCATCAGTGCAAATTAAAGCTTAATCGCAAGACACTGATTATAGTAAAGATTCCCCTCCCCCCTGCTTTTAGGAGCTTAGTCAAACTGAATGTTGAGAAAGTGGAGATAAATGTAACAAGAGGATTTAAAAGTGCGTGTAACTGTGTGGTAGCAAATTCATGCAAATTATTTTTTGATGGTGTACTCCTAGCTTGCCTACAGGCATCACTGTTGAAAGTCAAAACCTGATATATATATATATATGTATTAAGTATTGCAATTTTTGCCTCAGGCCCTAACAATTATTTGAAGTAGAAACTAATAATAACCACAGCATGTTATACTTTTTCACTGATTTTGAGAAGACTTAATTTCTTAAAGGCTAAAGAGAAATCCCCAGCATATAGTGATTGATAAAACCCATGACTTTGATTAAGTGGAAACCTAATGTCAGCTGTCACATAGAGCATAGGGACACACACAGAATACAGGAGTAACTGAAGTCATGGACTCCCAAATCAATGTGGTGCAGTAGCAGTAAGAGACAAAACAAATATAGAAAACCTGAAATCTGTTTGCCTTATAATGCATGTTTTGGTACATTTATCACTTACACTGTATCTGTAAAAGCATAGAAGTTGGGCCAGTGTAAAGGTTAAACAGCGACTAACTAGGTTTGCTTTACTTTCTAGTCGAAAAGGTATTGATCTTAAAAGTGCAATTTCTTGCAAAAGTTGTAAATTTTTAAGTTTTAGGTAAGTTTTTGGTACCTTAATGCTTTCTCTGTAAGCAAAAGAAAACGTTTTGTTGTGGTCCCTTATGTCATCAGTCACTATGATATTATTAAGCCAACGCTTGCCATGCAGTGTTGAGCCAGCAGTAACACCTTCTCTGCTGCACATGGCAGCACATACCAACATTGTCCTCTTCTTGAGTTACACAGCTTCAATTAGAAATGCTACTGAGGGATGTGGGCTAGAGCAAGCAAGACATGGGCATGCTTGGGGGATGGAGACCAGAAGAAACGGACACATGTCTTGGACATGTCCTTAATCCTGATTGACTGTGGTGTTACATTTCCTAGGGAAGTGGGCAACATACCAAACATACCTGCTTTAGTTTCACCATAGAACTCACAGTTCCCAGTCACATTGTTTTAATGAGTGAGTCTTGACATTGTCTCTTGTGTAGATTTATGCAAGCTGGTGAGCTGAGGTGAGTTTTATTGACCAAGGTTCCTGACCCTTTTCTTTGCCTTTCTGGGAAAATGAGTGTAACATTTGCCTTTTCAGGAAAACACAGTCCTTCTCTATTCACAGTGACCTTTCAAGAATAATGAAGAGTGACCTTACAGTGATAACAATTAGCTTCCTCAACAACCCCAAGTAACTCCTCACTGGTCCCACCTGCCCCTTCAGTTCTCCACATTTCCTATCACATAGCACATACTTTGATTGTGCTGGTGATGAATATGCAGATATCTGAGCAGGTGTACTAGGAAGTGCAATTTGACTTAATTGATAATGAAAGCTTTCATGTCTCCTTGGATAACAGGTTGTCTCCACTTCTGTTGTATGCTTAAAAATGAAACAAACAAACAAAAAAAAAAATCGCAAAATTTTCATTGATGAAATGACTCAGCCCGACAGTTTGAGGTTGTGACTATTCTGAATCTCTGCCTTTTCTGATGAAGATGTCTTATGTCAATGCTTGGTCTCAGATTAAGACGGTTCAGTCTGCTCCTGCTAGATTTCTTTACTGTTCTTTGTCTTTTCTACTTGTTTCAGCAAGTGGGTACAACACACTGTCAATGCTTTCCTTCTTCTCAAAGACAGCATTCTAAGAAAATTTGTGATTTCCTTGGAAATCATCCAATATACTCAGCAAATGCATCTCTTAAATTCTGCAAATCTGAAATCTATAAAAATTATATCTCATTCTAGAAAAGGTATAAGGCAATACCAGCCTCTTTGGACATATTATGATATGTTTTGCTTTTAAAGAGAAGATGTTCTCTCTTTTCAAACAACATGTCACAGATGGTTATGATTTTGTAAGGGTCCAGATTTTTTTTTCATCCATACTAGTTAAAAACAAAACCTTAGTATTCTTGGAGAGGTTAATGTTGAAAACATTGCTTTAATATTTCATATTAATTTTCCCATTTTTCTTCTTTTCTGTATGCTTCTGAGGTTTAAAAAATAAGGTTGTACAGAGTTGGAGAACTGAAGAAGGTAGCTGTTTTGTTTCAGTTTAAGAATATTGCAAGGCTTATTGCTGTAATGGCAAGCAGGAAGCATTGACTTCAGTAAATCCAAACTTGTTAATTTGTTGTTATTCAGACTGTAGTTACATATACTTTACTGCATGGTCTCTTGAAGTTACTAGCTTTCACCCATCAGATGCTTTGTAATTGAACAGCAAGAAAGTTTAGAGCTTCTCTTTGCTTTAATGATTACAGTTGAGATCTGTATGTATATATCTGTATTCTTTGCCACTTGCCCTTCCTTAGCTCATTCAGGATCCCATTAGATTTGGTGAAGCATGCAGCTGAGTAAAGGATGAGGGAGGGAAAACTGACTCTTTGGAGAGTTTTACTGCCAAAGCATCTGTATGATGGCTGGGAAGATGATGGGGGCATGGGTTGATCAGCCTTTGCTGAAGGCTGAACTTTATTATATAAGCAACAGCCACAGTTTTAAAAGTCCAGTAAGTTTACAATAAGTCCTGTACCTTCGACTACGTGAAGCCCAAGCCCTGTTGACTTACACACTTAAAAGATCTAGCAGACCTCTTTTGGTTTTGCTTTCTCTGCAGCTATACATTTTATCTTGTGGCCTGTGAGAACTGACTCTGGAGTTACTCTCTGTAATGAAAATAATTTTAAAAGAGCTGCTCTTGTGTCGTAAGATTTATAGTATCTGTAGAAGGGATTTTCCTTCTTTCCCCTGAGATTACTGCTACTAGTGTGCTCTGTAGTCCAAAAGCTGAAGTAGTGGCACATAACAAGGACTGAAAGTGAAATTGTTACAATCTCTTTCTTAATGCTGTTAGGTTGGACCTCGCTATTTTTATTTTTCCCCAGGCCTTTCATCTGCATGAGAGTGAAGAAAGCTGTCCCCTGGCTTGTGCAGGGGGAAAGGGTTGTTATTAAGATGTGTGGAGCTTCTGCCTATTAAATCTGACTTGGGGAAAGAATCTAGTTCAAGTAGAAAGCCTTATTTGTAATCCAGGGTAGCCTTTTGCCATAGGAAAGTCTAAACCCAGTCAGTTTTCATCCTAGCTTTATAAATTATACCACTAAGACATGCGGGAATGGAATTTGCAGTAGTTTTGTTAATAGGAGATGTTTTTAAGGATGCTACTTTTCTTTCAAAATTCATTATTACATTTGCAAATTTCTCACGTGATTTCCTCTCTGCTCTTTTATTTTTCAGCGTCTTGCACGTACTGGAATTATAGTTACTACTAGTGAAGCGATATTGCTGCAGCTGGTGGCCGATAAAGAACATCCAAAATTCAAAGAAATTCAAAATCTTATTAAGGCAAGTGCCCCTGAGTCAGGGCTCCTTTCCAAAGTTTAAAGCAGACATGGAGGAAGCAGATCTCACTGTCCTCTTTACAGGGGAAGGAAAGCTATAAGCGCACATGTACACCTTCTCTCACGCAAAGTTTGGTAGGAGTGTAAAAATAAAAATTTACATACTTGTGCTTGCCTTAGCAAAATTGTCTGGTTGTATGTCTGGGTGCCAGTGTGTTCTCTTTAGTTACAGCTGTCAGATTTCTGGTACCATAGGACCCTTTTGTTGTCAAATTTCTTTATTTAAAAAAACTGCTCATCCATACTATAAATTGATTGTAACAGCTCAAAAAATGCATATTTCTGTGACACCTCTTGATTGTGTGCTTTGCAAGCATTCTGTGATGTCCTGTTTTACTTCTGTATTAATAGAAGATAACTAATTACTGGATAAATGTAATGTGATACGCTTCAATGTTTCATATAAATGAAGTATTTTATTAGGGCATAAATTAAAACTGAGTATGATATATGACCTATATGTGCGTTCTGTTCTCTAGGATAAAATTTAAGCACATTGCTTTATAGACAAGACACATAAATCAAGCAGAGCTGATGTTTGATTGCCGTAGGTAGCTGAAGTCTGCATCATGACTTTTGATTAAACTGAAATTGACTGCCCAAGGCTCTACTTTACTTAAGTGAATACAAACAGAAGACTGTTGTGTAATGAGTTCTTTATAAACAAGTGGTGTAAACTCCTTCAGAGCTTGCAAATATTACCAAAGCTTTAAATTGGAAATGCTAAGGATGTTTAATAATGAAAAATTTTCAGGTTTGAGTGCTAAATCTACGAATAGGTTTAGATGTATTTTGCTTTGTTTTACTCCCAGTTTAGTTAGATTGAATAATTCTATCCACTTTACTCAAGAGGACTCTGAAAGAAGGCTTAGCTTCTCTGGATGTTTGTGCTTTTTTTGGTGGGCTATAGTTGGGTGGAGTTTGAATAGAATCTGGTCTAAAAACATTCTTCAGAAAAATAGCATCTTTAAAAGAATGATACATATTTTTTCTATCTAGATCTTATCTTTTAACATGTGATTGTTCATAAAGGCACTTCCTTCATGTTCTAGGGGATTAAACAATGTTGTATAAAGTTTACAGTGTGCCTGAGACATTTATTTTTTTAAAAGAGTACTAGATGTCATACTAAATACTGATCTTTTTGGTAGAAAAGCTATAAAAGTACATGTATTGTTTTAAATTGCTTCTTTTCCCCACAAGATGGCTCTAAAAGAATTGTTTCATAAATAAAAATAGTTTCAATTGTTTCATATAACCTTTATATGTTCAAAAGAAATAAAGAGTTAACATTTGCTGTCTCTCTTTCGCTTGTGATATTTATTGTAGAGCAAATCCTGAAAGCTGTGTTTGCCATGGACCTTATTCTAGTTTGTACAGCTGTGGAACTTCAATGGATGGCATGGGAATTTTGTGTAAAGATCAAGGGTGGATAATGTCGAATTATTCTTATCTTCTGCATCTAGTTACAGTGTTATTTAACACTCTAGAATATGAGGAATGAACATTATGCTTCAAGCTGGAGGCTGGGATGCAAGTTGTGTTAAGAACTCTTGTCCTATATCACTGACCTACTTTTAACCTTATTTTCTGGTATATTAATTGTGTTTCTTAGCAGTACAAAGTTCACTTGCATAAATCAAGAGCTGAGCACAAAAATACTATAAATTTCTTATGAAACAATGGGTTTATTGCCTTCTTACCTTTATGTATTGATGGTACCAAGAGACAGTAATTGAAGGAAAAACTGTAGCATTTTTTCACATGTTTATTTTTGGAACAGTATTAATTTCCTCAAAAAAAAAAAAAAATGCATGGATTTTTAGGAGTTAATGGTACCAGTTTCTAAAATTTTACCATTTTCATTGAAAAGTAATTTGAAGGATAGATGTCACATCTTCCTTTACATTCCTTTTCTGCCACAAGGGGAGTCATTGGGTAGCAGGATGGCTCTAAAGAAGAAGTTATAAAATACACTGATATTCTCTGTGATGATTCCACTTTTTTTTTCCCTTTAATTTCTATCGCCTTATGTGGCACACTAGATTTTTGTCAAGATCCTTAATTTGTTGGTTTTTTCCCCTTAAGTTTAAATTGTAAGAATTCAGAAATACCCAGTGTTATCTTATAAAACCAAGCTCTTAGATGTGAATTGGGGTGCGAAATACATTTCTTTTTAGTTAGATGGATGCTTTATTCAGCATCACATGGGTCATTTAGATGAGATTGTAAGAGTGCGTATTTAAAAAGAAGAGAAAAAAAAAGTTGCCATATTTCTCTTACATAAAGTTTATTCACAATACATAATTCCTTTGATTCTTCATTGCTCTCACTCTTCTGTATTTTCTGTTCTCTGACAAGTGGGTGTTCAGTGCAGTAGAACAGCAGAAATGAGTCGTTTGAGAAGAGGTCTAAGGGCTATGGCTAGAGTAAGTATTATTTTGTCCTGCAAGGATAGGAAATAAATTAATGAAATAATATGGAGGAGGATTGCTTAAGGGTGTACTCAGCTGATTGTGAAGAAGGTCTCTGTCAAGCTTTTCTTTATTTGAAGACTTCAATAAGTCTTCAAATAAAGAAAAGTGAAGACACATATAAGTGAAGACACAGCTATGGCTAAGCAATACAGTTGTTACCTGCTGTAGGTGGCTTCAGCACCATTTCTCTTTCCTTAGGGAAGCAGAACAACATTTCTTGACAGAGAAGAGTGGTCTGTTTTCCCTTGTAGGAGTTCTGATTCTGTGCAAGGCTGCTAATAGATTGTTTATTTCACTGCAGTAGCTGATACATTTGATGATAAATGCTTCACTAAGTATAGTAAGACATACACATGGTTAGTTTTAATCTGCTAAATCCTAAAGATGAGCATTTTTTTCTTTTTAGGACAGTTTATGTTTTTAGCTGAAAATGTGTTCCTGTTTATTCACAGAACATGGTCCTTTTATTATTTTTCCACATGCATAATAATTTAGTATGAACTAAAGCGAGTAGGGTTTCCAGTTACCTTTGCAAAACCTGAAAACAGAGAATGAATAAAGTATCAGCTATCGTGAGCCAATGTTTTCTATTATGCTGAAGAAATTAAGTTGTGGGACTGTTCCACCATCATTTTTGCACTTGCCTGTCAGTAGCTCTCAGGCACATGTTCACTTAAATAAATCATGCTGTTTATTGAGTATGTTTCCTATTAGACATAGGAAACCCTCTCTCAACCCCACGCCCCCATATTTATTGCTTTATCTAAACAATTACATTAGTTTCGGGAGAGAAGAATTCAGATCAGTCATTTCTACTGATACAGTCTATTTTTCTGCTATGAGAGAGAGAGAGAGAGAGAGAGATGAAGGCTGGATACTTTGTTGCATTACAAGTTCCGTTTCAATTGACGAGTAATTACTCTGGAGCCTTTGGAGCTCTGAAGAATGGAAAATGATTTTAAAGATGATAAAGGTCTTTGGTATGGGGTGGTGCCAGCTAGTAGTGCTTTGTAAACCACTTGTTCTTCAGAGTATTTTTTTACCACTTTAAGTAGTAATGGCAGAAGATGGCAGTGATTTCAAGAATCTGGGGTTTGGGCTTTTTTTTACCTTGCTGGATAAATTAAAGATAAAATGTACTGAATAGGTATAGCAGATATCCTTCAAATAGGTTTAGAAAATTTCCTCTGCAAATGGACTATTGAAGGAAATCCATGAAAAAAGTTCTGATTCTCCAGAGCCAATTTCATCTTAGTAATTGGAATACTTTTATCAAGTTGTTAGCCCTTTTGCTAATCTCAAGTAGTACTTCCAGTACAGCAGAGATTGCAATTGATGATATGTGCTGCTTCTCTTAGATGCAACTGTGTGTATCCATAAATATACCCCAAAGTGTGGGATCTGGCCTTTTATTACTCATTTGAATTGCATAACTTAGTTTTCCATATGAGATAAAAGGATATTTGCAAAGGACTGCTGTGAATGGAGGGAATTTATTAAGTATTAGCATGCTTAGGTCAGCTTAATAGACTTACAAAAACCGCCAGGGTTGGCAGCTCTCCTGCCACTGACAGCATTAGGCTTTACTTTAATGAAACCCTTTTATCTGCTCAAGAGAGAAGATTGAGCAAACAAATGAAGAGAGCAGTTAATAGAGAATAGATGGTGAAGTGCAAAGGCAAAGAGGGAAAGAAAAAAGTTTTCTAATTATTACTGGTTTGCTTTTTTTTTTTTTTTTTTTTTTATGGGACTGTTAGGAAGCTAGAACATTGTTAGTACAGAGTTACATACCTTAATTTTCAAAAGTGAGTAGGTCACAGCAGTCATTGCCTTTATCTTGCTGTGCCCTTTATTTTATTTCTGTACTGATTTTACCTTGTTTTCATTATAATTGTCCAGAACTGTCTAAGCTTATTTTGGCTCTAAGTAATACAAAAATTGCCAACTGGAAGGGCAAATATTCCGCTATCAAGTAAAAAGAAGGAGAGGCATTGGAGAAAGACTGAAGATCATCACCTACTTAGCACTGATGTTCCCACGGCAGATATTACCTATGCTGTGGCATTCTGACCTTCAGATTTTGATTCAGAATTTAAGGATTTCATTGGGTATGTTAATAAATTCAAAGGGACTTGAATTGAGCCATTGCAGACAAGGAAGACTTCATAAAGTAGGAATCTTTGCTAATGGGAATAAGCCAAGTGTTCAGCAAAGTGGTTGGCCATCTTCCAGCATCGGTGTTTCCACTTCAGGTCTCTGGATAGCTTAAAACCCACAAACCTAGAGTCATTTCAGCCATTATCTATCCTCTGTTTGTGCTATTTGCATGGTGGCACTGTTCAGTTTTCTTACATATCTACTCAGACACTGAAAATCTCAGGGGTTTGTCGTGTTGAATAACTCTGCTGGATGTTATGCTAGTAAAAATTCTTTTATCCAAGGAATGTATTGATTACTGTGTTGTCTGCTAGCATCAGTCAGCTCTGTTGGTGCTAGCTACTTGATCCACGGGTGACAGTGACTGGAGCTGACAGGAGTATCGATTCCAGGACCATCCAAAGGCTCAGAGTGGGCTTTGTCAGCTCCAGGAGACAGACCTTTGCAATGCATAGTATCAGACACTCCAGGGAGACATTGCAAGAAGCCTGTGAGAGCAAAATAGCAAGTTTCCTCCTAGGAAGCAGAAGTAGTTGAATGCTTTCATCTCTCTCCTGGGGTCACATTACAGGGAGGAGAGGCTAAACACTCTTCCCTCCTCAGTGATAAATATTGCATATTTATATGAAGGTCAAGCAGAAGACTGAAACTGAAAAGCTGAAGAACATCAATTTTACTGTTTTAGACAGTTATTTTATTTTAATGAGTACTCAGGAGAATACTCAATCTGCAGGAGTTGAGTCCAGCAGCAAATGACAGTTCAAAGTCCCCCGAATACTGAAGATCTATCAATCTCCAATCTGTAAAGTGAGATGGGGTTAGAAAATTTTCCTGAAAAGTCATGATTTGTGGATGTCACTATATTATATTAAACATTCCCCTCTAATCATGTATATATGAGACATGACTTCAGCTATAAAGTGTCATAAGTTCATTCCGCATTGCATATTTTAGTGTATTTTACTAATATAAAAAATTATGTTCATATTATCATTAGTTTAAAACAATTGGGTGGCATATAGCAGGTTTACATAGTGTATTTTCTGATGGGAATAGTTAATGTGATCTCCTTCCCATGTTAAAAAACATCTGTATTTCATACTCTGCATATGGAAAGAAGGGCAGCAATATCTGCATTCTATGTTATTAATTACTAAAATCTATGCATTCTCAGTGGAAAACTGACTATCAAATGCTGAAGTGCTATGCTGAAGTAATTTCCTCTATGAAAAACCTGTTCTGAGCTTGCAAAGAGTAATAACTGAAAATATTTCTTGCATTGCATTGTGGTAGAAGATTAGGATGTGTAACAAAACACCACAACTTGCAGGGATATGCAGAGTAGCAATGAAGATAAGCGATAATGTGAAGGTGATAAAAATTATATGAATATGACTTTTTTTCTGCTAGATAGGCTAGCTGTTGTAGATAATCTGTATTTACACTGCTCATTATCAGTCATTTTCATTACTTGGGAAATAAGTTCTGCATCTTTTTTAACTTGTGCTCCAAACAGAGTTTAGATCGTGTTTTGCTGGTGCAAAAGTGTGTCGGTGACAGATGCCACATAAAGTGGACCAAGATGTGACATCTGAACAGCTTTTGAAATAGCTTTTGAAACACCTGTTATTCTGATCACTGAGCAGAGACAGCAATCAAGCCTTTTAAATTACAAGCCTTCAGAAAAAGATTAAGGGCTAAATTCCTGCCTCTTGTAGTTCTGAAAGTTCTTGTTGTCTGTTCTCCTCAGCTAATACATAGGACATGACTGCTCAACACATTGCTTACCTCCTGACATTATAGATTTGAAGAAAACACATGCATTCTCAAAAAGGATCTGGTGGCAAAGTGGAATTTGGGCACAGCACCAGACTTTTTTTATATTATGCTGATTCAAGATGATCCTTCAAAACTTCTGTGATATACAGAAGAGGAAATCACTGTAACCAAACCTTAACATTGGCATAGGAATGATAAGAAATTATGCTATCATAGACTTATTTGTTCCATATTTTAAATATTACGGAAGTCCAGGATGCAAGTATGCATCGAACAGGGAAGTAGAACAGAATTCAAATCCAAGTGCCAGTGGTTCTTACAGTCTTCAGCGGTGGAATGCAGTACTTACACACCTAATTTGTCTACAGAAAGAAATTGATGTGAAGTGAGAGAAAAATAGGAAGTAAATGTGACAAAATAAGGTTCTCAGTGAAGCCCCACTGTATTATTGTTGATGCCTGGTACAACCTCTGCTGTCATAAATACTTTCAATGAATAGGTCTCCTCTTTTCCTTGCATCTGTAGGGAACAATAAGAGATCATTCCTTACAGGAATAAAAGCCAAAAAAGAAAAATTTCAGAGTGCATAAAAAGTGAAACTAAACATGTATGTGCAGAAATACTAATTCTTCCTAGCAGGGTTTTTGCAGGCATTCAGGTAAAGTAGGGGACAGTATTCTGTTGTTGTTCTCACACTACAATCTATTTCTGAATTCCAATAGAAAAAAATGCATTAGAAAACAATTAGAATAGTATTTTCAAATGTAACTTGGGTTCAAATACATACTAGAGTGTATTGAAAACCTTCACTTTGCAGATAAAGGAAGTCACTTTATTTAGATTCTTTAAAAATTTTGGTTGTTTTAAAAATGTGGGATATTTCAAACTATTCAGTTTTGGACTGACCCTTCTAGGTCATCAATATTTTAACTCTATTACCTGCGTATGCACACAAGTTGATGTTTATGAAAATCTTTGCCCTTACAAAAGTATATCTTTCTATTATTAATGACATTACTTCCTTTCATGTCATCTTTTGTTCTGTAGCCAGTAGGTACATGAGATGTCTCCCCATTGGCCACTCATTTTCCATTGAAATTGCTGGACATCACTCTCGTGATACTTAGTTTCTCTGAGGATTTCATTCTGGAATCCAGATTATGATAACAGTTTATTTGGGTTAATGATTTGATTAACTCATGACTAATCCCCTTCACTGCAAAGAGATTAGCCATTTCATAAAATGCAATAGTTTCACATGTTCTTTTAAATAAGCTAAAATACTCTTTATTACTGCTCAGCACAAATCCTCAAGATCTTTCACTTTTTCCACAGTTTTTAGTGAGTTAAGTTCATTTTATTCTGAAAAATGTATGGAATAAACAGAAGCAATTACCTTCTCACCACCAGAGTAATTATTATTATTTAGCAATTGTTATTAATACCCAAAGCATTTTTTCCCTGAAAGTGCCAGTTGTGTTCTTTTTACTGTTACATACAACCTTGCAAAGACTCAATTATTCTTCTAATCTTTTTAAAACCTGATGGAGTAGACTCTTCTTGTACAGATTGTTACCTGTTGCTGCTGTAAGACAGAAAGGTCACATCTGCATTACCACATTGCATCCTTGAGAAAAAAAATCGATAGTATCCAAGGAGCCCATAAAGTTGCTAGGCAAGCATTATTTGCTTCTTGTATTCAGCAATATAGTAAAAGGTCCAGTTTGGCTATATTTAAGTGTATTAAAATGGAGGCCTCAGTTGGCCACAGTTGAGAAACAGCTTGGAAAGCTGTTCCTCACTGCTTTCCAGTTGTTAGCCATTATTTTCAAACTGAAAGGCTGGTGTCTGGCTGTGTCTTATTTTGGATGTTGTAAAAATTTAGTAGTCCCAGGCACAGGCAAAATATTCAGTGCGAACATAATTTTTAAATGGTTGACATCTTTAAACTAGTGAGATGAAAGGCAATTCTTGCTCTCTAGAAGAGCATAGGGGGATAAATCCTAACAAAAAAAAAAAAAATCATCAGAGCTTTAAGAGTTATAATCACAAAATACAAAGAAATCAGCCAGGAGTGGCTTCAAACAGGAAATTAAACACAATTGCAAATCATCAGAAGAATGTGTTTTTTAAATATTCCCCCAGTGGAAATGGCAGCACAAACTCTGACTATTTTCAAATAAAATATGCATGGGTTTCCTGCACATCAAATTTCTGCTAATAAATAGGAAGATAAGATATATTTGCTTCCAAAAGTCAGTTAAAATTTAAATGGTGAGCCAAACTGAATATTTGCCACTTCATGGAGACAAGCACTTTACATCTGCACAGACCACCTGAGGCTGATGGGCCTCCTCACATATGCATTGAATCATCAGTGGGTCAAGACCATAGCACTCAACTGGCATGGTTTCAGACAAAATCCCCAACAAGCTAGACCACTTCTTTAAGAAAAGAATCAGCCCAGGAGCTGAATCCAAATACCCTAATAGGCTCAATAAATATTGAAGTTATAAATAAATCTTCGTTTCTCTATGGATAGGTAAGTCATTACCTGTTTAAAAATATTTAATTATCACTTTTTAAAAATTTGTATTTATTTTGCAGGACGGTATATCCCACCAGATCCAGAAGCCTGGGAGAGGCAAGGCTGCTGTCCCTGTGTCCAACCAGCAGTGTGGCTGGAGATGTGTTTCCAGAAGGCAGAAGCACACAGAGTGTATGTACACACCACATCCTGCCAATACAGGCATCCAGACACCTGGAGTCCTCACACAGACACAGACTACACCAAGGGTGTCATTCCACTCCCCTCTCCAGGGGAGTAGGATGGGGGTCAATGAGTGACAAAATCACACATTTGTGGATGAGATGTGTCCCCCTGGCAGCTCTCTTAGACTCTGAATCTGACCAGCCCCCACTCCTTGATCCGCAGCTGCTAACATCAGGACACACAACCTGAGGTTTCAGCACCACGCCAGCTGCTGTGTTGTATACAAATAACATGCACACACACAAACACACACACAGCTGGCTGGGACTGCTCTGTCCCTGTAGCCAAACCCATTGTGCTCTGGCCCTTGGAGGACCCCACACCCACTTACTCCTGTCCACCAGCTAAGCTTGTCATCCAGCATGATCCTCTCTGGTGCTTGCACAGCTACTCCCACTGTGGCTGCTGCAGCACAGATGTAGGTGACTATTCACCCTCTGACTCCAGCTGCTGCATCCAGACTCCATATGTATGCACACACAGGTGCACATATGCAGCACACACACACTCCATGTAAACATAGAATTGTAAGTGTGACGAAGGAAGGACTCTGGTGAGCAGCTGGGACAGGCTGCACTGCCTAGGAACAGGGCATGGCTGACAAGCACACCCACTGGCCAACTACTTACCTGTCACCAGCCCTTTTTGCCTCCTCTCTCCTCAGTTTCTTCTTCCTGGTCTTCCCCAAATCACCTCAACCTCTGATCCTTTCCCAAACATTTCATAGTAAATCCTGTGGAACACCAAGTTTCTCTTCTCTTCCATGAAAAATGTGTTCCCAGCCCTCAGCAGCAGGCCCCCTCTGTCAGAATCATAGAATGACAGAATCATTAAAGCTGGAAAAGACCTCCAAGGTCCTTCAGTCCAACCTTTGACACCACTGTGTGAAGTAGACCAATGCACTAAGTGCCCCATAAAGTAGTTTCTTGAACACTTTCAGGGATGGTGATGCCACCACTTCCCTGAACATCTAATGCTTAAGTCCATTCCAATGCTTAGGTGAAGCATTCCACTGTTTAGGTGAAGCACCCATTCAGTGAAGAAATTTTTCCTGGTGTCCAGCCTGAACTTTGCCTGGTGCAGCTTGAGGTTATGACCTCTTGTGCAGTGGCTAGTTGATTAGAAGAAGCTGATTCCCATCTGGCTACAATCTCCTTTCAAGTAATTTTAGAGTGCAAAAGTCTTCCTTGTAGCCTCCTTTTCTCCAAGCTAAACACCCCAGCTCCTTCAGCCTCTCTTGGTGAGGTGTCTTGTGAGGTGTCTTGGTGAGTTCTTCTGCCAGCTCCCTCAGTTACCTTGGAGGAATCCATCCAGTCCCATATCCAGGTGCCACAGGAGATCACTAATGATTTCCTCCTGGATTACATGGGGTCTATCCTGCTCCCTGCCCCTGTTGACCAGCTCAGGGGGCTGGCTGCCCTGGGGATACAGATGTTACTGCTAAAAAGGGCGGCCAAGAAGGCATTAGGTCTTTTCCTTATGCTTGGTGACAATGTTCCACTCTGGCTCCAATAGAGGATGGAGGTTTTCCTTGGCACTCCTTTTGTTGTTAACATATTTTAAGAAACATTTTTTATTATATTTTACAACAGTTTCAAGCAGATTGAGTTCTAGCTGAATTTCTGCCTTTCTGATTTTTTCTCTGCATGTCCTAAAACATCCTTGTACTCTCCCTGAGCTGCCTGCCTCTTCGCCCAAAGCTCATAAACTTTTTTTTCTCTGCTAAAGCTCCCTGTTCAGCCAATCTGGTCTTCTTCCCTGCCAGCTCATCTATAGGCACATGGCCATGGCCTGCTCCTGCACCTTTAAGATTTCCTTCCTAAGGTTATGTCCAGCCTTCCTGGACCCTTTGTTATTAAATGCTGTTTCCCAGGAGACTCTCTGAACCAGTGTCCTGAACAGGCCAAGGTTCATCCTCTGGAAGTCCAAGGTTCAAGTATTTTGCTGATCCCCTTCCCTTCTTCCCCAAGAATCAAAAACTCTGTGATGGATTCCATGGTCAGTGTGCCCAGGATGGCCCCTGACCAGCATGTCCCACAGCCCTTCTCTGTTTGAGAGCAGCAGCTCTGGCAGGGCATCCCCTGGCAGGCTCCCCTGCCAGCTGTGTCTGAAGGGACCTTCCACACACCCCAGGAACCTCCCAGACTGTCTCCTCTCCACTGCTGAGTGTCCAGCAGGCATTTGGCAAGGTAAAGCCTCCCAAGAACGAGGGCTGGTGATCATGGAACATCCACTGACAGAACATTTCACTTCATGCTGGTTGGGTGGTGTGTGCCAGACTCCCAGCAGGGTCTGTGCCTTGTTGGCCACCCTCTGACTGTCACCACAGGCTCTCAGCCTTATCCCCACTGCCCCTGAGCTCTGTGCAGCCAAAACCCTCCCAGTGTACAGAGCCCCCACCGCCTCTCCTTCCTCACCTGTCCCTTCTGAAGAGCTTGTAGCCACCCCCTGCAGCATCCAGCCACCCCACCACACTTCCATGGTGATAACTGCATCACAGCTTCCTGCTGCTCCCATTGTTTGTTCCCCATGCAGGGTGCACTGGTGCAGATGCACTTCAGCTGGGCTGTCCATGTCACCCACAGCACTGGTGTGCCAAACCAGGCTCTTCTCTAGCTACCTTGATCTAGTCCCTTTCCCCCTCTAATCCTGCTCGGTCAGCACTGCCAGCTCATGGGCTAGAATCCTTTCCCTCCCTTTTAGACAGCTGAATCCCATCTGTCTGCAGCAGGCCTGGTGCCATTGAAACTATCCCATGATCAAAACAGCCAAAATTCGCTCAGTGACACCAATCTGTAAGAGAGAGTGAGGAGCATGGCCTGGAGGTGCTCCTGATGGCTAGTGAAGGGTTTCCTGCTGGATGCAGACAGGAGTGTGACAGGTCCTGTGACAGCCCTGGGAGGGCCATGGCAAGGTGGTTTGCTCCTCAGGAAGCCTTGTTTAGAATTCCTGCCATCCTGCCACTGGACTCCTCAGGGCTTGTGCTGTGGGCCTCTGGTGGGCAGGTGCAGCCAGGACAGGATATTATCTGGGGAGTCCCCCTCTGCTTTTGTCAACCTCTGCTTCTTGGGTGTGAATACAAGCTTTGTTGTGTAGCCTAACAAAGTCAGTAATCAGATACTTGCAACTTTCCATACATAAAGAAAGGGAGTACCAAACAAAAATTTGATGACAAATTGTCTTTTATGCATGCTTGTCTTGCATGCCTGTGAACACCTATGTAAGCAGTGCAGGGAAGTGACTTGTTGCAGTGAAGTCTTTCATCTTTGCTTGCAAGAAAGCAAGTAAGGATGACAAAGGAGGCAATGCTTTCATATTTTTCCAGGATTACTAGCTCTAATAAGTCTACCATTAGTTCCTCCATACTGTCTCACTGCTGACTGTTAAGTATTGATTCTCTTGGCATAGTTCACTATTGTCTGAGAAGAAGAGAATAGTAATTAATAAATATTCTACCTGGGGAAAAATTGTCTGCAGGACTATAAACTGGAAAATCTAGGTTGAGCAGGCAAGGTTGATAAAAGATTTAAAACCCATTAAAACAAAATGACATTTGACAAAATCAGTCCCATTGGCACCTCTAGTCCTGTGAAGAAAAACAGAAATAGGTTCTGTTCCCTTCAATTTCTCTTCTGTTTTCTGAGATAACAGGAAGGTAGAGATTGCTTGTTGATTTCATGCTGGCTTTGTAATGGGGATTTTTAATTAATACTTAAATTATGTTAAATATAGTATTATTTTTGAAAGTAAACATGTATTTCCACAAGAGTATCAACAATTTATATTGAGTATGTTCTTTTCCATGACAATAATTCTCCTTCAAGGGTATTTTTTGCAGGATTATGCATATTTAAATTTTTCATATGTTAATGGAAACATATGTAGTCATTAAAATATGGCATCATTTTAGTCTTAGACTAAAAAAATTAATTTTCAGCAGAATGGACTTCAGTTGTATTAAAGTAAGCAAATTAAACTTCATGTATACTGCTTTACAGTCTGCCTTTTTTTTGGTAAATATTTCAAAATTATGTGTGCTCCTCAACATTTCAAGTAAACATGTTCAACTCATGTTTCTTTGGGACATCTCATTACAAGTGTAGTTTATCCCATAGAGAAGTGTAAATTTAATTTATTCTTTACATTTATTCCTTACTTGCTTGCATACTTGCGTAGGTAAAGCATATTTACTGTAGGAGTCCTGAATTGAAAACTCTGAATGTTCAAGGCTAAATATAAATATACTGTGTTTTCTATTTTTAAATCCCCCCAGCATGCACCCAAGCACACGTACACACACATTTAACTGGGGGGTTTTGGTGACACTTCATAGCATTTTTGTACTTTTAGAACGTCTTGGGTTCAGAAGACAGTGCCCCTCCCTGCAGATTGTGGATCATAGATCCATGGCAAGGGGTTGGACTAGATGACTTTTGAAACTATATAAACTGACTTTTGAAACCAGTATAAACCATTCTCTGATTCTATGATTATTCATTTACCTTCATAGCTGTTTGCACAAAAATCTCGATGCTGCAAATCTCTGGTGTAGCTCACTCTTAACTTGAATGGTTGATGATCTCAGGATCATCAATTAGTTAGCATTGGTTAGCTTTCAATGACAAGTGCCTTGACAGTTATAACAATTATTTCTTAGCAGCCTAACTTAGTGATAAGGCCTTTAGTACTTTTTAAAAACTTAATGTCTATTATAAATCTGTATGTGTAAATACAAATTCTGCTTTCTGTTGGGAAGGATAAGGATTTCACAGGAAGGTCTCACAGATATGTATGTATAACAGAAAGATCTTTGAATGTAGAATCTGAAGAAGGAATAGAAATTATACCAAGTTTGGTATAGAAGAAAAGAATTGCTGAGCCAGTCTTACTGGGTAACTAAGAAGGCAAAAAGCAAGTGGGTTGGAAGGGGCTTTTATGACCCTGACCAAAGGAAAAATCCACCTCAAAAAAAGATATTTTTATCAAGCAAAAAGATTTTCACAAACAAGAAAACCAATGTTGCAAATAGAAGAAAGATCTCAGAATTTTCCACTGCAAGAAAACTGAAAAACAACCTCTTAACTTCTTAAACAGTAACACACTAACCTTTTGTGACTGGAAAATAGTAACATATAAATATGGTAATGCTAGTAGTTATGATAGGCTATAAGTAATAGTAAAAGTGTTGATTAGTTGTTAAGTAATAGAATGCACAGAAAAAAAGAAATATAATGCTTTGTAACTGAATAGAAGAGAGCTTCAGAACACACAGCTTGCCTGTAGCCAGCAGCTATTGGCCCACCCACCACCCACAACTGCTGTCTATGTATATGTCTGTGCAATAAACAGCATCTTAAGAGCCATCTGAAGTCTCCATCTCTCCATCCAGCTTTTACACCTTTCCACATGCTGTTCAATTTTGTAACATACTGGTTCTCCTGTAATGTGGCATTACACATGTATCATCACTAGGACAATTTATTGTGCTGGTGCCATGCTAATACCTCTTCTGTCATCTTGCAGATGAGAACAGTATTTTCTGCTGCCTTTACAGAAGCACAGCTGATTGGAAAAGGTAGCAGCACAGAAAATGTGAGTCCACGTAGTCTGATTCTGGACAAAAGTTCCTTCTGATTCTATTCACTAGGCAGCTGTACAGGGGAGACACTGAAGAGTCAGATGCCTAGCAGCAGATATATGTCAAGCTATATGAGGTCTGCTTTGAGGCTGACCCTGAGGGAAACATGATTGGGAAGGGTATTAAATAGCAGGAGAAACCAAGGAATGCACAGTTGCCCCTGCTGCCAGTGTCCCCAGCACACTGTAATGGAAACTCAGCAGCCAGCCAGAGGCACCATGTGAGAAGTTAATACCGGAGAGACAGATGCTGTGTTTCAAATTGAAGTTTAGCAGACCAGTAGCAATGGGCTTACCACTTCACAAAGTATGAATAAATATGATAATGGAGAGGAGACTCATGAGCACTATGTTGTTATTCTGCTTGTTACTTTGTAAACAGTCTCTTGAACTACCTATCAAACAGCTATGTTATTCATCCCCTTATGGCAACTCACCACAATTTCTTGAATTTAAGATATTTCTTTTTGTCAATGTATTTGGTGGTGCTTTTGGGGATTTTAAAACCACTAATTAATACATGCCCAGCAAGATGCAAAACAATATTACACTTTCAAATTCAGACTGAGTAGACATAAACAACAATTTGAAGAACATTTCTTAGAGGAAAGGATTGTACATGCTCAATCTTTTATGCACAGATTTTGATCTTAAAATTTAATGAATATTTGATGTTCTTTTCATAATGAAGATCTAGGCTGCCCACACATTTACAAAGCAGTTATTTTTTACTTAAAGATAACAGAAGTCACTTCAACCAATACTTGCTGTAATATGTGACATCTGTATATATAGTGGACAATAAGCTATTTTTCACACACTTCCAGAAATTAAAAACAATGTGCTCAGTGCTACATAATCAACCACAGCTGGATTGTGATATTCGAAAGCAAACCACACTCTGTTAATAAAAACCACAAGGGCCTTGAAAGTATCTGGTCTCAGGATAATATTTTAAGTGCACTCACAGGTTAATCAGTAACCATGTGAGCAGGATCCTCTGGAAACAGGCACATGCAATACTTTGGAAGGCATTACATGCTGAACAGCTGAAGAGATGGAGCAAAGTACAATTGGGCAATGCTTCACAAGTAAATCTGTACTCAGACAACAATGCTTTTACAGGATATATTTAACCCTTGGAGGTATAACCAGCCCAGGCTTACAAAATATCTGTATTTACAGATGAACTAGTGCAATTTGTGTTTTCATTTGGGACCTCAGTTGGGGCACCTATATAACTGAACCTGCCAAAAAGGCCAGATTCAAAGCTCTGATGTGAGGTACAGTGATAAACACGTGTCTGTGTTTGATGTAATAATACAATTTCTGAAAAGAGTGACTTCACATAGAGGAGACCAGTACTTAAATTCCCCCTTACAATGTTAGTTTATTTTTACACCTTTTCTTTTCCCGAGAAAAGATGTAGAATTTGATAGTGCATAATAATTAAAAGAAATAGGATTTTATTAACCTTTAGAGGAAATAATACTTTTAAATTCCTTATGAGCTCTGTCTGTTATCTTGTTCTGATTTGCTTTACTGTGTGGCCTTTTTGTTTTGGTTTTGGTTTTGTTTTGGTTTTGTTTTTAGTTTTGTTTTTGTTTTGTCATGTTTTTTTAAATAAAAATATACTGGTTTTCCTACTGGAAGATAAATTAGAAATTTAAAAAATGGAAAAATCTATTTTTTGTTACCACCATGCTTGGAGTTCACTAGAAAATTGATGACCTTTTTTTCTGGAAAATTTGTTACAAGGAAATGTAGCCAACAAGCTTTTAACTTATGACCTAGCAAAGAAATATCAATGGAAAACAACGTATTCATTGCCAAGATGCCATCAATAAATGCATGCAGTAGAAATGTGAAGCACCTTAATTGCTTTATGCATTTCAGAGGCCACAAAGCAATTTAAATATCTACTTGTGTACCATGACTTAGCAACCCTATGAGGACATGTTCTAAAGAAAAAGCTAGTTTTGGACATCAGGTCCCAGGGCACCTATTTCCTTTGCAATCACTGTCAGGGGTCAGGACATCCACATTGTAATAACAATCCCTCCTTTAATTTTGTCTAGAAAAAATGAGCTAAAACTGTATCCATACTTTCATGGTGACATGGATGAGATAGATAGGGACCCAAGAAGGATTTTCTATCAGAGAAAGGGAAACAGTGCAAGGAGCCAGGGGTATCTTGTCTCTGAAAGTTTCTCAGAAGTGAATGTTCTAAGCCTTCATCTAACAGCTGTGGTTAAAAGGTGACTTGAAGTACAATTTTGGCTGTAAACTTCGCTGAAAAAAGTATTTAAAGAGGTTTAAGTTGTTTCCCTGTTTTGGGTGGAGACAATGAGTACTCTTGAATCTTGCATTTACAGACCTCTTTTTGCTGAGAAGCTCTTTTGATCAGAAATATATCACTACATTAAGTAAGAGCTTTGTCTTGCCCCTTATCTGGGATAACTTCTTGACACAATATCAGTCAAACACCTGGATGTTTCCAGAAAGAGAGTTCTGGTGCTCTGCTTAAACTGAAGGCACATGTGACAAATAGGTGGTGTTGTGAGGGGCTGGTACAGATCACATGGTCTTCAGTGGCTAAAGAATGGAATCTATAAATTAGATGTGAGTTTTTGCTCATGTGAGGTAACTGAACAGGGAAATATTTGATGATCTATTGTTGTTGCTTTGTATTATTAAGTTTTTTAGTGGTAACTATTACTTGACACAAACTTAAAAAATGTCCCATGACTTTATTTTAGTGATTTCTAGTAAACTTGATGCATACTATTCCAATAAAGGTCAGATACTTCTTTTGTTTCAGGAGATATATATCAAGCAGGTGGTTATTTTTCAGTATTTAGTAACAGTCTATATTTACACTGAAATAAGAATGGCATGTTTCAGGGAGGTTTCAAGCATCCTCTAATGAATTCAATTAAAGGAGTGGGAGGTTTTAGGGGTGTTTCAGAAGGTTATCTTGAGTTCTGCCACTTTTCAGCTTAAAATTGTAGAAGTATAGAATATCCTGAGTTGGAAGGAACTCATTAGGATCAAGTCCCATTCCTGGGCTTGCACAGTATGTCCCAAGAATCACACTGTGTGTCTGACAGTGCTGTCCAAATGCTTCATGAACTGTCATGCTTGGTGCTCTGACCACTTCTTTGAGGAGTCTATTCCATTGCCCAACAATCCTCTGGGTGAAAAAAGTTTTCCTGACATCCCTTCCAATCCTCCCCTAATTCAGCTTCATACCATTTCCTTGAGTCCTGTCACTGGTCATAGGAATTAAGAGATTGGTGTCTGCCTTTCCCAGTGAGGAAGCTGTAACTGCAGTGGGGTCTCCTCTCAGTCTCCTCCAGGCTGAATAGACCAAGTGAACTCAGCCAATCCTCATACAAGTTCTCCTCAAGGCCCTTCACCATCTTCATGGTGGACCCTCTCTAACAGCTTTATGTCTCTTTTATACCGTGGCACCCAAAACTGCCCCCAGCACTGGAGGTGAGGCTGCCCAGTGCAGAGCAGAGCAGGACAATCCCCTCCCTTATCTGGCTGTGATGCTGTGCCTGATGCACCCCAGGACAGGGTTGGCCCTCCTGGCTGCCAGGGCACTGCTGACTCATATTCAACTTGCCATCAGCCAGGATTCCCAGGACCATTTCCACAGTGCTGCTCTCCAGCCTCTTCTTGCCCAGTCCATACACATATCCAGGGTTGCTTCATCCCAGGTACAGAATCCTTGTTAACCTTTATATAATTGGTGTTTTCCCAGCCTTGCAATTTGTCCAGGTCTCTCTGCAGGGCCTCTCTGCCCTTGTGGGAAATGACAGCTACTCCCAATTTAGTGTCATCAGCAAACTGACTTACTATCCTTCCAGTCCTGCATCAGGTCATTTATGAAGATGTTCAAGAGCAGTGGCCAAGGATGGAGCTCTGTGGAATGCATCAGCAACAGTGACAGCAGTCTGACATCACCCCATTCATTGTAGCTCTCTGTGCCTGACACATGAGCCAGCTGCTCACCCACCACACGAAGTGTTTATCCAGCTGTGGGCTGGACATTTTCTACAGAAGGGTCATAAGAGAGACACTATCTAAAGATTTGCTGAAACTCAAAAAGTTTACATCAACTGGATGGGTTTCCCTGTCCTCCAAGAAAATTATATTTGACAAGCAGAACTTTCCTCTCATGAAGTAGTGCAGGGTGCAATGACTTCATTGTCCTCCACATAATTTTCAACACTTCCCAGAATAATCCTTTCCACTATTTTACTGGGCACTGAAGTGGGACTTACAGGCCTGTAGGACCTCCTTCTTTCCCTGTTTAAAATCTGAGACAATATTAGCCAGCAGATCCTGCATAAGTTCAGGGTCAACAGGAAACTGATTTTTCTCACAGCCATACTATTCCAGCTCAGGGCACTGAGATTCCCCTGGTCTATCATCCATATTGAAGACAGAAGTAAATACTGCATTAAACATGCCTTGTCCATGTCCCTATTTGTGAGATGACCATCCTTATCCTGTAACTGGCTGATGTGATTTTTGCCATCAATATATTTGAAAAAAATTCTATTGTCCTCCAAAGTTCTGGCCAGCTCCAACTCTAGCTAAGCTTTGGCTGCACAAATTTTCTCTCTACAGAGAGGAAATGGGGAAATTAAGTCCTTCACCCTATAAGCAAAGAACATGTTCAGGACCACTTGACCTGAAGAGCCACCTGTTGATGAGACCTGACGAGATACATCCCAAGGTCTGGAAGGAACTGACTGTTATTGTTTCCAAGCCACCCTCCATTATATTTGAAAATTCATGGTCATTAAGTGAAGTCCTTGGTGGCTGGAAAAGGGAAATACCACTCCAATTTTTGAAAAGAGATGAAGGGAAGACTTGCGGAACTGCAGACCAGTGAGCCTCCCCTCTGTGTCTGGGAAGATCACGGAGCAGATCCTCCTAGAAGATACCCTATGTCACACGAAGGACAGCAAAGCGTTCTGAGGCTGCCAGCATGGCTTTACTAAGGGCAAATTGTGCCTGATCAATCTGGTGATCTTCTGTGATGGAGTGATGGCAACAGTTGACAGGGGAAAACCAATAGATATCATCTATCTGGAATTCTGTAAGGCCTTTGATATGGTCCCACATCACATCCTCATCTCCAAATTGGAGAGACTTGACAGATGGACTTGATCATGTATTTGATCCAGTGGATAAGGAATTGGCTGGATAGATACAATCAGTGTTGTGGCTCCATGCCCAGGTGCAAGCTGGTGACAAGTGATGTTTGTCAGGGCTCTTCAACACCCTCATCAATGGCACAGACAAGAGGGATTGAGTGCATCCCAAGAAGGTTTGGAGATGGCACAAAGCTGAGCAGTGCAGCTGACACAACAGAAGGATGGGATGCCATCCAGAGGGACCTGGACAAACTTGAGAGTTGGGCCCAAGAGAACTTCATGACGTTCAACAAATCCAAGTGCTGCAACAGAGCTAGCAAATCCCAGGTATAAGTTCAGATGGGGAGAAGAAGTCACATAAGCAGCCCTGTAGAGGATTCTGGGTTCTCACAGGTGAAAAGCTGGATATGAACTAGCAGTGTATGCTCCCAGTCCAGAATGCTAATGATATCCTGGGGTACATCAAAAGAGAAGAGATTATCAGGTTGCAGGAGGTTATTCTCCCCTTCTGCTCTTCCTTGTGAGAAATCACCTGGAGTTCTGCATCTGGCTCTGGGGTCCGCAGCACCTGCTACAGCAGGTCCAGAGGAGATGATTGCAGATGATCAAAGGGCTGGAGCACCTCTGCTGAAGACAGGCTGAGAGAGCTGGGGTTGCTCAGCCTGGAGAACAAAGTGTATGGGGGAGCCTTTTCTTCACTGTGGCCTACTAGTACAATAAAGTGGCTTATAGAAAGGAAGAAGATAAAGCTTTCATTAAATCTGTAACCCCAAAGTCCTGCTTCAGGAGTGGTAATAGGCACTTGCCTTCATCTCCCTTTTTGTAAGTAGAGCTGGGATTCTTCTTGCCAGTATACATCACCTTGTGTTTACTGACACTGTCTTACATTCACCCTGTGTTTTGTTGCCTACACGATGGATTTAGTCAGGTGTTTCTGCCATTCTTCACTTGACCCTTGTAATTACAGATTTTTAAAGTTTATTCAGCAAGCTGTTACCTTACACACATTTTCAGGTCATTTTACTCACATATTTCATGCTGCTTATTTTTTATCATGAATTTACTATAGTATTATATAATTTTTCCTTAAAAGCTACTTTCTTTACAGAAAGATGATGTGAAAAAACACATTTTGTCATACACCCTAATTGATCTGTTCTTTTTATTACTGAAAACACACAGCTGAGTGGTTTTTAAAACTTGGAGAAAGACATAGTTCCTGAAATCTGAATTTATATTTCATATGTGCTTAAAAATCCCCAACTAAACCACACCTCCAAATATGTCAGTTCCCAAGATGAAAATACTGTCTGGAAGATGGCTTTTTGAAGTAAAGTGCCTTAGGAAACAACTTACACATGTCCTGCTTCAGTGACAGGTTCTGATGTAAGTATTTGATTGAAAAGACATCTCTATGGTATTTCAGAAGATGGAGAATATGCCCCCTATCAAAAATTAAAAAAAAAACCAAACCCACAGCGTGGAAGGCGGTGGTGGAGTAATGACAGGAGTAAAATGAACACATTTTTAAACATAGCTCTTGGAGAGAAGTCCAGATGTAGGGACAGAAAGCCTTTAGATCTGATCAAAAGATTCAAAAATTAAATGGTCTAAGGAAAAAAGCCTCTTTTTAAAGGCAGCTGGTAGGATTAGTGTTAGAAAAAACAGGATGAGGTATAATTCGCTATTTAAGAGCATAAGAGCATTATCAAATTAACAGACTTTATTAAGCAATCTTGTTTTGACCAGGTAAACATGAAAAATCTTTCAAAAAAGTTTCATAAGGGTGGCAAGAGTTTGGAAAAATTGCAATTTTTATTTATTGTGCTTTTCCTTTAGAGACTTCTTTATCTTAAAAAAAAAAAAATTGTTCCCCTGAAGTTATTGAGTTGGATTAATATAAGCTGCTTTCCCATTCCCTGCGCAGATAAGGAACCACTCACTAATTATCAAAGGCAACCAGCTTCTCTAGGAGCATTTAAGAAGCTCATCTTTTCACTTAACACTGATTTATTGAGAAAGGTAAGAAATTCTTTCCTATAAAGACTGTGCAGAAAATGAATAGAAGGAATAGAAATCCCACCTTGTCAGAAAGCCAAGGAAATATCAAGTACCTTCTCAAGAATAAGCAGAAGGAGCAGGAATAAGCCTCCATGTTGCCTTTTGTCTTCCTCACTGTGTATCACTCTCTCCTTTGAGGTTTATAATTGGCAAGATTTATTTTCTGGAGGAAATACAGTAATATCTTGACAGATGTGTACTTCTGCACAGAACATTTTCTAAGAGAAATAGAATTTACAAAGGTTCAGGAGAGAACAGATCTCTGATTCTCTGACACATGTGGCTTAGTATGGTCTAGTTGTGGTCTCTCCACCAAAATAATAACTGACAATATTAGTGGAGAACATGTAACACAGACAATGTGGTAATTTTCATGCAAATTTTCCAGGTGCGCTTTCAAACTCATCCAAGTGGCCTTCAGGGAAACTCTCCTCTTTCAAAAAAGTGTCCCAGTAGAAATGAAAATGTCACATGGCTGAAATCAAACCACTTACCACACCACTTGAGAGAGATGCTCACATCATATGTTCAGGTCCTTGGAGGGCCACCTCCCCTTCTTATCTCACCCCCTCAGCAGCCTCCAGAATCTCCACTGAACCACAGAGAGAAGGCTTTTTTTCCATGTCCTTTGCCTACCTTTTCAAAATCCCATATCTTTTAAAAAGTGTTTATAATTTCTGTAATGTTGCCATCAGCTACAGGATCAGTGTGAAGATTCAGGGGTCTCATTAAAAAAGTATAATCAAATTACAAGAAGCCTAAGAATAATTTTAAAAATTCCAATAAACTAATATAAAATTAATTAATATAAATAATATGTGAAGTACTCCCCTTTTCCCCCACCCCTAATGTAAAGCAGTTGAGCAACACTTTACTGAGAACCAAAATTCAGAAAAGTCTGTTCATCATTTGGACTACAATTTGTGGAATAAAAATGCTCTCCCTACAATAGTGGTGCTGCTTTCTGCATGAGCCAAAGCTGGGTTAGTGCCTCTGTGTCACCAGGCATTGGCCACACATGGTGGTCCAGCACTGGTGTTGGGATCGTGTCACTTCTACTGACGTCTTTTTGTGCTTTCCTTGGGAATAGGCAGCTTAGAACCAACCAGCTGGATCACAACATTACTCCTTCCTCAAATAGGAATATGAAGTTAATTGTAATTCCAGAACTTTTAACCATTTATAGAATTTAGATGCCTGTAAGGTTGTTGTTTTTAGGTTGTAGTTTTTCTTTTGTTTGGTTGTTCGTATTTTAGGGGGGGTTTCTTGATTTTTTTTTTTTTTTTTTTTTTTTTTTTTTTATTACTTTTCCCTTCTGCACACTAAGGTAATAAATACATAGAAAAGATTTTTTCTTTTCCCCAGATGAAATGGAATTTATTTTACATCATGCAAACAGAAATGACTACAAGATAGGACTTTTTTCACTGTGTGCATATAGGCTGTAATGGATGCCCAAACAAAATGTCAAGTGCCTGAATTTCCAAAATGAATGTATTGACTACATGTAAATAAAAAACTTTTACAGTTTTATATGCTGAAGGTTACAACTCTCAAAATGTCTTCCAGGAAAGGGAAAATTCTAGGTCTTAAGGGAGCTTGAGGTAGGGAGGGGCACTCTGAATGGAATGAGAAAGGCTTGATACATGCATGCATTTTTTCTACATGACTTCAATGCTCCTGAAAGCAAGAAAATAATAGCAATGGCTTTGATTGGACATGGTGCAAGCAGCCACTCTGAAATCCTCCCATGCAACTCGCCTAATGCACCTCGGTGCTGGCTCGTGACATCCCTCACGGTCCTTGTTCTGGACCTTTCTTGAGCAGAGGCTGCCAAATGTGCAGCCATGTGCCAAACTACATGGTGGTTTTCAGATATGTGAAAATTGTGCCAAGGAGAAATTTATTTGAAGAAATGAATCAGATGTTTAGCTGTTGTTAGAAATAGAAGAGAACCATTTATATGCTGAGTTTATTTCTAAAGTTGCTTTGATACGCAAGTCTAAACAATCCAACTCTTGTTAAAGTGCTGGGGTTTGTGTTCTTTTCCAGATACAGAGTAAGAAAACCACCCTGAACAGGCTCAGCTGAGAAGCTGGTTAGTTAGTATGCATAGTAGCAACCTCAGGAAATATTTGGAAAGAGCCAAATGTGGAACAACTGATGCAGTGGAATAACCTTTTCCAAACCTTTAAGGGTTTGCTTCTTGGAGCTTGTTCTGTTCAGCATGCAAAATGACAGTGATTGGTGTTCTCATGCAAACCACAGGCTGCTAGGTCCCACAGTAGGACATATGTGTGGATGTAAGACAGGAAACTGGCAGTTTTGGGTTCAGTCACTGCCACATAATTTCAAATGATAACAAAAATATTTTCAACATGGTAACTGCATACAATAACTAGTTTCTTATTTCTGTTGCTCTGGAACTAGCAGTGATGAAAGAGGAAAGAAAAGTATTTATCAAACCTTAGGGTAGAATTTTTGAAAGTGCCTAGCCATGGCCTTTCTTTGCCCCTCTGACATCCACAGGAGCAGAAATAAGCCAATGCAGGCAGCACTATCCTTAACATGTTTGTAGCAGAACTTACAGCTCATATGACCCCTTGTTATTGCTCTTATCTCCTCTCTACTAGGTAGTCCATTTTAATTCAATTACTCTCCAAACTGGTTAGCCAGGAATATTCAATGGCTAGAGGCACATTTGTTCCTTCATCACTATAAAGATTTGATGATTTTAGGAAATGAAGGAAAAATATATTCAATTTCAGAAGCTATCCAAACATCACAGCATCATACTGACTAATACAACAAAAAGACACGACTTTTGTTAACATAAGCAATAAAAAAGGGATGATTGGTCAGAACTATCTAGTATACAAAATGGTCTAGAAATCTTACAAATGCAGTGAGGTATTTTAATGAGGTTGCTAGCATATCTTGCTTTCAACCCAGCTGTAAGGACAACAGCAAAAACTGTATTTTTTTGTCCTTTCTTTTTGGTTGTCTGATTGCTTTTCTTCTCACTAAAACTAATACTTAAAATAAAAGAGGAACTTAAATGTTTTGGAAACGTAAAGTTTAAATGAACTTTTATTTGTAAGCCCAGGTCTGAGCTTTTTGATGGGATGATAAATCAAGAAAGAATATAATGGCAAAAATCCCCCCTTTGATCTAAAACTGAAGGTTTGGATTCTGTTCTTGGTTATACCACAGTGCAAGACTCGGCTGGTAATAATTAGTGAATTTTCATTTGTATCATACACAAGCACTAAGCAATTTAGGATCTTGCACAGAGACTTTCTTGTGTTTTGTGCCAAACACTAATGTTATAATACACGGAGAATAAAACTAAAAAAATATAACTCTGCTTTAGAATTAGCCTAACATCTCACTCTGACCTGAGACAAATACCAAAACGTTGAAATTTTTACAGAATTCTGGAAAAAGTAACAGAAGAATTTAATGTTACCAAAGAATTACTAAATGCAGCAATACAGTACTTCAGTAACAAACTAGACAAACATGCATCACTATTCCTGGTCATAATTTTTCTTGT
The DNA here is from genome assembly GCF_029582105.1 of Oenanthe melanoleuca. Lineage (NCBI taxonomy): Eukaryota > Metazoa > Chordata > Aves > Passeriformes > Muscicapidae > Oenanthe > Oenanthe melanoleuca. The sequence continues at coordinate 34,145,648 of NC_079362.1, forward strand.
TTTTGACCTATTACCTCATTTTAAAATTCTTGGAGTCAGCAAAGAGTATCTGAATTCTAGGGATATTTTGATCTGGACCTGTAATCTGAATTGGAACATAATAATAGCTTTGAAAATAAATGAAATGTGAAGAGGTGTAGATACTGATCCAAGCATCTCATCTTAGACTCCTCATTGTTCTTTTGCCTTTGGATTTTACTGCTGGATGCTATTGGCTGGGTTTTTTCCAAGCAGATAGTTAAATAGAGACTTCTGTTCCTCTTTATTTCGATATTTAATGGAACTTCTTGATATGCTACTTTGCTGGAAAGCATTTTATGAGAGATTTTTGGCATTTTTCTAGTGAAGCAGTGATTGTAGTGTTTTCTTTTTTGTATGAATTGTTAATTGTTAAGGCAGATGCAGTAAGTTTTTAAACATGGAATTACATTGCTATCATTAACTTTAATTAACACTAAGGGCTAAGAACTTTTCCTGGTATAACCCTGCAAGTTTCAGTTTTCATGACAATTACTGTGTGTCTTTTTAATGCAAAGGAAATGCTGATGATTATTTCAACTTCCGCAAGACACTGTTTAAAATTTTTATTTTCTGAACTACAGACACCATAACAATGAATTCAACACTGTTTCACCTGGTTAAAGAGTAATATGGAATACTGACATATTTGTCTCTTCCAACATGGAACACTACACAGCAGACAACAGTGACCTACTTACAAGATATATTATAGAAAATAAAAGCGAAAATGGAGGAAAGTAATATCACAGGCCATTCTTACTATAAGTGACTTTTTGCAAATAACAAGACTTTTCAACTTAGGATGTTAAAATTTTTCACCTCTGACAACAGAAAGAGATGAATTAGGTAAGGTTGATGGAATAGCAAAGAAAAATTATTTTTGAAAAGCATTTCAGAATATGCTTTTCCTCCTTTTCTCCTTTCTTACTTTGCTGATGAGCTAGTAGATTCAAATATAAACTAACCAGCAGGTGGTAGCAGAGTTTAAGATTTCTAGAACTGGTATATAAATCTTCCAAGTCACTAATACATAGAGAAAATATTTCAGAGTACAGACCACACAGTCAATGCTTCTGCAAGTTCATGGCAAGGTTCTTCCATCTTTATTGATGACATATGGACATTTAGCTGACATCCTTAAGACATTTCAAAGATTATTTAATGTGCAGGGTAATAGGCTGATGAGACTAATAGGTTGTGGGGGAGTTTCTGTGGTTTTTGTTTCTGTGGGATTTGGTTGTTTTGATTTTTTTCTGGTTTGGTTTGGGTTTTCTGGCAGGAGATGAAGTATTAGCTTCACTAACTTCAACTTCACTAATTTCACTACCATTTCCTCTGCGTCTGTAAAACATAAAAAGGTTTTGACAGTGTTCACATCAGAGGTGGTATTTTTTATTCCATATTCACTCCAATTCAAGTACATTTCAGCTTTGTCCTTTTATTTTGTTTGGCTTCGTTAATTACAGCCATTAAAGTGAGTTGAAGAAATGCACCCCATGCAATCATGTCTTTGCAATTCCTTTTCTTATCTAACATAAATAATTTCAAGCAATATGAGAACTCTGGTTGTCGTATCACACACAAAAAATTTTTATAACATTATGAACTTTTCTTTAGTAGTATCATTTTGGGTCATGATACATGCAGTCTCTAGTAAAGCCTGAAAATTTTCTAAAAAATGCATGAGGCAAGTGCCTGTTAATGAAAATTTTGCAACATCAACACTGTAGTAAGGTACTTGTTCTTGAGTAAGTGACCCTAATTAAAAAAGAAATTTTGATCCACACTAGACAATCACTAAGAGCATGGTTGCATTGAAATTACTGATGCATATGGTCAACAGGGAAAAAAATATCTCTCCCCAGACCTCGATTTTAGGAGGTTACAATGAATGCAGTCAAATTATACTTAAGTGCCTTTCAACAACTGCCCACATTCACGTAAACTCTAAAAAATAAGTAAAATATACCAGGCATGAATGGTATATCACGTCTTTTGTATTTCAGGCATATTCATTGCTTTTCTCTGTAACAGGCAACTCAAAATGGGAAGGGAAAGCATGACTGATAGGATATAATTATTACAGAAATGGAAAACAACTTATACTGTAAAACAGTTCCAGTATCCTATTTTGTACTCAGTACTCTCTCTGATTTTAGAGGGAGAAAAAAAATAGAGAGTTAAGCAGCAGTAAGAAAGAAGAAAACGTATATCTGAGTCACAATTTTGAAACATAGAATACATAGAATGTTTTAATTATAACATACCGTCTACATACAGCCATGGTGACTACTGCAATAGGTCAGCAGACAAAAGGGCCTTGAAACAATTACAGAATCAGAGAATCACAGTTCTGCATAGGAAGAACCCTCAAGAATCATAGAGATCACCTCTCAGGCTTGCACAGGACCATCCCCAAGAATCACAGCATGTGCTTTGAACTCTTTCAGACTGTGCTGAGATCACTTCCCTGGGAAGCCTGTTTTTTCCCCAGTGTTTTTTCTGGGTAAAAAACCATTTTCTAATATCCAACATAAACCTCCCCTGACACAGCTACAGGCCATTCCCTGAGGTCCTGTCACTGGGTGCCAGAGAGGAGAGATCAGTGCTTGTCCCTCCTCTTCCCCTCACAAGAAGTTGTAAGAGCAATGAGGTCTCCCCTCAGTCTCCTCTTCTCCAGGCTGAACAGACCAAGCGACCTCACCCACTCCTCATACAGCATCCTCTCAAGACTCTTCACCATTTTCATGGCCCTCTTTGGATGCTGCCTGATAACTTAATGTTTTTTTAATACTGTGGTACCAAAACTCCCCCAGCACTCAAGGTGAGGCTGCCCCAGTGCAGAAGCAGAGCAGGACAATCTCCTCCCTTGCCCAGCTGGTGATGCTTGTGCCTGGTGCACCCCAGGACAGGGTTGGCCTCCATGACTTGGGTGAGGTTTTTTGATCTGTAGTGATGTACCTAATGACCTCTTTTATCAGTTGCTATGTTCCATCTGTATGACATATTCACTTATACAAATAGGCTCTTCTTCAACAACATTGATACATCAACCCTGACAGACATTGCACCCAGAATACTTCATTATAGACTATCTGCAGTTATTCTGGCATTAAAATAAACTCATCCTATGATTTTAGAGATATACTTTAAATATTCCAGAACAGAATGCACATGTAATGTACATGCAGTATCATACCCGTCAGAAAGCTTTGTTGGTACAGCAGCATATTACAATTCCCATCCAGGGATGTTTAGCTTCTCTCAGTGCCTTGACATGCTATACCTCTTAAGAAAAGAAATAGAGATCTTGTGTCCTTAGTACTTCAGAGGCAGTTGCAATGCATAAACCTGATACAGCTAAGAGCTGTTCCTCTTGGCAGGGTTAACCACATTTTTGGGAATCCAACTTCCTTTCTACCATTTACTGCTGGTAATTTATGCAAAATGTTTTATTCCTTCAGGTTGTGATGTTTTCTATTTCTTTTCAGTAAATGCTTTGTAATCAACTGATTTTTGATTCAAGAAATTGCCTAGATGTTGCCAATAATGTTTTCATTTTCTTGTGCGAATTTAATTATGAGTGATGCTCCTAAAACTTCTTTTACTGTCTTGTATCCATTAACTGTAGAAAGAATAGAAAAATACAGGTGCTTGAAAAGAGAAAAACAAAAACTAACAATAAGGGTAGATTTGAATTTAATATTTGCTTTCACATACAAGTTTATAGGCTGTCCTTAAACTTGCAAATATAGGCAGCTGCTGAACGAAGTCTTTCATAAATTACCATGTGTTACCTGTGATAACTTGTGAAGAACTCAGTGGCAAGTAGACAAGAAAATCTTTGCTGATTTTTCCCCAGTGAATGGGTGCAATTCAGTTGCCTAGAAGTTACAGAGTTGCATCATGTCAGCACACTAGGTCTGATATTTCATTGGCTTTTCCACACAAGTGCAAAAAGAGAAACATTTTTTTTTTTACTGTATTGTTAAGTTTCTTAATATAGTCCTCAAGTGGGCTTTTTCTTGTTTATTACTTGAAATATTTAGTAATTTGATGCTCTGGTTTTCAGGTCGTAAATTTCTGGAATGAAAAGTAGGCTTTGATACGTGGTCTTTCATTTCCATTTATTTCACCTAGAATTCTTTCATAATTTATAGATGTTTTTCATAACAATACTTGCTTCATGAAACTCTTTAAATGGCCAATAATACCTGATATTACCTATTTAACAAGTAATGTATTATAAAATTAATAAATAATTCTCACATTCACTTTGCAGACAGAATCATACATGTGACTAAAAGTCTTCAATACTTCCACATGATGGTTTATTATCTGTTTGAGTTGTGCCTGATATGTACCTATAAATATGTTGCACCGCCAGCTGGTAGGCAATTCCAAGTGCTCTTCTTTTCATCTTGTGTAACAATCTTGTACTTCAGGTGGTGCTGAGAACACTTCTTCCCAGAGGACAGACATTTGCAACAGCTGTCTTAAGTGTTTGGCTATTGCACTACATTTCTATACTTCTGTGAAAATACTTAATCCCTCCCTACATTTTTTTTACCTATCAGCAGCCCCCATTGTGAGCATTCCTCTCAGCAGCGTGTTCTAGAGTGACTAAGCAGATTTAGCAAGGCCATAATGACATTCCCTCTTGAGCATAATGAGACCATCATGTCTGAGGTTTTGTTTTACATTCCTGCCATAGCTGCTTCTTCCTGAAAGGCTGAGTGAATTTCTGTGTAGTAAACATACCAAATATTGCCAGACCATTTAGTCTGTATCATAGCTGTCTTACTAATATAAAAATTAGGATTCACTTGTCATTTTGAGTAATGAAAAATACTCTTTCTTTCTTTTTTTAACAAATTTTCATGCATGTGAGAGATTATTACCTCCTGGGTAAATGGGATATCGAGATGCTAAGATTCAAGGAAGATAACATTACCATGTTTATTGTATTGCTCCATAGGAAAGGAATCTAAGGACATACAGTAACATGAAAAAATTTCAGTGTTTGTCCAACTGATCTGACTTCTCACCAGGCACTGATTATCCAAAGAAAAACAAGCTATGAATAATCAAGCGCCTTATTTCTGTGATGTAGCACCTGGACTTGTTTAAGGAAGAGATGTAATGTTTACAGACAGCCTAAGGAAGCTTATCAGATGCTGCAGGTGGTGCAGTCAGTCTGTGCATGTCATTTGCTTTTCATATAATTGATTTGTAGATGAATCAGCCATAAGAAATTATTTCATAAATTTCATAACTGAGGGCAGTACAAATTACTGAGTAACACTGAAGCAGTTGAAACACTTTAATAATTAATCTCACAAGTTTATTTACTTTCCAGAGTATGAAACTGAGAACTCTGGAAAAGGATCAATCTCCTCTCCAGCAACCACCCACACTGTCCCTCAAGCTCTGTGTTATCACGACCTGTTACTTCACTTCCTTTTGCTGGTATCACCATCTAAATATGATTTACATGTATAAACTGGCAAAACCTTTTCCAGTAATTTAACTCTGTTATTCTGGATAACCTCTCCACTTTCTTGGTTAGATTACTTGCAGTGACTGTAACATGAAGTACAAACCAGGAGTAATCAGTTAGTAAGCTTGCCCTGTTTTTCTATACATCTGCTGCTGCTTATTGCTGACACTTGGAAATGCACACACTTTTCTCTATTGAAGAATGTAACTGATAATTCCAAAACAATGGATAATATTGATAAACAAAATTCTACAAACTAGAAACAAGAATTGAGGAATACATACGATATTTTGGCTTAGCAATACTTCGGTACCCCCTGATTTTTTTTATTTGGTTTTTATATTGTTTGGGGTTTTTCCTTCAGAACTTAACTCTAGCAAATGTCTATGTACTTGTTGCAAAACAATGGTGTGGAAGGATTACTGGGCCAAGATTTTCATTAGAATGAAAATTAGGAAAAACTATTTTAAAATATCAGTGCATGTAGATGACAAACTATTTCGGTATATTATTTTAAAGATGCTTTTTATTTAGTTTATCACTATGAAAATACTGCAAGCATGTTCACAAGTGTTTCTTTCTATTCTTTTCTTCTGGATTGAGGGCTTGGGAATTCAATTTAGTTCAGCATTAACGTTTCCAGTATGTTTATGTTTCCAACAGTAAATCAATTCCTGCAGCATATGATCTTCCTCAGTGTGGTTAAGCTTCAAGTCAGACTAGAACAGGAAACCACTCTTAATCTTACTGGATAGTAATGATCTGTTCAGCGGAAAGGTCAAATGCCTACCAGATCTATCATAGCTTTTCCCCTTCCAATGAGACATTGCTAATAACTCAATTAAGGGACCTTGCAGAAAACTTCCTAAAGTTGTGATTTGACTCCTGTTCAGAAGATCCCATGGAATAGAATAATTTCTGTTCCTCCCTAGGGGACCTTATCCTTAACTTTATTTTTCACCTGCCTTTGCTGATGCTTAAGTACACATACACAAATAAACACAGCATATAAATCTGTATTTACACACATATCCCATCACATGTATGTAAACATATACGTGAACATACACACATATGGGTATCTGTATACGCACAAATATAGACAAATAAATATATATCTATCTAAATATGTAAGAAACTCTTCTACATGTAAGAAATTGTGAGTACACAAAGGTGATAGACTCATATAACTAAGTACTACCTTTCAGACCTTGACTTGAAATTTATACCTTTATTTTCAGATACTGTCCTATAGCATACTTATTCTCTCTTTCATTTTGGTTTATATGTAAGGAACATATATGGGGCTTTCCTTAGTTTTTCCCCCCTCAAAATCTGAGCAATGGTGGAGTAATGTTTTGAAAATCATATGTGAAACTGTGGTCAAGGCAGCTATGTTGACATGTGCTGGTAATGACGACTGGCGTTTTGGCATCACCCAGTAGTGTTTTCTTCTGGCTCATGCTTCTGTAGTTGTGTGTAATGTCATGTGCAACTTTATCAAAAGCTTTTCTGATACGTGTGATTAGTGCTTTCCTTTGCTCAAGAGGCGAATTGGCTGTTTGAGGAATAAAATGGTTGCCTTGGCATGATTTGGGTTTTGGTAAGAGTTTGCAATTAGGCTTGTTCTCATCTTGTTTTATTTGAAGGGTTGACATTCCTTTACTTGCTTCATGTTTACTCACTCTTTCCTTTGGCCTCATGGATGTTAAACTCGGGTGTGTACGTTCCTCCGGAGGTCAAACCTCCTAATCCACCCAATACAGCAAGAGGACCCCTCAACAGCTCCTCAAGGCTACTCCCTAATTCAGTGCAGTATCCTGACAGTTTTCTAATATCTCTAAGGAGGGGGACTCCACAACATCCCCAGGAAACCCTTTGCAATTATTAAGCCCGTTGTGGAAAGCATTTACTTGGCAAAAACAAAGTGAATCAGAATGATCTCGTTCTTCACCTGGCAAACAAAAGCTGTACAAGATACCACCTCCACCTGTCTCATTTTCAGTCCTCTTTTTTTCTTTCCAGATTTAACTTGCAATTGGAGTTTTGACAGATGTGAAAAGCTGAGTTAAAATAAGGAAGCTGTGTTAACTTTAGGTTATAATTCTAGCTGGAAGAAAACATGTTAAGATCATATTTAGAATCCCCAAATTGGTGCTAATTCTGCTGCCAGCACCTCCATGTTTTAATCTATCTGCTGCCAGGAATTCCATCTGTGGTTAGTGGTGTACATAGAGGGCAACACCTATTCCTCTTTTTTATGTGGAAAATAAGGATTTTCATATGTTCTAGGGAACAGCGTTCTGATCATCAAGTCATAGCATGTTTCTAAATAGGCTGTTTTGTCTCTAGTTCTATTTTCATTAGATCATTTTGGATATTCAGTCATAGATAAATACCCTGAACAACAACTACTCTGAAGCTGTTACTCAGCTATTGTTTATATTGCATATCTGATAAAATATTTGGTATAATCTAGCTAACTACAAGAGTGATACAATCTCCCATGATGCACAAATGAAATTCCCTGTGAGGAAAGGTATCCCAAGTTGCTCTTTCTCCTCTGTCTCTGCTGGAGAGGTCAGATAGTAGTTAGGGCTCCCTGACTCCAGTGAAAATCTTCAGCTGAAGATCAGATGTTTTGTGCTGTGAGAACGAAGAACTGGACTTAGTAGACATCAGAGGATGCTAGTAGAAAATAAAAGCAACTTGCCTTCTGAAGTTTAATGCTGTGGCATTTAAAAGTTACTCCTTCAAAAATAAGATGAAAAAAGTAATTTTAGAATTAAATTTAAAAAGAAAGTGCTGTAAAAACTTATTGCTTTGAAAAAATATATGACTTGTTCTAGCATTTTTGCTCACTGCAGTCTACTTAGGCAGTTTAAGTGTATGAAATATGCAACACACATACAAGCAGAGCATAATTTAGGATTCTGTCATCTGTGCCTAATGTCTAGACCAGGTATCCTGTTCAGCTCAGCAGCAAGCCAGCTATTACAGTATACCAACTACTCTGTAACCACTTGGAGCTTGGACAGATTTCAAAAATACTAATGGTATTTGCTTTCCTAGTGTGGAAAGTGACCCATTAGCTCTTCTACTGTATGTAAACAACAAACAAGACCATTTTGGCTATAAACTTGAAGACCTTTGGTTACTTCAGTAAGCTGATTTATTTCATCATAAAAGCGTAATTGTTGGACTTGTTATAAGTAGTAATGGGCTTTTTTTTTTTTTTTTTTCTGTGCAAAGTATATTTGCCTGGGTAGAGCACATGATCAAAAACTTGTATTGTTAACATTTATCCCTGGTTCTTGAAATTATTTGTTGCATTATTCCAGGTAAATCACTTCCTTGTCTTTCAAAAGGCATTTTAACTACTTTTCAGAATATAATATTGATACCTGTAAAACTATTTCACATAATTGAATAAGCAATATTAAAAGTAGGAAAAATTCTTTCTAAATATGAGAAGGTTCAGATGCAAATCCAAACATAACTGTATTGAAACCACCCGTCCTTTATCAATAATATTGTATACTTACATATTCTTGAATCTGGGACAATAGTAAAAGAAGTAATCAATTACTTTAGTTGGAGAAGATAGCCATGATGGCTTCTTCCTTTAGTCTTCAGCATGGAATTTTATTTGTGCCAGTGGAAAATTCCACATGCAGTTCCAAGATTAAGGAGTGAAAATTGCCTTTTAAAAAATTACTACCTGGAAAATGTTCATATTATTTCCAGTGCTGGGTATCCCTCCCTGATATTCACTAGCTCTGGGCTTGCTGCCTTTTATTGAACTTACAAGGGTTCAGTATCATGCCAGTTGCAAAAATTAGGAAACACTGAACACTGTTTACGTATAACTTTTGTCAGGAAGTGCGAGGTGAATGTTACTCCTTTAATTGGATGATTTACAATACAGGAATAACAGCAATAATATCACCACAATAATAATATCACTGCAAGCATAATATCTTGCTTTTTCTATGATATTAGCTCTCACACATATAGTGTTACAGACAGACACACTCTATTCAGCTTTCATTAAAGGCAACATGCATAAATATTAAGAAAAAGACATAGTAGACAAAATGGAAACAAGTATCATTAAGTAACTTCAGAGTGTAAAAGACAGACATAATGTCAGAATCCATTTTAAAAAATCTATTTATAGATAAATATAGTTAATTGTGCCAAAACTCTGAGAATAATTTGACCTATAAAGTTCTTTTGTTACTTGCAGAAATAAGGTTTTCCACAGGTACTAAGATTACCAGTACTTGTCTTTGAATTACCTAGGACAGAATTCAGCTGTATCAGTCTTGTAAATGCTGAGATAAAAGCATTTAGTTTCCAGTGCAGCCCTGGGGGCTGCACACCACTTGCTCTGCACTGCCTGAGGAGTTCATTTTGCTGAAATATAACAGTAAATAAGGGACAGACAATTGCACCATGACCCTTCGGCCCCATCAGAGTGACCACTGCGCTGAAGCAACAGGCCCATCTGACTACAAGTGTTGAAAGCTGAAGGCTTAAACACACCATCTTTTGAGATATGAGCCCACGACAACACTCTTGAATAAAACAACACAGTATATAAAAGAAGTGACTAGGTTTATTTCACCTGACTGTTGCGGTTTAACTAAGTCTGGTTTTCAGCTGGGGGGGAGCGGTTCCCTCTGGGGACCTGGCAGAGTCAAGGCCAGTTTTGAAGACTGACACCCGGTTAGACCACGTACAAGAGTCGAACATGACAATGTGGAAAAGCACATTTAAAAACGAGCAAAGCCCAGCGAAAGGTCTCTCGGCTTCGGGCCTTTGATCAGGTGAGTGCACCAGGCCGGTCTGGCACGGCCTGGTTGGGCCGGGCCTGGCCGGCTATCTCAGCGCGGCTCGCAAAATGAACTTTGTTTCCTCCGGGACAGCGCTGGGAGCGGCCCCAAGGCCAAGAGCGGCTGGGGCCGGGAGTGGCCGCTGCCATCCTCGACCAGGAGCGGCCACTGGCTGGGACTGAGCAGCTGGGATCAGTGTGACTGGAGATAAAAGAAGAGAACTTTTGTTTCTGTACTAGAACAGCTCATCCTTAAGATTGCACCCCAATAAGTTGACATGGCCCATCAAAGGAGCTGTGGGAAAGCTGCATGGCATGGGAGGGACTTTCACACTGCAAACAGATTTTCCTTTTCTGGGTAGCTGATTCACGTGACATTGAAGCCATGAGAGAACTGGTTGTTGTGAAATCTCCATGGCATGGCAAGAGAGACTCCTCTCCATAAGTGAACTGAAGAAAGATTATTTTAGTGTTGGTAAACTGACTGAAGGTTCCAGGTTTTGTCTCTACGTTGTCAGTGGGAACGAAAAGAGGGTGTGAAGGGAGAAGTGTTCTGAAGGTTTATCCTGATTTTTCTTATGATTTTTCTTTTAATTCTGTTAATAAAATTTTTTTTACACCCTATGAAGTTTTGAGCCTGTTAGGCCCTCCTCCTCCTAATACATATCTCACAGCAGTAAATGAGTAAACAGTTTCTAGTGGGTGCACTGGCATTTGCCCATCACTAAACCCACTACATAAATTGGTGCGTTGGCCAGGAAACTCAGATTGGTGACCTGAAACTGCTATGCTGACACAGAACAGAAATGGGATCTTCATATCAATACAGAGGTGATGCATTTTTGATCTTCAAGTCCCTCCAGAGTCCCAGCATCTTTCAGTCTTCTGCTTTTTAGATGAAATCAACACCTCGGAAGTTCCTGTGGCTCTGTGTCTTCCTCCCAGATGTGTGCAGAAAGCATAGCAGGTCAAATGTGACATGTTGACAAAACCCAGAAACTAGCATTCAGAATGATTTTCACTTTTTTTTTATTGCTATAAATTTCGCTTTTAGCCAGGAAGAAGGTCTGGCAGAACTGAAGAACAGAAGTAGATGATTAATCAGAGTGGTCCCTCCAGAAAACCTTGGCAAAACACAATTATGTTACAGAGAATGATCAACTTCTTATGTGATTAATTTTTAAAACTTCAAAATTGGCCTATGCAGAAGATGTTATCATAATTTCTGTATCTGGTAAAAGATGAAGTTGTTTATATAGGGAAAGCTAAATAAATATTAGGAAAACTGGAACAAAGGATCCAAAGAAGTTATTTCTTATATTTTCTTGATAAGAGATAGTAAACATAACTCTAAAGCTGTCATATGGATTTCTATTAAAAAGCCCTGTGTTGAGAAAAAAAAAAAAATAGCCTCTAATCCATTTAACATGGTTCTTTTTCTGCCTTACCTGTAAATTTCAGCAGAGATTTAAAAGATTCAGCTTTCAGTAACAAAATCATTATCATATAATTAGCCTAGAATATGCAGAAAAAAATTAATGCAGAAAAAATTAATTTCCTTTAAAATAATGGATTAGTGGTATTTGAGAGGTGAAAATATTGTAATGTCACGTTTTGTATTAACAAATTATTTGCTAACTAAGATGTCAGAAGTGCTTAATTTCTACTGCATTACCCTAATCGATACAAAAATAACTGCCTATTAATAATAGGAAAATTCAGATAAATGGATATTGATATCTCTGAAAGAGTAGTCTCTCTGAGAGTAGTATTTCCATTTTATTTTGTGTATTTGATTCTTTATCAATTTGATTCTTTAAGAATTAAGACACTAGATAGTCTTCTAGGCTAAAAAGAATTTTAGAGCTCAAGAGTCTCTAACTTTTAAAGTTCCTTGAACATTAAAATACATATGAATGATCTCCATTCATTACTTTGTGCCATAAAAATATCAAAGCAAAATAAAGCACAACCTAAAAGCCTTTATTTTGGAAGATAATCAAAAAAGTCTTCCACAAATATTTGTTTCAGCCTAAGGAACATAAGTGTTAATTAACAAAATAAGGCTCTGGCCCAAGAGTTACACTTGCAAGACATCTTTCTGAGCCTGTGGACTTCTTGTGGTGTCACAGAGAGACTTAAGTTAGAGAGAAGCTGCATCAGGCCCAGTCCTGTTAATGAACTCACTGTGTTGGACCCATGCAGAATCACACTGATATACCCTGAGAGCTCAGGAGGCACAAAGCCAGCTACGCAGCAAAGATTTATTTGCAAGGATCAGAGTCTTAGATGGAGAGCATGTGAATTTTGTTTTATGGCTCATTAATTTTTCACAGCTTTGAATAACACAATGAATAACAAAACGATTAGTTTTACAGCTCCTTGAAAAGGAGAGAGCCATCAGGCCAGGGCTCCCACCATCAGGAGCACAGATTCCTGTTACATGGTGGGCAGGCATGCGGCTGCACTTGCCAGCAGACATCAATTATTTCAGAATTTTACTTTGCTACAGTACAAGGGTATAGCATTTTACAGAGTAACTTGTAGGAATTCTAATGGTTTCTTTTGCCTGTATTTATGTGTTGGGATGTACCTTTAGACAGTTGAGCATACATCCACAAATTTAAGTGGATCTGGGACTTTAACAAGATATGACCTTGAAAGCAGGTAATCTTTTCCTCTGACTATCTAATTTTTGAATTAGAAAGCACTGATTCTATATTTTATTGGATTAATTTAAAATGCTTCATGGTTTGGTTGTTTCCAATGGGAATGTCAAAATGAGGGCAAAGACCACCAGATCTATGAAAATAAAATTCTCTTTTCTTCTATGCCCAGGAAAATTGTTAGTTCCTACCAATGGGCTCCCTCAGGAAAGAACAGAGGAAAAGAGGAAAGAACAGCTATTCTCATTTTTCCTAGCAGTAGCACACCTGGAAAGCTCTGACCTACACTGCAAGCCCTGCTAGGCAGGGCAAGACTTCCAGGATCATGGCAGAGAGAGCTATGGATAACATAGCTGTTCAGAAAGGAGATTAAATAAATGGGATTATCGTTAACAGGATCACTCAGTAGTGCAGAAAACCGTGAATGAACACTCCGATGACAAAGCAAACAAACTCCAAATTAACAATAGGTTGATGTGGCACAGGGTTAAGGCAAGTGGAAGTTAAGATGATAATTGGGATATTTGCCTTTCTGAAACTTAGTTTAATGGAGGAAATTTAATAAACTTTCAGTCTTTAAATATTAGATAAAATATGAAGAAGTGGATTTATTTAAGCTTAAGAGAATTTTTACCAACAACACAGCTAGGGAAGAGCATAAGGCAGGGTTGACAAAGCTTAAACCAATGGGGTAATATAGGATAGGGGAACAATTCAAATAGACCAATGGGGTATTGAGGGACAGGGAACTTTCCAGAACAAGGGGTTGGTACAAGGTAGGATTGACAACTGAAGGGAGGAGGAACTGGGAATGTTTAGGAACAAAGGGTAGAGCTGGGACAAGATTGACGGGTGGGGGAGGGTACAACTTTAGACTAAGCCATTACTATAGGGGCTAACAGAACACACTATTAGCTCCACAGCAATTTCTGGTGGACAACGTATTTTATATCAGTGTTATTGACAAAGAAGAATGTTAAACTTAAATATATTCTAATATATTCTAATATATTCTAACTTTAAACCTAAGCTTTTCAAAAGGGACTGATTAGGTGTAGAACTTGACCAGTTACATATTAAATTTTCTCTTGCTGAATAGCTATATTACATTTGATGCCATTACTTTTGACAAGCAGTTGAAACTCTTGAGTGTGAATTAGGTTCATTGACAGAATGCATTCAGAAACTGCTGTCCCTAAACCAGTAATTTTAACACATCCAACATCTGTATTACATTATATTTAATTTATAAAGAATAATTCCAGTCATTTACAGTAAGAATTGAAAGCAATTTAAAACATATGTCTCATAAACTGTCTGCTATAATCTATGTAGGTTCTTTGCTACAGCACAGATGCTTATGTTCAGAATGCTAAAGAGTGGTTTTAAGCATATTTTTGTATTTAATGAAAATTATAGTAAGTTTGTGTCAGTTCTTTACTTCTGTGCATTTCATAGAACTGACTTGTCTTGGGATAAGCTACCACAATGGCAAATCTTTAGTTGAGCTGGACAAATAAAGTCAGCTCACCTTATGAGAATTGGAAACAACAATTTTTTGTTGACAAATCCATCCGTTCATGAGTTTCAGGCATCCCAAGAGCCATGAAAAATTATCTGTAGTTCTGTGTGTATGATATATACATGTCTATTCCTATGACATATGTCCATGGTAATTCAACAGAATGTGTCATAAAAAATAATGACTTTATCTGATGGCATCTTCAAATATTCACCTTGTGTCCTTACTAGTATGTAATTTTTAATCTATAAAGCTCATTAAAAATTCTTTTTTGATTGTGAAAAATAGGATTTTTCCTGTGTTTGTAGTATAAGCTAGTATCACTATAACTGTGATTCTGTCTTTTTCTAGGAAAAAGAAATGTCATTAATGACACTGGACATAAGCTTATTGAAAATGTTGAAGGAAGAGGCATGAAGCATGGGATTCAATGATAATTATACACTTTCTGGATACTGAGTTTTTTTAATCCTCTTCTTAAGTGGGCAATAGAAAACCTGATCTCAGCACTCTAGTCTAGGTGAACAAAACACAATTAAGTTCTTTGTCCTGGAAGTGTGGGAAAAAGTGCCAAATTATTAAAAAGAGCAATTTAGGTTCTGAGGACTTCAGGGAGCATGTGCATGTGCATATATGTACATATATACAGGTATGTGTGTATGTCACATGTTTTTATACGTATATGTAAATAAATACAAAGGCAGTTACAGACTGAAGCAGAGGGCCACCTCTCTCTGAGATTTTTTTGACTTTTAGTTGTATCACTTAGGGATTCTTCAACTACATCTGGATAACAACCATGGGACTTAATTTTGTTTCCACAATGGGGTAATAAGGTTAATCTGCAACTATTTTGGAGGTACAAGAGAACAAATGATGAGATAAACCTCATCCTTTTCTTAAGAAATGTCACAAGGAGTGTATACATGGAGCAATCCTTGTCCCTCTGATTGAACCTCATTGGTAAAATTCGGGCACTACTTGAATCAGCTGGGATTTGCCTGTTCTAGCCACTGAGACAGGAGACCCTCTTCTGGATTTCACCCTCTAGTAAAGTAAAAATAAAGGAAATGCTATCTCCGTGAGTTTTGCGATGTTAATGTCAGAAATGACAGATTTTTTCTGTCACTTTTGGTTGCAGTTAAGATACTTAGATGCTACAGACAATAAGTGAATTGGTAACTAAATTTCTAATTAGTCGTGTTCCTAAAACAAATGCAACCAAACCTCTCATTAAGGTAGAAAGAGGATAGGAGTCACAGACATTTCATGTGAAAAAGCCATACAAATTAATGATTATCTGCCTGACCTTCCAGAAACATCCTTGCAACATCTATGAGAAACTTACCAGGAAACTGGAATCTAAGTAGTCCCTAAGGTAGTTAAGCATTGGTTGCTTAAGTAAAGAACTCTTTGTTGCCTGAACATTTCCTTTGATTTAACTTGGAAACGTTGCTGGAAAATTATTTGGGTTGGCCTTTTACTGTCCAGTGATTTCTGTGTAATCCACATCTAAGTAAATATGTAATCACAACTGCATAGAATTTTGTTAAAATCTGACTCCAGAATAGTAAAGTATTTGGAGACATTGCTTTTTTACAGTTGAGAGTTATTTGAGGGGGCAAGGAAAAGAAGACAATCCATTCTGGTTCTCAGAACCTTACAAAATATTGTCTAGATGAAATCTGATTCTCATAAAATGAGTACAAATTGAAGAACACTGTGGCAAACAACATGTGAGAGAAACAACTATGAGGAATACAGTAAAAGAAAATTTCAAAGCAATTGCCATTGGAATCCCTGTAATTTGTGGAGTACATCTCTACCAGTGAATACAGAAAGTTTTATTGTCCATGAAATTCTGACATTTCACACTTATTTTACTAAGAATCAAATCAGCATAATATGAAGCAACCTACAAAATCATATTCCATTTAGTCGAAATGCATTTCAACTTTGGTGATGATTCATTACCTTCCACATAGAATAAAACTTTGCACCAACCTCAACAGTTTTCTTTCACTGCCAGCAAGATTATATATTAAGTTCTAGATAAATAATTTTTATAAGCTTGCTTTTGGCAGCCCTTGCAGTGTGAGTGATGTGCAGTATGACACCAGAATGAATTCCTGTTACACATTATAAGACTCCTAGATTCCTCTCCTCTCCTCTCCTCTCCTCTCCTCTCCTCTCCTCTCCTCTCCTCTCCTCTCCTCTCCTCTCCTCTCCTCTCCTCTCCTCTCCTCTCCTCTCCTCTCCTCTCCTCTCCTCTCCTCTCCTCTCCTCTCCTCTCCTCTCCTCTCCTCTCCTCTCCTCTCCTCTCCTCTCCTCTCCTCTCCTCTCCTCTCCTCTCCTCTCCTCTCCCTTTTACTTTTCTGCCTCTTTCATTTCTCTCTTTTCCTTTATATCAAATCTTGCAATGAATTTCAGAGGAACAAGAAAGCTGATAATGAATGTACAGAGATTTGAATAATCAGCCAGTTCCAAGAAAAACATTGGAACAAGTAATCATTGTACTGCAGTGTTATCTGAATTGTCCTTTCCAATTTCTAAGAACAGATTTTACTCTAGTGTACTATGGAGACTATGTAAGTCTATATGAATTTGTCCTTTGAACATATATTTTCAGAAATATAGTGTTATATCACAGATACATACACACACTTATTCAACAGATCAGGCATTACATAAAGGTTGGGCTATTTTATATTTCTATTTTATATATTTTTACTGAAAATTATTTCCAGTCTTCAGTTTTCCAGTGACAAAGATGTTGTCGCTTGAAGAAATGACCAGTATGAACAATTTATGGAAGAATAATACACAAGTATAAAAAGAATAACAGAGAATATGAGCAGAATTGAATTCTGCGACGTCACATAACAATACTAATGAAATTTCTTATCTATTCATTTTACTTCACAATTCAAAAGTATTTCTGAATCTACTCCATTTACTGCTGTGAGAGGTTTCTTTTGCTAGTGACTACATGAACTTGAGTTGAAATCATGATGAACAGTATTTCAAAGCATTTGTTAATTGAAAAACAAAGTATCTGACTTTTTTTGTTTACTCATCTCTTTAAACGGCTAATAGAGGTCTTTCTTTAGACAATATATAGAGGTTTAAGTAGGTCCGATTTTTGCAATTTTCAGCTTGCAATATTCAGATGAGGTTTTCTGCACTCTCTTTGTCAAGAAATGTGTGACTGACACTGATACAGCAGCCCACACATATCAGTAGTTAACTGAGAAGGTGGCAGCGTGTTGAGACAGAAGATTTCTTATAAAGAAACTATGTAAAAGTCTTAATCCTTCTTCCTGTAGAGGTCGGCTGGAGTTTTGCATTTGATTTTGTGGAAACCAAATTGGTCCCCAGTTGAATAGAAAACAATCACTCACTGTATAGTGAGAATTTATATCCTGCGAAAAAGTATACATTATTAAAAGGGACTGACATAGGGGTCACTGAGCAATTTTAGTAGCCTACAGATCATTACATTTATTACTCAAGTTTTTTTTTTCCTTTTATGCAAGAAAAACTCACAGTGACTTCAGTAAGAGTTTTTCTTACTTAAGGACTACAGAACTGAAGTACTTAGTTGAGAAGGAAAGCAACATTAATGACTTCCATATGTTATTGCATAAACCTCTTTCATATGTTTTTGATTTAAAATATTATAAAACAGAAAACAAAAATATTCTGTATAACTTTTGGTGAGAAGCAGAAATGCTCTAAAGACCACGGATGAGAGCAATTGAATTTTAGTTAGATGTGCAGTAATTGTTTGAACCTTGGAAATAATTTCTACAAAATAGTCTCTTGTTCTTTTTGTTCAGTCTATCTGTCTTACATACTGTTTCCATTCTCTTGTCTTCGCCTTAATTATTTCCAAAAACCCTGTGGGGATATTATGTCAGCACTTCTTGACCTCATGTGGTGAAGTTGTCAATGTTGAATTAAGCATTTTTTAAATGTAACCGTATCAATCCCATACACAGATCTTCCCTGCAACACCCTTGATCATACAGTGAGGTGAAAATACATAGGAAAATGGTGTAACTGAACTGCACTGAGAATGTGGGAGCTTACAAAGAAATTAAACTTGTTAAATAATGACTCAAGTGTGAGTACTGTTCAGCTCCTATTTTTATGCAAAAATCCATGATCAGAGACAAAATCCCCTGTCCAAAGATAAGGAATTGCAAATATAGCAAGACTAAAATTCAAAAGAGATGTAAAACCTGTTGCCACTGAATCTGTAAATAATATTTCACTTAGTGAAAATAGTAAACTTTTTTTTATTATTTTTTTTAATAAAACCCATACCAGATTATAATAGGAACTACTCCTATAAGGACAGTTGACTAAAGTGGACTTCTGCTTTGATCTTGCTATCCAGAATTTGAAATTCTCTGGACTCTCTAGCTCAAATTTCTCTCCATGGCCATTACTTGGGTTCCTCTACCAGACAGCTGTAGCCAGACATCATGAAAACAGCTGAAATTTTTGTATGTACTGTATTCAAAATTTAGCTTGTAATTTATCTGGATGTGAACCATGCAAAATAGTGTAAGCCTTGGATCATAAAACAAGCTTTTTCTTCACATTTATTTAATGAACTGTGCTGTGTTATTCTGTTACTGATGAAGTGAGGAAGAAAGCATGGATATGGTAGTCTTCTAATGAACTGTGTTCATACCAGACTAGCAGTTTTCATGCAAACATGCTGTGGCTGGAGATTTAGGTCAAGAGGTCAGGAATTACTCTTTTAGAGAAAAAGAGCCTGACACTGACTGACAAGGCTGTAAAATTTAGTAGCACTTGTTGGAGCACGCATATATAAAACCTGCAAATAATGCAAGCTGAAATGATATAACAGATTCAAGGAACTTGAAACATCTCCAGTCCTCTTCCTTTTTATTGCTATATTTTTAAGAGCATTAAGGAAGACGAGTCAGTAGGATGACAGGAATAGGCAATCACAATTTCTTAATTTTATATTAGAGGCAGATACAAATCACATAAATGTAAAATACAATGTGTAATATACAACATATAACATATATAACACATATAATATACAACACAAAGTATAATATATAATATATTATATATAATATATCATATATCATGTATCATAGATAATAAATATATAATATATAAATAAATATTTATATAATTGAAAATAGAAATGTAAACCTCTAAGTTTTTATAGGAATTTGGTCCTGTTTTCTACACCTAAAAGTAGTAGTAGTTGCTTACTATATAACTAGTTGAAAAAATGTTTATGCTCATCTTCATCCTGCTTACAATGATGTAATTGGAAAATTAAAGGGAAACATTGTATACAGTTTATTTCCTGGGGTAAACTGCAGGGCTATTTTAAACATATATTGTGTCATTGCATTATTAGTGTGAATTACCGTGAGGCTTTTCTAGCACTAGATAAAATGATAACAAATATCAACTATAAAGTACATAACTTGGATCAATACTTTTAAAAAATTACTCTCTAGCCACTATCTGCCAAATCCTTAGCATTTTTTTTTTCTTTTGGTGGCAGAACATTAATCACATTGTGTCAAAGATTAAAGAAATATAACTTTGACAAGAAGGATTTAGTTAAAGGGTGCACATTGTTAACAGAGGTGGTAGTAATAGCATAGGGAGTGTAACATATACACTTGGTCTGGCTTCCAGCTGTTTGGCTTCACAGTTATTATGTGCTCTGTGAAATAAATAAATCTTTCAATAAAAAAGGAAAACATTTTGGAGTCCTTGAGTTACTCTTTTCGAAGATGAAAGAAAAGTTTTCTTTCACTATTAATTTTGAGGTACTATGTATCCTCTCTCAGGTAAATCCTAAAAAATTAGAATGACCAGTGAATTTTGAGTGTGAACCTAGAAGTTAGTTCAAGAAAATCTGCTATTTTTTCCTAGATACAAGCATACTATTTAAAAATGTTAGCTTTCCAGAAGTAAAAACAATTTCAAATGAGTAGTACCATTAATATTATTTCAGAATTCTCTAATCTGACACTGATTAAAATCTAGGCAAGTATAAGAGAAAATTTAAGAACTATAACAGAAAATAAGAGACATTATTTAAGAGTTTAGGTATCTCTTCAGTGTGATCTATGGGCTCCAGGTTGAAATATGAATGCAGAAAGATACAACAAAAACTAAGCAATGAAAATAATTACAGTCTTTCTCTTAAGTGTTTCATTTCAGCAAATGGCTTGTATGTTGGAACAAGACAAAAACACAGTAATTATCCCCATATAAAATACATGGCTCTCTCTATGTGTATGTGTGTGTGTATGCCCTTTTATTCAGAAAAGTGAATTATTATGTCATGATTTTTTCTGTCTTTGCGTCCAGATTTCACATGGACAAAAAATGACTGTCATTTCAGAAAAAAAAAGTTCTTTTTGGGAGAATGTCCATTGCAGAGTTTGGGTT
Source organism: Oenanthe melanoleuca (assembly GCF_029582105.1). Taxonomy (NCBI): domain Eukaryota; kingdom Metazoa; phylum Chordata; class Aves; order Passeriformes; family Muscicapidae; genus Oenanthe; species Oenanthe melanoleuca. The sequence continues at coordinate 34,166,659 of NC_079362.1, forward strand.
TAACCAATGAAGCAGAGCATAGACAATAACTGTCTGAGTTTCTCCATGCTATTCTATCCAATTCAGTGGTATTTCTGCATTCATCTTAGAGCACTACACTTGACCTCATCGTCCTATCTGAGGTGAAGTTGTTCACCACTATGTTCTTTTTATCACTAGCATTGTATTTTTTGGTTCTGTCTTGCTGTTACAAGTTTTCTTGGTAGGCCTTCTGCAATAGTTTTTTACACAGCCAAAAGTTATTTTCTCAGTTAATGTAATTTAGTCCATGTATTAGCAGTTTATTCACATTGTATTGTAAGAAAAAGAAAAGTACATTGATGATCCTGATTCTCAGTCTGGAAAACCACAAATGGAGTCCCAAGCTTGTAGGTGGCTGCTTTGAAGATAAATAACAAAAAAGATGACAATAGAGCTCAGAGTTTTATTCACATGGGTCTAACCATGGGATTAGGATCCAAAAATTATGTGGCTTTTGTCCTTACAGATGGTCTAAAAAACAATTCCTCTTGGTCTAGGTAGTCCTTTTTTATTTTGGTTACTTGTGAAAGTCACATCACTATCACAATTCATGTCAGTGCTCCAAAGGCTAAATTATAAGTGGGCTCACTTGTATAAAGTGCTAGAATGACTTGCCAAAGACCACAGAGGAAGTTTGGGGCAGAAAAAGAACAGAATGTGCATTCCCTACAACCTTGCCCAGTCCTTGAACCACCGGTTCAGCCTTCTCTTTCACTGTTACTGTCATCACTATGGCTCACAGGTTGTCCAATCTGCAGCCACACTTGGATGTTTGAGTTATTAGAGCTGGCTAAGTTTTCTTTGTAAAATAAAAACTTGAAGTATTGAAATGAACTTGCAAAAAAGCCACTTTGGTCAACTGTGAGCACCACTTGAATTCATTAATTATTGCCACTTATGCAACTGAACCTCCTTAAAAGGATTTTTCTGAGAAAGAAAACCAAGTGTTTGATATTTGTAGTACGTAATTTTAATATGGAAAACAGGGCTCAGAAAAAAAAAGAAAAATTCCTCATCTAGAATGACACATAAAATCAGTGGGGAAAAAATTTCTGATAGTGGGGAAAGACATCCTTTCACTTTAAATTTTTAAATGTGAGTGGATCAGTTTACCCATTTTTCATGGGTAAAAACTGATAAACTCTTTTAGATATTAAGAAATGCAAAAATATTGTGTTGCTCTGTAAGGAAGTATGAGAAAAAAATCAAAATAACAATGTTTTATAAGTAATTCCATAAGACTAATTTGCACCTCTCAAGGGTTTAACTTCTTTCTTGTCTTTTAGCTAGATCAAAACAAATTAAACCATTAAATTCAGTAAATGATGAAGAAATATCTTCTAGCAGTAATGACTTAGGAGCTTCTGTTGTAAACAGAAACATTGTTGTCATGCATTTTAAACATCTAAAATTATTTTCTTGGAAGAACAATATTCATAAAATAATAATTTTTATATCTTAGAATTTCTGTAGTTCAAGGGGTTTTTTTGCTTATCACTAAAGCTTACCTCACTTGTTGGCACTTTCCACTGGAAAACTTTGATACGCATATTTATTGAAGTTCACAGTTTTTTGTGTTTCAACTGTCACTAAGGTCTCCTTACACAAGTGCAGAAGTATGCAACAATGAGAAATAATGGCAAGAAAACTCTTAGACAAACATTTCTAACGCTGCAAGAGAGTTTGATCTGGCATGAGAGATCTGGCATAAAGGTTCAAGTCATGGGGTTAAAATGGACTGCTTTTTTTTTTCCCTAAACTCTTTCCCTTCTTCTCAGTGATACCATGAAACTAAATCTACCACCAAACTAAAACATTATGCCACTGTGTCACTGAATTAATGTACACCTGTATTCCAGGTACTGCTGCAGCTATGAAATGAGCTGCTCTTACTTTGTGGGACCAAACTTCATTAATATTTTGAAGAATTATGCAACTAAGGTAACTAGTTTAAAAAATAATTTCACTTTTTTTTTTTTTTTTTTTTTTTTCAGTTTACTAAAAATTCATCTTGGACTTCTGGCCAAGATAGATCTGTTGGATATTTTTTGAAGGGTCTACAAGTTACACTAATTTTTCACATCCTCACTGAAAGCTCAGGTTTAGAGGAAAAAAAAATCCACTTTACCAAGTGGGAAGACAGATAAGACTGCCTTTGCAGTTTTTCTCTGAGGGAAAAATCAAGGTCACTCACTTTAATCAGCTGTGACAAATAGAGTTTGGGCATGAATTTTAGCTGCACATTGCCTGCTTGCAGCTAATGCAGAGGCCGCCTGGCACCAAGTGAAATGACTTTCTATCTTCTCTTATCTCCTTTTCTACTTTCTAGAACAAAGCCAAACAAAGTGTCCTAAAGCTGCTTATTTTCATCTGCCTGATGAGAAAGAACCAGAAGTATTAAAGAGCTAGAAATACTTGAAAAAGTGGGTTAGGAGCAATCTTATGCTTTTCATTTACTGTCCTGTATTTCATCCCAGACACTAACAGTACTTTTGTGAATGGGCTTAGGCACGTGTAAGAAAATCAGAATGGTATGAATAGGAAATTTATGAGCAAATCTAAATTGAAAATTTATAGGCATATCTCTGGGAAAGCACTTCAGCAGTGCATATATCTCCTTAGATCTGAGACACAGTTCTGCACAGGGCTCTGCTACCTTCCATGTTCCCCCCATTCACTGTACAGAACTCAGCTATTGCCTTACATCCTTTCTTCTGCAAGAAGATAATGAACTCCCCCATGGTAAAATATACAGATGTGAAGAGGAAACAGCCTTTGTGTATCTATATATATATATATACATATATATCAAAAAGCGAACTACAGTGACTTTTTTGTGATTTTACCACTCTATTATACTCGATTCTTCTTTTGTGCAAAAAACCTACTCTAAAAAGAAGTTATTTTTCAAAAATTGACACAAGCATCTAGACAGCTAGACATTCAGAGAAGAACAGTACTGACTCCAGCAGGATTCGTGTGCATAAACACTGTTGTGTAGCTGAACTCTATTATTTAGCACCAGAATAGTTAAGGATATACTCGGAATGTCTTGCAGTTGAAGCTGCCTAAATATGTTTGAATTATTAATGGGTTAGCAAAGAAAGCAGGAGGGGTTACTAAAGCATTTCTTACCCTGTTCAAGTTGTTTATCAAGTTCAGCCAAAGTTAAATGTTATGTTCAATGCACTTCAAGTTTTATAGGTGGTATGGGGATAGATACATGTAGAGCTCTGCTACTTTGTGCTTGTATTCAGCAACTGCTAACCTTCTTTTTTCTCATTATCTAAAGCTGGTCTCCACGGGTCACAACTATTTGGGACACATACATTTAGCAACACTCCTATGTTAATATGGTTCTCCAGAGATCACAGCTGGGACACAGCGTTTTTGTAGCTGCTTATGATTAGATTAAGACTGTTCTCCTTCCAACCTTTGCTTCTTATGTCACTGTAAAATCATGAAGCCTGCTTTTGCAACTAATGCCCACTTAAATACTGGAAACATCTCAAGAAGATTATGGTTTCTTATAGTTTTCTTCTTATTTTGTATCTTATTGCTTGTTATAATTTGGATTTTTAATATTTATTTTTAATTACTCTTCCTGTCATTTAAACAATTTTACTGTAAAGATTTTTAAATCACTCTTAATCCTGGAGGAATTACAAAACAATATGTTCACATCCCCCTCCTCTTGTTTCCTTATTGTGAAAAATGAAAGTATCTTCATCAGTGCATTCATACTAGAGGGTCCCATTTGCTTAAAGCAGCCATCCAATTTCCTTGCATAACAACAATTTAACCCACTTCAGATGAAATCTGCTCTGCAACTGTAAACTTACTAAGTACTGCATGTGCCCTGAACCCACTTATTTTAACTGATAAAGACGATAAACATAACAGATTAACATCTTTACAACTGGTTTAAAAAGGGTGTGCTGCCTAAGGAGTGTGGAAGACTCTAATTTCCCTGCACTGACACTGCTAGATTCCAAAAAGGATTTCCAATGCCTGAAAGTGGGCTTCTGGGCCAGTAAAGATGAGGACTGGGAGTCCAGAATCTGAAGATCCCCTTCACCAGAGAGAGCCTCTTGTGAGTTTTGGTTCTTGACTTGCTGTGTCTAGATTTGACCCTGCTGTCCAATGTGCAGAGTTGTATATATATGCCCACTCTTTCCAACTGGTCATGTTCCTCTGCTTTCAGTAAGTGGTACACTATTTCTCTCTGTTCTCTCTGTTTGCAGTATTCCTCATGGCTGACCCCAATAGGCAAAGCTCTTGTCTTGTGATAGGTGTAGTGCAACCAGTTTTCTGTCTCCTGGTTAGACAGGGTACACCCAAATATCTGTAAAGGTGGACACATATTGTGTGCTGAGTGAAGATACATAGTGGGTGCTATTACATGGGGGTCATCTATGCACTCTATCAGAGGACAAACCATGTGTAAAGGTATCAGTTCCCTGGCACTAAGTGAAGGCATGATATTTTCTATTTAGTAAAGAAAACAATCTTGAATTAATATTGCTCAAGCACATTGAGTGCTTGCAAGGATTCTTAGGTGAAGCTTTTAGTTTTATTCTACTTAGTGTTGTCCTTGCTAAGATTCTTTAAATAATTAGTTGATTAGTTGCTTTGCTTTTCTGGAAAAACCTGGAGAAGAGCAGAGAAATTGTGATGCCTGTCATATTGTGGAAGACTCTCAGAATATCACATGTGAAAAACTAGCTGTGGCTTAACAACTCGTTTATTAATAACTACCTCGTGCAAGCATTGTGATTGTATCTTCCTGTTGAGCTCTGAGGAGGGAGATGCAGGAATGGGGTCAGTGAATCACATGAGGTTGATGGCAAAGCCAGCTGTTTGGGGTGCAGTGCTGCTTTCAGGGGGAGCAGACTGACATCCCGTGCCTGCACTGCACGTACCAAATCAATGGCCCCCAGCTGTTGCATGAGCTCCATAAACAGCTGAGCTGCTCTCCAGCTCTTCTCCTCTTCCCTTTTAATCGCCCAGCTGTGAGTATTCATGCAGACAGTTTTACTGATGTAGAGTTAGTACTGTTTTTGCAGGACAAGGCTCTTAGCATGTCACAGCCTCCTAATGGGTGATACTTTGTATTTAGGGATTTTGGTCAAATTCCTTTCTGTGTTCCTCCCTTCTTTCCTTCCCGCTAGTCCATCTTTATGTTTATAATATCCACATTTGAAGAAAAAATAAATTATGACATAATTGCTGAAAACTTGCTTACTTTTAATGTTTGGTACAGTCATAGCAAGAAAGTACATTTAATATATATATATATATATGAATCTAATTTTTAATGACATGCATTTATTTTATAAGTTTTGCAAGATGTTCCTGTGTAATGGATGGACACATATGGTGCATATACAGTACATGGAGTATGGAACTTTGCTGAGTTCTTTTTGACACTTTAGCTGGCAGCTGATTCTTTAAGCAATTTTTAAAAAGACTGTCTTCATCCTATCTGTTCTTCAAAATACTGGCACTACAAATGTGCAAACAGTGATAAGTATTAAATCACTAAAATGGGTATTATGTATTTCTTTGAAGAAGAAATTCACTCCAGAAATTATAGTTAAAAAGTAATTAAAATTTAATCCAATGTAGAACAGGGCTAGTCTCACAGCTGAACTTTGTAGGTGTTGAGTTTGTTCATGATTTTTATTGGTTTCCAACTGGTCTTCTTTTTGGATATAATTTTTATTTTTATTTCCTTCTTCAGTATTGCTGAGAACTTTCTCAGCTGGCTTATTTCTGAGTAGGGCCCTAAGGAGGGGCTTTGACATAGCAGAAAGAGGTGATAGCTGCACACTTCACATGGTGGCCACAGCCTTCAGAATAGGATTTAAGACGTGTAGTGAAACCTCTGTAGCTGTAACAGATTAAAAAGTAAATCTTGATGACCCAGCAGAGCTACCAGCTCACATGATCCTTACATTGCAGCATTTGTTTGTTCACATTTCCTAAAATCCTAACTACTGAATACCTGTGATTGAATGAAAATTTCAACTCAGCATATAAATTTCTAACCTCCGTTTTTCCACTACCCATCTATGTCTTCTCCCCAGTGTCCTAGAATTAGCTCCAAGGTTTGAAACTGTGTAGTGTGTAGTAAGAAAATAGTAATTTAAGAGCAATTTATCAAAACCCTGTGTTAGCTAATACCAAATATTATTTATTTTAGTTCATATTTTTAGATCTTTCTCATGAATATTTTTATAATGTTAAATTTTAAATATATTATAGCACTGAAAAAAATATGTTCACATTGCACATGGGTATTTAATCTAATTGATGGTTATTCCATGAAAGATGAAGGACTTAAATCAGAGATGGATGTCAATGATATTGTTTGCATCAGTATAATCAGTTCAGCATTTTAAAACTGGGAGAAGTCTAGGTAAACAACAAGTCATCATAATGACATTTTGTACAATGAACTGAGAAAGCTGATAATTGTAACAACTGCAATTGTATTCAATTTAATTTATAATGTTGAATGTATCCTTTTAATATCATCATAAGCATTGATTTGATATAGACTGGGAAAACAATTAGAGTTCCTTCAGACTCGGAGTTTTTTTTTACTCCATACATTGCTTCACTCTTGCTACTTTAACTAAATCACAGGCTTTAGAGGAAGTTTTTCCTGTCAGTCTCCTACTTTCTTCACTATTGCAGTGCAGGTGCAGAACTTCAGATCTCCAAAAGGTATATTGACAGTAAATCCGCAGAAAAATGTAGAGTACATTCTAGAACATCAAGGCCATCTTTGATAATTTAGAAATGCCTTGGTATGAGTCTGGACTTCAAATTTCAAAGGAATTATTTCTAGTAGACAGAGTTGTTTTTATTTTCTTTCTTCTTATTCTCTCTTTTAATTTGTGCACAATTTCTTTATGAATCTCTATCAGATTAGAGAAGCTCTTTGATCTCTAGGATTTACAGACTATGCACCTGGTGTTTGCTGATCAAGTTTTGCAAATGGTAATAAACATAAGGCTTAATTTTGCTTCTGTATCTTTTCTTTGGGGAGAGGGAAGGAACGGATGAAGGTGCTTTGCCAACTTTAGAACAATTGGTTAAATTTGAATGTTGAATGCTAAGTTGCTGTAAGACTTGTCTTACTTGTCACATCCTAGAATGATTCTTGAATGTTCATAGAATGAAAATTTTCACTCTTACAAGTTGTTACTTTAAAGTTTGTTGCATTTGTTGGCTATTTTTCTCCCCTTTTTTTCTTTCCAGCAGAGTTCCTCTTGATAAATTTCTTTCTCTCCTTATATCTAATAATAAAAATATTTTGGAAGAGAAAGATGAACTTCTTCACCTATCCAAAGTTTTGCAAATTTGCTAATAAGTTTGCTATTTCCTTCCAGCTCTTCAGCTGACTGTAATTTAGTAATAACCTTAAAATCCCTGTGAAGTGAGTGGTCAGTTCCTAGAAAAGGATAGAAATCAGCTGCCACTTCTTTCATAACCCTATAGGCTTCAGAACAGGGCTCTGCTATTCTCCCAAACACTGGTTGATTGTGAGGCCAGGGAAAATGAAAACAGTAAAATGCTATGTGAGAGAGAAAGAATACACTCTATTTCTTTTCTTTTTACTATTTTCTTTCTTTGTTGTCCTTTTACTCTCTCTCTGATGCATTTTCCAAAGTGAGAAATGTATTACTGTGATCAGAAAACTTTAGGTAAATAGTACTTTGAAAATATTTTAGTTCTAGGGTTGAGTAAAGTTTTAGTAAAAAGGCTCTGATATTTGGTGTTATGAATTCCCCTTGTTAGCATCATGTAAAGCTGTGGAATCTTCTAGAAACCAGCATTCTAATCCATAAGATAAATATTTTTTAGTTCTGTAAGCAATGCTGTGAATGAGAACATATGGCTGAAACAAATGGTAATAATACACTTTTTTCACCAGGTTATATCAGCATGAAATACGTGTTCTGTCATTTATAACAATAAAGGAATTTGTTTTATTAAAGAGTTGTTTATTCAGACACGCTATGCAGCTGCTAATGTCAGTTTATCATTGTGATCTTGTTTTGCTCATTATGTGGCAGCTGGAGGTTTGCTCTCCACAGGCTTTGCAGAGGTCAAAAGAAGCCTTTCTTGTAATTTGAAAGGCTGTATTCCTTAAAACAAGCTTGATATCTTTCAGAACATGGTCTACTTTGCTAATACCAGACTACTCTACATAGACATATACTTCAGATATGTTTTCTGATGAGATTATATATATATATATATATATGAATCTTTATACATAATGCAAAAGATGTATTTCCTATGCTTATCCATTTTCCATTCTGATTTTCCCATGGACTCTTAAAGATCTGTCCATCTTGTCAAACACAATTTAGAGTTTGAGTTTATTGTAATGAATTAAAGTGGTAAGGTGAAGCAGAAGGATCAATTAATTACATGACTAAGCAACTTCATTTGTATTTTTTATACTTTTTTTCCTTATAGATTTGAACTGTAACTGACTGAAACTCATAAAAAATTAAAATGTTTCCATTTATTTCAGAAAAAATCCAGTTTGGAAGAATTACTATGTGTGATGTCAGTTCCTTTCAGAACTGGAGACTTAATGAAGAGGTGAAGGATTTATCTAGCTAAAATGGGAGGTGAAAATGAATGCATTTTATTATCCTGATTTCTTTGATAAGAGTCTGTGAATGCTTGTGTGTATATGAAAAGTAAATGCTATTATTTTTAAAGGTTACTTGCAAATGAGAGAGACTTTGGGTTTTGTTTAGGAAGCAGATGGAGCTTCTATAATTTTTTTCACTTCTCACATTTAGAAAGATCAGAGTTTGACATTTTTACTTTTTATTTTGCCTTAAGGGCAGGAAGAACTGGAATGAGGTGTATCATAGTTTTGTTTTGCCCAGATGGAATAAAACATGTAGGCTGAAGGTGCTCATTTGAATGTAACCTGTAATTTCAGTGTAGAAAAGAGTGAATTTCCAATTCAATTATTAAGAAAGGATTGTTTTACTCCTCAGGAATTTAGAAGCTGATAGGATCAGTTGTTTGCATTAGATTAAAATGTATACTTATTTGAAAACCTCACACAGAGTATGTTTAAGTCTGTATTAATTGCTTTGAGATGAATTTTGGTGTAGACTTGATAGAATTTTCACAGAATTATGATAACAAGGGGAAAGAAGAAGCTTTTCTCCCATGCAAACATCAATCATCTATCCCTCTCTCCTTGAACTTCATTTGTTCAGCCCATCAGGGCCAAACTCTTACATACTATAACAATTTTCAGCATTTTCCATCTCTTCTATTTTGAGTTGTTTGATTCTGTTGAGTTAGTTGTAAGTCCTGGCAAGAGTTTTAAAGATGACCTTTATATTTAAACTGTTATGAGGAATATGTCCTCAAGGAATTAAGCACATACATTCAGTGTAACACTTGACTGAGACACTCCTCATCATCTCCTAAAACCTCTATCTTTGCCCCCAGTTTAACTTCTAGAGAGTGAATTAACTTGGTGACCTAATGACTCAGTTTTTTAATAAACATTTGGATACAATGACATAAACCATCAAGACAGGCTTATTGCCAATAAAAAGGTTTCTTGAGATAAAGTTTATATATCAAAAGCAGCTGGTTTTCGAAGACATGCCTCTTTCTAATTATCCGTGTTACTGAAATCTAGACAATAAAATAACAGATATGCTATCCTATATAGTAGAATGAAAATAGACCTAAAATATTAATGTTCTTTGACTTCCAAGAGTGGAGAGCAAAAAATATATTTTTAAAATTTAATTAATATTTAAAAAACATATTAAACAATTCAAATTTATTTGTCTTCCAGCTTTAACAGTGTGAGAAAATAGCTTATATTTTCCTGATTCTTATTCTTACTTTTAAATAAATGATCTATTTTTCTTCTTGAGACACAAAGTTTGCATGAGGACAAGCATAATTTTTGTTCCAGGTCCACATTTATTCCAAGTATGTGACTCTAATGATGTAAACCACATAGCAATACATAACTTGGATTAACATTTATGGATCCTTCTTAATAATAAACATATCCTACATTTCATTATGCACATTTTTTTTATTTTTATAGGCATCATTCATTATTCCTTCAATAAAGCAATGGAGGGAACAAACAGTTTCTTTGTTGAACACTATTTCATCTGGAATTCTGAGCATACATTTTTTAAACATTGTGTTAAATTGTTTAGTAACAGATGTCTCTAAACCAATTGAAGAACCTGTATTTGGAGTAAAATTGTTCTTCAAAGAATACACAAATGTTACATTTTTTGGACAAATTAATTCACTATTTTAAAAGTGCGTACATACTAACATTCATGACAATGATTAATCAAGTTTACATAAGAGTTTTAGTGTAAAAGATCAGTCATATTTATCAATCTTGTGCTAATAGCATTCCTTAGTATTCCAGCTCTTTTATGTCCCTGTCTTAAGTCTTTACTCTGGTAAACTTCTCACTCATGTGGGTTTGTACTCATGAGTGAAAGATTAGCAATGAACCCGACCAAAATACAAATTCTGTCCCCCTTTTTCTGATTTTTTTCTTAGTAACTATACAGTTTTAGTTCTTCTGGAGACTCTGATTAACTGCAAAAGTTCTGAGATTACTTTTTTTTTATGAAGGAGAAGGGACTTAGCAACTTATCCTTCTGTTTATGAAACAGTATTTTGAAACGAGGCATCTTACACTGTGTATATGTTTCTATATTACATATTGGCTTTACAGTCAAGGAGTCTCCCATTATAATGTTAGATGTCTATGTGCTCTTGGAAGTCCAAGTTCTGTACGTGCTTCACTCTGTCCATAACGACGTTCTTAATGACATAATAGTGTATGTGCACATTTAAAAATTTTGTGGTACTGAAATGTAATGCTGAAAAAAACAATCTGTTATTTTATTTGCTTGTTGATAGACTCACATAAGCTGGACAGACAAAAAAAAGCCAATAAGCTACATTTTTAAATCAGTCTTTTAACAGGTCTGAAAAAAACTTTTCACTTGTATACTGCTGTCCTTGAATTTAATAGGTTGATGTTAAAATTAGAGATCTAACAACATAACAACAGGGGGTTTCAAAGGAAATCTGTCTCTTCCATCTCTGACTCCGTAAAGTACATTATATAGTACTGCTGATTTATAACTAACAGCTCTTAGATCTTTTAACTAGATTCATTGTGACTTGGGTAATTTCCAGTATCATTGCAATACAGTAAAGAGTATCAGTAAGTAATCAGTAATGTTCTTAGAAAACTTTCTCAGGCAACTATTATTATTAAAATATTGTTATGCATCCAGTACTATCAAATAATTTCTATTAATAAAAATCTTAAATGTAAATGCAGCTGCTTTTTACCTGGCTTCTGCTGTTAGTATCTCAGAACTTACTTGAGAGAAACTCCCCTTTTGTTATAAAAGGAAATTTAAGTTGCAGTATCGTTGATACTTATAAAAATTAGGTGAAATTTACTGTCTTCAGAAATAGTTCTTTGTCAAGGAAAAATTATTTTTTTAAAGTAACTAGGTAAACCCTAAACTGGTAGTCATAACAAACAAATGGAAATAAAAATGTGTTTTTGATAGCAGTGTCTTCTCAGCACAATTAAAGCAAGAGACAAAACATTGTAAACAACTTTTTTATCTGCCAAAACAAGTTCAGAGCAATTATCTTCTTTTATTGCAGAGGACACCACAAACAACCAAAGCAGTACAACTTTGCTCTTTGTATTTTCTTCACATGTTAGAGATGCCATCAAAACCAAACCACAAAAAAATCAAGCAATAACCAGCAGAACAGAAGGAGCAAACAGCCTTTTAGGTTTTGATATTTAAAAGAAGAAGGAAATAATTTTAAACAATTTGGCTTAAAGTATATATTTTAAAACATTTATTAGTGATTGTGTATTTGACTAAAATTTGTAGATATTGTACATTTTAGAACAAAAGTACTTAATTTACTTTGAAATTATATTCAATAGAAAGTTTAATGCATGAAGATAAAAACAGAAAAAAATGCTTTGAATACATAGAAATATAAAACTTTATGCACCTTTCCAGATAGGTAAGGCAGCAGTTAACCCTGGCAATACTAAGGCAGGCTGGGGAGTTCAAACAAGAATGTCCTGCCTTTAACTAACTTCAGTGTCCCTGTTGTACCTTCCCTACAGCAGGAGCTCAGTGCAGAAACAACTCCAGGCACTTGGGCCAGAGGCACATGGGCCCAGTTCAATTTATTATTGAACTCAGCTGCACCATATCACGAATAAACAGATGAGTATGAGAAAGAGATGCCAGCCACAGCAAGAAGAGAAGAAAACAACCAAGAAATGGCAATGGCATCCTGGCCTGTGTCAGCAATAGTGGGCAGCAGAAGCAGGGCAGGGATTGTGTCCCTATGCTTGGCACTGGTGAGGCTGCATCTCAAGTTCTGTATCCAATTCTGGACCCCCCAATTTAGGAGGGATGTTGTGATGCTGGAGCATGTCCAGAGAAGGACAACAAGGCTGGTGAAGGGTTTAGAACACAAGTCCTGTGAGGAGTGGCTGAGGGAGCTGGGTTATTTACCCTGGAGAAGAGGAGGCTCAGGGATGACCTTCATCACTCTCTTCAACTTCCTGAGAAGAGATTTAGCTGGGTGAGGTTGATCTCTTCTCCCAGGTAACCAGAGACAGGACAAGAGAACACAGCCTTTCCCACTGGCCTTCTGTGCCAGAGAAGTTTAGGCTGGATTTTGAGAAGTTCTTCACAGGAAGAGTGACTGGACATTGGAATGGGAGATCCTATTCCCCCAGGGATCCACGGGGGATCTCCCATCCCCAGGGATATGGTGGAGTCACTGTCCCTGGAGGTGTTCAACACTGGATGCAGCACTCAGTGCCATGGTCTGGTTGACACAGTGGTGTTAGGTCACAGGATGGACTGGATGATCTCAAAGGTTTTTTACAACCCAGTTGTTTTTTAGATTCTATGGATATTAACATATAATTTAAATGTTTTTAAACTTATGAATTTACACACTAGTTGTGGTCCATTTATGTTGTCAAATGCAAACAAAAAATTTCAGCAGTGCTTTGAACAAAACAAAATCACAGTAAAACATTTATCGATAACTGCTGTCTGAAAAATAGTTATTTTTTACTCTTTGTTTTTACTCACAGTTTTCAAAACCTGCAAATGCAAATTAAGTAGAGTTAGACATGCTGTGGAAGCATTTCTAGCCAATGTTTTCTGAATTCCTTAGAATTGTGTATTTCTGCACCTGTGTATTTTCAAATAATTGAGATTTCAACTGTATGAAAATAGGCACACTTGTAAAAAAAGGAGAAGAAAACTGGATTTTTTTTGGTGCATATAATCAATCCAAAAGAATTGTTGAAATGGTGCATTATGTATGTAGTGTCCTAGTAATTCAGAGGCAATATATATGCTAAAATCACATGGGAGTAGGACTATGGATATCTAACATAAAGCAGTAGATAAAAATACACAGGAGAAAGCTGAAATGTAGTCAAGTGTACCCAAAAAAGGCACAGTGGAGTTTCCAAGAAATGTGTGGTTCTATATCATAACAGTCCAGCTAACTAAATAATTCAATACTTTCACTTCTTTCTTATGCAAATGAATGTGCATGAGAAATAATATAACAGAACTTATATCTAAGTAAATGAATTTTGAAGTAAAATGAAGTAATTTGTAAAAGTGAGTCTTCTAATCAAATGTCAATACTGTAACATATCAAAAAAAAAAAAAAAAAAAAAAAAAAAAAAAAAAAAAAATTTCCTTACAGGCAACCTGGGATGGTACAAAATTTCCATTTCTACTACCTCTTCTAGTTATGCAAGGTAATACAGTTTTCCTTGCGAATTTGAGCGAACTCCTGTGTCTTTTACCAAGCAGAGTTGTGAAAGTGCCAAAGGCATAGCTACCAGCTCCAAAATAAGGTGTCCAGATTTCACCCTGAACCCTGCATTTACAGATTCAGTGTCTGCAGCACACTGTTGTGATCTGTCCATGGGGTCTGTGGGTAAGGGCAAAACACTTTTGGGGTCCAGGTTAATTACTGGGTTGTTCTGTGTACTCTTATCTGCTCCTCTAAATCTAAATATTGGAAATTGTCTCTCTCTGAAGAAATGCTGCTTTTTGCTACACCAGCTTATGCACAGCAGGCTTCAGCATACATAAGTGTATGTATTAAGCACCCAAATGTAAACATTGATGCCCAGTCTGGGTTGCTAAGTAAGAGAGGCCAGGACCCACATCCTGGCTCCAAAGTCAAGTAGCAAAGTCTGGGCTAAGTATGTGCATCTCAGCTTTTCCTTTCTGCAGGTAGATCCCCTGAAACTGGACAGTCACTCTATAGTCTTCCCAGTTGGAATGGTCTCTGGAGTTTGCTATCCCCAAAATTATATTTGGGAAAGCACAAGCTGGTCTGAGACAAAACAGTGCCAGGAAATATCCTAATGACAAAGCAGTTCAGGCAGGCAAGCAATGGAGAAAACTCTCACTCTCTCTGTGTTAGCACTCACATGATGATTTTGGCCTTTGGGAGCCTTGAAAACTTGTAAGGTTGCGGTACTCACTCAAGGCAGGCCCTTGTGAAAAGGGCAGCATCTGTTAGTTTGCAATTACTTGATTAAGAGCTGTTTGGACCTTAGTCTAAATGATGATCTTGTTGGAAAGAAAAGAAATTTATGCCTACTGAAATGCAGATATATAATGAAAGAGAATAAAATATTTTCCGGTGGTAAAGCAGATTTGAATATATTTCTAAACCTTGTATGTCAATTCTAGAGGAGTTATCTAGTCACCATATTATGTTAGGAATATTTTCCTGGGTTAATCTGATAAAATAGGCCTCAGTTCTATTTCTTTAGCAGGTCTGTAGCTTCAAATTTGTAGAAAATTTCATCAACATTAATGGGACTATTCACATTTTCAAAGTTATGAAGGTACTACTCAGTATCTTCAGTATATACCTCTCTCTGCTCACAGCATCTTTTGAAATTATCAGTTGTACTTCAGTAGCAAGTACTGTGCTACTTAAAACAGAACTGGAAAATTAAACCCATTTATGATGCTCCCTTTTTCCCCTGCCCCTTTCAATAATGGAGGAGCACTAGGAGAGATTATAAATTGGAATCACAATTTACTGAAAATAACAATAATCACAATAATCGTAATAACAGTGTACAAAAGAGAGAGGGTGTTTTATCCACAAAAGGGTATTCGCCACTAAATAAATGAGAGTTTTCATGGCCTGCATCTATTCCCCTTCACACCCCTTCAATCCAAGAAAACAATGAGGGCTGCATCAAACAAACCCCCTCGAGAGCTAGATCATCCCTGCTGCCCGACGCGCACTCCTTGGATGAATCCACTCCATTGGCTCCACCCTGTGCAGCTGCCCCCAGCACCAGCATCACTCCATTCACTCTGCTGGGGCTTGGGCTCACACAGCCCTGTGCCCTGTGCCCTGTGCCACTGCCACTGCCACTCTCTCCCTCTTCTTTTTCTCAGAGTGGCATCTTGGGCTCGCCGCTGCTGTCTTTGAGCACGGAACACGAAAGCTGTGGATCAGAGGAACAGGAAAAGGAACCACCTGTGGCAGAGAGGGGTTAGGCCTGCTGGAGTGACCCAGTGCCTTTTCCTGCAGAGAGCCAGGCAAAAATGGCCAACTTCCCATTTCCACGCCTGGATTCTTTTCCTATGGAAAGCTTGCTTCCCCAGCAGTGACTTGTGTGGTACCAAATAGACAGCACTAAAAGCTCCAACTCCCTGTCCCTGTACCCAGAACAAGTCCGTATTGTACAGGTTCTTGACACTGTGTGTCTGGATAGTCAATCTCATAAAAAGAATAAAGAATATTCTTTCATCCAGGCTTGTTAATTTGCATTCCACGTTCAAGATACATGAGCCTTCTCTTCAAATAAGAACATAGGATGTGATCTGAAAGTCATGAGCAAAACTCACAAAATATCACACCAGATAAGAGCAAGTGTTGTACAGATATTTTTGTGTAAAAGGAAGGGAACTGTAAATATTTCTGGAAGAGAACAAAACCACAACATGCAACAGAGAATTTACATGGAACAACATTCTGATAAAATTAACCTTACTACAACAATACACATGCTATGACTACGAACTAGTTTGTAAGTATATATAAAGAAAAAAAATTACTATTGTTGTAGTTTTTGGTGCTGATTTCATTTAAGTGTAAATTGTGGGGGAAAAAGCACTACTTTTCACTCCAAAATCATACAACAACTGAATGACTTGATACAACACTGAATAGATTTTTAACTCTTCTCATTTTGCACATTGAAATCTTCGTCCAAATAATATGTAATGTAGGTATTTCTTTTCCTCATCTTGAGGACTGCTTAACAGTTTTCAACATTAAAAATATCTCTAGGCACATTTTTAGCCTGGTTTCCTGAGGAAACAAGGCTTAGGCAGTCATGCTGTCTGTGTGTCTGTGCTTCTCTCACTGGTACCCTGGAGTGCCTTGGACAGTTTCAACAAAATTTGACAGACATGGAGCTTTCAAAGATATTAAGTTCTTTCAACCAGCCTGCACAAAATATTGCCCTGGGGCCTCATTCAGGCTCCAGAGCTATTTGTTTGATCCATCAGAGTTGAGTTGTTCTGTTTTGGATCACCCAGCAGCCAAGAAATAGCAACTAGCCAGACTCACAGAGAGCTGCTGGTCAGTTGGCACGGCTGCATTTCCACAAAGCCACAGTGCATGATACTTCTTGCTGAGCTAACAGGTCAAGAAAAATTTGATAGGGGCCTGACAAGTTGAGGGCAGATTCATGCAGGAATATAGACATGGCTGCATAGAACTGTAAAGCACTGGGTTTTTAATCATTCTATAAAATAAATACTAAGGAAAAAGCCCCAAACCACATAGAAACCCATTTAAAAAGCCTCTAGAATTTTATTTCCCACAGAACCACTTAAGTGATGAAACAATCATGGGGTTCAAGACTCACCAACATCCAAATACGTGCATAACACATATGCACTCATTATCTGAAAGCTACAGAAACAGACACACACATCCAGAATGCATGTGAGCATGTATGTGCATGTAGATATATTTATCTGTCTATATCTATATCTATATCTATATCTATATCTATATCTATATCTATATCTATATCTATATCTATATCTATCTATATCTATATCTATATATCTATATCTATATCTATATCTATATCTATATCTATATCTATATCTATATCTATATCTATATCTATATCTATATCTATATCATCTATATCATCTATATCTATATATTTATATCTATCTATCTATCTATCTATCTATCTATCTATCTATCTATCTATCTATCTATCTATCTATGCATGCTTGCATATGAATGCACTGACCCTTGCATCTTCATAAGCTGATGGACATAGTCCTTATAAAAACCTCTAAATTCTGTGCTCTTGGTATTTCCAGCACGTTTTGGCCCCACAGCACCCAGTTGATACACTACTAGATGGTGGAGCACAGTATTTGGCTACTAATATAAGGGTCAACTCTACCAATTTTAACCAAGTTTACTGATTCAGTTTTTCTAAATAAAAGTTCTGGATAAATGATGTCCTTTGTCACTAGCAGGGCTCATATTACATAATTACAATGTGAGCTTCACATTGCAAATTAGTTTTGCAGGGGAAATGGTATCACAGAAACTTTCTAGTAGTTCTAGAAAGCAGCTTTTTTTCAGAAAAAAGGTCAGAAACTATTTCACAAATTGATTTTATTGCCAGAAATCTATTTCAAAATGTGTTAACCAATTGCCTTTGGTCTTTACTGTGACTTACTGTCTGTCTTCGAGAGAACAAAGTGATTGGAGCCAAATGATTAAGGCAATAACTTAACGAAAAATTTGTGCGAAAATTTAATGAAAATGGTATCATTTAATGAAAAATATGTATTTTAAAAAAATGAAGGGAAATTGAAGGAAAAAACTCAAAAACAACATTTGAAGGGCATAACAGAGTGGACAGCAAAAGCCTTGTAAGTAATGCCAGCAGGCAGGAAATAACATAGATTAAATTCAAAGCAGCCATTCGTGTCTTCAGTCTCTCCAAGAATGCTAGTATAAATCCAGCTGGCACCTCAGGTAGCTTCTCCAGCCACATCTGCCTGACGCATTTGGCTGTGTCTGATACTTCTTTTTTTTTTTTCCTTTTTTCTTTTTTTTTTCCTTTTCTTAAGGAATGGTCTAACTGCTAGGAAAAGTATAATTCATTTATTTCAGAATTTCACAGAACAGATAATTTACCACGTGGCAACTTCTCTCCTCATCAGGTTTTTCCAACTGTTGCAATGCTGAGCAGGAAGAACTGAACAGCTATGACTGCCATGCTTCATATTATTTAGAGAGGCATGGCTGTATTTCCATCACATGTTTGTGGTTTTCCTTTTTCAGAAAGATGCCCAGTCATGAGCTTGAAGAAATGCTAACTTCTGGCTGTTGCACCTAGAAAGACCTAAGCCAAAGTCAGCAATATATCAGTAAACAAATAGATATTCAGTCTGATTACTTAAAGCACTCCCTGGTTAGCATCATTCTAGCCCAAAATGTTTTTACAAGGTTCATTTTATACCAAAAACTATCTGGCCAGGTCTCACCTTCATTTAATTCCGTTGAATTTGGCTTAAAATCAGGAAGGATTTGGATAACAGGCTAGAAAAGGATCATAGTCCCAAATGTGAATGAAAATTTTCAAAATACTCTAAATTGGAAGTGGAGTTTTGTTACAAGCTGTCCTGCTTTGTAACAACAGGACAATATGGGATTATGGAATTTAAATGCTTTGTATTTTGGTTATATTCTTTTTAGCTCATGAGGGTACAAACTCTTTCTCTACTTGAAATAAATGTCTTTTGTATATCTGCATGCAAATGATGCAGTCATCCTGGAAAATTGTGTATAAATTTCCAGTTCAGATTTGAGTTAGAAGTGTTATGTGAAACCTCACAAAAAAAAAAAAAAATTAAAAAAGGACATTAGAAATAAAAAAATGCATTATTCAATCTATTTCTTTATGCCTGCACATCATCAAGCAAACAACTAGTTCTCAATAAACCGCAAGAAATAACAAATAAGCACAAGAGAGTACAGCTGAAATAATCCCAAAGAATTAAAGCCAAGTAATTACAGCTTCTTAGATATGTTGACTAAAAGAAGTGTTTTCCTTGAGGGAACTTGAGGTTAACCATATGGCATACTGACCTAATCTTCAAAGGTACAGAATGGGAGGCTTTAGATGGAGCATGGCATTGCTATCTAATTCTGTGGCACAGAAGAACAATTTGTGTAGCTCTGATTTGATAGTCTTTATTAGTAAAGTTGTTGTGTAAGTTAATATTATGGCCAACATTCTAGCATAATGTTTTAGGATATATAAGAGGAGTGGTAGAGCCAGGAAATCGAGTTGCCTGTGTGGAACAGTGATTCACTGCAGTATGAATCATTTGTGTCTAGAGGGAGAGCTGGTCCTATTTGTGTTTTGCATTGTGTCAATATTTCCATGGCAAATCATTGTTTTCAAGGCTTCTATCCATGGAAAATGGATTTTTAAATTAAAACTGGTACACAAAACACCAAGACAACAGCACCAATGTTAATTACTGGAAGTTTTCCCATACAAAAGCCATTTGGGTACTTTATATTTTTCAAGACAAAATTGATTTTGAAATTAATATTTGAACCATAATTAAATTTTATGAACTAGAGAGGAAAAGATCTGTGAATTTTACTGTCTCTCATTTTTTAAGCTTTTATATTATTGTTAATTCTTTCCACTACCTGTTCTTCAAATCCTTACTACTTTGTACCACAGGCATTTTTGTTTCAGGATTTTTTTGAATTACAGGTGTAAACCCAGTTGATCTTTGAGAGCCTGATTCTATAGTCACACAACTGCAGTCTTTCAACTCCCCATGTGTTCCTTGTAATAGGAGTTATATTTATGGGTTATTTCCTAAATATTTCATAACAAGTAAGATGAAACTTTGGCCTATAAGTATAAATATTTTTAGCATAAGCATTTAAAAGGTTTTTATCAAAACTTTGTGATCAGAGCACAATCTTTCCAAGCAATGAGAGTACATTAATAACTCTGGCATTTGAAAGGGATATTTAAAACTTCAGATGTGATGTACTCTGTATCCCTTCACCACAATTATAGAAATGAACGTGGAGATTTTTTTTTTGTCCAGTTTAGGAGATGGATAAACTGGATACTTCTAAGTAAGTGTAAGCCTGTTACCTGTATTAGACATCAGTAATATATCCATATAATTTGGAGATTTCCCACCATAAAAATTACTTTTTTTCTTAACTAATTTTCTCCAGATTTCAGTGCTTTGGGTTTTATAAGCATGTATTTCCCTACCAGATACCCACCTTGACTTAAGTAAGGCTGCCTGACACATTTTGGTGAAGAGAGAGGAATTTAGTAAGTGGTCACAAAGACTAGTAGTAGTAGGGCATCATTATACATTCTTTGAAGCTTCTACATCCTATGACAGTCTATCTTGGAAATGCTGGAAATCTCCTGGTCTAACTCGATGTGGGGTCGTTTGGTTTTCTTTGGCACATTGCAAACCAGCTAGGTCAAGTGAAAAAGTTTTTTGCTAAAGAAAACTTTTACCTCTGAAGATATTATGAAGTTTAGACATTTCTTGCTTTCTTAGACGTAAGAAATTGTCTTTACATCCATGATTATGTCAACTGTTAAGATAAATAAATTATGACAATGACCAATAAAATTAATAACACCACTTAAATTATTATTAAAGGATCTTAAGGATAGAAAATGTAAACTCTAATAAATATTAAATAAAATCTCAGATCATAAACATAATGCTAATAAATACTTATGATGCAAGGTGATAATGGTGGTGGTGATGATGATGGTTTAAAACCTTCTTATAATTTCTTCCACTGAGATCAATACTACAACACTCACTGTCTTAATACTAAGAGCTTTAAGTGTTCCCCCCATCCCCTCCCTCTTTTTGTTTTTCTAGTTAAATTAGAAGGACAACTCAGAAGGACTACATAACTGTGATGACTTGACCTTTGGCACCACCTGTTGCCCATGCAGCAATCTTCTGACACTTGCCTCATAAGACTTTCTTCTTTTGCAGAGAGATGTAGATAATTCCATGAGTAATAAATAGTTTTAAAGGTCTGAAGTCCAGTTTTTCTTTTTAATAGGGTACAGAGATTCTAATTTGAAGTTCCAGATTTTTCCAAACTTTCATTTCTTAATTTCAATTGTTGTATTTAATGTCAAGAAAAGAAATTATTTATTACCACCATAAGACATTCAGGTCTAAAATTTGGAAAAAAATTGAAGAGTTCCTTCTAAAAACTTTTTCCTACATAAAGTAAAAGTGGTAAACTTCTGCTACCACTTTTTATTTTTATAGAAGAAATCTTGTTTTCCTCTTTCTTTGTTTATCTTTCCCTATTCTGGCTTAAATTTAAAAGTATGAGTTCAGGTTTTAACCTGAAAGTACTCAGGGAAGAAGATCAAACAAGTCATTGCCCTTCCACTTCTTGGAGTGGAAAATTTCTGACAACAGTGCACCAGTCTACAATAAATAGGAGTGAGAAACAGATGGGAATATAGATAATAACCTTGTTTTCTTCTCCATATGACTCAGAAGAACAATTCCTTGTGAGGGTGATATGCACTGGATTTGAATGGATATGACATTTCCATTTTGCCCTTGCAGCCCGGCCGTCCAGAGCTATGCATACATTAATTACAATTCTTCTGACTCCAAGCAAGAAAGAGGTGGTTGAGGTAAAGGAGAACTGTTAAGGGTCTCAGGCTTCTGTGGTATACCCACATACCCACTCACTGTGGAGACTATAAGAAAATATTTCACACTTCCTATTGTCTTTTCCAAAAGTGGACAATTTTCTTTGAAGTGCCAATGGATTTGTTATCTCTGGCGTGGATTGTCTGAGCACATCTGCAGGGGGAGGTTGCTCTGCAAGACTTTAGCAGAAGCCTCATGGGGGACACTCTCACTGGGAGCTCCCTCCAACACTCAATTGCCTCATGCAACTATTTCAATCTTGAAGCTGTCAAATGGAACTTTAGCAAATGCCTACAGAGAGTTTAGCAATAATACTTTTCCTACTGTGCTCTGTGGCAAGGCAGGACTGCATGAGCTGTCAGTATGCTTGCAATGTAGTAGGGTTTCTTTGGAGTGACTATTTATTTTGGAAGCTCACTGCCATTAATAGAAAACACCCTCAAAGGCATGTGTTTCTTTCCATAGGTGTTGGATTCAGAAATTTGTCAGGAGCTTGTGTGTGTCTTTTTAGTCAAAATTGTAAGAGTTTTGTGCTATATTCATAAAAAAAAGGCTTTTTAAAAGTGCAATTACAAAACTATTATAGATGTCAGAGAGCAGCAGCTGTCTGGAAACCAGGTATTCAATAACAGCAGTCCCTGTGATGTAGCTTAGTGTGCATAAAAGGATATAGGTGAAAAGTAATTCATAAAGTCAGCCTAACAGGCTTTTGAATTAGCTGAGATACATGTAAGACTAAATACTTTCTGCTTGTATGCTGCAAGGGGGGGTCTGTTATATAAATGTGCACCAATTGAGGGATTTATCAATGTCTTCACCCTTACAGCTATCCAAAGCCTGTCTGGATGCAGCCTTGAAAACTTTGTTCCAGCTACTCCTGTTTTGAGCAGGGGTGTTGGACTAGTTGATCTTCACAAGTCCATTCCAGCCTCAACTACTCTGTGATCCTCCATAATAACATCTATGTGACAATGTGCAAAGTCCAGTTAAGCTGGGTGCCTTTCCTTCCTCAGCCATATTCCAACCACTAATTAATCTCATTTAGAATGCTTGCAAGAGCAAGCAAACCAAAATTGGTTCAACTCCAGCTTTTTCCCACTTTTTATAGTATTGAGTCAAGAAGAAAAATTAGAAATTGCTTTTCTCCCAAAGAAATTAAAATTCTTTAATTTTTTTCTTTTTTACCATTTTAATGTAATGTATTTCCTGTCAATACAATGATAATGTGATTATTTATAATTCAAAGGGCTTCTCTATATTGCTGTGCTTCTACATACAGAGCTCAGTAGCAGAATTAGATGCTTCATTTTTCATAGTAAGAAATACTTGCCCTTGAGCCACTGGGAGTCATACTTAAATCCTGTCAATCTAGAAACAGGAGATGAAAAATGATAACTCTTTTTCATACTAGAAGAGTCAGTACTAAAATCTCAAGACGAAAAGCTCCTGAGACATGAAATTTTATAGCTGTCTTTTCTCTGTGTGAAAAACATAGTGGAAGTCATTCTGGCTTTTTAATAATTATCTCATTTTGCGCCCAGTGCAACTGGTTTCATAGCAATTAATGTACTGAGGGTCACAAATTCAATTCAGAGACCATACAATAAACAAAATTGCACTTCACACTCAATTGAACTATGTAGTTGGTGTACTGTTGTTCCTAACATTTGGTTTTTTGTCACTTGTTCTGATCCAAACTGCATGCAGCCTCCTTTTCCAAAGATTTTTTGTGTCAAGCTGCAAGTTTGGAGATTTGCTTGTTTGTATTTAGTTTACGAAGAGCATCACACTGTGGAAAGATACTGGTATGAATATTCCAGGCAATGGCATTGGATTAACTATCAAAAAAAAACCCAAATCTCATTTATTATTTTTTGTTTGTTTGTTTGTTTTATTGTTTTATTTCTACTTTGCTTTTTTTTTTTTTTTTTTTTTTTTTTTTTTTTTTTTTTTTTTTTTTTTTTTTTTTAGTTATTATTATTTTTGGGCTTTTAAGTTATTTTATCCTATTTATGCAGATTTTTGCCATTCAAGGGTTAAATCAGAAACCACACAGACATTGACTATGGAGTCTCCCCCACCTTGCATCCATTAGAAGACTTTGAACTCAATTCATGTCTGCAATCCTCCTTCCATTACAAAGTAATGTCAAGATCTCTGCAAAGACTGTGCTCTGTTTAATGTCTTATTTGTCATCTAGTTAAATCCTACTGTTTGACATTTAGAATTATCTCTAATAGCTTTGCCACTTTCCTAGGATCTTTGTCCCCATTATAGCTGTTGTATAATCTTTACTAAAATAGTATGCCTAAAACAAGTAATATATATGTTACATAGATTTTGAAATTGTAAAAGGCTATATAAACATCAAGTCCTTGGAGATTCAATCATGTTATTTCAAGTGTAAAGAAAAGAAAACAGATGTCATACATGAACCTTAAACTACCTTAATCATAAACAAAAAAGATTAAAAGCAGGGGAAATGTAGTGGTTGCTGTTAGTCTTGTTACAATCAGATTCAAGATTACTTCTCACAGTTCTCATCTTTTCAAAATGGAATTTAAAAAACAGCTGGGACAACCTGAAGTCTTTAATCTTCCAGGCTGAACAAACCAAATTCTCTCAGCCTTTCCTGACAGGAGTGGTTCTCCAACCCTCCGATCAGCTCTGTGTCCCTCCTCTGAACTCACACTGTGGTCCATGTCCTTCCTGTGCTGGGACCCCAGAGCTGGATTCAGCCCTGCAGGTGAGGTGTCACCAGAGCAGAGCGGAGGGACAAAATCTGTAGCCCTCCCCTTGTCCACTCATGGAGTCACTGCATCATTCAAGGCCACTGGATTGGTCAGGCAGGACATGCCCTTGACAAAGCTGTGCCAGCTTGTAAGTAAAAATACTTTTCACTAATATGAATTAAAGGAATGATTCCTACTACACTACAGGCTTGACTGTACAGTAGTAGCATTAATCTGCTCTTCAGACTAAACTTCTGTCAAGGAGATCAGTAATTTAAACTACATGTTGCTTTACTCTGCAAATTAGACCATTATATTTCTTACACTCAAACTTCACTATTTAGATGGAGAAATTTTGTTTGCGATTTTCTACAAGCATTTGGCACACAAATCCATTGCTACTTTCTTCACAGAATGAAGTTGAACAAAGTGTACCCTTCTTCTTCTGTAACCTCCAAATGATGCTTCTGATCCTCTGCCCCAGTACACCAAGGCTTTGTTTGTACCTCCCAGTTCTCTGTGGGATAGCATTGCAAATAAATTAAATGAACTTATCTCTATTTGAAGTGCAACAGGTAAACTTGAAAGAGTCATCAATTAGCAAGAGTAACTATGGTGTTGGTGAGAGATCCTGCATCAGGGACATTGTGGCTTCTTGCTGTTGTTTGCACTAGGAGAAGCCCCTCTACCAGGGGCTTGTACCTACTGACATTGCAATGCACAGACATGGTAAAGCATTTACTGTAGCACAATGACTCAATCAAAATGCAATGGAGAAGTACATTTTCCTGTGTTTACACAGCAAACAGGAGTGGCCAGAAAAGAGGAGATAAGAATAAATCATAACACATCAAACTGGTTGTTTTGATATGGAAGGAAAGCCATGTCCATAAAGCCTCGTTCCACACTTCTGTGGCTGCACTGTCTACAATCAGCAGGATGACAGAAGTTTCCCTCTAGATCACAGTGAGATGCTAGAAACAGCACAATATGTCTGTGGCTGAATGCTCTCAAATAATCCTGGCATTTCTTTTCCTAGATGAAATATCCTGTTGTCTAATTTATCTACCAAGGTAGAACTTAAACACTGATGGCCACAGAAAAAAGTTTCTTTAACCTGACATTTTTCTCAAACTCTGATATTTGTAGCACAGTCTTCTGCTACCCATCTTGGTATAAAGATTTGTAATTTTATTTCAGCTTTTACTGATAGCATGTTAAAAACAGTCTGTTCCCAGATCAGCCAGTGAAAACCAGGAAAAATTGACAAGCCAGGAGGGTGACCATACTGATGGTGACAGACTCAGCATCACAGTCCCCATCATCATGCTAGAAGAGAACGAACACAAGCAACCAGGGCCATAGGTGAAAATTTTATGGCAAATGCTACATAAACACCTAGCTATATGCTCCAGCTAATTAATTCAAAATACATCTCCTCCAGATTCAGTTTACATTACCTAATGATCAAGCAGTGCAAATATCTGACATCAGAGATCACCAGATCTTTTTAGGGGTGGGAGGGAGAAGGCTGTAATGCATTTTCCATATCTTAGTTTCAATGTTTAAATCAAATTTTAGCAAAATTTTGAAAATTTATGAAGAATATAAGTGAAGAAAATTACCTTAAATGGCCTGCTAAATTGTGGCAACTTGAGCATTGTAGAAGTCTCTGTATGACTGCAAACACTCTGAAGGATCTATTTTTGGTGGCTCTGTGGTATGAAAGTTGGACATGTTCCTTTGTTTTGAATCAAATACTATATATGGAGATAGGAACAGTAAAAGAATAGATGTAAATATGTCTTCAAACTGCCTGAGAACTGACCAAAAACCTTAAGGAGAAAAGAGAACTATAAACTGAGGAAAGAAAGATGAATTAACATATTCTCTCCATTAGAGCTAAGAATGCTTCAAGTGTTTTGGGGCTCAGCTCAGGACATATGATGTTAATTAGAGAAGTGTCTACATGTAACAAAGATGCAAATGTAGCTGCTGCTGCTGCTCAGCATTTTTTGAAGATAGTATTTTATCCCTGGTCACTGCTATTTGTATTCCTGGTGCAATACAGTAGAAAAATTACCATTAAATACCTAGAGAAGTTGTTCGTAGGGAACTGCCTTTGGGCAAGGTGACATGAAGTTGTACAAGTTCACTGTAAAGCTATAGAAAGTGTATATTTACTACTCAGACTATCACATTGACTCTGAAAAACACGAAGTGAAAACAAATAAATATTGTATTCTGTGTAGACTAGAAGAAACTGCATGGAAATGCATTGTTTTCTATATAGACAACTGCAGTTGTCTATACACAGTCTGTAAAATAATAAACCCATGTGGCACAATTTACTCAAATCCCTTCCCTTTCTGTGCCCTAAAAATGTGTTAGAGAGACAAACCCTTTGTTTCGTTGTGGGAAACACACTGTAACGTGCAGGACAGAGTTAGGCTCCTAATTAACCTTCCAGCCCTCAGGAGAGCTGGCATTTGGGTTGTAAGAGGGATCTTTAGAGCCACAAAAGGTCTCCACCACCTCTAATACTAAGCACAACCGTGCAAACATTCTGCTTTTTGAGTAGTGGGCAATAGGCAGTGTGAAGTAAGAGTAAGAATTTATGTTAGCTACAAATGGAGACTTCAGGGCAGAGCTCTGGCCCTGCATGGCAGATTTGCTCATTTAGAAAGCATATGTCAAATCATCAAAATATTTTCGTTTCTCTTTTCAGAACATATGCACATAATGTATATTTATAGCAACTTGTTTTTCGGAAAAATAATGAATAAATTATATGTATAAAATGTCCACAGAAGGATGACAGCTTAAAGAAAAGTATTAAAGCATGTCCATTTCTCGCATGTATGTTACCCATCTCTAACATTTAATCTCTTAAATATCTATCTTTCTTTCCAAAAATGCCCTAGAAGTCTCACACAATTCAGTCTTTCTCTTTTAAAAGGACTTCTAGAAGGACTTTTAGGTCCTTCTTCTACTCTTCCACTTTCTACACCACCCTCTCTCTTTTAATGGGGCATAATTTCTAAATAATAAATCTTTCAATATAATTCCTTGCTTGCCTGTTAAGGACAGTTTTGCTGAATGTAGAGACAATAGAGGCCATTGCCAAGCTTCCCTTGAACACTAACTATGTCTAATAGTTATCTATTTATTTAAATTTATTTATTTATTTAAATATTTATTTATTTATTTTTATATATATATATATATATATTTAAATAGTTATCTATTATTACATCTAATGCTTTTATGGCTATTACTCCTGTACAGTTCAAGGCCACTCTGCTCTCTATGACTTCAGGGCAAGAGTGACTCAGAGCATAGATGCAAAGTTTCTTTCTGCTTGGAAAAAATCTCTAAAATACTTGTATGCTTTCATAATCAGAAAATGCTCAATAAAATAATTTGCAAAACTGCCAATATGCCAACCCTGCCCAGTCTTCTGGCCCATCAATTTTATTCATCTTTAGTCAAATTTACCAGTTTCTGTTGAAAACTCCCCTTTCTTCAGCTGTCCCTGTGAAATGTCTAGAAAATAATTTCAGTATAAGTTGCCTGATGCTCCACACATTTCTTCTTGTCTTCTTACAAAGTATTTCAGTCAAATAAATGCTAAACAATACTGTACCATATACAAAATTTTGCAATGGAGAAGGGAATGGTTGGTTGCTTTTATTTCCTTTTAAAGTGCATTAATTGATTTCCAAGGAAGAATAACAAAGTTATGTTTTCACTCAGATTCATGACCTGAATAAGCAGTACTTTTGTAAGAGGTTTTTTTTTTTTTTTCCTACTGTCTGTAAATATTAAAGACAATCAATGAAATCGTTAAGTGTTAAGCTCTCTTTTTGGAAATAGTTTTTAGAGTTTGGTGATGAATTTGCTCAGAATGATTGTCTCTGTTTCTTTTCCCCCAGGATATGTGAGACTGTGAGATGCACAAGTTACTGTGATGATTCTTGAAACACTTCTAATTCAGATAGAGAGGGTTATTAAATTGACATGGCATAGCCATATCCTATATTGTTGACAGAAAGGATGAGTTCATTTTTTTTTAGAAGGAAAAAAAAAGGCTTTCATGTGAAAAGGACAAAAAACCCCCACAAAACAACAAACAAAACTAAAAAAAAAAAACAAAATCAAAACCACACTCAAAAAAAACCCCAAAAAACCCAGAAAGCAAAAAAACCCCAACTAATTAAAAATTTTGTCGACTTGTGTGTTCCCAGGACTTAGAAAATAAGAAGGACAATTCATTTTGAGATGTTCTGTAGACCTGGGATTTTTTCCTTGAGCTGTTGGAAGCCATTCGTCTAAGCAATCAGAGTGAAAGAAAAAAAAATTAAGATAATATAGAACAAAACTCCAATTTTGCAAAATGAAAAAAAAGTGAGATTTTAATGTATTCATGATCTGAGAGTAAAAGTAAAATTTCATGATGAAATGAAAACAGTAAAGGAGCTGTGTGAGAAATTCTGGCTGTGTGTAGAGAAAATAGAATAGAATCCAGAGTACACATATATTTGTAGGCAATATGTTAAAGAAGAAGTAATTAATTGAAGACAAATTTTCTCCAAATCACAAAATCTTCCAGTAACTGTTAAACTAAATGGAAGACTACTCATTGACCTTTTGAATTTATTAATTAAAAGGATTAATGAACGATCTATTCAGTGATTTAGCAGAAAAGTCTCGTTTTGCCTGCACTTGCACACTAATGTTGATTCTTATTAGGTAAGGTTCATACAGCTGAAACTAAACTAGTTTTCAGAGCTTCAGTATCTGCAATATCTGACCTTTAAAAATCTTTCTGAAGGTTAGCATAACTCTGAAGGTGTTTCTAAATCATTTTTCACACATCTAATGTGACTTTAAAAACTCTATCTTTTGACCTTTAGGATCATATCAGAAAGACTGATGAGGAGAATTTAATCCAAGCAGGAAAAACAAATGAATGCAAAGTTCTTATGAATAAATACAGACTGGAAATTTTACTTCTAAGAATCCAAGAAATAGGATTTTGAAGCAATTTTCCTACAGGGATAAAAAGCAACAAGTTATTTTAAAGTGTAAGTTTACATACTTATGGACGATAGGACGGAAGACTATTTGCAATAAAAAGGTCTAGCCTTAATATTCCAGTAGGGTCTTTCCAGTTTTATGTTCTTACATTACATTAGAGAAAACTGCAATCTATTGGAGTGCATGATTTTAACTAGGCAGCTGCTGAAGCTCCACACATGAACAAGTGTTAAATCCTCAACCCAAGGGAGAATGAGTTTGATTTTGAGCAATAGTACTCAGCACATTATATACTTGGAGCTAGTGTGTAAAACACTCAAAAGTATCAAAGCTAAATATTCATTTTCAAGAAATTGCTACTTAGTAGCTTACATTCCACTCCCTTAGATAAGTAAGATGCTACTAGAAATAGAATTTATTTTCTTAAATCATCTGGCTGCTTTAGACATCTGCAGTCATTAGCTTCTCTAAGTGCATTATCAGAGAAAGAAATTTAAAAAAAAATTTATTAAAGGCCAGCAGGAAATTATAAAGACATTCTCTGGTTTATGATTCAGCATATGACTTGATAAACTGTTTCAGCTTATTTTAATATGTCTAATTAAATTGGCTAATTCTGAAATATCAGTAATCTATTTTGCCATGGTAAAAATGGCTGAATGAAGAGCACTACAGATCTGTGAAATACTAGGCAATTTTACTATTTCTGTATTTCTTCAAATAATCAAAGCAGCATATCAAAATTTGTTACTGCTTTAACATTATTGGTTACTATCTCTTATTTTTAGGGTAGTTTGAAGTGAAATTTTAACCTAAAGTTCTTGGGTTTTTGCTGACAATATTCCACAAGTTGCAGCTCAGCAGACATTTGCCACATTTATATGCTTATATAGCACAGATCTTCATTCTTAATTGAATTAATGGTTAGGCAAGGTATGCCTTCTGCAAGGAAACTATGAGAAAACATCAGTAACTGAGCCAGATTGAAGCCTTGCATAAACCCTTAATTTGGTATAGCCTTAACAAGGCAACAAATAAATGATGTATCAATATTTGGCTCTTTTTAACTCTGGGAAGATCTATTTCTTCTTGTGAGTTTCACTGTGCTCCTTCCCACCCCATACATCTGAAGGAAAGCAGTGGGAGCCCCAAGGAGCACTTTGCTTGGTTTCACAGCATAGTTCCATCTCCTGTGGACAACAGCTGGCAATTAATCACAAAAACCCTGGTTCTATCCAGACACGTTATATTGCAGGTGTTCTTCTGCAAATTTAGGCTGTGAATGAGATTATGTCTGCCTTTTTATGTTGCTTGCTGTCTTGGCTTTACAGCACAGTACCCCCAAGTGGCCTGTTTAAGTCAGAATTCAAGCATAATTGTTCACTGATGGGTTTTTAATGAACAAAGCTGAAACTTGACTAAGATTAGAAAAATAAAGAGGGTAGCAGGGAGCATTTCAAAGAGTCTTATGTAAACAAAACTCAGCTCAGCGACCATGTCAGAGGAAATGAGTGTTTTACTTAAATTCACTCAGAAGACCATCACCCAAATTTTCACTTTGCAATCCCTTTCAGTGGCCTGTGGTCCTGGCTCATGGTTTTGCTCAGAGGGTCTGTAAAATGGAAACACTGATCTTTGGAAGTAATTTTTTCCCCCTTCATGGAGGTTTTGTGTGATCATGAGCCAAGAAGGACTGGGTAGAGCCCAAACTTGTTTTCATGTTTATCACATGGCATTAAAAACAGCTGGGCATATGCTAGACTAATGACAGTGACACTGGAGGGGTGGCAGAAAGGGAGGAATGGGGAGAGGGAGCTTCACCCATACTTTTTTTTTTTTTAAATTGGCTGTTCCCCCAGTTTTTACTAATGAACTAAAATGTAGTACTTTTCGTACTGGAAACTTCTGCTTTAAGTAGCCAGTCAGCCTGTTGAAGCAAAAACTCCCTGGACAGATGTCATCAAGTGTTTTGACTGAAATCATGTTGTTTTAAACAGACATCATATTCTGCAGGGACCCCAGTGCTGAACAGCCTCACTGAATTCACTTGCAGGTGAAATTGTACTGAAATCAACCAGGGAGCCTGCAGTTCCTTCTTCAACATGCAGCCAGTGTCAGAGCAACTGGCACCATAATTGGTGTGGGACTGCTGAGGATGCTGAAAACACCTCTTGCTGTAGTCTTTATTCACTGCCCAGTGAGAGTTACTCTGAAGCTGAGTGCTGAATCAGATGATGAATGAATATTTGTTTTAAGGACTGCCTGGTTTATGTAAGGACATAAGGATGTCTTAATCTGATTTCTACCATTAGCATGATCCTTACATAAAGGCTACTAAATACTGCATTCATTCTGTCTTTCACTCTAGTGTGGTAGGATATCATACCTTGCACTGAGGTTTCTGGGCTATATGTCTCCCTGAACAATGTCAGTTAATTCATCTGACTGAAGGACAATCACATGACAGCAAACAAAAGGTTTCATGTAATATGGTAACTTTAGGATTTTTTCTCTTGTTTTCAAATATGAAATATATAGTACTGTATGTGTTTAGCGTCAAAGACAAATTTTGCCTCATTGAACATGAGAGCTGAATGATTCTGCTTATTAAAACACCAAGTAAAGATAAACCACATATTATCAGAGTCCACATGGTGGTTTATACAGGAACTGATACGCAGGGTTAATACTGGTATTTCAAAAATAATGCCAAAAATGGCTGGATGGAATTACAGCAGCAGTAGTTACAACTTGCCACCAACTTACATTTTGGATTTTGTTTTTTTTTTCACCGCATAATTATTTCATTAAATAAAAAAGAAAGAGAGAAATAAAGAAAATAAAATTGTATAGTTAGGAAATGAAAGATTGCTATACAACTCTGAATGCCTAAGGGTCCTCTGTTAAGGACCACATTCAGAAAACTCTGTCCAGCTTCCCTACAGCAGCATCTTGCCCAGAGCCAAGGCAGTGTGGCTTGCATGGGGTCCCACCAGCAGAATTTTAGATTCTGCATCTTCATTTTTAGAATGATACACCAGTCCAGAAATCTTATTACTCTCTGACTATAATAATGATAATTGTTATGAAATGCCATATGGTAGACTAAAGAGAAAAATAATGAAATTACATGGGGAAGCTATAATTTAACCTCTCCATTCCTTATATTTTTAATGGTGTTATTGGTTATAGACTGCCGACATGCACAGGAAAATAAGTTATATGTCCAAAGCACTTACAGTCTTACAGACCTGCTCTTGCTTACTGTTGTATGTGAATGTACACAGGTATATAAGTACCAGCATTGAATAAATTTTCTGCTTGCCCATTGACTAAAATGCTGAAAATTGCAGTATATTCAAGAAAAGCTTCCATCCATATCAAATGCAATTCTGACAGAATAATCATGGTATGCAGTCTGTGAGTATTAACTAATACTAGCATCTGTTTAAAAAATACCTGCAAACTGACTGGCAAGAATATTGACCTACATCAAATTGTAGGTTTGGACATTTGTTTAATAAAAAATTTAAAGTAGTCTTACAACTACTTATTTCAATTATTCAGATAATTGTTTTTCCTAAATCACTTGGTTCTGCTGATTAGTTAACATTCTGTATTTAGATCTTGTTATGTGTTTTTTTTTTTAATGTCACCTCCCTGCCAATGGATAATTTTCCCTCCAAAACCCTACTAAAATGAGTGATCAGCTGTATAGCTAGTCAGTTGTTTGCTATTCATCTTTACCTTAATTATTCAAAACTGTGAAGTTTACACAGTTTTAATTGTTATTTACTTGAGAGTGGGCTTTTTGTGTGTTTGTTTTGTTTCTGCTCTGTGGGCTAATTAGGCCTGCATAAAATATATTTATTCATCAAAAGAAGTACAGCCTTTCAGCATTTTAAAATCACTCCTCTCATTTTTGTACAATTTCAAAGAAGTCTAGGTAATTCTGTAAATGGAATTAGATCTAAGGCTATTTCTTCTTTAGTAACCTGTTACACAGGTATGTATGATGCTGACAGAATATCTGCTTGCATTTTCTAAAGAAAATCCAAAATCCTCAAATTTTTGAATATTGATTTTGAGGTTAATGGTTAGGGTTTCTGTAAATCATATGATCTTGTCTATCACAATTTGGGAGTCTGCATGTTGTGTCCTTTAAACACAAACTCTTCAAGAGAATAATAGTGCAAAAGCAACTGTTTGCTTGTTTTGCAGCTTTTATGCACGAACCATCTGACATGATGCTGCTCATAAAAGGAAACTTAATGAGAGTTTGCTTTGAGGTAGGACTGTAAAAGCAGAGAAAAGTTGCTCTGTCACAGAAGAAACTTGAGTATTCCCTAAAGACCTTCTTTCAAACTGTCCAGCTTAAACTACATGGTCCAAAGATAGCTGACTCTTTTTATTCTTCTTAGTTTTCACATTTAGAAAACCTTGTGAATAATTTTAGTCTATCAATAAACTTTTTTCCCTTTTTCTTTAATCCTCTTTTTATCTCTAAGTTTTTCTTCTCTGGAACACTGTCTGCATTGTCTTATGATGACCTTTCTTTTGCTGAAATCCTCAATCAGTCATTAATCACTTCTTATCTGAACTACTTCTATTCCCTCTTCATGTTCCTTATAAATCCTTATTATCTCAGCTTCAGCAAGACTGAAGTATCATAGCCACAGAGTCCTTCCTATCCAGTAAATATCACTACATCAGATTCTACCCTAGGTTTCTACTTAAATTGATCTTCTAATCAACTTCAAAACGATGTTTTGCAAATGCTGATAAATTATTCTAATTCTCTACATTAAATTGTTGTCCAGCTAACTTTACTCTTTCCTCTTGATGCCTTCTCTGTGTCTGCATCATCATTTGAGCAGATTACATGTCTCATTTGAGCCAAATGAAATTCCCTGTTTTTGTGGTATTTCTGTGACAAAGGAAATTTAGATCTCACATTTCAATTTCTTTCTTTATTTTAAGGTAAGTTGTTTGGTTTTGTGTAAATCCATGTATGATTTTTCTTTATACAGAACTGTATTTCAGAATTTGCCAATACAGGACAGCAGAATAAAACAAGAAGATAATGCCATGTAATTCTGTATTTTTTTCCATTTAATACTGGATGACTTAAAAGGTTTTTCATTCTATACTGGATGACTTAAACTAACATATGATTTCAATGCAGCTTTTGTTTACATGAGTCACTCCAAAACAGTTCACAATATTTGTTCTTCTTAATCCCCTAAATTAAAAAGGGAGTGTACATTAAAGATACATATGTAAAAACATATAATCTATAGCTACACAAAGAATTTGAAAGCTTTTAATTTTATAAACCATTCTGCTTAACCAAAGATTAAGCAAAAATAATACTTGATTTTTAAAACTATTTTAAAAAATCTTTAAATCAAGATATGAAATAAAATTGATGAAAAGGCCCTGGCATGAATCTTTATAAAAGTTTTGAGAAATGCTCTATAGAAAGCAAAAAAAAAAAAAAAAAAAAAAAAAAAAAAAAAAAAGAAAATCCACAATAAATAGAGTGGAGTTTGTGACTAAGTCCCTTCCAACCCTTCCAAGCTGAGTAAAGTCAATTTCTCTGTTCATAAGATCACATTTGTAAGGCATTTTCTATCTCAAAAGACAGACATATGACAGTCAAAACCACCTCATGCTGCTCTTCATAAGGGTAGCATCAAATTTATCTCAGCACTGACTTTCAGGCAAATGTATATCGGGGAGCTTTGTTTGAGACTATATAAAAAAATACAAAAATTCAGGTATAGATTTTTTAAAATAAAGTCTCATCCCTGTCACAATCAGGCTAATCTGTATAGCATGTGAGCTCTGTTTTATTTATTTTTTTTTAAATATTGACTTACAAACTGAAGTAGGAAGTAATTTCACTACAGGGGAATCCTTCCTTTTACCAGACTAATTGAAAAACTTGAAGAACAGATATGTAAGATCTAATTTGAAGTAATAAGGATGCTACAATCCAGAAAACTATACTTAGGAAACACCCTGACTTTTCAGTGAGGTACAAAACATCATGTGGTATATGAAAGCTGCCAGTAGAAGAGTAGTAGAGAGAAACAGAAACAGAAAACAGGGACAAGGTCAAGCCTGGAATATTTCAGAGACTGAACAAATGACAGATGAGTGTGATAGAGGATGCATGGAGGAACAGATTCCTGGAAACATACTTTATAATTAGAATATGAGTCCTGAGCATCTATCTGATGGAGAATCTTCAACTCTAGTTAGGTTGAGAAATTAAATAACTCTGTGTTTTCTTTCATAACAATGGCTAGGTCACTGTGACTTCTTATATTCAAATCAGCATTTGGCAAACTCTCAGTAGTTGGCTATTCATGACTTCTTTTGTTGTTCCAACTAGTTGGAAGTCAGAAAACTGGACACAATGTATCTTTAAAAAAGGAAAAAAGGTATCAGATGTTCATAATTTCTCTGGAGGTTATTACACCATCGCTGGGTACGTTTCCATTAAATACCAGTGCAGAGACCTGAGCAACCACACTTTGCATCATTTAGGCTCATCTATTGGAGTTGAAAATGATAAGGTTCTTTGGATGCAGGTGAATATAATCCATGATTACCATTTCATTATTTTAGAATTCCTAATGGGGAAACAAACCACTCTTTTTCCATATAAAAACCTGATACAGAAAATTGCTCCTATTTTCACTCCTTTTTGGTATAGACTACCACAGTTTCTAGTTAAAATTGTATGATGTGAAAAGGCAAAGCCAAACATACCAAAACAACTATTTATTTTTTACAACTCTGAAAGCAGAAAAAAGAGATAAAATTGAAAACTGATGAACAGAAGCATAAGATTTTCAGATAGACCTAAAAAACCAATTTGAACAAAAATTACAAATGTGATGACAATACAACTTTGGAAGGCTTAAGAACCACTAAATGAAGATGTATTGATTACTGTCTAAGGCTTTCCACCTACCATAACATAATTGATGCTGTACACACTCCTTCAGTGCAGAATTAAACAGATTGGACCACTTCAGCTTGGATCCCCAAGGAAGCCAATCTCAGAGGCAGTAACAGGAGCTCCAGAAACAACAACTGCAATTGCAAAGATACACACAGTAATTATAATGGGATTATTAATTAAGACATTTACTTTCTGAAGTATTACCAAATGGTATGCTACAACAGGCATGAACATGCTCTTCTGCAAGCCTAAACCAAGAAGAGCCATTTTAACTGCAATCAGAATATCACAGAGCCCAAGCTAACATGTCATGGCCTGCAGCATGGTATATTAATTTTAGGAATGGTGCCATGCTAAAGTGGCATGGATTTTATCTGTTGAGAGTGCAAATGAACAAGATTATTTGCTAGCTAAAACCTACACAGACATTGTCAGCACAGAGTTTAGGTTCCTCAGGCAGTTCAGTTGTGTATTTCTAATTTAAGTATTTTATACGAGAAAAGCCAGAGACCCAGCCAAGGACAAGATGAGTTACTTTGTTTTCATACAGAAGTTATGATATCTGCTACATAATAATTTATTATTAATCTCATGAAATCCTAATTTCATTTCTTTTAAGCTATCATTAAATATAATGTTGGAAACTGGGGAGAAGTGAGATTGCAAAGAGGTTTAACTGTTCTTTCTCTCTCTTTGGAAATAATTGAGATCTCCACAAAATCACCAAAAAAAGCTACTTTTTTAGAATTGTATCTTTTAAGAGGGACTTGCTATTAATGGATCATACAGAATCACAGAATCACAGGATCACAGAACAGGCCAGCTTTGAAGGGACCACACTGCATCGTCTGGTCCAACCTCCCTGCTCAAGCAGGATCATCCTAGAATGCACAGCACAGGATGGCATCCAGATGGTTCTTGAGTATCTCCATGGAGGGAGACTACACCACCTGTCTGGGCAATATTCAGGTGGAACTTCCTGTGCATCAGTTTTTGCCCATTGCCCCTTGTCTTGCTGCTTATACCGAGATGAGCCTGAGCCTGGCTCCATCCTCTGACACTGTCCCTTTAGAGAGTTATGCACATTGCTGAGGTCCCCTCTCAGATGGCTCTTCTGAAGCCTGAGCAGGCCCAGCTCCCTCAGCCTTTCCTCACAAGAGAGATGCTCCAGTCCTTTAATCATCTATATGATCCTCTGCTGGGCCTGCTTCAGGAGCTCCTTGTCTCTCTTGGACTGAGGAGCCCAGAACTGGACACACCACTCTATATCTATGTATTCTTAGAGAATGCCTGTTCTAAGCCTGTTCTCAGAGACAGTATTATGACTGATAAAAGATTTCTTACTTTGGAGCATAAACCATTGCTGTGGAGCCATCTCAAAGGTAGGTGCAAGGTGACAGGAACTGAGATGCTGGAGGATGCAAAATCAGGTTCCGTGGGGAGTCCCTCATTCTGTACTTAACAATTAAATGGGTACCAGTACAAACTAAGATTTTTCAGACAGTGGACTAAACATTTATTGTGTTTAGTAAGTGAAACAGAAATTAATAGATTGGTATTCACATAATGAGCTAGGACTGCCTTCTAAAGGACAGGAAAAAGAAGAGTTTGAAAATGCAAGCCAAGTAAAATTTTAGAAAAATCTGATTCTTCACCTACAATTCAGTTAAAGACTGTAATTCTGGCCTGTCCGAGACCTTTGTAAGGCGATTGAAAGGCAAAGCAGAGATACATTCCTAGAACAACAAATAATATTTGGCAAAATATTTACAAGACCCTGGCGTGTGACATAAATAAAGGGATACCTCTGTTGGCCCCCAGAATAATGTTTTGTAGTCTGAAAAAAAGTTTATAATCCCCCTAAGCAGGCAAAAGCTCATATATTGACTGAGGATGAGTGGGACCATACCCTAAGCAACTTGACAGCCAACACCCACAACAAGGCTACAGAAGCCAGAACTCCAAGAGCCCCAAAGTCTCATTTTTCCAAATGTAAGTTTGCTAGAAAACAGATGATTTGAAACTCCATTTTTCAAGACATGATATATCTAACATAGCAGCAATGTATAATGCACACACCAATGAAAGTGACTTCAGGTACTGAAGTCTGTGGTGAGATATAAAATCACTCATTCCAGTCCAAAAGGAAAAATACCAGTAGCAAAACACCATTAGAGAAATTATGTGGTGTCATTTA
Source organism: Oenanthe melanoleuca (assembly GCF_029582105.1). NCBI lineage: Eukaryota > Metazoa > Chordata > Aves > Passeriformes > Muscicapidae > Oenanthe > Oenanthe melanoleuca. Next base: position 34,205,539 of record NC_079362.1, read on the forward strand.
CACTTTGCTCAATCAAATTATATTTTGGCCTCGGCCGAGAATCAAGCTGTCATATTTAATAGAAACCTGGATGCAGTGAGTCTGTAATATTTAAAACTGATGCCAGAGAAAAAAAAAAGAATTGCAGAAGTACAAAAAAGCAAACAATGACAAATAGATTAATCAATACGATACAGTATCTAAAGTATTTTCCCATTCAGAAAAAATGTATTATATATCTAGCAGGGGAAAACAGTAACAGCTCATAATGCAGTCCTGAAAATTTGGCGGACACAAACAGAGGTAAGTTTCATCCTAGCATCCTGCAAAAATGAAGAGAAGGGGTGATATGAACCTGCCAATTTGAACAAGAATACCTGAAGTGAGAATATCAGTACTAGCACCCCTACCAAAGCAAAGAGATCTCATAATTTAGCAAAAATAATCCCATCTTTACCAAAAGTAATGTCTGTGCCTGAGGGGGAATCCACAGATCCAAGTCACTGAGACATCACATAGACATTGAAAGTGTCTGATACATTTTATGGAGCACACTGCCTTCTAATAGAGTGCTTGCCTTAACAACCCATAATATGCCATATTATTTGTGCTCAGCAGAGCCTGAAACTCTACAAAATCAGCACAGTATCACCAACAGAGCTGCGTCCACAATAATCCTCATAAACTGCTGGTAAATGCGGTTTCTCACTTTGTAGCCTTCCTGTAACTAACAGCAGTGCTGTGCCTCATAAAAATATGACTTTGAAAATCCCATTGTGCTAGTACAGGGGTTTGATATACTCTTTCTTGTGATATCGAGACTAAAATAGTTTGTTCTGGCTCTGTGCTCATCTTCCCTGACAGCTGAGGATATGTCCTCATATTTTTACCTCCTGAGACATGACTATTCCAAGAATGGGAACTTCTTTATTAAGAAATCTCATTTTATTTTCCTCTGAACGGCAGTCTTCCCAGCTTTTTACACTCCATGTGGCTCTCTTATGAAACACAACCAACTTTGAAAAAAGGGGTGCCATCAACATTGTTCTGGCTAGTCAGAGGAAGTCAGATATGAGGCTGTTCATCCTTGTAGAGAGCAGCTGTGTTTTGGGTTATAGCTCTTGCTCAGAAGTGGAGAGAAAGGTTGCAGCCTTAAAATGTGTAAGGGAACAGTTTGTCTAATGTGTAGCTTGTTTTTCATGGATGTGATATATTGGAAGATTTTCTTTATTCTCTAGGGAAATGGTGGACTACCAGCTGCAGTTCATAATTAATATTAGACTGAATCTCAAATGAGGTCATAATAATAAATATCATAAACATCTTAAAGTGCATTTGATGGTCTCCTTCAACATCTGTAATTTCAACATCTTTAGTATTTGTGGCAGCCATAACTTTATTGAACAGGAAAAGATTAATATTTTTGCTAATAAAAAAATGGTCTAGATTTTCTCAATTTCTATATTTTCTTTTCTCCATGCCTACATTAATTCTCCTAATCTCCTAATAGTCTGCTATTCAGATCCTTTTTGCTAAGCCTAGTTTTCTCCTAAGAAAATCTTATGGAGGGAGAGGGGGTAAAATACCATGATACAAGGCAGACACTGTTTTGCAGTAGGATTTCTTAGATTTTGGCATAAAAATTTTTCTGCAGTAAATGTATGTTTTTCATCAGGCTTTGCTCTACCATGTGGCCTAATCTTCTTGATATTTTGCCCAACGTGTTATGAGCTCAAACTACTATTTCTTTCCTTTGTACAAGCCAGTAATATAAATGCTAGAGCAAATGGTATAAATCCCAGAGGAACACACATATCTATTTCATTTGGGTTATTGGTTGCCAATGGGGATAAACAGATTTTTGTCTTTGAAGAGTTCATTAGCTTCTAAGGAAAAAAAAAAGGGCAGTACAAAACTCCCTTTCTAACCTTGTAAATCTTTTGGGAACCAAACTCAAAACTTCATTTGGTTTTTTTGGGAGCGTCTGCTGACCTTGGCTTTGACAAACCTTGTAAGCTGTACTTTAGCCCACACAGCTTTAGATGCTCATGGATGAAGATATCCATTACTGCTTGTGTCCAATCTGAAAAAGGGTTTAGAAAACAACCGCCTGAGCTACCATGATGAAGTCCTCTATTAGATCATCCCTATTGCCAGATTTTCCCTACTGTTTGAATGCTTACCTTTTCCTCAAGGTTGGCAAAGGGGGTATTAACCCATCAATATTTCCTGAAAATCCTATTCCTGTATAGAAGTGCAGTGTATGCAGGATGTGTGAATCCCCAGCCACCAGACTCACTCTCTGTTTCTATTAAAAAATTAAATATAGGAAACTAGCAAGATATATGGAGCCAAATGCCATGATTCTTACCTGATATAAATTGTTATCAACATTGAAAAGATGACTATTCAAGCAAATACTAGTATGTCTACTGGTTTTGTTTGCCTGTTGTCATCCTGCTGGTGGCATTATCTCCGGGCACAATTTCTAGAGGGAATTCTAAAGAACCCCTTTCAATAATTGGTACTTCACAATGATTACAAAAATATAATTTATAAAGGGTCTGTGGCTAAAGAGTAGATAGGAAAGGGTGCTAGAATTATATTTTATTTGGGATCAATTTTATTTGTTCCAGATCATCTTAGAGTAGTTGGTTTATAATGAAAATACTGTAGAAAAAATGAAGTTGCTAAACTTGAATGAAATAATTTTTGACCAAAATGTATGCATGAGAGCTTGGAAATATTGGCAAATTAGTTACAATTTTCAGACCTCTAGGGATGAATTTTAGAATAAATTTCTAAAATTGAATAAATAAATGTAATTGCTCTGCTAAATCTAGATATAATATTTTCAAATAGATTTTAAAATATATCAGAAGTGATTGAAAATGTATTTCAATGTAATTTCAACTGCTAAAATGTAGGCTAAGCAGCAATTACAATGCTCTAGTTGTTCACAGTTCATACAAAGTATTAATTTGATGTAACAGAACAGTTTTGGGAGGGATTGTTTTGTATATTAGAACTGATCAGTGGATACATCATCATGTTTTCTTGAGATATGAAATATGGATAGGTAGCATGACTACTACTGCCCCAAGAAAAGAGCTACAGAAAACTCAGCATTCAGATTTCTATCATTATCATCTCTGTCTTTTGTTTTGTGTCATCTTACACTTGATTGTCTGCTTCAAAATAATTGTTATTAACAATCAATTACTAAAGATAATTGGCTTTTCTTTCACTTCAACAACTATTCATGAGTTTTTGTGAATTTCATGTCCAGCCATAGCACAAGCATTCAATGTTTCTTACAAAACATCTCACTCTCACTGTGAAAACGACAAAATGACTTGTAACTGGCCTTATGCTGTCAGCTTTTGTTGTTGTTGTTGTTGTTTCTTTCTTTTTTTTTTTTTTTTTTTTTTGTGCCATTCCATTGGCTGTAATTTAAGGGATGTCAGTAGTGGAAACTAAAGGGACACTTTCATCAGCTTTAGAGAAAAAATAAGGAGAAATTATCTACCATATTTGAATTACTTTTTTTTCTAGTGCTAAGATTTGTTTTCCTGGATGTACAGCAATCTTTAACAGGGCACTTGTACGAGCACATCCCAAAACCAGTATATTTAGGGATATCTTTGGGTGCTTGCATCTTGCCTGGTCCTGTGTCACGGTTTAACCTGTTGGCAGTATGGGACATCCCTTTGGCTCAGCTGTGTCAGTTTTCCCAACTGAGTACCCCTCAAAACTCCTAGGGACCCCAGCCTACTTGCTGGTAGGGCAGTATGAGGAGCAAAAAAGGCCTTTACACAGAATAAGCACTGTCCAGCTATAACTAAAGCATCCAAGTGTTACCAACACTGTTTTCGTCACAAATCCAAAACAGCACCAAACAAACCATAAGAGAAGAAAACTCTACCCCAGCCTCAGCCTGCTGAGTCTGTCCATAATTTCTCTCACACATGCAGTTTTAATTAAAAATAATTTCTTTTTAAGACATAGTGGTAAAAATGTAAATTAATACAGGTGATGACATTTTGTGCTTAGAAACCCATTTCGGGATGGTTTCCAGCTTAAAAAAAATCAAACTAAATAAAACCAGCAGATGCCTCAGCATTGTCATGTGAAAATGCATCACATATCCATGAAATTCTGAGGCTCCAACCCTGCAGGCAGAACTCACAGGCAATTTCTCTTGAAGTCTAAAGTACTTTTTTAATCCATGAGTGAATTATTTATACATAAGCCTAACCAATGTTTATAATATGGTAAAAAATTCTCACCTTCTTCATGCAATGAAGAATTTATTTCTTGTGTAATTTTATTTAGTTTATGTAAGCTTGACAACAAAACCCAAGAGGAGGTTGTATATTCTGTAGGTGTTCTCTAGGTCCTGTGATTATTGCACGGTGACATCATGGTGTCATGCACCCCCAGTGTCCTTGCCAGCATGGCAGTATGAAAAGCAGAAAAGGCTTGACTCTGTCCAAGCCCTGCTCAGCAATAACAGAAACATCTCTCCATTATCAGCCGTGTTCAACACAAACCCAAAACAAGCCCCATGCCAGCCACTGTGAAGAAAATTAACCCTACCCCAGCCAAAATGAGTACAGACAGACTTTTTGCACAGCATGGCAGAAGTAATGTGCCTTGGTTGTACTCTTAAAAAGACAAAATTAAAATTTGAACTCATTAATGTCCAGCTGGGTCATCTTCTCCTGCTTATCAGGCTGCATCAGGATTCATTAAACACAAGTTGCATTACAATGTCTGCCATCTTTTCAGCAGCTGCTGCTGCTGTGCCTTCTTTCTCTGCTGGGCTCTTCTAGCATTTCTGATGCCAAGCCTGAACTGCTAGGCCCAGCAGCATCTCTTAAATCTGGTTCCTCTCTGCACACAATGTATCTTATTGAATATCAGGGTGTTGGATTAGCTGAAAGTTGTGGTGTGATGCATATTTTCAGGTACATTTAAGACTTTTAGTGTTCACTTTAACGTTAGACACAGACACCACCTGTTAACCAGTGGTACATTATAAGTGCACTAATCTTACCAGTGAATTACAGACCATACCTAAATTATTAACCATGAGATATCCTCAGCCTTTCTGAGGAAGCTTATAGCATTCTGCTGTTGATTTGTGGTACAATTTACCTCCACGTATAGCATAAGCCATGGATGGAATCCCAGTGAAATGAAATAATGGGGAGACTTCCCTCACTCCAGTAGGTTACTGGACATATTTATTTTTGAACTTTTCCATTTCCTACTTAACTAAATATCCAAATTTTATTTTAAATTAAAATAACTAAGTAATTTAATTCAGTTGAGTAAAATACTTCTGCTTGAACAGATCAAATGTGAATAAACTTATTGCCCTGGGAAATTGCAGCACCTATATGAACACCAAATCCTCTGAACAGCTTAAAAAATCATAGTTTCTGTAGCAATAAAGTAGCAATGAATGTAATAATTAAGGTTGTTATGGACCATGATTTTTATCATGCCTTTCTCTGGATCTTGTTTTTCATACAGAACTGGAGATAACAGCAGTGTAGTATACAGAATCCATATTATATATAAACTTCAACTAGAAATCACCAAAATACATAATGATTAAGGATTTCCTCATTATTGTGAGGATTTTCTCAAGAGGGCCACCTCCTGATTCAGACTGCCTATAAATAGCTCAGGAAAAATAAAGTTTTGCTTCCTATTAAGAGACTGGTAAACCACTCTTATCACAGCGGTAGCTGCAATACTACCTAATAATCCTTTCCCAGACTGGTCCTGAAGTATCACAGGAGATAACAAGAGTGTCAGTGACAAAGATGCTGGTTAAGACTGTCCACTGCCATGACTGCTCAAGAAAAATTATATTAGTTTTCCATGACATCTGTAACATCTCAGTCATTGACTAGTTCCAAGTAATTGTCTACTCTTGAGGCTGGTTGAGTGTTTCATGATGAAGGGGTTTTGTTATAGTTGGATAAATACACTAAAACTCAGAATCTACTTTTGGCTTGCTAAAACTAAAAGCTGGCTTCAGAAAGGAAAAATGTTTTTTTGGCTTGAGTTTTGGTCAACAGTATCCCTTGGTGAGACTTTAGAAGCACCAGGGGAGTTTCAAACTGATAAATAAGCCAAATACACAAGTTGCTTTTGATCAATAAGATTACAGGGAGAAAGCAAGATATCACTCCATTTATTCTCAATCCTTTGTGCACTGACAAATTTTTTGTTTACCAACTTGCTATCAGACATTCATTCTACGACAACACATACTCAGAACAAAAAAAAAAAAAAGAAATTTTTTTTCATGTTTTATGTTTGTGGCAAATACTGTGCCTATGCCAATGATTGCTTGCTACCTCACAGTAAATGGGAATAGAATGCAAACTCTAGTCATTGATTCTAATTGAACAAAAGGGATTAGAATCATAGTCTAACATGATAAATCTAACTTGGATTAATTTAATTAAATTATTTGTAGACTAAGAGTAATCTCCTGGGTCTTGTACTCTTGATTTCAAGACAGTTTGTGATGGCAATAAAATAGTGGTGTCTGTATCTATTATTGAGCTTTGTATTGTAATTTACTAGGTATGACAACAATAGCCAGCTTGTCTCTTTTTGTAAGGGCATGTCTGCAAATAAGTTTATGGGGGATAAAAATAAGCAGAATTAGCCTTGCAAAACTCATCAGAAGAGCTAATGGCTTTGTCCTACCTTCCATTCTATTAGGGAGTTGTAACTGGGGATTCAGACCCAGAGCTTTCTCCTGAGAGGCCTTACTAATACCTACCAGAAGTACTGTATTTGAGGGTGTGACTGGGGGAAAATATTAATGTTCTCAGTGGATTTTAAATTGTTTTTGTTCTCCTTGTTTTTGTTGAATATGATTTAACAGAAGCTTCAAATATATGTCCAGAACAAAACTGGTCATTGAGTTCACTAAAACTTTCACAGCACAAATTCAAAAATCTGCTATGACTGAAGGAAAAAAATGGCAACTCAGGCAAATATCTTTCTGTGCAATTAAGCCATGTCTCTAGATTGGTCCTGGGACCTCAGAGCTAGAAACCACCATTTGTACTGAGAATAAACCATATTTTTTGGCATGCCTTTCTTCAGACTATGAACAAACACATACTTACTATTATAAACAAACACAGCTTACTACAGATTTGGTGTTGTTTAAATGAAAACTGAATCTTTCTAAACACACACTCTTTTCACCTGAAGTTGAAAAACATGAGATTTCATTGCTACCAAACAGAATGCAAAACAACTGCATGAAACAAAACAGCTGTGGTATGGAAAATCAAGATAATAAATCTTCAAGATAAAGTAACTTCAAATCCAGCTTTCTCCCACATGAATCAGTTTTATAAAGATACCAGCAAGTTCAAGAATTCAGGTATACATTGGTATATGAAAATGGCTGATGTAGGTGCAACCCATTCTTGTCACTTGCTGTTGTAAAACTAAGCTTTTAATTTCAGAAAACTGTGGAAAAATATGATGCAATATTAGCTTCTAGGCAATAGCAGTGAATGAAAAGAATGATACTTTCATGTGAAGGGATACAGAAGGTTTTCCACAGCAGAAATGCAATTAATTGGTCACTGAGATAATATATAAAGTCTGTTTCATAAAATCATAGTGTCATAGAATCATAGTCATAGAACCACAGAATGGCAAGGGTTGGAAGAGAGTTTACAATCATCCATTTTCAACCACCTGCCACTGAAAGAGACTAGACCAGGTTTGACTTCAGTTGACCCACTGTACATGAAAAAGCAAATAAATAAATAAATAGCTCAGAAGACACTAGTAGTCTTCCTAAATGTCAAGTACATAAAAGTTTGGAACTGCAATGTGGTAATGTGGGAACAAAACCAATTTGTTCAGAGTCTCAGTTCAGACCTCTTTTTTTTCTTTTTTTAAATCAAAGGGGGTTTTTTCCTCCTCTTCCATTCAGTTCTGCTTTCTTAATTTTTGTCCCATGAATTGCCTGGGCTTTTGGATAGTGAACATCAATGCCTGATCCCACAGCTCCACAGCTACTGAAGCTAATTAAAAAGACTGCCATCTGTATGACTAAATAAGAAGTAATCTTAACTGCTAGAGGGCTAGCAACAGTTTTCATTCTATCTGCTATTTTGTTTGCCTTTGATTTTTTTGCTGTGGTCTTTGAAAATTCCATTAGACTTGTCAGCTTCCATAAGTTCCATAAGTTGCATTGTCCCCGAAAGAACAAATACTCTATTGTTTTTCTGATACATTGATTTTCCATAGTTTTTAAAGATACCCTTTGGCTATTTGGCTATTGCCAAAATATTCTGGCTATTTTTATTCTTAATATTATGCATTCTCTCCCTGTCTTTTTTTAGAAACTCCCATGTGGAGCTGAGTGACTTTAATTAGCAGTTTTGATGTCATACTCGGGGGCTTTTAGCTCTCTCTTATAAGTAACCTATCCTTAGCACAAAGATTTATTGTTTTCTTTCTTTTTCTTTATTTTTTCTTTCTTCCAGACTGTCGTACTTGTCTATATTTTGGAGAGTAAAAGAGAGTTACTGTGATCTTACTCTGTTATCATTCAATGCCATGTTCCCATTCAATTAATTCAGACATATATTTGCCATAAAAACAGTGAATTGTTTCTGTCACCTGCTCCAGCACTTTCACTTTCACATACAGCTGTATGTTTGTATCTATTCCTAGATTTTCATATTGAAATGACACAATTTATTTTTGCTGTTGAATACACACCCACAATGTATCCATGTGTTTTGCAGGCTGTATCTCTACCCGTGAACCAAAGAGATTCAAGATTAAGACAGCAAATTCTGTCTTAAATGCTTACTTTAATCCCTTTGGTGATGGACACTGCAACGGAGAGCAGGAAGGTTGTTCTGAGTAGTTTCTCTGGAGAAGTGCAAAGGAGAAATGAAACTGCTCATTAGCCTGACCAAGCCATGGCTGAGACAACCCCACTTCCTTTCACCCTGAGGGGAAGAGACAGAAAGTTAGAAGGACAAAGAGTAAAATGTAAATGCATGAAAACAAAAGGATGGTGATGATGATAAGTTTTATAACCACCCCTAGAGATCCTGAGAACGTGACTCCTCCAGCAAGAATTTCATTTCCCTCCACCACGGCTCATGAAAATACCCCTGCATTCTGTTGGCACATTTATTTTCTATTCTTGATTGCATAATCCTGTGGCTGGGAAAAACAGAATAATAGATGCCAATGAAATTCAGTTTGAGTTCCTTTCACATGAGTGTCATTAACTATTCGCAAAAAAGGTACTGCCAATAGTAACCATGATATTTTTGCAGGTGGATATTTGGTGAGATTGTTATACTTGCCTGCAGTTTGACTCGATAAGGTGAGATCATTCGAGAAGCAGATATTTTGGTACTAAATTTTGTGCTCTCTGTGGAACTATTATGCTCTTTATTTAAAAATTTTAGTCTGTGGTCTCATCTTTTCAGAAATTAATTCTCTTTATTTGTTGCCTATTAAACAGAGAGAGATTTACTAAAAATATAGTACCTACCATTTCTGTAAGCAATTCAAATTGAAGGTCATTTGGAAGAATCAGGACTTCAAGATGTCAAGGGTCAACAAAAGACCTAGGTGGATAGCCATCACACTCTAGCTTATGACTACAGAATCTGCTGAGGAGATTCACCATGATGTTTCCTAATGCTGAATCTGAAAACTATGGGAAAACATACATAGGCAGAGAACACTCTGAAATACAAATTATAGCATTTTATATATAATTAATTCCAGCTAATACCTAGAATCACTCAGAGATACTAGGAAGCCCTAGTTACAGTTCTTAATTTGACTGTTGCAGCAAAATAGGGGAAATCAAAGAGTGCTCAGTGTGCTACATTTCTTCCCCTCACTGTCTTGTTTTTATTGGTCTTTTGAATAAATAATAATCTAACATATTTCTATGTATCTTTGCTTTTGTATAGTATTTATTCTAGAAGAAGAAACGGTATATTGTCCTGGAATACAATGTACCAATACTGACTTACATCACTTAGTCATTTTGGAACACATTTCCTATGAAATAATACAAGATAAGTACATTACATAGTTATTTCTTATGCTTACAAAGGATTTAAAGTCATGAGAGTTTTCTTGTCTGGGATCAGGACCAAACTCTACGTCAACAAGTTTCCATAAGGGTTGCTGGATGCCTTCTTGTACATCCTAAATACTTGTGCTTTTTAAAATCCAAGGAAACAAAATATTTTAAAACAATTTTCCTTTGAATGTGCTGTTGAAGAAAAGCATAAGAAAACACTGAAAAGGAACTGAACTGTGGTGAAAGAGACTCCTGTTGAACAAAATCATTCATCAAGTCCAACAGTAGTAGAAAGTAAATGAAAACGTGACCTAAATCAGCAGCAGAAAAAAAATCATAGATGTTAAGGTTGTAAGAAAAGCTTCTGTCAGATTTTTGGCATAGTTTTGCCCTTATATTATATGTCTAAAATACTATAGGAATGTTCTCAAAATAATAATAATAATAATAAAACTGTAGTAGACATTAAAGCCATTCTTCTTGAAGAAGCAATAGAAGTTTAATACAAACCATCTGTTAAGATGCTTAGACACAAGAGGCCATTTTTTCAGCTGGTTATTTTGATCTTTTTCTGTGATATTTTTAACAACATATTCTTTGCAAAAATACTCTATTGAAATAATTTCTAAATTAGAATGTCTGTATTTTCCCATTTTTATGGGGGGAAAATTTGATCATGCTGTCCTTTGATTTACCTTCAACTGCTTATATCCTTTCTCATTCACTGGAATAAGCTCTTCTTGGAACCATTTGACATGTTGTATTCAATGAAGTTTTACAGCAAAGTTTACTTGTAAGTACAGAGTAGGAAGCTGAAGCCTGTCACTAATACATTGTAATAGTCCTCTCAGTTTTAACACTTAGCTCTATCTTCTGCACAGTAATCTGTATATGGGAGGGAGATTCAGACAGAGATTCAGAATGAGATAAACTAAAAGCAAAAGCACTAACAAGGAAACTTCTTTTTTGTCTCTCTGTTTGTGAGAGAAAAAACATGTCTTAAGGCACTTTTTCAGTTTGTACTTTTATTAATTTAGGGGCCACCTCTGTGCACAGCACGGCAGTGCAGCATCCAGTCCTCTGAAACAAGCCTCAACTAGCTCTGCTAGCAGCACAGCTTAGTGGCTAGGACACTTAGCGTGGTAAAATGTCAGAACACTTTCTTGCCTCACGCAGGTTTTGCAGGGAGGTTGCTTCACTCAAGAGAATTTAGTGCTGCTTTGACTGCTAGCAAAGCCAGGGCCTGCTAATGCAAAGCAGACGCTGAGAGGCTGCAGCAGCACAGCTGTATGGAGGCAGCAAATTGAACAGTGGATAAGAAGCAGACTTCCCAAGGAACGAACAGAAGAAATGCACCAAGACAACTTGACTCTAATTTATAGGCCTAAATGAAAAAAGGAGTTGAATTCTTGACCAGCTTGAAGCACATAAGTAAAAATTGTAACTTTATCAGAGCTCATTTGCTTTGTCTGGCTCTACCCAAAAGGCAATTAATGTTTTGCCTAAGACAATATCAGGCTTTTCATTGCATTTCTTGTGCAAAAGCATGTCCTCTGTTTACATTTAGGCTTGAAAATACAAAAGTTTGTATCTTTTTATAAAATATTGTCTGCATCTTTGAATCCACAACAGAACCACCATTACATACAACTGTTAAAAGCAGACTCTAATTTGATTGAAAAGATAATTTTCAAAGCAAAACCAAATGCTTTACAGATCATTAGCAACCTACATGTTGTGCTCAGGACAGCATGCAACATATGATGGCATTTCAAGCTCAAGTTAATTTATCTTAATTCTGTGTAGTGATATGGGAATTACATGCCAGCCACCACAACAGGGTTCAACACTAGGTTTCCACTGAATCAATAAGCTGAAAGTTGTTTTTATTAACAAGCTGAGTTAGTGAAGCTCAAGCTGGGTGCTTCTGATGATGGACTTCAAACAAGGAAATTGCTGGGCAACTATGTGCTTAGCATCTAAGTTCCCTGTCCCCTCCCCAAGGGATAGGCTGGACCCATAGCAATATTAGGATGCAGGATCTCCTTGGTTTTCTACTGGTTAGATTTTTTTTTTTTTTGTGAAGGGGGGCGGCGTGGTTTGATATTTTTGTTTTTGTTTTTGCTTTTTTTTTTTACTAAGGGGCTGTTAAGACATCCTGTTAGGTCTGCTTTGGCTGATTCTGTGGCTAGCAGTTTGGCATGTTGAAATCTGGTTGCTGTGGATCATATGCCATGATCTACAGGTTCTGCCTGCTCTAGCTATTACCACTGTTTAAGCTGCTAGCTCCAAGTTTTGACTAACTTTGTCTACAACAGTAGGTAGACTGCAAATTCTTTTAAGTTCACTTGAGTAAATATGTAGCTGCAGAGCTCCCTCTAGCAGAGTTCAGTTATTCTCAGTCATTTTATCCAGATTGTCCTCTGAAGTGGTTCTTCAATTCCTTTTCTCCCTGTTTTCTTAAAACACATTGCTTTGCAAAGATGCTTTCTCAGAAGTTAAGGCTAGATATTCTGGAGATCAAAGGTATTTTGAAAGATATTTATACAAAGCAGGAACATCATTTTCATGCCAGACATAAGAGTTAAGAAAAAACCCTCCTGTCTTGAAAAGATACCTAAAAAGAACTTCAAAATACTCAATTTCACTTATGAACCTGTCAAGTGTGCTTAAAAGAGATAACTATGTTATTACCAAAAAAGACAGATCACCCTTTTTCACTGTATATAAAATTGGAAAAGCTTCTTAAGAATTTTGTAATTGATAAATTGGGAAGGTGTCTTAACTAACAATAACCGACTTCAATATATTTATGAAAGTTGTTTTTATACAAAGTAGATTTAATTGACCTTTCACTTTTTACTAAATTGAAAATGCATTTATTTCACTGGGAAACTTGACTGCAACAGTCCTTAACTGATAGCATTTGCTTTCTTAAAGGGTGTTCTTATTTATCTTCATTATACATATGCCCTTCATGATTAGTATTGATTAAAATTTTATATTTTATATATTTATATTTATATTTTATATGATGCAGCATATTTTCTTACAATCACCATTTGCTTGCTGCTTTACTTATTTTTCTTAACCAAATAAATTAAATAAATATCTAACGAAATCTTTTCTTGAAGATATAGGAAAAAAGCAAAAATTAACAGGATAATAAAAGATACAGACTTTCAACCAATGTCACCCTGAAGCTTTGAGGAACAGAAAATGAGCAATCTTGTTAATATATGACTGTCTCCACTGAGCTAATAAAACACACAAATTAAATCTGAATACTCAGTAAAACAAAAGAAGATTTTTTTTCAAGGTCAAGCCCCAAGACATCTAGAACTTCATTATCTACTTCTAATCTTCTATGATGGGCATATCTATTAATCTAGAAAAAATGACAGCAATTATTATTCTTACATTAGACAAACCACTGATGGATATTAGGAATATAAACAATGCAACCTACTGATTGATAATAGAAATTTTAAATTAATCATTTGAAAGTTGGACGTGAGAACAATTTCTTTAAAGAGAAACTTTTATTTAGAAAAGAACATGTAGAATTTTGACATAATGTCCTAAATGCCATAAATATGCCTTTTGCAAAGCTCTGTAGTTTACTGAAGCAGGAAACTTCAGCCACCCTCAAGCTGAAAGTTGGTATGCTAGATTCACCACAGGAACCTTGCAGAATTCATAAGTATTAGAGGGAAAAGCATGTGTCTCACTTTTTCCTTTTTTTCCTTCCTTTTTTTTTTTTTTTTTCTTTATATTTTTAGCTGTCTCCTCATTTATTACTTTAGCTTGTATTTGTGAATCACACTTATCAGAATAGCCACTTGATTTTGTATACTGGAAAGTATTTTAAAAAAAGAAGTGTAAGTTGGGAAAAATCATGATGTTAAGATGGGCAAGATGACTCTCCACTGCCAGCCACATCTGAACTGCACATTTGTGCTTTGCTTGTTCAACAAGAGCAGCTGACCCTCTGTGGACTAAGCACTAAACAGGTTAGTGCAATATGTTCTGCAGTGCCTAAAAGTAGGGGAAGATTTTGTCCTCAAAGAAATTCCCTCTTCTGAATGCAGTGGTCATTCTCACTAGCTTTTTCCTTGGCCAAAATGGAGGAGGAGCAACTTGCTAATTTCCACTCATGAGACAGCCATTTCATAGGTCAAGAGGGACAGCTGTAGGTACAGCTTGTTATTTGGCCAGTTTCCACATAATTTCCTCCAATTTTTCATAAATTCTTCCAATCAAACTATACCCTTGTTTGCTTTTGCTGTGCCTTCATCTCTTGTTCTCTAGAAGTTGTATTAAAAGAGAATATAAACTATCTGGTCCTCCTAGCTTATGAAACTACATATGTTCCTTAAGGCACTCTAACCTTCATGACCTCAAGTCACAAATGAATCAAAACTGATGTGCCTTCTTATAAAGGTCAAATGGAAAATAGGCAATAACAACAATTCTTTTACATAGATTTGAATACAAGTAATGGCTATCATGGGGCAAATGCAGTGTAAACAACTATATTCATCTTCCTTGTTGCAACCAAGCTAAATCTGAATGCTCAGTTTTCCTCTGAGCAACCAACGGTTTAAAGCTGAATTTAGGATTCTGATTAAATGGGAAGAGTCATACCTGTGTAAATTTTTGCCTTCACAGCCCCCAGCCTGAATTAGTAAGAGGTTTTCTGTGCTAGAACAGCTGGTTACAAAGCAGGTAGCTATTTAACCAGGGACCCCTCTTAGAATTTGGCACCTCATAGATTGCATTTTAAAGCCTCCATCTCTCCGCCCACATCCAGGTTTCTTCACTCCTTTGCAAAAATTATTTCTTTGGCTCCTTTTTGAATTTGAAATAGTTTTCCAGAAGAGATGTCTTTATTTCCAAAGATCAAAGGAAGACTTTCTTCTAATACATGCAGACTGATGAATGAGGGGATAAGTAAAGTACAAAGAAATCCTGCTACATTTAGAATGAAACAGGAGGTGCTGCTTTGGCACCAATGTGCAAATACCAAACACAGGTTTCCTGAAGCAAAAAAACCCCCACCAACATTCTCTGATCTGTATTCTGCAAGTATTTACCTTTTCCGGATAACTGCTATGTGTTAAACTATATTCAATTTTTTTTGTCTTTTGGTAGCACAGGCAGGATAGACTTTGTTAAAATATGCTGTTTTCCCTTTAAGCCCATCTTCTGCATGTACTTATGAAAAATTTGTACAAAAGGTTTGTGCAAAACATTAAACCACTTTCATTTTTTCTGAAAAACTGTCATACTGACAGTGATCTTGTTAAATCAGCCATCCCTATTAATATGCTTCTAGAGCCTGCTCCACTCCTTTCCTTCACATCAAAATTAAGGTAAGAGATGGGAGTGGAAAAGTGCAGATGATCTTACTTGCTTATGAAATATCTGAATTTATAATATCTTGGGTTGATATTATCTTAACTAGCATAAATATTAAAATAACTGGTTCTGCTATCTAGGACACCAACCTGGAAGCGAAAAATCATAGAATTATGGATGTAACTTTAAACTTAACTTGTGTAGCTTACAACAGATCAATAGTTTGAGTCTACGTGCTTTTTTCACCAAAAATTAACATGAAAATATGCTTTTGTATCTTTCAGTCATGTAAGTAGATTTAAACTACAAAAAGCGCATTGATAGAAGAACCTTTAAAATTAGGGTTATGTACAGCATTAGTGAATCCACAGTAATAAATTATTACTTTGATGTTCCATCATAAATATTTCTACTCGTAGGAAAACTATTTCATGTATTTCTTATTATCATAACAACTGCTAGTCTTTTTTAGCAGGTTAACTATTCCTTCTGGTTTTTTTTTCATTGATATAGTATCATCTCAGTAGTAGTATTTACTTTAGTATTTACTTTTACTCATATAGTAGTATTTACTTTTAATATATGGAAAGCTATTTCCTTCATATTGGACATGAATTAGGTTACATGGTTATTTAGGCAAGGAGGTAAAATCCTTGGTCTACAAGCTCTTACACTGGGAGAAAATTCAAGAGCAATCATGGACCAGATTTACATCAGCTCGTTCAGACAAAGTATTTATAAGTAATTTCAAAGTTTTCTGACAATACATAGCATTTTACTGGATAACTGAACTTCTTAGACAGTAATGATATTTAGCACATTTAATCTTCAGGGATCTCTGGAAACAGAAACTGATGTCTCTTCCACAAGGGAGAACTTTGAGCTCTCTGTTGACTTCTTCCTGGTTTTGGCCAGGGACACAATCACCATTGTGTGGCTTGTCAATTTGTTTATTTCTACTGCCTGACCTTGCTTAAATACAACAATTTCTGCATTTTTATTATTATCCATCTCTGCATAATGGGAAAGAGAGTAAAGCAGAGATTAAGAATTATTAAGCAAAACTTAGAACATCTCATATGATGCCAGTATTTTTTTTTCCATCTCTGTTCAAGCAAAAGACTTTTAGAGTGTAGCTTGGAAATCCTCTAGCCATGTGTTCTTGGCTTTTTGCCTGTTTAACAGAGGTCTTGCACAACTTGTGTTTTATGTTCTTTCACCTTGATTTCTCTATATTTTAGCTGGTCTCCTGGTGCCACTGTTTGCCATTGGCCTGCCTTCAAAGCGAGTGTCTGTGGACAGTACTCATACAGAATGTAACATACCGTATGCCTTGACAACTCATGTGGTCTTAATAGGTTTCCCTGTTACAGAGGCTAAAAGAGCAAGGCAGCCTGTTCTACCACACACCAGTTCTTATGAATAAATCCTTCAGATAGGAGAAAATAAATAATTTCTACAGTGTTTGCTTTTTATCTGGTAGCTATAATGAAGTCTTTCTCTCCTATGGCAAGAGGAAGTGCAAATAGGATATTCACACTGTCATCTAAATGAATAATGACTGGGAGACTAGTTAACTTCATTTCTAAGGTTTCATGACATCTTCAGTGCTTGCAGATGGGTGAGAAGCTGAAGGCTGATATCTAGAAATTAATTATTGTCTTTGTTTAGGTCTGTTATTGAACACTTTCTTTAAACTTGCACAGAAAGATGTGTTTCAGAAAGCAAGACTCACCTCACAAAATAGCAAGGAAATTACCTTGCTGCAGGGACTGCTTCCTTTGATTTACTTATAGCCTTATAGCTATGAGGTGGAATCCCATAATCTTCTCTGCAGCCTGTCTCATTTCACTTGACTTCATTTCCTTAATCAGTTATCAATGTCCTCTACACTTGCTTCTCCAGATCCACACTCCTCCCTGTTAGCCTATTTTTCTCTGTGTGGGTTAGTAGCATGACAAAAATATTGTTATATAATAAAAATGATAATGCATCAATACTGATAGACTGCAGCTTAACTGCTTGAAACTCTAGAACTTACTCAGTCTTTTAAAAATCTCTTGAAGCCATATTTCATGTCATACCATATTCACCCACATTGCCCTTCATATTATCATTTCCAGTCCTATATTCTTCATTATTTTTTCAAGTTCACAGACTTCTGAGTTATACTGATTCCTTGACTGAAAAGTTGGGGGCTTGATTTTTTGGTTTTTTACAGAAGAGAAAATGCTGTAAATAGATCATTATGGTAATACCACTTGGCATCTGAACTGTGTATGGAAGCAATGGAAAGTATTTTAAACTCACTTGATATAGTTGGTCCATTTTTTCTCCAAGAGATGACTTGCAGGTTTCAAATTTGAAGCCTTGCCCTTTTAAGATGTTCAAAAAATGAGAACTATTTGTTGATTGTTCTGAAGTAGCCTCTTCCCCATAATGGATCAGGTGACAATATTTGCTTGTTAGATGATCCAGTTAAGAAATCTCAGGAAGCTCCACTTTGAGGGAAATCTTTAGCTTGGGAAGTTGTGTGGAACTCAGATTCACACAGACTGCCTTGCTGTCTTTACAGTGGTTTCAGCTTGAGTTGAGTACTTTACTACCTACCATTGTACAGGCTGAGCTTTCTGTCAAAATGTAAGCAATGGTCAAGAATAATATTTTTCTTTTCTGCAGAAGGAATCACTAGATTAAGAGGATATAATAAAAGCACTGAGAAAGCCTATTCTAATTAAGTTGTGACTTGGCTAAGCATTCTTAATAAATAAAGGTAAATAATATGTTGACAGTATATTTTTAGCTAATACTATCCACAAGTTGATCAATATGACTTTGAGGATTAGACAACAACTTGGGAGTAAATTTTGCAGAATTTAGTAAATTCAGTTGAATTTACATAATAAGCAGTGGTGTGGCATAACGACATTGAGCTGCTATGGGCTTAACTTTGGCCTTTTAAAACTGATGCACTTTAAAACCAGTAGAGGTATTAAGCTCACAACAATTTGACATGTCTTACTCAGCAGGTCATCTGATTGTTCAGATGTAACTGTAAGATTTGCTCTGTAGTAAGAGCTGCAAAAGAGTAATTGTTTGAAGTGGTCTTAAATACATACCTTTTAAATAAACCCTTCATGTTGAGCATGTAAATAACAGTATAGAACTACAGACTAAATGTTCAGAGTTTCAACTTTCAGTTGAAGAGATAGTTTGTACAGCATTGTCTAAAAGGGAAAAAACTTCATTCATGCTTAGGTGGAGAAAATCTGCAGCATTGGTTCACACGTATCTTGCACATCAGAAGATTTTTTGTTCAATCTTCTTTGAAACAAGTTTATTTAGATTGAGGTAACTTTTGCAAAGCACCCTAGAAACAGGAAGATGTGAGTTTCTGTTTCTAATCTCAGTGGACATATGATATGTGGCCTTAATGTAGTAAGCACCACTCAAAACAGAATTGATTTTTTTCCATTCATCTAGAATATTTCCTTAAGTTGTAAAAATCTGAAACAAATATACTTAAAGATTTTTTTAAAATCAATTTGTATGATCAATAGTTATATATAACTATAGCTTTGCGAAGAAGATTAAAAGTTTGTGTTTTTTGGTAACAATTACTGGAGCAAATCTTGTATATAATGCAAAGCTGAGGTAATCTTAAAACACTTCTATATGTATGAACTTGTATAAGCTTTTACAGTCAAATGATTAAGTAAGGAGGAAAAACAAACCAAGGAGAGTCTCTGGCTGATGGTGGTGTTTATATCAACAGAAGCTGATATTTTGAATTCAATAGAATGATCTCTCCATACTTACCTTAATCCTTAGAAATAAATCACTCCTAACAGAGAATGAAATGACGGTCTGGGGGAAGCAGGGATTTGGCCCTTGCTTATTTTTGTAAGGTTAAGACAGCAACTGCAGTATGGATTTAAATAAAACCATGGGGTGAGGGGTGTGGAAGTTGAAGAAGCACATGATGTCTTCCAAAGATGGCTTGAGATGTCTATGTCTTGGTGATCATGAATGATCTTGGTGTACTGATGAAATGAAGTCAGCCTGTAGTGAGGCATGGGAGAAACCCGGCCCTGACAGTCCTTAAGGGACAGGCACAGTTTTATAAATTTAACATCAGGGAGGACTAAACAAAAGGAAATTGTCAAGTTTCTATTGATTTCAACAAAATTAATCTGATTTATCCCAGTCAGGAAGTACTGACAAGGACATATTCTTTACTTAATTTTCTGTTTTTTCCTCATGTCAGTGAGGTCTGAATCATTGTTATATTTTACAAGTTAACACATGCTTTACATTTGTGATTCTGCACAAATCCCTTGAAATGTCAAAAGGCTTCAACCTACCAAATAGGTAAAGCAGTTTTTAAAATTTACTGGAGCAAGCAATGTTTCCTTTCATTTTGCTTTGTATCAAGTTGGAAGATACTATTTCTTCCAATTTTACAAATGCGTAGCTAATAACACCTCCTGTACCATACCTTAGGTAAAGTAAAAACAATTTTGCAGAGCTGGAATGGCTTTCTGATTAAGGTAATAATCTTTTGTAGAGTACACATGGATAACAATATTATTCTTTCTGCAAACTAACTGCGGTATGAAAGAATAGTTTTATCCCTTTAATTCTTATTCTTTTCGACATAGGCTTCCCTGCACTAGTCTACAGTGACGATTGTTAGCATGTGGTGGGCTACAATATCATCTACCAGCATTAACCTATGACCAGACTCTTTGTTAAAACTAATGAACACCAGTAGGGGCTCTATTTTATAGTGCACGTTCCCCAAACTTAAACATAGAGAACTTCCCCCTATATTTTTACTTAACTATTGAAACGACTAAAAAAAAAACCAACATAAAATGAACTAATTTTTTTTTTTTTTTTTTTTTTTTTTTTTTTTAGCTCCATGTTGGTTCTAGCTTGCACTGTATGCATTTGTGGAGAACTATTAGAAATGTTCTTTTTTCTTTGGCTGATGATAAAGTCAAACATATTAAAGTCTTTCTCAATTGGCATTTTTTAAACTGTCTTTATCCTTTGCAGTGTTGAAAATGCCAAATTCTCCTTACCTTACCGTCAAAACCAGTGGTTCTGTCTTTTTAATAAAATTTTTCTGTGAATAAAAGAAGCAGAATTTTGTCCAAAAGGACCAGCAACTCCAGCAAATTGGAAACAGTTACAGCAATTCACAGTTTTAAAGTAAGCACACTCACATGCCACATCTTTTTACTTTATTCCCACTTGTTATCCATTTATGTATTTTGTGTAACCCCAGAGTAAAGGTCCTCTCTGTGTATTTTTGCATCTTGCCAGAAAACATTCTAATTTGTTATAACAAAAATAAAATCAGAATTTCACAGGAGCTTATAACCACATTTTACAGCACTTCCTGATCAGTTGTAAGGAGGCTGTGGCTGTGAAAAGGCTGCAGGACTTGGCCTATTAACTAATTCCACTGTAGATTAGTACATATGTTGTTTTTTATTTGGAAAACAAAGCTTCCCTTGAAATGCATTTTAAGGTCACCTAATTATCAGGCAAATACCAGTTTGCTGCCCTGAAAAACTCCCCTCTTCCTAATAAATTCATGTTGTTTTCATTGAGTCCCTCTGATTTTGCTTAGTGTTAGTTGGCTCAAATGTCAAAAAAAAAACAAAAAACAAAAAACAAAACAAAACAAAACAAAAACCCCAAAAAACAAACAAAAAAAAACCCAAAAAACAACAACAACAAAAAAACCAAAAAAACAAAACAAAACAAAACAAAAAAACAAAAAACAAAAAAAACAAAAAAAACAAAAACAAAAACAAAAAAACAAATCAAAAAAACCCTGTGTATGATAATCAACTAATCAAAAGTACTATTTGGAGTCAGCTGAGAATACCTACCCAAATTTCAAGCAGCTATTGAGCAGAGCAGAGACCAAAAGCCAGCTGCATTTGGCTTCTGTGGAGTCTAAACGTGTTTTTTATTTGGGGCTGTGACACGTGATTTCTGTTTGTTTGTATGTTTTGCTTTTCATTTTACAAAACTAACTTCTAGAAAGAATTCTTGCAACTTCTTAACGGAACAGATGGCTTTCCTGACGGTAATGGATTGCTCTGCCTTCCCCTAAGGCACAGCAATCACCTTTGACACCAGCAACCGTAGGTAAAGCAGCAGAAGTTAGGACAAAATCCGGCTTTTAGAGGGACGTGTTTACCTGTTAGTTTTGCAGCTCATGCTGATGCTAGATGTGCAGCTAAAGCTTTTTGCTCAGCTCCTCATTTACTCATTCCTCTGCTGACAGGGGCCGGGGTGGAAAGTGATGGGTTTCCATGGAGAGCCGCGTGGTGGGGGCAAAAGGAGTTTAGAATCAAATTACACAAAACTAGGCAAAAGCGGTCAGTGTCTGCTGCTCCCCGAATTTAGGCAAAGGCTGCTCGGAGCGCCTGGCCGGCGCGGCGATGCGGAGAGCCCTTCACGCCGCGGTGCGGCCGCTCCCGGACGGGGCGGGCGGTGCGGAGCGCCGTCTCCCGGGGCCGCGGCGGGGCCCGGCGGGGCTCGGGAAGGGGGGCCGCGGCGGGTGCCCGCCCGGGCGGGGCGGGGCGGGGCCGGACGGGACGGGGCCCGGCGCGTCCCGCCCCGTGGGGGCGAGCGGCGGGCGGGGGCAGCGCGGTCGCTGCCGCCGGGGCGCAGCTGCCCGCCCGCCGCTGGGCGCTGTGTGCGCGCACGGGCCGCGCTGCTGGCCGCCCGCGCCCGCACGGACGGACGGACGGACGGACGGACGGACAGAGACACGCACACACACGCGCGCCCCGCCGCCGTGCGCTGCGCATCCCGCGCCGCCGGCGCTGCCCGCCCGTCCCGCCGGGACGCGCTGCTCGCGCTCTCCCGCAGCTCCTCCGCGGGCGCCCCGCGGCGCTCCCCGCTCGGCCCGGCACGACTCGGCACGGCCCTGCGTGCCGTGCCAGCCGGCGTCCCGCGGGCGCGGAGCCGATGGCGCTGGGAGGGAGGATGCGCCTGAGCCGCGTCTGCTGCGTGTTCTACCAGCTGTGCGTGCTGTCAAGCGGGCTCGGCGCAGGTAAGTGCCGCCTTTCGCGGGACGGGCCGAGCGGGGGCGGCCTCCGCGCCTCGCCGGCGGTACCTGGTCATTGTTAACCGCGCCCGCCCCCCGGGACCGATGGGTGACCGGACCATGCGCGCCTCGGCTGTGAGGGTGCGCCGCGCTGCGCTCCTCTGTGCGAGACCTGGTTTCCACAAGCAGCCCTGTCATCTCTGCCGGCTGTGCTGTTCCTGGAGTGTGAGATGAATGTGTAAATAAAACTGTTTCCTGTCTCAGGCTAGTGTAGGTTGTATGTACTCAGGTCTTTGTAAGCGTAATGCTGGCATGCTGGGCTTCGGTTGTATTGTGATGTAGAGAGTGTAGGATATGCGGACATCAGTGGTGAGTGATTATAATTCAGGTTCATTATATGAATGATCATGATATACAGCATGTGCATGCAACTGCCACTTGTACATGCAGCCATGGTGTGCGTGTGTGCATGTTTGGCCAAACTTTGGGAGGCCAATGGGTCTTGCACAGCATGCTGAGAAGAAGGTGGACATTTTCAAATTTGTTCAGATTTTCCCCAGGACTTTTTTTTCTTTTTTTTTTTTTTTTTTTTTTTAGCTATATGAAAAAGTTTTTACTTGCTCTAAATGATGAAGGGTTTGTGCAAATTTCCTTGCATGGAGGTGGTGATGAAAAGGAAGAATATCCTACCAGCTACTGGTACAAACATAGCTTCTGCCCAGTTTGGGGTCTGGCTTTCTCTCAGTTCTGCAGGACCTTGGTGTGTTCCAGACGCATCAACAGGCACAGACACATCTAGCAGCTGGGCCCCCTGCCGTGCACAAGGACAAGATGAAAGGGACGAATGAACCCCACTGTGTTTTGTGTGGCATGCTTGTAGGTCTAGGAGTCAGAAGGACCATCTTGTGGTGGGGCAAAGGGTAGCTTTTTGCCAGGCACTGGATGCTGCTTGGTGGTCCACTCATTTAAAGCATCTGCTGGATTTCCTGCAGGTCTCCATGCGTCAGAAGAGACTGAGGAGTGGGAGATCGTCTTCCCTGCGCTGTGGAGCCCGGGCCAGCAGGAGCCGGCGGGTGGCAGTGGTGGTGGTGGGGGCTGCAGTGTCGACCCCAGTGGTGGGAACCGAAGCAGCACTTTCAGTGCCCCAGTCACACCTAGCCCAGTGGCTGGCAGTTCCCGAGAGGTGCGTTCAGTCTCCTCCTCTGTGGACGGGCAGGCGCAGGCTGTAGGGGAGGCAGCAGAGGAAGAGGACACTGAGGATGAGTATGAGTCTCAGGAGTTTTATCACTGGTCCCCCCTGCCCCAGGGGTCTGGCGCTGCCTCTCAGTTGCCAACACCACCATCTCCCCCACCACCACCTCCAGTCGAGGATGGAGATGAAGTGCTGCTGAGGATCCCAGCTTTTGCTCGGGAGCTCTACCTGCTGCTCAAGAGGGACAGCCGCTTCCTGGCTCCTGGCTTTGCTGTGGAGGAGCGTCTCGGGGGTGAGGGCAAAAGTCCACCCAGTGCTGCACAGTCGCAACCTGAGAGAGCTTGTTACTACAGTGGTGCAGTCCTCCGCTACCCGGGCTCCTTCGCCTCCTTCAGTACCTGTGGTGGACTGGTAAGGTCATCTTGCATGCACCTAGCTAGCACCCAGGCCTCCATCCAAGTCTCTGCTTCATCTGTTGCTTTTAATTCCCATTCCTTTCCCAAGGTCTTCTTTATTTCATAGCATCTTGTGTCCTACCTCTGTACCTAACCTTGTTTTTTAGCGATTTTCCTATTCATACTCATAACATTTCTCAGATGCTAATTCTGCCTTTAGCCTGTACAATTAATCCTATTTCCAGATGCATACTTTTCTGATTGTAGATTTCCGTCTTCTTACACCGTCCTTTCTTAAACTTTCCTTGTCTCTATCTGCAATTTTATCTTCTCTTCAATGAGTTCTGTAATTAGATATCTCCATGCTCCCTCTCTTTCTTTTCTCTGTCTCATTATCTCTCCTGCAGTCCATCTGTAATCCATTTGTTCTTCATTCTCATCCTGTATTCTAAAGTTGTTTCCCTCATTTGTATTATCTTCCTTCTGCATCTCAGTTTTCAAAGTGTTCTGTCTTATCTATTTCTACCAGATTTTACCAGTGTCTCCTTTTTCCTTTTCATTAGTCCTTTGTTTTCATCTCTCTGGCCTTTTTTCTCTGCCTCACAGCTTCCCATATGTGGTACCTGTAGATACTTAGAATTTGGGACTTCTTTCCTTTTAACTGCTCTGTAGAAGAATGCAATGAGTATGTTCTCAGCAATCTTAGTACAGTCAGACCTTTTCAATTGTTGTTACTTCTGTGGCATACTTCTCTTATTTAAAACAAGCTCCCCTTGCCATTATTTCTGTTGCATCAGTCATGATTTTTACCAGATAAAGAGAAGAACTGACAACAGCAGTGATGATCCAAAGAGCTGCAATCCTAAGGTACTCCTAGGGGGATGGAACGTGTAGAAATAAAAAAGTTTACCTGTGATGGTATAGAATGCTGGCAGAACCTAAAAAAAGCCCCAATTATTGCTTCTGTTATTCTCAGCTGGGGCCTTTATATAGCATCATAAATGCACATTCTTGCAACACTTCACAGAATTTAGAATATAAAGAGTAATGGTGCTAGAGAGGGTTGATACAATCCTTGGGTTTGGGTGTAAATCATCATTTTCTTGTATTTCTTTCTGAATTTTAGCGTCTAACTTGCTCCATTGTTGATTCATGAAGATAGGCCTTTTTATTTGTATGGTCGTGAAGGGAAACCAGGTAAAATGTGGACTGCTTATTCGTGTGCCTGTTAGAACTTACTCAAAAATCAACACAAACTGAAAATGGTGGATTGACACCAAATAAAATATTTGTCTGCACTCCTGCAAAGTGAAACCACCAAGTTTCACACAACTCTTAAGTGGTTGGCATCTAGTTATTGATATTTTGTCAGATTTTCCAAAGCGTGGTGGTAGAATTAATAGTGGAGAAAAATATTGAAAGTCAGTTGATGGTGGTTTGAAAACAATTGGGTAAAAGAGTTTTGTGTTCGTGAAAAGCATTTGACTTCTGTGCTCCTTCTTATTTTGAGAGTTTTACTTCTGTATTGGGTAAAATTAGGTTAGAAGATCTTTGTAAAGAAATTGGTGGAAATAATTATCACCTTTTTATTATGTCTTCTCAAAAGCCATGCACATCATTGCATGTCTGTAACATCTCTGATTTATTATATAAATTGAAATTCACTTTTTGGATAGATCCCAGTTTTTTAAGAGCGCCATTAGTAATTCTTGATTCTGTTAGACTTTACTAGGAGTACCAGCTTACCCAAAGCCTTTGGCCATGCATGTGTGCAGATCATGTTCCCCATCCAGAAAACTGCAGCTGAAACATTATAAAAAATTATTCTGTGTATCTCAGATAAAATTGGCAACTGTTATTGATGTTGACTGGTATTTTCATGATCCTCAACTGCGCTGTCCTGTTTGTGGTGAAATAGTTAAGCAGCTGTTCTTCCTGAGAGTGTTGCTGTGTCAGGCATAGTTAAAAAAATTGCACAGTGCTATTATGTCAAAGTTGTCATAACAAATCCTAAGCTATTTGTCATTCTTTATTCAGTCATTGCTTGGGCTCTATTACATATGCAAGTTGCTGAGTTTCCAAGAGTATTGAAAAAACATCCTTACATGTGTTGTATATTCCACCCTGTTTCATCTAGGCCTGACCCTGAAAATGGAGCCAAGCAAGTATTTCAAATTACATTTTCTTTTTTTCAATATGTAAAATAACATTGAAACTTGTCCTCACAAATATTTTACAGGAATTGGAATTTATTTTTTCATTTTAAATATAAAGACGTTTAAGGGAAAATACAGATACCTTAGATATACTCTCATTTCAAAGCCTTGCAGACCTTGGGCTAGGTTTAGTAAGCTACATACACTTTGGAAGGTCAAATGTGGGCTAATATGCATCTTAGATTACACCATTCTGCTCTTCAGAAACAGCCTTTTGGTGAGTGTTCTTATGACAAGGAAATTAGATGTAGCCTGACAGACAGCAGTTATGCCATGCAGCAGAAAGGGGGAAGGAGTGTAGTGGTTTGGCCATCAGTGCAGAGAAAGGTCATACCTGGCAGTACAGATGTATGGCTGCTGTTGTGGTACTGCATCTTCAATAAATTAGAGGCCTTAGGTGAAATTGTTGTGCCATCCACATAGGATGCTGGTATCAGTTCAAGTTCTCAAGGCACAGAAATCTGACATGCTAGTGATATTCAGGAAATAAGGAAAAAAAAAGTCTGTGTAGTAATCAACTTCTATACACAGAAAGGAGGACAACATTAAAGCTTCCCCATATTATTTCACAGTTCTTGAGAGCTTCAGAGTGTGTTTTTTCTTAAGCTGCTCATCAAGAACCAGTATATGATGGGTAATAATAATTGGGCTCCTGACATACTATGAAAGTAATGCAAAAATACAAGTGAGAAATGAAAGCTGTACTCCTAGATAATTACTAACCAAATTTTGACTGCAAGCATTAAGGAGTGTCTTCGTTTAGGTACTTAATCTTGACAAACGAAGCATAGCTCTGTGGTTATTTTCTAATGAATCTGAAGATTGGAGATATGCATGGACTATCTAGAAACTTCATCGTGATGACCTTGGTGCAGTCTCAGAGCTGACACGGTCAGTGGTGAAAGTCCTCTCCAACTCCTTGGTGAAACACTTGTGGATCACAAGTGCTTAGATCTCTTCGAAGTTCAGTGGGATTTACTCTGAGTACATTTTGGGATTCTGCACTGATGCTCTGAGAAGATGAATAAGGAGATGTTTCCAAGGATGTTCCCATCTGTATGCTGACTGCCTATTTCTTCTTCATGCTTAGCCAAATACCAGGATGTAAACAGTCCAGCTGATGCCAGTGAGACTGTTCTTCTGAAAGTGATGAATTGCAGAGCTGGACCATTAATTATTTAAATGGTTGTTTCTTCACTTTGCTTTTGTTCTGACATGACATTTGAAATAAGAAAAAAATTGTGTCAAAGGTCGTTGAGCGGTTTTAATTGGGTCTGGTAATATATATAAAAATATATGGTAATTTTTTGTAGCATGCTGTAGGAGAAATTTACTGTGGACTTAGAATTAAGAAATCAGACTGCTGGTTCTTTATCTACTGCTAGAATGAAAGTTGAAGTAGTCTCACTGCTCTTCCCACAGAGTGCTGTAAACATGGTAAATATGTGCTTTATCCCCTCTTCATTTCATTTTAAAAAGAAGGGTATTAGTGCAATTTTTTCTCAGTAATGAATTCCTTAGGTAGTACTCTATGGCTGTGTACTGATTGCAGGGAGTTCCTCAATGTTCCTTCTTTTTTTGACTGAAGCAGTCTGCAGTAAATAGAGAACAACTATTTCTGTTTACACTGAGAAAGGATCTGAATGGCTTTTTATTTCTAAAGCATTGGGGTATGCTTACTCTGTCAGGAAGTGCAAACAGGAGCAAATGTAGACAGGCAGAATGGACAGAACAATGAAGCTTCTTGCTACTGTGCTGCTCATCTCAGCTTCTTGCAGGTTGTCTAGCAGAACATCTCTGAAGCTCTACCTAAGAAAACATTGACATTTTTGTTAATTTACTGGAGAGGAGATTTGGAATTCATCTGATTTTCGCTGGATCTTAAGACAGTGAATCAGGCAATAGCATATTTATAATTCTGATGAATCTGTGTATAATATTATTTGTAATTAAAAGTAATATGCACTTTCACAGTGACTTGAGTTGGAACAAACCTTAGCATATCTCCAGTCCAGGGAAGAGCTCTCTCTACAGAAGTGTGTGATGCTTTTATTAGGCCTCATTGCCAGTAAAAAGCAGGTATTTAAATGTCTGATCAATAGTTTGTAGACAAGTACTTCACCTAAATTGCACTATCCAAAGCAATGCTGCCAGCATCAGCAAAAGAATGGATGACACTTGTTTTGTGCATGCAGAAATGTGCCAAGTATCACTGGAGAACAGCATTTCAATGGATATTTCTGATTTTAATGTCCTGCTTTTACAATAAAACAAGTAAATAAGGATATGAAAAACATATGTGCCTTTACTGGCTAATGAAACGGTTGTATAGTGCTTCAGTAAAATTTGAAAGAAACCTGAAGCAGCTGTACTGTACATGCATGGCTTTTTTTACTTCTGACACAATGCTTGTGAAGAATAGTTTTGAAGATGAGTGTTATTAACTACTAGTAATTGAATGACACATGATGGATTAAAAATATTTTTGACTTCTTAGGATGTTCTAATTTCACATATCCCTTACATTCAGGACACTAGGGCTTCTGGAAAACTGGAATTATTATTTTGTACCTCTCCATTGAAGATAGTCTAACATTATAGTTTGTCTCAGAACAAGCAGAATGAAATTGGAATGAACAATAGTAACAAAATCCATCAGGAAGTTTATATTTTCCTAAAATTTTGCACACAACCACTTTTTGGGATAGGATTCAGCCTAAGAAAAGGTTAAATCTGTGTTTTGACATATTTCTTCCTAGACAAGGATCTTAACCACAGTGTATCAATATTTTATATGGGAAAAATCCCAGTGAATATAGCTTTTAGTTACACTTCCTTGTGATTCCTGCAATGAGGGTAATGCCTGATATGACAAGTATACTTGGATTTTTGGACAGCTCAAACAGCTGTACCGAACTTCTACGTTTTGGTTGCACAGCTTTCAGTGGCAGTGTAATACTTGACCTGCTGGAACTCCTTTCCTGGCATAGGATCTGATGGATTGAGGATGAATAGACTGCTTGCATGTGGTGTGTGCAATGAGTCTGATTGCTGTGCAGTAGACATGCAAGCTAAAATCTTGCTTTTGTGAGTATGCCTGCTTTTGTCCGCCTCTGGGAGCAGGTGGTCCCAACAACTCATACATTTGGGCTTCACATATTGCCCTGGGAGGCTGTGCTGTTACAGAGTGTGAACTCCTGCTGTAAGATCCTGAGACTTCAATAGACCTCTTGCTTCGATCAGGCTTGAATGCAGCTACCCCATCACACATCCTGAATCATGCAGTGCCAACATGCAAGCTGAAATGGGTTAAATACCCAGCCTTTTGTCAACCAAATGTAGAGTCCCTTCCTCCCCACCTCAGTGACCCTTGCAGTTACTCATCCGTATTGAGTAACTTCCACACCAGATGCTTTCCAAAAGAAATTTGAGACAATTACGGCTTCTTTTCTTCTGCTGGTAAGCATTACAAAACAGAGATCACCAACAATTTTTTCATAAAAGGGTAAAGAAAAGAGAATGTTAGCGGTCTTTATGGTCCATATGATACATACATGTGAAAGTTTGACGTTGCAGAAGGAGGATTATAAAATTGAATAGGATTATCCTTACAGGCTGCCAGGGTAAAATTAAATACACACTCTCTTCTATTCACCCAGCTTCCTGGGATCCTTAAATGAAGAGAGAACAAATAGAATCAGTCTGTCTACTGTTTCATTACGGGTTTGTTAGAGAAAGGAAACTTTACTGAGAGGGACAGAAATAAATGTGTGAATGAGGGTACTCTATGAGTATCCCATACTGAGAATTCACAGGTTCAAAAAGATTTGCTTTGTTGACTTTAAGGTGTGCCTTATTTATGTTTTAAACACGTTTATATGGGCAATTTAAAATCTGTGATCAGTATAAATTGGTGAGCAAGGTAGGGTATGAGTGGAAATGGTACAACTGAAAGCAGCTTTGCTCTGGTATGAAAGTGTTTTGAGTATTTTTTCCTCAGGAAAAAAAAAACCACACAAAAAAACCCCAAAAACAAATCAACCAAAAAACCAAGCATCCCTGGGAAAATAAAGCATTGGACAAAACATTAGTGGTTTCTACCTCTGCATTAGGTTGGAGAACTAATGAGATGTGGTAGTGCCCCTTGATGAAGGAAGCCTTTCAATATCTGTGTTGAAACTCATCTGGGTAGTTCTTCCTGGATTTACATGACAGTGGAAGGTGGGAAAGAGGAGGACAGCCAGCTCTGCAGGAAGTCTGGTTTCCAGCTGGACAAAACAAGTTGTTTACGTGAGGTTACTGTGGCATGCTTAGGCAGAGGCACATCTGCCACATTTTTGCCTCCAGCCAAAGCTTAGCTGCTGTGCTTGTAATTTCTCTGTTATATTTAAATCTCTTTGTTAAAATATCACCTTGAAAATCTAATGAAGCAGAGCTTTGCACACAGTAGAGAAGCCTAGGAGAATGGAATAAGTGACTGTGGCCAGCTGAAATAACTGGCATATATGTACATGCAAAACACTATTAACGCTATTAACAAACTTGCTGAACCAGGAGTTAATTACAAACAGAACTATTAAATCTAGGTTGTAGGGTGGGGTTTGTTTTGTTTTGTTTTCTTTCTTTTTAATAAAGGAAAGGAGTGCTGGAGATGGCATCCCTTTAAAAGTTTTATAACTGTCATTAAGTGCCATAAACCAGCAAAGATCGGCTTAAAGATAAAGGAATAAACCCTCTTTGTTTTGATTTTCCCTTCTGGGTCCCGGTGCTGCAGTTTTTTGCTATTCTTCTTTATCTTCCTGGATGAAACATCTTTTGGTTAGATTTTTGTTTTGTGTATCTGAGAACTCTTCCTAATTCATAGGGAGGATAAGTCTTCTAAACATAGGAACAATATTAATGAAGATCTGAATGATTTAGAAAGTCAGGTTTGACTTAGGCCAAGGCAACATTTGAACTGTAACGATCCCTGTTTCCTTTAATATTAAACACTGTTGCCTGGTATGTGACATTTTGGGCCACCATGCCTCAGAGCATGTGGTAATGATTCTTTTCTTCTTCAAAGAGCTATCCTGCAATCATGCAGGTGCTCTGTCCTGAGACAGGTTTGATTTGTGATTCCAATCCTGCTTATAATGGCCTGCTTTCTTCCTAAAGTGCTTAGTTTCAGTACAAATACTTCCTTTGCAATATATTTCTGAGTGATAATTACAGATGAGAAGTACACTCTCTCCAGAGTGGCTTTATTAAAAAAAAAAAAAAAAAAAAAAAAAAAAAAAGAGAGACTGCTGTGCATGACCTGAGATCTCTACCTATTGTAATTAACATAAAAAATTATCAATGTTATTTTTCAGGATAGAGAAGTGAGATGGTAAATCAGAAAATCTGGCTAATTCCTTTAGTTAAATTAGTAAATTAGTGACATTTTGGCCTCCTGATTTGATGTTAACTGCTTTAAAAAGGCAGAGCACTGAGTGTCTTCCAGCTACAACTGCTAATGTTAATGAAACCAACATTTTCTTCAGAACATGTATCCCTGGCTTATATATCTCGTGTATCTGCCAATTGTTTCTTTGCTAGCAAATGAACCAGGATTCTTAAAAGAACCAAATGTTCTCCATGTTGCAACCCTTGTAATATTATGTTAGAAGGACTGTTCTTTTTCTTTCTTTTTAAAATGTTTTCTTGCAGGAGTGGAGATTATTTTTTTTTGTTAATGATGGATTGTGACAGGAGAAAAAAGAGCAGCATCCATGATCTCCATGCTAAATAAGATAAAAATAGGGGGAGCTGGGAAATAGGGGGAAAAGCCCAGAGAAATCATTAGGTGTGTGAGCTGTGGGATTGATGGAAGGTGAGAATATTCAAGAAGTCTGTGAAAACAAATGGTCATGTACAAGTAGTATTCAAATGGTGAACATACCTCTTTGCTATGTGTTGAGGAGAACTACCTCAATAGAAGAGACTGAGACAAAGTTATTTGGATTTGTGGCTGAATTAGGTGTTTGCAGAAGTTTTTCTGTGGAGTGTGTCCGAGTCCTTCCTTGGTTTATTCAGATCTCTCAGGTGACTTCAGGGATATAGCAGGAGGGCAGGTTGGTTTCTCCTTGCAGAATCAAAAGTGTAGTGGAAATAGCATGAAATACACCAAGCATGTGCATGAGCATCTGTGTTACATTGCAGATCCAGACGGTAGTTGATCAAATTTTTATAAACCAATAACCCAAAACATCTCTATTAGTTTTAAGATCAGCTGTGCATCTGCAGTTCATTAACAGTTCAGTTAAGCTTTTGTTGTTAACATGTCATTGCCTGGACAGTCTGGTGTTCTTGTTTATTTTTATTGCTTCTCATATGCCATCATAAATAAGCAATAAGTGTTATTTGGAAGGGAAAGATGAAGACTATTTCTAGTGTTAATTTTAGAACAGTTGATTTAGAATGAGAAATCAATCTCCTAACATTAGCTGCTAATAATACATACATCTGCACGTAAGTGAATAGAACTAAAATTTTTTTGGAAGCCTGTGCTGTTGAATGTTTTTCTTGGGTCTACCAGTACTTCAGTCAGAATTATTTTCTGAATGAGTTTTGCATCCAAAAATGTAGAAATGTGCCCAAAACTGACTTGTGAAGTGATTTAGTTTCTGTGTGATTATCTTCCAGCAATTGCATATGCTTGTTTTATGATCTCAGCTGTGCTACCTTATGTTCTCATTAGATGTCAGAAGTGTAACTGGGTCAAGTCAGGGCAAGCTTATTTAGATAGCAGCAAGTTAAGGAAAATACAGATATTTTTGCATATGATGTTAATTTGTCTGGGGACGAGTTCTTATGCTTCAATACAAAGTAAATGTCCTCTTATGTCCCTCTAGGTTTCAGGAGATGCTGGGTGGGAGAAGTGCCCAGGTGATGGCTACAGCCATTATAGTAATGCCTCTTCTACATAAAATGATAAACTGTTCTTCAGATGTGCTTACAATTTGGAGTGGGTTTTTTTCCTTTTTTTTTTTTTTTTTTTTTTTTTTTTTTCTTTTTCCTTGGTTCTGTGGGGTTTTTTGTAGTTTTTTTTGTTGTAGTTGGTTGGTTGGTTGGTTGGGTTTTTTTGGTTTTGTCTGATTAGCCTGGCAATTGGATTATAACCCTGAAAACTCAGATGTAACTTTGCTTCAAGGCACGTATGAAGTTGGCTTTCTTCTGGAACTGGGAGACAGGAGATAAAGGGGACATCATAAGGGACTCATATTCTCTTTAGTTATAGTCTTAATTTTCTTTTGAAAAATACTCTTAAATGTGAAGCTGTCTGTATGTGTTTCTGTTGTAAGCTGTGTGTGAGACTCTTCCAATTGGCACAACTTTTGAAAGCTGAGAATTGACAATCTTGTTGTAAATTAGGAGACAGGAAGCTGCTTAGGAGATTTTGTGTCTAAGTAAGAGATCACCAGTCTCGTTTGTCTGTTTGTGACATCAGTGGACCTCACCTCAAATATTTATTTAGAAACACATGGGGATAGTGAATGAGTTTAAAGTGAAAGACAGTGTATAGAGTATAATTGATGCAATTAGGTATATAAAATGCTTTGTTTTCCAGTTTTTGGCTGATAATCCTAGCACATTTCTCTTTTTCTGTCTGATTACTTGTTTCTTCAGTAGTAACCTATCTAAGGAAGCATAATAATAATAACAGCACATTTCTTTGTTGTCTCTTTTTTTTTATATATATATTTTTTTTATTTTTTTTTTTTTTATTTTTTTTGCTTCCCAGACTAAATTATTTGCATTGGAAATAATGGAAGGAAATAATTCCTTTCTTTTCTGTTTCATGTTGGGTAATAAATCCTTTGCTTATTTCATGTAACCAACTTTGTTTAAAAGTGACCAGTCAGACTGATGGTACTTAGTCCAAAATGCTAATGTCAAAACTCCATTCTGATCACCATTTGTGTTCTCATGCCCGTTAAATCAAGCTCTCTAAGTTAAAAGAATAAAAACCTTTATCAAAGTTTGTATTTCTTCTTTTGTTTAAATAATAATTCTTGAAAAATAATTAGATACTGTACCTTCTTTCCTAAGAGTAGCAAAGCTTTAGTTTCTTTGTGCAAGAAAAGGTAAATTGATATTTTTTTCCCTCAAAAAGGGAAAGTAGGGTCTAGGTTTAGGAGTTATAAGCAAAAAACCTGCATAGTTTAGAAAAAAAGAATTTCAGTTAGGAGTCATAGAAGAGTATAACTTCTATATATTTTCAACTTTTTAAAACAATGTTGTGGGAGTCTTTTTTATTTCTCTTAAAGCTGTCTGGTTTGGATTAATGTAATTCTAGATAGAGATATAAAAGCCCTAAGCATAACTTTATTTTGTAGAAGGACTAACTTTATTTGTTGAATTGTAGTTCTATATCTATAAATTTATTTTATTTTCCTTTCTTGAATTACTGTTTTCCACAGTTAGTAATTTTGGCAAATTGCAAATTTGAGTGAAACTGAGCTTCATGGAGTGTTGCCTTGAATTAAATAATGTTTAATAATAGGAATAATAAGAACAATTCTGCCTCTCTGTCAGAAAAAAAACCAAGATAATGGAGTCATGGATGGATATTTCAGTAAGGATTAGCAGAGATTGAATTTCTCTGTGGACAATCATGGGCAGGTTTTGGAACTGTGCCATATCCTTCTGTGGCTACCATGAAAGCACATGGGTTTGAATAATGGTTACTCATGGGTATGCAGTATTTAAGTGTTTTACAAGGATGAATCAATTTAAGCTTGGATCCCTTGTATTGGTATTCTTGGTATTAGTCTAGGTGTTTTATCTAATGCAGATTTTGGTTGTTGATATTTCCTGTTTAACCTTCTGCAGGGGACTAGGTGTAGAATGCTTAGTGCTCAACCTTTGTGTATTATTATATTTTTCTTCCATAAAATACTGTTTCAGATTCTGATGGGATAAAATCCAGGCTTGCTCTAAAGAAATGAGTTTAATGCTGTTTCATTAGCTAAAGGTATAGCACTTTGATTCATACTCCAAAAGAGTGGTTTTTAGTCTTACCACAAGAATCGCTGAAGTTACTCATATTACACCAAAATGTTCTAAGGGAACATCTTTATGAGCACTGAGTCTTTAATTGCAAGGATTTTTCCCTTAGGTGACATGTTTCCATAGGTGTTGCTTTTTCTATAAGTAGTCATGTTTAGATGTGCAAACAGTCTTTCTTGGACAGTATTAATAAGTACTCAAATATTGTTGTGAACTAAGTGATCTGAAATATCACTAAACCAGCTCAATGTAAAGAATTTTTAACTTAAGTTTTATGGAATAAAGTTTTTAAAATCCTGGCTCACTTTATAGAAGCTCTTGTATTTATTCTGGAAAGCATTATGGCTGGGTTTGTGACTTTTATTTTTTTTAACAGTAAGTCAGTGGTTGTGTTCCATTTTATATAGCATGTACTTGATGAACAAAACCAAATGATTGTTAACATCATGCATTAGTTAGTTAGGACAACATGATGGTCCCAATTTGCAGGTTAGCTGGCTGCTAGGGTTTTTATGTAAGTTCTTCTTTGAATTCTACTAGTAAAGGGATGTGTCAGGCTGGTTCAAATATAATTGTATTCTGCTTTTCATTTTGATTGTAGTTTATTTTATTGGCCTATACTAGTCATCTGTGGTTGGTTGAACATATTGCCCCAGCATACTTCTTGAAGCAAAATAAAGTAAGGCTTTTCAGAACATTTCAGGCAACAGACAGGAAGAATTTTATTCATTTGTCAGTTGGTGCATGCACCAACAATGAAGTTGCAACCACAAAAAATGTATATTTAATACAGGATTATACTCAGGGCTAAAAGAATATCTTTTTCTATAGTGCACAAGCAGTTGGTATTTTTTATTTCTTCCTTAGGTTTAGCAGCCGTGGTAGTTGGTTAATGCTTCCTTTTGTAATGGTGGTTAGTTTTTTTTGTTCATGTGGAAACTGTGCTTGGACCACAGTCAGCTCTGATCATTGTGTTTTTAATGAACCAAACTGAAGACATGGCCCTTTTATTACTTCCAGCTTCTTGGAGCATATGCCTACATGAAAACGAGAACTGAGAAAAATGAAAAACTAATTCTGTAGCCCTTGTAAGGACAGATCAAAATATGAAACCTGAAGACCAAGATGCTAGGAGACCACTGAAAGAACTTTCATTAATAAAAAAGTTTCTGTCTGTAGATGATAATTTAGAACTGTGAGAACAGAAATTTTCTGTGTTCTTTTAGTAGAATTTTAATTATTTCTGAGAGAGTAATAGTGATTTTTTAATGCAAGTGAAGAGGAGTGAGTTAGGTGGGCAATTTTTTATTTTTGCATGAACAATGCTTTCTAGTTGTCTTCTCTTTAGGAGCTCTAGTCCATGCATTAATTATTATTTTTAAATAAATTAATTTTCTAACATAAAGTTATAGGCAATGAATTTTGCTACAAAGCATAAATTCACAATCCTAATTATGTGAAATTACTTTATATTTACTATTAAAACACTGTAATTGATCTAAATCAGCATGAAATCAGATCTAAGTCTTAATGTTTAGACAGCTAGGACAGAATACTGTATTTTGCTTTATTGAGCATATATTGGCCAGAGCTGATTGAGGGTCATTTTCATGGCCAGAACAACAGCCTCATTTGTCTTCCCTTTTAACATTCTGTAATTGAGAAAATCTCTTTTGATCTGATTGTAGGCCTAAAAAAAGCTGGAGAGGGACTTTTTGCAAGGTCTTAGAGTGATAGGATAAGCCTTAAAGACTGAGTAAGGGTTTAGATTAGAAATTAGGACTAAATTCTTTACTCAGAAGATGGTGAGGTGCTGAAACAGATTGCCCAGAGGAGTGTGGATGCTCCATACCTGGCAGTGTCCAAGGGCAGCCTGGATGGTCTCTGAGGAACCTGGTCCAGTGCAGGGCTCCCAGGTGCTGCCCGTGATGGGGCTTGGAAAGAGATGGTCTTTAAGGTCCTTCCCAACCCAAATCATTCTGTGACTTAAGTGATTCATCTTATGTTTCTGAGCTACACAGTCTGCCATTAAGGCTTTCTAGCTGTTCACTGGAGCTTCTGCTTCTTCTGTGATAGAAACCAAAACTACATGAAAGAGAGGAATAATGGATAGTTCAAGATCTAGTTAGTTTTACAGATCAGGCCAGCCTTCTAAGATAAAGGGTAGAAGCTACTGAGTGGGGGGATGAATTTTCAGAAAGAGACCATTAACTTATAAAATGGTGGATTGGCACATATTGTTGTCTTTTGTGACATAGCCATGGTTGCCATAAATTCTGCATTGTTTTAAGCATCTAAGGATGAAAATATTGTATTTATTTTCTTAAGGATTACAGAGTGTGCCTTGTGTGCAGTTATGGATATTCTGAATATTAAATAGCTGCACTGCTGATGAAGTCTGACTTGCCAATAGCTGTCTCTTTTCTTAATAGTATTAGTCAATCCTTTGTATAGTTGCCTGTAGCAAATGAACGAAATAGTTTTTCAGTTTAAGTTAGTTTAAAAATCAAGAGTATTTTCAGTGTGTCATTAATCCAATGTGTCTTGGAAACAGGTTTTAAATTTACTGTCACATATATTGAGTTTAATTTCAATGATACCTTGTAGCACTTGGATCAGAAATGCTAATTTGGTTTTAAAATTTTATAAATTAAGTTACCTACACTGGGAGTAGTAGGCTTTCTGTACCTCATAAACTTCCAGAATGCTGCATAAAGAAAAATGAGAACATGCCTGTCCTCACTTCTTAGTTTGTTGTTGCTGAGTATAAATCTTTAGGTATTAATAATTTTGGATTTATGATTTTAAAGACACAGTTGTGGAATACTTTTCTTGAGTGAACATGAAACTGTTTAGGTGAGGGAAAATGGAAGTTCGTGTACTTTAAACTCTGATTTCCAGACCATCTCTGTATTCTGTAGTTTCTCCCCCCTTTCCTTTTCCTCCTCATTAAAAGGATGTAGAACCTAAACACTTGATAGATTTGTAGATGTAAAGCGATTCTATACCTGTGTATCTAGGATCTTGATACCACAGCTTAGTAAAAAAATGCATTTATTTACACAGTAATTTTAGCTGTGCAACATGGTAACAGGAAAAAAGCATTTAGACTATTTATGCTTCTGTCAAATATTTTTTGAATATTTTTGCATGTTACCATGCAACTGCAGTACTGCAGTTCTTTTTTTGTAGATGCTGCAGTTGAAAGGTAGGCTTTAAACTGTGATTTTTGTCAAATTTTTAAAAATAGTTGTGAATATCTCAGCATATGAATATATAATCCCGAAACTGAATTCTAGTTAAGAATACAAAAGTATCTTGGCAAAATCTAGATTGCAAGTCAATGACAGAACAAGATGAGAATTCAAAACTAAAAGCGAAACCAGAATAAATCTAAGTTATGGAATTTGACTAGAATTTAGAGATCACAACTGATAACAGTAAAACATCACAGACAATTATGATTCTGTGTCATGTGCCTACTGCCCTCAAGGACCATTTTAGCAGATCTTCTCGCCATCCATTCACCCCTGTAGTGTGAGGTCTGTCGTGCCAGGTGTGGATCTGTCCTGGAGGCTGGAGCTAGGCTTGGCATTCATCATAGCTGAATGTCATGAAGTTCCTTCTGGTAACTTTCCATAAATGCATGCTTTTACA
Source organism: Oenanthe melanoleuca (assembly GCF_029582105.1). Classification (NCBI taxonomy): domain Eukaryota; kingdom Metazoa; phylum Chordata; class Aves; order Passeriformes; family Muscicapidae; genus Oenanthe; species Oenanthe melanoleuca. The sequence continues at coordinate 34,244,570 of NC_079362.1, forward strand.
TATATTCTATACGTGTCTTCTTTTTGGATGGCACTGAAATGAAGTCACGTGAATTATTGGTGTCTCCATGAGACCTCCATTTCTGTCATTCTGTGGCTTTAATAAAGATACTGGGATTCTTGTTGGCTTTTGCTGTTCTCTGTGCTTTTATCTGGCTTATATGACATTCTGATCATACCTGTTCAAGCCCCAAAATTTTAAATTCTCTGGAGGTTACTATTACATAAAATGTATGTACCTATCATGCATAACAGTATTATCTTCCTGTGGCACATTGTGATAAAGTTATCTGCAGCTAGATGCAGTTGGTTTGGTTGCCATCCGTTTTTATAGAAAAATAGGCTATACAACAGAAATGGTACATTTAGCTTTGGGAGTTTGTACTTCATGTTTGTTACTTTTCTGTTTTAAGCATTTGAAAATAGAACTTAGAATTGCCTCGTGGAAGTAGTTTTCAATGAAGTGTTTGTAAAGATACTTCAGCTACCTTGAACTGGAAAAGATTAGTCTTGTATCTGGAGAGAGAGAACAGCTCACGCAAATACAGTTCATTGGACACTTTGTGCAGGGTAGTAATTGTTTATAAGGTTTCTATAGTTGTTCTAGAACAAGTCATCATAATAACTACAGGGCTTGACTCAACATCAATGTCTTATTTATCTTCACTTAGTTTTGCGAAATTTGAGTTATGGTGCCTTAGTGATTTTGAAAACTTTTATGTATGCCTAAACTATTCTGTGCCTCCTCATTGCAAGATTCTAAAGGGTTTGAGATGAATTCTGTGTTTTAAAACATTGAGGCCATTTCAGTGTTTTTACATAACTAATTTGATTGAAACAAACTACAGCTAAACTATACTTCAGGATAACTGCTGCCAAAATAAGAGTGTACAGTGGAGTCCATTTACAATGTGCTATTGAAGCAATAAATCTGTGAAAACAGCAACATATGTTTAATTTCAGTAAACTTCTTAAAATTTGCCCTTTTTTTATTTTAAGGAAAACCTGTGAAAGCATACATGATGTTGTAATGAACTTGTGGGCACATTACTTAGGTGAAACAATTTTCACAACCATATCATGTTACTTACCTTATGCCTTAGGATAAGTAAGTAGCTCCAAAGGCTAACACATAAAACTAGGTAGAGCTAGAAAATTGAGATGCAAAAAGATATTTTTATAAAAACTGACCATACTATGATCAAGTGTAACCATAACCATAAATAATAAATTGGAAACAGCAAAGTGTAGGAATTGTGTTGCCTGTCGTCATCCTGTTATATTTTTGTCTGTTGTTCTGTGCTTTCCCACTTCTTAAAGACTTAATTCTCCATGTGAAGCTGTCTGGCTTTCAGTGGAAGATGTACCTTTGTTGTAACTTCCTATGATTGCTCTGAAGTCCAACACTCACAAATTTAACTGGCAGAGTGAAAGAGTTCCAGTAAATTTTGCCTGGTTTTCAGTGTGACTAGTGTTTGTATTAATGTGGAGAGAAGGCGATGTTTTCGATGAAGTATTTTCAAAGGAAGTAAACCCCTTTATTGCTGGAAAGGTCAGTCCCTGTGAGGTGCAGTCATGAAAAACCTAGTTTAGGTGCTTTATAGGAGCTGGAGCTAAGGTCAGTAACAAATTTAGCCGGACTAAACCTAAATTATTTTTATTTGTGATTTAGTAGTTTTATACATTTATAGATTTGCCTTATAGACTTGTGAATTAGTTGACAATGACAGGAGGAAAAAAGATTTTGTATTTGCTGATCACAGGATTGTTGTGAGCCATCAAGCATATGTAATTGGTGGAGGACGTTAAGTGAACATATTTAGTCTCATTTCACGGATTTGCAGTGAAATGATAGCTGAAATGTGGCTTGCATTTCTGTTTGCTGATGTTCAGAGAGAGGAATTAATTTGTGGTTACAGGGATAATTACATAATCAGAATATTCCGAGTTGGAAAGGACCCACAAGAATCAATGAATGACCCATACAGTGTTGAACCTTGATGCTGCTAGCACCTGGCTCTAACCAGCTGAGCCGATGTCAGAGTTGTAGTAAAGCCTCTTTCATCAAGCAACAGCCAAAGGCTGGTGTATTTGTCATCACACAGTAGAAACTGCAATGTGGTATGTTTACCCTTTAAAAAACTTTGGAGTGAGTATCAAGGGACCTTGGAAAGCTGGCCTGGAGAGCTGGTCCAGAAGGAAAGCAGTGACCCTGGATCAGATGGATCTGAAATAATGACCATGAATCAATAAAGTTGTAATATTGGAAAGATTTCCAAATGTTAAAAGATAAAAATGTGAAACATTTCAAGTAAGGATAGTAAAATAATAGATTGGCAGTTCTATTGAAGCTATTTTATTTAACAGTAGTAGCAAAAAAATATGAAAATAAGTGTAGTCTGACAAGAGATTTGTGTTATAAATGTAAGAAAATCTGTTTTACAAAATCTCAGATGCTTAGGGGACTGGACTTGATGTGTGGATTCAAGATGTTAAAATACAGAGGTAATATGCATTGTATATTCTACTTTGTATTCTACATTTCCAATACTACAGGACCTAAGCAGTGACAATTAAGGTTGTATAATGAAAATAATGAAATAATGCATGCTGCATATGATGTAAAGAGAAAATTTGGTTTGTCTTAGCGTGTCAAGTTTAGCTAAGTTTGTTTCAATAGTCAAGTGAAATTTATAAGCTAAGTTACAACTCATGAATGATGTATGAATATATTTTAAGATGTTTGATTTTCTGGCCTGAATAAGATTAAATGGCCTTTTAGGACTTTGAGAGAAAGCTGAGATTTCATTGTGCTAGGTAATTTGCTAGAAGAATCAGCCAGTTGTTCTCTGAGCTGGTGCTTCCCTCAAGAACAGTGTCCTTTATTCTGAATAATGTACATGGGCTCTGTTAATATTGGTTACTACAATCAGTGTTGGAGAACTCCAGATGACTAGGATCAAGTAGTCATTTCTGCTGGGTTTTTATTTTTTTCATAGAATACACAGTCTTTCAGTCTTTTCATATGTTGGGGTGTGCTTTCCTTTGTCACAGGTGTTTCTTAAGTTCAGGTGTTTTTGGTCTTTTAAGTCACAGATTACTCAGCCAGAAAGTGGGCACGACTTCCAGGGCAAAGGAAGAGGAAAGGGGAAGGGAGAACAATTTCTGCATTTTATGATTGGTTTACTAGTTCTACTAAATTATTCTACTAAATTATTTTGAAGGTCAAGTATGCAGTAGTTGAGATTGCACTGACATTTCTGAAAATAGTGGTACAAGCTGAACAAGGGAACTTTGTGGCTGTGTAAGTTCCAAGAGTCTACAGCTGGCTGGCATTTGTAACCAGAAGAGTGGAGAGTAGCTGGCATGTGGAAATGGTCACTTGAACCTGATGGCCAGCATTGCACAGAGAGCTGGCCCTTGAAGGGACTCATGGTTCATAAGTTTCCTGCTGATAGCAGTGACCGAATATCTGACTTTAAAACACCCCCATGAGTTTAGGAAGCACATTTGTGCTTATACAAAAAAAGGCTCTTAAAAAAATTAGAGTGTTTAGAATTGATAAATTTTATGCATTTTGTTTGCAGTTACATTTTGTGTATCTCATAGAATCAGTTAAGTTGGAAAAGACTTTTGAGACCATCAAGTTTACGCTTCTTCAGCCTTCAGCAATGAAAGTTCTTATAGAGGGAAAGTGGTAGTGTGTTTAAATAAAAACAGTTTGCCAAGTTCTTACACTGTTGTATACACAGTTTGAAAAGTTATTTGAGGTTGCTTTATTATTTGTATTAGTAAGAGCTGGAGACTATTTATTGTATTTCAGCTCAGGTCAGATTCTGATAGAATTGTTATAATCAAGATACTAAATTAAATATGGATTGTTAAAACAGGGGAGAAAAAACCTTCAGAGTGGGATTCTCATATATAAATTAAAGATGTTGCCCATTTAATCAGCAATTAATCCTCAGTTTTGGTACACTTGACAAATAGCACAAAGTCTATTACCAGATTATGTTTCAAAACAAGTAAATATTGAACTTGTAAAGAAAATTTGTTTTTTTGCATGGTACACTGAAAATAACCTCTAATTTTTATAATGCAAATGTGACATTAATATTTTGGTGCTGATGGATACAATAAGTGTACTTAAGTGACATATACATTTTCTGGGTCTGAGAGGAATGCATTTTTCCCATTGATATATGCCTTGGGCAGCATGTTGGGAGCAGGAAGAAGTGGAGTCTTGTACAGCCTGTCCTTGCTCGCTGTGTGCATTTGCTTCACAAAACAGTGGAGAGTTGGCTGCAGCAGGGAGAAACTCTAAAATGCTGACCACACCTGCTGTTCCCCACCTGCCCTGTGCCACTAAGGGTGCTGGGGAAAGGTTTTGTTTTAATTTGTCTTGGTTTCCCACTATCCAGAGTTAATTTGTTAATTTTCTGCACCTAAAGTTTTATTTGCCCATCAGCTGAAGTTTGCCCTATACTTAACTTATACTTTGCTGCATACAGTAAGTAAAATACAAGTACATCAACACAAGTTTATCAGTAGGTACGAAATTTGAAGATTTTTTTTTTTTTCAAACGAGATTGGGCTGGGCTTTAAATCTACTGAGATGTGTGCTGCATTTAAGTTTGTGGGGTTTTTTTTAATGTAATAAACGTGATAAAGCGGGGGAAAGAGTGGCATCCTGTATTACCTTTATAAGAGTTAAGTCCAGAGTCCTGGTAGGCTTTTCAATTGTAGCTGTGAGCAGTAGTATTTTTTACATGAAACTGTCAGTTAGTCAGAACTCACAGTTCTATCCTGGATGGATATTAGGGTTTTGCTTTTCCATATTTTTAATATTTGTTTTTCTGTGTGTTTTCAAAACATGGAAGTTTTAATATTTAACTGCCTAAAGGCTGTAATTGGCCCTGGCATACAATATCTGAAAATGTGTTGAAACTGAAATGCTTTAATGCATGCTTTGACTTCTGTGCTCTCTGTGTTTACTTCATTAAAAAAGATATTCTTAACCCCATTTGTAATGATTATGAAAATATTAGGGCATGGTTGACGAAGGTACAGCTTCACCTACCACTTTCTACCTGTGAAATTATCCAAAAGTTGGAGAAATAATGACTTTTTGTTATTGTTGTTATTTTGGTTTTTTTTCCCCTGAAGCAGTCAAAATGGCATCAGAGATTATTTGATTATTCAGATTTGTCTGAAAATTGCCCATTTGTATATGTTTAACTTTACTTCCCTGTTCAGTTTCCTAAGTTCTGACTCAGGAAACAGGCAATAAATTTGGGATTTCTCTACCAATGAGTTAAACTTCAGTTTATGTGAGAGCTGGAAGAAAACATTAAATGTCAGTCCTAGCAAAACTTTTTAGAATGTCTAATGAGTGGTGGCAATCTGAAGAGCATCATCCTAAAGCCATGGTTTCATTTTGCAACAAAGAGAATGGAGATGGAAGAGGTGTGACAAATATTCTAAGACTGAGTCAGTTCAGGAGGGACTAAGGCCTTGCTTTTTGTTGGTGGACAGGGGATACTTGCAGCACCATGTAATAGGCTGCTATTCCTATTCTATATTCAGCTTATCTTTTAAAAAGTAATGTAATCTATCCCTCAGTGAAATTCAGCATTAGATATAAAAATCAAATTAAAAGTAATTTATGCATTTTACTATTATTTGAGTCTGTGCTTTTAAATAAAAATTCACATCATTTGTAGTTTTTATAAGACTAGTTAATTGTTATATAAAACTAGCATTTTTAAAGATAGACTTTTCAAGGAATTTTATCTTACAGGTGTACAGAAAGTACTTAGCAATACATAACTAGCTAATCTTCTAGTGGGTGACATTTAAAGCTCCTGCTGAACTGTACCTAAAAAGTAAGTGCAAAAAAGGAAAAGGAACAGCCAAACCCCCAGATACTTCTGTGTTTGTGTGCAATGTTAATGATGACCTTTCAACATCTGTTTGGCATTCCTTAGCTGTTGTACCTGATTGAAACGTTAAATGTGTGTATTCACATTTATTTCATGTGATTGTGCAGAAAGACTATTGGATTTTTTTCTTTTTAAAGTATTGTGTTTGAATGAAATTGTGTTTTGTACCACTCAAAATTTTTGATTTTGTTTTCTTCCTTGGGTCAGAATATTTTTGGATGATTTATTAATCTGTCAGACAGGATATCCAATAATGGCATGTACGTGAGTCCAGAAGAAATAAAATTATTTTCTATTCCTGTCCATTAATGCTACTTAGAAACATACAGAAGAGCTCTCTGCTTCTCTTAGCCAGTTATATCACACTGTTTTCTTTCTGTAGCAGAACAGTATCATAGATTTTTTAAGTTTAGAGAATGAGGAGTTTAGCTGTGAGTCTTACTGATGGGGCAAAAAGCTCCACAAAACCTTGCTGTCTCCAGCTTTACTCTTGATAGGAACTTGTGTGTATTGGCAGCTTAACAGTTTAAACTGAGTTTTATTTGTGTGGTGTTTATATAAGTATGTTTTATAGTATTCTTTTTTTTTAGGCTTTGGCTATGCTCTTGTAATATTAGATGTGCATCTGGTGTGTTAACTTTTCATGTGTGTCTGTGCGTATGAATATGTTGGGATGGGAAGAGTTAACCAACTAAATGGCTGTATTCAAATATTTTTCTGGTGTAACTGCTGGAAACCAAGAAGGGATTTCTGCTGCTTTTAAGTAGTTTTAAAAATAGTTCGAAATAGTTTGAAAAAGAGTAAAAAGTGTGCCACAAGATTTCTTTTCCACACTTACATTTGTTCAGTGTGTATTCATATGCCTTACATTGTTCCTGTTATTTTATTAAATATAGTTATCTAAAAATATGACAATAATAAATAACAAAACTAGTGTATAGACTTTTCTGTATATGCTGTACATATATAAATGACCTCCTGGGTCTCCCAAAGTAAACTTTTAACATTCCATATCTTTTACTGTGCATATGCTACTGGCAAGTAGCCACCCACCCACCCGGATTTAGCTGAAATAAATGAAATTTATTCTAGTTTATTTAAGTAGAAAACTTGTAAAATACAAAGGTACTCGCTTTGCTCATAAGGTTACTAAAACAAAGTGTTTTCTTAAATGGAGTGTTGTGGGTTTTTTCTCCTGCAGGACTGTGCACAACATAATAAATTCTTACCTTATATGTTCCTTATGTTTTCCTTTGCAGATGGGGTTTATACAGATTAATGAGGATTTCATATTTATTGAGCCTCTCAATCGCACTTTGGCTGTGACAGGGCATGCACACAGGGTGTACAGACGGAAAAGGTCCGCAGAGGAGAAGATTTCTGAAAAGCCACCTTCTCAGAATCAGTACTGTGGTGTTGTTACAGGTAATACAAAAATCGTGCGAAAAGTTTCAATGCAGCAAATAGATTTTAAAGAAAAGTAGATAGTAGTTACACAAGAAGGTTGACAGAAGCCTTACTGATATTCTTGTTGCAGTACCTTAGGATGGACTCTTGAGGTGGCATGCTAAGACTCCCTCTCACTTGTTGGGAGAGGGAATTGTGCATTAGGGATAGACACTGCTTTTTACTGTGCATTTGTATTTGAAAGTAGAAATCTTTAGGGTATTTTTAAATTTCAACTTAACAATTAAATTTTTAATAATTAAAATAAATTTCTTGTCTTTCTCTGCTTAATCACTCACTATGTGCAATTCTTGTACCTAATTTTCTGTTTTAAAACGAAGTTAAAGAGTTCTTCCTGGTTTTTTTTAGTCTTGAACTTCCACATTTGTCTGAATTTAAGTGATTTTTATAAATGTTCTTGTTCTATGAAACGATTCTAATGCTTCTTCCACAATGGCAGGTAGAACAAGTTGTTGTAGAAGACTTTCAACAGAAATTTGGCACACGGTGATCACTTCATAGGTATCAGTGGAGAAGGCAAAAATGGCTTTTGTGAAAGATAGTGTTTTGTTTTTTCTGCTTCATCATTAGCTGTTGTTCTTCAAAGGATGGAGGACATCTCAGGCCTTTGACCTCAGCGTTGAGCTGAGGGTGTTTCTAATGTTGTTATGAAAAATTATTTTTCTCCTAGGAAGTAAACCAGAATGAGTGCACATTTTTAGGCTTGTTTTTCGCGTGTAAGTGAGATTCTAGCAAAATGCAAAGAAAATGGCAGAAGTGCACTGAAATGGTTATATATCCAGGAGGCTGGATTATATGACATTTGGGATGAGGCAGAAGGAACTAAGTTATTTCAAGCAGGTAAGGAAAGATAAAGGAAGGATGCAGCTGCAGTTGTCTGGTGCCTAAGGGTCTGCAGAAAGAAGATGAAGCCAGACATTCCTTAGAGATATGCTGTGACAGACAACAGTTGTAACTTGTGTTCAGTGAAATTTCAATTTCCATAAGGAAAATAAAATCTCCACAAGAATACTTAGCACTGGAAGAGGTTGCCTAGAAAGGCTGTTGAGTCCACATCCTCAGGTATTTATAAAGAAATGTCTAGAAATGTCTCTAAAAGAGCTGATCATACTCTGACACTTGGCCTGACTTAAGCAGGAGGTTGGACTAGCTGCCCTCTGGAGATCATTTTCAGCCAAAACTTTTCCATGGCTGTCTGATCCTTCCTGAACTTTTATACTACTCTGTCCACTTTGTATGTTCACAGAATAAATGTACAGTTTTTGTGGTGTTTTTTTTTCTTTTTTTTTTTTTTTTCTATTTTGGAAGCATTGTTTTTATAGTTAGGCATCCATGCAGAGTTTGAAATCAAAGATAAATTAGCAAAGCAAGGTTCTTTTTGCAGTGGGATGAAATAAATGACAGAACTTCCTTCAGTTGGCTCTATATTACTCTTCTAGATATACATATGAATGAATGTGTATTACATTCACACTGCTTATCTGAAAGTTCAATTTTCTCTATTATCCAAAGCTGTTCACATCAAATAAAGCTGTTTATTCCTCCCTATTAGAGAAAAATGAGTTAGAGCATGCATGCCTGCATGTGTATGGGAATGAGAAAGAAAAAATGAAAAGTATGCATGCAAAAAGGGGAGAGGAGTATCTGACAAAGTAGCGAACAGTGGTGGGTATGAAAACGAGTAAAGATGCAAACCTGTTCATAAGGACTTTATTCTTCCATGATGTTCATTATCAGATATCCTTTCACTTTCTCTTATGCTCCAAAACGGGAAAGTCAGTTTATTCTTTTGTAATAATCTTACACACAAAGCTCTGATTTGTTATGAATAACCTGCCAACAGAGCATCAAATATCTGTTTGAAGGAAGCTTCATTATATCTACTACCAGCTTTAAAATTTCAAAATAATTTGAGCTGTGCATAACTGAGTAGCATCTTCTGACACAACGTTATTGCCAGGGCGTATAAATAACTGCACTTTCTAACCAATGCTATTGTTCTAGCAAGACCAGTCCCTCACTCCACTGGTACAGGTTATTTTACTAAGAGGGAGTGCAGTGAATTATGTGCTTAAAAAGCTCTGTCTATACTGAGAGCAATTCGTTGATGTGACATGAACTTAGTTAATATCACCAAAATATTCTTGCTACAGGCACATACTACACGCATGGTGCAGCCTTTAAGCATCAAAAAAAAAGCCTTTAGATAAGTATTTCAGAATTCTAAGTAAAATAATAAGCTAAGTAGATCAATTAAACAAAAATGAAGCAGAGGCTTTATTGTGGGGCTGTGAGATAGTCTCAGCTGCCTTTGGTAGAGGTGGAACTTTTTGAAATAGAGCAACTACAACCTTGGTAAGAAAGCAACTTCTCAGCAATATGGTCTTATCTTACCACCATATCTCTTGCTTCTACAGTGCTTGTGTGTCAGAATAGAGACAGGTATTTCTGTTGCTGGTTTTTTTCCAAATTGATCTCAAAGGCTGGCTACCTATCAAGCAAATGTGCATTGCCAGTGATGAATTGTAATTATCAGAAGGAATGAATGTCTGTGCTGGAGGTGTTGAAGGATCACTATTGGGAAGAATAGCTTTTCATGGAGAACCAGCAGAGGCAATCAAAGAAGGTATTGTTTGTTGTCCGTTGCCATTGAGGGCTGGATTGAAAGTTGCTGCACAGCCAAACTTGTTTGAGGAGAACAAAGAACTTGTTTTTGTGAATGGGATGGTTTTCTTAGTAATTAGACAAGGCAGAGAATCATACTGACAGAAGCAGATGCTTTCTTGATTGTTGACAGTGTGCATGTATATCCTTCTGTTGAAAGTGTCTATGGTTTGTTTATGTGTGTGAGCCAGTTGCACATAGACTTACACTCCACTCCTTTCTTTAGCACGTGGCCCATCAAACCTTTAAAAGAAACCTGTGCAGGAGTGTGTTGCAGAAAAAACATGAGAGAAGCAGTTGTAATTAGAATAAATGGCCACATTGGGAATCTAAGGTTTTTTCCTTCTACCTGCTGTGAAGCACTTGTTCCAAACTGAAGTTGTTTGTACAGTGAACTGAACTCATGGTCAAGGCCTGGGGTATGTTGCAAAAAAGGAAATCTCTTACCTAGGATACAGTAAATGTGAATTTTGAATCCCCTCTGAATTTGTGAGATTGGAAGACTGTTCCTCTCCTTAATTCTGGCATTAAATAATATACTGTCCTGAGATACAATTGTACTTTTCCTCTTGAATAACATAATATTGCAGGAGAAAGCCTGCTAAGTATCACCGAATCAAAAGCAGAAGTTTTACTTTATGGCATGTAGACTGGGCAACACAGCTGGGAGAGCTGTGTTGATTCTTTCTCTACAGCCCATTTCTATGTGATAGTCATGCAATAAAATGTGCAAACAATCTTGCTCATGGATCTATGAGATTGCATGAAATGGAGATTGGTGCTACTTGAGATATTTGTTTCTGCTCCTTGGGTCAGAAAAACATTGTCACTCCATAGGAAAGTATTTAAATCCCTATTCAAATTGTAGTGGAAGTACAGCTCATGGCTTCTTAAGCTCCTGAATATTCCCTACGTAGGCAGAATACTGCAATTTCCGTATGACTAGGTTATCCCCTGGGGAGTGATGGTGATTCCTCTGCAGTCTGGGCTGCATGTGCATGTAGTCAGGAAATGCTTTTGTGCCTGAGGACCTGAAGGTGTCCAGGAGTCCTGTGGTCACAGCCTCTTTGAAATGTTGGCTCAGATACTTTATGTAACCTGTGATTATAGTAGATGGATTTTAATCTCTCTAAATTTTTTTAGGGTGGGGTTATTGTTTTGTTAACATTTCTGCTTGTTTTCTCTTAATTGCCTATTTTATGTCAAATGTACTTGCTGCAGTATTTTTAGTCTTCTTGCTGAAGTAATGCAGTAATTCCTAACTTTCCTTTCAGTCAACTGAGTTTAAAAAATATATGGATATGGAGTCTTCTTTTTTTCCATAGTTGCACAAACTAGAATTTTACTGCACAGAATCCTTCTGTAGAATTTATTTTTTTATTTTGGCAATGTAATTAAATTTTTTAGATTAATTTATGCATCTTTAATCTTGTTAGCACATGCATTATTGATGTAGCTGAGTTTTTTGCAACAGTTATTGTCTTTTACATCCTTTGCCTGCAATAATGAATAGTTCTTTGTAATTTGTACTTATTTGTGAGTATGTAAAGAAACAAGAGTCTTTGCCTAAAGCCTGTTTCTCTTGTTATCTGGCAGCAGTTGTGGCAGTTATTTGAATACAAGTAGTACCAAAATTACTAATTCCATTTATTTAAAGTTCTTAGGAAACAGCTAAATTTTCAGATAAATGAGATCTCGTGATGGGGATTTCTGCCAGCAATTTGTAAAAGGTTGGCTGGCCAAGAACAGATTGCTCATTGGTTTGTTAATGGGAGAGATATCTAAGTCAAATGATGGGCAGACAGTTTGTCTACAGAGCTGTGTAGTCTTCTCATCCACTACAATCCCCAAAGACAGGGCTTTCAACAGCTTATGGGACCACAGTGTTATTAATGTTTAGGACAATGATGTATTTTATTGTGGACTGTCAGTTCTGAATAGAGGTTTACTGGTAGCTGTAACTTTTAAAGAGATGTGTTAAGAGAATTCTCTGTACATGCTAAGATTAAATTTGAAGTTTTCAATCACTAGCTGCTGTCCTTTACAAAGAAGTGATCAGTGAATAAACTTTTGCTGGAAGCTGCATTGTGCATAAGAGGAAGGCATATTGACCAGGTTGGTCGTAAGAGATGTTTTTTAACCCACATGATTTTACTTTTCAAATTTAGATCTATAGCTTACCCTTGCAGCATTAGATGTTTGTATGGCAAGCCACAGTTGTATAGCTTATAGGAAGTGGTTTTTTGGCATAAGTACTAACACTGAGGTCTCATTAGAAATTATCCTCAAAAGAGCAATGAAAACACACATAATGTTATATAAACTAGGCTGTAGATCCTCTGTTAGCAAACATGAGTAAGGCTGCACTGTAGCAAAAGTTACAAGGCTAAGCAAGTGTCTGAAGGATCAAAATAAGAGACTTTAGATTTAGATAGCCTAAATTTATAAGCTGTTTCTACTTCTAGGTCATCAAACAGAGAAAATACATATTTTTTTTCTTTTAGTAAATGTGTTAGTAAGTCTTACACTATCACTAGCTGTAGAGGATCAGTTAGACCTTCTCAGATGTAGTAAAGTGTTGGGTTGATGTGGCCAGAAATGTGTATTCTATCACCATCTGTTGAAGCTGGGTGGGGTAGTGACCTTTATCTCCATGGCACATATCTGCTAAAGGGCCATCTTTAAAACCAGGTGGAGCAGTCATCTTTATCTTTTCCACAACCCTCCCTCCCTCCAGGAAGATATCATCTGCTGCTGGGCCATTGAGTCCCACTGTATGGCTGGTAAAATTACATCATCCTACTGGGAGAGGCTCCAGCCAAAGGGAGGAGCCAAGTCTTTCCTACCTAGATAAAAAAACTGAGATTTTGGACAGCAAGAGACCATCTTTCCACTGGATTCCAGAGGAAAACCGGACCTTTCCACATCATCCCTGGACCTTCAGAGGAAATCTGCACCTTCTACAGGAGCACTGCTTCAGCTGAACCACATCTGCCACTGCAGGAGGACTGCAGCCACCATTTAATGGGACTGCTACCAACACCCTGACTGACAGGGTGTCAGGTTGTATTCTGACTGTCAGGGTTGGGATTGTTCTTTGTAATACTGTATTTCTATTTTAATTTTCCTAGTAAAGAACTGTTATTCCTAATTCCCATATCTTTGCCTGAGAGCCCCTTACTTTCAAAATTATTATAATAATTTGAAGGAAGGGGCTTTACATTCTCCATTTCAAAGAGAAGCTTCTGCCTTTATTAGCAGATACCTGTCCTTCAATCCAGGACGGATTTTGGTGCCCAGTGTGGGGCTCGAGTGCATCGAGAGATAAAAGGAATAACAATTCTTGAATAACCTAATTTTTGTGTGCTGGATATGGAAACCTCATTAGGTGGCATCATGTGGTCTAGCTTACCCTGCTTTGGGTGGCACGTGGTTGTGACTATTTCTCCCATTTGCAGGCCCTTATCTAAACATGGGCCCTTTAACTAAGGCTACTGTGTCTGCTATCCAGTTTGCTGTATGGGTTAATAAGGTGAGGAATTTGTGGGTTTTTAGCTTCCTTTGGAAGGCGAGTACATGGATTCAGGGCTATCACACACTAACTGTGTTTTTGGGGTTACTTTAATAATGGCATCTACTGTGAGGGAATGACACCAGGGCAAATTTTCTCCCAACCCTTCACCCAGTTTTTTGGGTCTACTTCACCAGTTTTGAAGGGTTTAAATCTCCTCTGAATGTTTATGATACCATACAGTGGCTGGTGTTGCTGATATGCCTGCATTCAGAGACAAGGGAATATTAGCTTGGATAACAACCCTGATACCTACCCCAAGAAATAAAAGTGCTGCCCCAGAGAATAGAGATGCTGCCCCAGAGCCTGACCCTACCCCAGGCACTATGGATACTGCCCCAGAATATGACCCTGCCTGGGACTAGGGATGCTGCCCCAGAGCCTGATCCTGCCCCGCTGCCCACTACAGAGAGGAACCACCCAAGTGGGTGGGGGTCCTGCTAAGGGAGATACGGGACATGGGCCAGATGTTGAAGGAGCACTTTTCCCCAGCTGGTGAGAAACCCTCCCCCTCCCCTAAAGAGGGAGAGTCAGATGGTGCTGCAGTGGAACCCGTAGATGTTGTATCTGTCCAGGCTCCAGCCGGATCACAGAGGCAGCCATAGCCAGCAGCAGCTGCCCCTGTGGAAACTAGAAAATCTAAGATTAAAACGAGGCACCTAGATAATGGGGATCAGCCAGGAGGGTCCTCACAACCAGCAAGGGAGCCAGAGGTTGAGATTGTCACCGAGTCCCTCTCATACGACAGTCTCCGTAACCTGCGCAAAGACATTGCACGGCGAGGCCGTGAGCCTTTTACAACTTGGTTACTCCAGGTCTGGGACCTTATGGGTAGAGGTGTGCAGCTGGATGGAACTGAGGCCAGGAATTTGGGATCCTTAACCCAGGACTCTTGTGTGGATCAGGTATTTGTAAGGGAGCCAGGCCCCCTTCCCCTCTGGGACCGGCTTTTAATGAGTGTGAGAGAGAAGTTTGTCCACAAAGAGAGAATGCAGAAGCACCACCATAGAATGTGCTGGAAGACCCTTGAGGAAGGGATCCAGCAGCTGAGAGAAGTGGCAGTATTAGAGGTACTCTTTAGGAGGTATGGACAGCATGACAATGATCCTGACAAGGTCAGGTGCACAGGGCAGATGCTGTGGAATCTGGCAAACCTGGGGCCATCTCAGTATACCACCTTGATTGCAATGATCAATGCTGATAACCACCAAGAGACAGTGGGTTCTGTTGCCAACAGACTCAGAAATTTTGAGAGTATGATGAATGGCCCAGTGCAGGCCAGTGTCTCTGCTGTGGTCAAGAGGAGTTTAAAGAGGAGATGAGAGGGATGAGGGAAGAGATAAGGAAGATCAATGCAGCACCAATATGAGTCACAGGCCCCAAATTCAGTGTGTGATGCCCCCCAGCTGGGGAGAGACGGTACACCCCATGAGCTGACCTGTGGTTCTTTCTGCATGACCATGGGGAAGACATGGGAAGATGGGATGGGAAACCCACTTCTGTCTTGGCAGCAGGGGTGCGTCAGCTCAGGGAGGGAAGCACTAATCAAGGGAGTTCTACTAAAGTGAAGTTAGCCTCAACCTCCCATAACCAAGGTGCAGAATATTACAGAAGAGAATATAATCTGTCAAACCCACTTGAAGAAACCTGTAATATGTATGCCCAGGAAAGAAATAATAACCAGGGCTAGAGGCCCCCTACCAGGGAGAGGCATGGGATGACAGAGAGTATTGGACAGTGTGGGTGCGATGGCCTGGCACATCAAAGCCACAGGAACATAGAGTGCTAGTTGATACTGGTTCACAATGCACCCTGATAGCATTAGAACATGTGGGGAAAGAACCTTGTTTCCATTGTTGGGGTGACAGGGGGATCACAGGAATTCACTTTGCTGGAAGCTGAGATTAGCCAGACAAGGAAGGGGTGGCAGAAACATCCTATTGTAACTGGCCCAGGAGCACTGTGCATTCTAGGCATAGATTTCCTCAGGAACGGCTACTGCAAAGACCCAAAGGGGTTCAGGTGGGATTTTGGAATAGCTGCTGTAGCAACAGAGAGCATTAAGCAGTTGAACACTTTGCCTGGACTATCAGAAAACCCATCTGCAGTGGGGCTCCTGAAAGTGACAGAGCAACAGGTACCAATTGCCACCATGACAGTGCACCGCCGGCAGTACCGGACAAATCGAGATGCTGTGATCCCCATCCACAAGATGATCCGTGAGCTGGAGAGCCAAGGGGTGGTCAGCAAAGCCCACTCACCCTTCAACAGCCCCATCTGGCCTGTGCACAAGTCTGATGGAGAATGGAGACTGACTGTGGACTATCGTGCCTTGAATGAAGTGACTCCACCGCTGAGCGCTGCCGTGCCGGACATGCTGGAGCTGCAGTACGAGCTGGAGTCCAAGGCAGCAAGGTGGTATGCCACCATTGACATTGCCAATGCGTTTTTCTCCATTCCTTTGGCAGCAGAGTGCAGGCCTCAGTTTGCTTTCACCTGGAGGGGCGTGCAGTACACCTGGAACCAACTGCTCCAGGGGTGGAAACACAGCCCCACCATCTGCCACGGACTGATCCAGGCTGCACTGGAAAAAGGTGAGGCTCCAGAACATTTGCAGTACATTGATGACATCATTGTGTGGGGGAACACGGCAGTGGAGGTATTTGAGAAGGGAGAGAAGATCATCCAGATTTTGCTGGGAGCCAGTTTTGCCATTAGAAAGAGCAAAGTCAAAGGACCTGCCCGAGAGATCCAGTTCCTGGGAGTGAAGTGGCAAGATGGATGGTGCCAGATCCCCACTGAGGTCATCAATAAGATCACTGCAATGTCTCCACCAACAAGCAAGAAGGAAACACAAGCTTTCCTAGGTGCCATAGGCTTTTGGAGAATGCACATCCCTGAGTACAGCCAGATTGTAAGCCCTCTCTACCTGGTCACCCGCAAGAAGAACGATTTCCACTGGGGCCCTGAGCAGCAGCAAGCCTTCACCCAGATCAAGCAGGAGATCGCTCATGCAGTGGCCCTTGGCCCAGTCAGGACGGGACCAGAGGTAAAGAATGTGCTCTACTCTGCAGCTGGGAGCCATGGTCTGTCCTGGAGCCTTTGGCAGAAGGTGCCTGGTGAGACCCGAGGCCGACCCCTGGGATTCTGGAGCCGAAGTTACAGAGGGTCTGAAGCCAATTACACTCCCACAGAGAAGGAAATCCTGGCTGCCTATGAAGGAGTTCAAGCTGCCTCAGAGGTGATTGGCACAGAAGCACAGCTTCTCCTGGCACCCCGACTGCCAGTGCTGGGGTGGATGTTCAAAGGAAAGGTTCCCTCTACCCACCGTGCCACCGACGCCACATGGAGCAAGTGGATTGCCCTCATCACGCAGCGTGCCCGTATTGGCAACCCGAATCGCCCTGGGATTTTGGAGATAATTACAAACTGGCCAGAAGGTGAAGATTTTGGTCTCGCTGACGAAGAGGAGCAGGAACAAGTGACCTGGGCTGAAGAAGCCCCACCATACAACCAACTGCCAGCAGATGAAAAATGCTACGCCCTTTTCACCGACTGCCGCATCGTGGGGATGAACCGGAAGTGGAAAGCAGCCGTATGGAGCCCCACACGACAGGTTGCACAAGCTACGGAAGGAAAAGGTAAATCAAGTCAACTTGCTGAGCTCAAAGCTGTTCAGCTGGCCTTGGACATTGCTGAGAGAGAGAAATGGCCAAAGGTCTGCCTTTACACTGACTCCTGGATGGTAGCCAATGCTCTGTGGGGGTGGCTGGAGAGGTGGAAAAAGGCTGATTGGCAACGTAGAGGAAAACCAATCTGGGCTGCTGATGAGTGGAAAGACATTGCCACTCGGGTAGAGAAGCTACCCGTGAAAGTCTGTCATGTGAATGCTCATGTTCCCAAGAGTCGGGCTAATGAAGAACACCGGCACAATGAGCAGGTATATCAGGCTGCACAGATAGAGGTCTCAAAGATAGACTTAGATTGGGAACACAAGGGAGAATTGTTCCTGGCTTGATGGGCCCACGGTGCCTCAGGTCATCAGGGCAGAGATGCCACCTACAAGTGGGCACGAGACCGAGGGGTGGATCTAACCATGGACAGCGTCTCCCAGGTTATCCATGACTGTGACACGTGCGCTGCCATCAAGCAAGCCAAGCGGGTGAAGCCCCTCTGGTATGGGGGGCGGTGGTCCAAGTACAAGTACGGAGAGGCCTGGCAGATTGACTATATCACACTGCCTCAGACCCGCCAAGGCAAGCGCTACGTGCTGACCATGGTGGAAGCCACCACTGGGTGGTTGGAGACCTACCCTGTGCCTCATGCCACTGCTCGGAACACCATCTTAGGCCTGGAAAAACAAGTCCTCTGGAGGCATGGTACCCCTGAGAGAAGTGAGTCAGACAACGGGACTCATTTTAAGAATGGCCTTATCAATGCCTGGGCTAGAGAACATGGCATTGATTTGATATATTATATCCCTTACCATGCACCCGCTGCTGGGAAAGTTAAACTGTGCAACGGCCTTTTCAAGACTACCCTGAAGGCACTTGGTGGGGGAACCTTTAAGAACTGGGAAATAAACTTAGCAAAGGCCACTTGGATGGTCAACCCCCGAGGGTCCATCAATTGTATGTTTAAATCACAGACCCCTCTTCCATTGCTATTTTATATTTTAAATTTAATTTGTGAGTTAATTGACTTTGTGAGTTCATTTTTAGCACTGTCTGGAAAAGTGACTTGTTTTTGGGAGCGTGATCATGTATTTTAAAATACAGTGCAGGAATTTTCCCATTAGAGATGAAACTGGTTAATTGCAAGGCATTTCTGCAAAATTTCTGAGTATTTTATTGTTTCCAGAGTATAATTGTCATCTCAAACATCACAAACATGTGGATTCTGAAGAAAACTCCACTTGGTTTCAATGGGATCAGTCCCAGAAATTTTACATCCTCTTAAGAGGATCTAACAAAATTTGGTGACTACAGCAAGGAGTTTAATTTTTCATTTAATTTTAAATTATATTATTTAAAATGGCATTGCTGACTGCGGTTTGTAAATCTGACCACCTTCTGGCTTGAACTGTTTCTGTGTAATTGGGCAGGGGGGTTTCCTATGTATCATAGTAGTAATGGGGATTTTGTTGGGTTTTTGGAGGGTAAACTGAAAATGAATGCCGTTTATAACCTCAGCCTTACCATGAGCATAACATGTATTCGACTTGTAACTTTCTGTATATTTGAAGGCCTGTTTCCAGGGTTTGATTTTGCTACTTTGTTTCAGCTGCTTACAGGAGCACTGATTTTGAAGTCATGTCAGTAAAAATTCACTTTTTTTTTTTTCCTAACAAACCTATGTCATTCTCTGTCATTCGTCTGAAACACTATTTTCTCTTTGCAAATCATGGAATTGTTGCATGTATTTACCAAATACATGTTTCTGTGACGAATCTGTATTTGTTGTCTTGTATGCTAAGATATAATTACATGAAGATATTTTCTCTGTGATTTATGAAGATGGACAGACAAAAATTCTGCAATGTCAGTGTGACTGGTTTTCCTTCAGTCACAGCATGAGTTGAGTTTTCTCCCACAAAACAAAGTAGGAGACACATATTATCTTTATAAATATACCAGTTGAAAGGATATAAATAGTCTTTCTGATTTTACTTGAAAAGATGGATAAAATTTCTGTTTTCTTGGTATGAGCTAATATTTATACACAGTAGAGACCTTTAGTATGAGCCTTAGCATCGGCAGTGACAAATAAGCATAATATATTAAAGTCCATAGCTATTACTTTCCACATAATGACAGTTACAACATAACCAAGGGTAACAAATCCTAAAAAGTACAGCAGGAGTAGTTTGAAGGATAAATTTCTCAAGCTTTTTTGGTTTACAGATAAAAGAAAATCCAAGACTCAAAAAGCGTCAGAAAGTGGAAGAGGAAAGCGATACTCTTACAAGTTACCTCAAGAGTACAACATAGAAACTGTTGTGGTGGCAGATCCAGCTATGGTTTCGTATCATGGAACAGACGCTGCCAGAAGATTTATTCTAACCATCTTAAACATGGTAGGAAATTTAAAACTAATATTGATGATTTGCCAGCAGTGCCAACCTGCCAAGCGCAGGCTGATTCCATTGCTCCTTCTCGTGTTTCTGCTGAACACCTGTAAGGCACAGTCAGAGCAGGACCATCAGCAGGCTGTCAAGACTTAGTCCATATGTTTTCCATCAGAAACCATGGTGCTGCAGGCTACTGTGTACTGCCTGGTCATACGTCTCAGGGAAACCTGGAAGTGAGAGAACAAGATGAGTTTTTGGTTAGAAGCCCATGGTGTTGTTGGAAAGGTTGGAATATTGGATAGTTTCTGATGACCTGTGCTTGCTGTGAAGATATGACATTGTTACGGAAAAGGATTGTGTGTGCCGTTGGGAAAAAAAGAAGGTGTAATGGACTTGGGCAATTACATTCCCCTCCAGTTCTATCTGGAACTGTAGTGCACTCATTTGGTGCATAAAGCAGTGAAAAATAACCTGTAATATACAAGGAAAGATTCTTCTAAAGCTGAAAAATTAATATGAGCTTTAACTATTCTGAATGATAAGGAAGAATTAGGCAGTTGGATGTTGGCTCAGACCACTTGGTCCAAGATCATGGATTTAACTGAATATAAATTTTCATGTGAACAGTATTAAATGTGTGTGTAAATACTTGGAGAAACAGGCCACAGTTTATAAAGTGATTGTGGCCATTGAGAGGAAGAGGACTTTTTTTATGTTCCCAGAATGAATATTGCCTAAGCTCTGTTTTCACTTCAGAATACCAACACAGTACATTATTTTAATGTTCTGTTCAGATTACAGAAGATAAAAGCAGTCACAGTACATAGAATATGAGAGGATTTGAGGTTCTTTGGGGTTCTGTCATTTGTATTTAGTGTATGTGCAATACAAGTTCATATTTATATATATATTTTTTTTTTTATTTTTTTTAATCTCTCTTAGGTTTTTAATCTTTTCCAACACAAGAGTCTAGGATTACAAGTAAATCTTCGGGTGACTAAACTTGTCCTTCTTCATGAGACTCCAGTAGGTATTTATGACATTTGTCTTAGCTTGTAGAGGGTAATGCTACTTAGCTTGTTGCTGTGCAAAAGCTTGCAGTATTCATGAACTTCAATGGCTAAAATGTTTCCTTGTATATTATTTATGCTGAGGAGCAGCCCCAATAACGATTAACTTTCTCCTAATTTATGTGCTGCATGTATTGAGGCTTTTCTGTGCTGGCAATTAAAAGTCGATCAAAGTTTCCATGTGGAACTCAGGTAGATCTTAGCAAAATCTGCTTCTGCTCTGCTTTTTGTGTGTTCACATATCTGAATAGAAAAATAATCTCCTTTAAATACATTGGATTGTACAAGGAGAACTGATTTTCTTTGTTGTCTAATCCCTAGACAAACAAAAGCTGATATAGCACTTAGTTCATAAGGAAATGAGATTCTCTTACCAGTAGTTCTAATCTAAAATATTGTAATTTTCCAGTGAATAAGTATTTATTTCTACAGTTCCTTTCAGCACTTGGAGTAATCTCATTTCATGTTCAAATTCTGAATCTTGACGTCATTATACTTTTCCTCACATGGATAACGAGAAATCAGCAAGTAAATCAGACTAGAGTTTGGGTGAGCAGATGCATGTACACTCTCAATGCGCTTTCTTAATTTGTATCCCTAACAAGTGAGGAAAGTGGTCTCTGTTCCTGAAGCTTGAGTTGTTTTGCCATGGAGGTATTATGCCATAAAAAGCAGATTTTTGCTAGGTTGGTCAAAAAGGGTTCCAAATTCTATTTACAGTATCCTAATTTTAGTAACATTGTTTTTTATTTCCAGGCAGATATGTATATTGGACATCATGGTGAAAAAATGCTGGAAAGCTTTTGTAAATGGCAGCATGAAGAATTTGGCAAGAAGAATGATATACACTTAGAAATGTCGACAAGCTGGGGAGAAGACATGACTTCAGTTGATGCAGCCATACTGATCACAAGGTAAAGTAGTGAAAACAAGCATTAAAAAATAGGCATCCAGTGTGAACGTTGATCAAAGTAGATTGCCAACACAGTAAGAATTGAGTTTGCAGTGAGGAAGGGAGCATTTTGAGGTATCTGGAAAGGTCACCACCTTTGTTGGTGTTGGTGTTGGCAAAGGTGGTGCAGAAAGCACTATTTCCCAGATGGTAAACATTTGAAATTATGAACAGATTATTCTCTTGTTTCTTCTTTGGCTATATACCTGAGGCCTTATCTATGTAGCAAAGTTGGAATCCTTCATCCCTGTGTCTTCATTCAAAAGAGGCAGCACCCCAGACCTGTAGATACTTTCAGTCTAAACACAAAAGCATATTTAAACCATTGAGAGCTAGATCAGCATTAGGCACATTACTGAGTTACGCTTCCCTCTTACTAACCTGGAACTGGTATGATTCACTGTGTGCTGAAGGTGCATCATGTACATCTTCAGTATGTGCCCTGCAGCCACAAGGGTGTGATTCCAGATCTGCAGTTCCTCCTAACTCTTAGTTGTCAGACATTTAGCACATTGAGAAGGAAACAGGCCTCCAGTTCACCTCTTCCCTGTCCTGGTTTTTTCTGTAGGTGGTACACAGGGAGATGCTTGTTGGTGTTCAGCCAGCAGGCAGGCATGATCCAGAGGAAAGGACAGAATGGTAATTCATTCAGCCTAGGGTTGGACTTAGTGCCATTTTTGAAGTCAGGTTTGGACTGGAAACCTTCGAGCTGCCTTCCAAAGAAAATTCCTGGGTTTGTCAGTAGCAGAGTGCCACTGTGCAGTCCCATGCTAGTCAGTGATATAGTATCGTAAAACCGTGTGTAAGCTTTACACTTACATGCAGTCTTTTGCTATTTATTCAGGGCAGTCTTACTGGGACCCTATATAAAATAAAAAGATTTTTTTTTCCTGTAAGTTAGTTTCATTATGATTACTCCAATATCTATAGTGTCTTTTGGAGAAAAATGCTTCCCTAGATTTTTCTGCTTTGGAGAGCCAGTCACTTACAGGAAGCAGGAAATTTATAAGTCTGAACAGTCTTTGGGGAGAGCTCTGTTGCTACTTTTGCTGTTCAGTCCCTTATCTTTTCCTGGAAAAGTCTGCATTTCTTAGTCTGTGTCATCCTCCTCTGTTTGATGTGTATATCAGTTGACCTTGTGGTGAGGATGACCAATGCGATCCTGGGGTGCATTGGGAAGAATGTGGCAAACGGGTTCAGGAATGTGATCCTGCCCCTCTGTTTGCCCACATCTGTGGTATTGTGTTCAGTTCTGAACTCCTCAGTATAAGAAACACAAGGAGGTACTGCAGAGGGTCCAGCAGAGACTACAGAGATGACTTGGGGTCTGCAGCATCTCTCTTATGAGAAGAGACTGCAGGAGCTGGGCCTTTTTATTCCAGAGAAGACTGAGAGGGGATCCTATTAGTGAACATAAATATCTCAAAGGCAGGTGCCAAGAGGATCATGCCAGACTATTCTCAGTAGTGCCCAACAATTAAACAAGGGCCAATGGCCATAAACCAAAGTACAAGAAATTCCACCTCAACATGAGAAATAACTTCTTTACGTTGAGGTTTTCAGAGCACTGGAACAGGCTGCATGGAGAGGTCATGGAATCTCCCTCTCTGGAGACTTTTATGCCCCACTGGGACATGTTCCTGTGTCACCTGCTCCAGGTGACCCTGCCTTGACAAAAGGATTGGACTGGATGATCTACAGAAGTCCCTTCCAACCCTAAAAATGGTGGGATTCTGTGATTCTAAGTGGTAAAAAAGCTTTGTAAAAGTCTGATCACGTGTTAAGATGCTTTTCTGCTTTGCAGTAGTGATATTCTGATTTTGTAGAATGATAGAATTGGTTGTAATGGACCTTAAGGATCATCTAATTCCAAACCTCCCTCCCCCATGGGCAAGGATACTTTGTATTAGAGCAGATTGGTCAAAGCCCTGTGCAATCTGGCCTTTAGAATTTCCAGGAATGGGGCATTCACAGCTTCTCTAAAGAATTTCTCTGTGTCTGGTATAAACCTAGCCAATTTCCATTTAATGACATCGCCCTCTGTCCTGTCACTACGTGCCCCTGTAAAAAGTTCCTCTCCAGTCTTCTTTTAGGCCTGCTTTAAGTACTCCTAAAGCACCTAAAGCTCATAAGAGCTCCTCTCTTCTGCAGGCTGACCAACCCAAGCTGTCTTAACCTGTCTTCATAAGAGAGGTGCTCTAGATTGTTTTCCTGCCTGTATTCTGCCCTCACTCCGGATTTGTCTACCTGTCAGTTTAAATACAATTTTTAGATTAAATCTCTGATCAGTTTTAAGGAATTTGAAGTACAGAGAAGGGAAGTGATTGATTAGATGGCAGACAGTAGTTTAGTGCTGGAGCCAGAAATTAAAGATCTGTTCTGACATTTTTATTTTTCAATGGTATTACTCTCCAGGCTGTACTGTCTTGCACTTGAGAGCTGCTTTAGCTGCTAATAAATCATACCAGAGCAATTTTCTGACTGAGAATGTTTTGCTAATCCAGGCTACCTCTACACATCATCAGGTTTGTGGTATAGCTAACATCATGTGTGGCTCTACATGTGTGTTTTGTTAATTCAGAGTCTCATTCTGTTTTGCAAGCATGGAATAAGCTCCTTTGTCAAAACTTCCAAAGAGCTTTGGACAGTAGGTCTGCTTCATTGAGGGAAATGATTTTGTTTATACAGATGAACACCAACTGCTTGGTGTTGTTCGAGTAAATGTGTGAAGTTTTGGGTATCCAACACATTCTGTGGCAACCATCCGAAAAGTTGCCACATCTCCTCTTTTGTCTTGCATGATAATAGAACAGCAAGAGTTCTTTGTAAAAGCTTTCCTGAGCTTTCATATGGCAGTTTTGTGTAGTAACCAAAAGAGTTAGAAATGAAGGATTGAGTGTTCTTCAGAGCTAATTTTTAATGCCTAAGTACAAAGACTGTAATGTGGATGTTATAGAGACCATTATTCAGCAGCCAAAGGGCCACCATAGCCTTTTCAGGAAAAAGGTACTTTCCAAGACTTATTTCTGTATTTGTTCTGTAAGGACAAAAGCAAAACCAACTTCTCCCCACAGCTTTCTCTCCTGCCCAGATAGAATGTAATAATGCATATCTGCTACCAATTCATTTCAATTTACTTTGGTCCTATTTCATAATGTCAGTTTTTGTTTAGTTTCCCTTTAAATTGGCTTATTTTGATGAAATAATATGCTGTTTAAAATATGGTGCCATGAAGTGGAAGAAACACAGGAAGAGTTTGTAATGTATTTAGAAAAGTTTACTAAGGAGGTTGGATATAAAGAGAATGTGATAATTAAGACAAAATTGTTTTAAGGACTGTCTTGATAAAGCTACCTGTTTTATCAAGTTTTACTGTATTCACAGTTATAAATTATCAGAGTTACTTTAGAGATAGACAGTATTAGGAGTTTTTTCTGAAGAAAAAGTCAAGCATGTTGCATCAACATCCTCCTTGTCTTTTAAGTTACAGGGCCTGAGTGTGCAGAGACAAGCCCTGATTTTGGTGGCCCCTGAAATGACATTACCAGTTGCTATCTGCACAGGTTTCTTGACCTGAGTGTGGTGGTGCTCAAGTTCATATATAGCCTCTATTGCAAATTAGGTAGCAAAAACTTTGAAGTGCCCAACTTTATGAGTTTGAGGCAGAATCTACCGTCACTTAAAAATTAGGAGTTTTTCTGCTTTTCCAGTGCCTCAGTCAATCTGTTGTGTCACAGTGGTTTGTAGAATAAGTGTGAAAAGAATAATACAAATTCTTTATTCTCCTTCTCAGTAGTGATATTTTCACATGCTCTTATGACAGAAGTAGACCTGTGATTCTCCCAATATTCATCAGGTAGTGATACTCCATGTTGATAGTGTGCATCAGCCATTTATTCATACTGATCTTCAGTATCTGAGATCTGCTTTCCCTGGGTAATTAAAAGACTACTGTTGGGCAATTTTAATGCAAGAAAGTGCCTTGTTCCATAGAAGTACCTAATGGCATAAACAGCACTTAGATTTCATAAATATTGTTTCACTTCCAATTGTTTCAACCATCCAGAGCTCTCCCCAAAGCTTGCACACGATTTTCTTAAGTGTTGCTATTACCTTCCAATGCACAGAAGAAATACAGTTATTTTTCTGACTTCGCTTTTTGTTACCTTTCTGAAACAAAAATAAATCCTCAAGAAAGTCAGAGGAAGAGGGTTGTGAAAGATCCCTGCATGAGTGAAACTGGTATTACAGAGATGCCCCAGAAGCCTGCAGTTTTTGGCAGTCAAAATTGCTGAAATGTATAGAGATAGAGATTGGATTATTAAATTGCTACTGCTGTCCTTAAGCTCCTAGTGAATTTCAGCTTTGGAAAAGTGAATTCTTACAAATACATGGTGAGAGATGAGATTATTCTTAAATTTGTCTTCATCGCTGTAACTTCAATACTGCCAACTCTCTTGATAATTTTGTACTCAATTTATCAACTCTTTTGATAATTTGATTTATTTGACACTATCAGTAGGCATCAAGGAAGTTCATGAGAATCTCACATGGCCTTTCTGTTAATTATTTAGTAATAGCATTGTAGATGCAGAAGACAGTGGGGAAACCTGAAAAGAGCATATTTAAATAAAAAGTTTTGGTTTTTTTTTGAGCCAGAATCCTTTGTAAAATTGAAGTCCTGTAATTTTATCTGTGTATTTTTACTAAGTTCACACTGATTTTAAGTCATTGTATGCTGTTTTGGTTTTTTAATTTTTATGTTGAAGATATTTGAATCTGTGAAGTGATAATGCTTTTAATAATGGATGTGGGAAAAATTTGCATTAATTTACCTGTTGCTGTCAGCTTATTCTTTCAAGCTCTAACAATTGGGCTGTTCACTAGTACAGATCTGTTCCACAGGAATATATGGACTTAAACTGAGTTTAAAATCTCTGAGTATCTAGTGAGAGACCCAAACTAAAATCTAGACAGTTATTTTTATATTTTAATTTCCCTGGTGATTAAGAAAGGCAGGCAAGTCTTGGACAAAAATTTGAAAGAAAGGAAGATTTACTATTCAGCAGTAGATTATTGGCACAGTAATTAATTTTCTGAATGGATGGTTGGTCTTATTTTTAATTTTTCTGACTTCAGCTTTCAACCATGGATCTCTTGGTACTCTTTGCTGCTAAAATCTGATGGAAAACCCCTCCCTGTGAAAATACTTGTAGGCTGTGCTCAAGTCAAAACTCTTCTTTGTCCCAGAGTAATTTGCAGAAGTTATCTATGTAATTGTTTTCTCACTTCTTTCCAGACCTTTTTTGCTTTACAAAACTATTTTTTCAAGCATAAATACCAAAATTGGACACAATATTGTTGTGAGCAGAGGTAGTGGTGTCATTTTGATATTTTCCTGTATCTTTATCCAAGGATGCTGTTCCCTCCTACTGCCTGTTTCCAAATTCTCATTTTTTTGTTCTTGTTTCATTTAATCAAGTTGGGAGGCCACTTTTGGCTGCACTAGAAGAAAATTTGCTCAGATGAGTTATCTTTAAAATTTGATCTCTCTTCATTCCTGTGTGTATCTATCAGAACTCATGTAATTTTTAAACTTTACCAGGAATGCTTTCATTTTTTCTTCTGCATTGTTGTTTAATACTAATGCTGAGCCTAGCTTCTGTGTGACTCCACTCAAGAGCACCTTGCTTGGATTCCTGACTACTCTCTATCTGTTTCCATATGTTGACAATACAGCTGTTCAAATCAGCTGTTAGTTAACTTATCACGCTTCTGAGCTGTTGTTTTTAAGTCAAAATGTGAGCTTTGTAAGCACTATTAATATCACCCTTTTTAATGTCAGTTCAGCTTTACAGAGCCTAAGTGGTGTTAACCATTTGAAATAATTAAATATATTATTTCCTGTTTTTCCTAAAATACACTGATCATTACATACTGCTGCCTTTGAGATTTACTCTCAAAATAATAAACAGTTTGTGAAATATCATTGTATTTCTTACCATACTAGTACCATTGTCCATTCATTTAAATTCCCAAATAAATAATAAATAAGTAATTTTTCTTGGGGCTCATTAACACAAAAATAATTTTAAATCTAATTATTGTCATTAAAAGGACATTTATTAATTAGTATATATGTTCTTGGTTTATATGTGAGAATTATTTCAGAATTATGTCCTGTTATGTGAAGAAGCAAGAACATCTTCAGTGTTGTAGTTACTCACTTTGCACAATGCAAGTGAAGGCATTTGCAATTTGATGATAATGTCACTTGCCACAATTGCCATTAATTGCAACTATTCCTTATTAAAATATTATGATTTGATTAAACTGACTACTTGAGCAACAAGCTTCAAAAATGTTGTAAGCCCTGGAATCAGTATCAGCAGTTAGACTGCAGTTTCAAGCATTCTAACTTCTGCTGTTATTCAAGCCACATGTTTCAAAATTGCAAACATTGGAGAAACTGGGGTAGAGTGAAGTCAGAATGGAGATCTGATAGACTAAAAAATCTGTTACCTGTCCTTTTTATCTTTTCTCCAATATAGGGTATGGAAGGAAATGATATACCAGTAAATGATATACCAGTAAAACATAGATCTTTTGGCTATTTTGACTTGCCCAAAACCAAGTATTAAATTTATCTAAAATGAAAAATTGCTGGAAATTATTGACAAAAAATAAGTCTGGATTTTAGTTTAGTCTTCCTTTACTGTTCTTTTGGTTTTCTGTTGTATATGCCACCTACATATCAGGATTTATTTTAACAAAGGCAATGTACTGAGATACTTTGTATTTAGAAATTAAGTAGCCTTTGTGTGCTGTGAACATCTTTTGTAATGCTATATGTCATAAACTAAAACCTACTAATGAAACGTAATTTTCTGAAGCATTGCATTATTGGTTACCTATCCACGCTTAGAGTCCTTTTCTGCTGTTAGCCAATTCATTCAAGTGCAGAATTCAAGTGTAAATAGTGTGAAAGCTTCTCCTTCACTGAAGTAAGGACCTGTTTTCCCTTCTGTGTGTATGCAAAGTAACCATTTAGAGTAATGGAGATTATGTGCTGGGTACTGCTTGGAGTGGGTGGGCTTTAACCATTTATTGCTTTCATTGACAGACTCTGCTGCTGCCACTAAAACTTCTGTATGCTGTAATGGTAATTTTAATATCTTGGCTCTGTTTTGCTGAGAGAAAGGATGAGAAGGACAAAGGCAAATAATGTGTCTGAGGACTTAGTAGTGTGCTTTATATTTGTGAGAGTCTCTGGTAGGTTTAGCAAGAACTGTAAATCTTTACTGTGGAGTCTAGTCTCAATTGTATGTAATGCATTCATATTCCTGGAAATTAAAGGAGGTATTACATTCTTTCAATGTAAGTCAGGAACTAAGAATGGTTTACTGTATTTCCCTCTTGCCAAATCATAGCAGTACCATTTCCCCCAAGTCCCATAATGAAACCCTGAATGCACAGCATAATCATAGTCAGATTCAGCCAAGAAGTGAAAACAAAAGAAAAACAGCTCAGTAAGTATATGAGAAGAAAGGTGTTACAGGAGTAAAAACCTTTTGGATATTGGCAGTTTTAAAATGTAACATATTATTATTTTACAGTTGAAGGTATGATCTCTTTTTTTTTTCCCTTTTCCTTTTCTTTTTTTACTTATTATTGAGTCAATTAATTTTTATGGTGGTTGGGTGGGTGTGTATGGAAGGCAGTCAATGTCCTTAGATTGTCTTTATGCATGTTCTCTTGCTTCACCTCAAGTCCCATATTTCTAATCGTTCTGTCATGTTGCTTAACAAGACAATAAGTCCCTTGTGTCCCATAGCACAAAACAAAGAATTGTGTTACAGCCCAGTGCATTAATGCAATTTCTTGCAGGTTTGAAAAAATAAAATAACTTTTTTCTGTGTCTGATTATAGTTTCTTGTTCAGCACCTTTTGCTCAGTTCCAGGGCCCTTTTGAGTGTATTCCTAGGCTGTCCTTATCAGTTTACTCACAACTTTATCAATCTGTAGCACTGTCATTCTTCTCTTCTTTGGCATTATCTGGCAGTGGTGACTGGTTAATTAAAAGCTATATAACCCCATGCATCTATCTGTGTGGCCCTTAACAGCTGTCAGAAATTTGCCAACCTCTAGAAATTGCTTTTGGGTCTAAATCCCTATGTAGAAATAGTCTGTGGGAAACAAACAAACAGCTCTTGGAGTAATTGCATTTTGTGAAAAAACAAATGTCATTATCTTTCATTTCAAGCATGAAACAGTTCCTACATTTTATTCCTGGAAAATGGATGTTTGTCTATATGTATATCTTTATCAATCGATGGGTCTATCTGTGTACCTTCATAGACAGAATATAATAGCTAAATTTCTCTGATTCATATGGTCTCCCCCTAAAAACAAAGGCCTTTACTCTGTGGCACAGTAGAAAAACTGAACTTCTTTGTTTGTGGGGTTGCTATACCTGAAGGTTCTTTTGTTGTTTTTTCCCCATTGTTTCCCTCCCTACCTCCCCAGTTCATGCATGCCTCAGCAGCCCCTTTTTAACTTAAAATAACAAATTAACATAACTCATTAAACACTCCATTAAAGAGCAGTTTTCCCTTTGCTCTTTTAGTAACTTGTTGTGTGTCTCTGAGAAGTAAAGTACATGTGAAATCAAAATGAATCCCAAGCAGATATTTAAGACACAGTTGAAATGTTTATTCTCCTTTATGCAATAGAGAGTCTTATTTATAGACTTATGACTGGACTAAAATAGATAGGTTAGTTAATTTTTATAAGTCTTCCACTACTGTAAGGGGATGCCCTAGCAGAAATGCTTCTTGTAATAACCTTATTACTGTTTTTAACCATTGACTTGCTAGAATAAAAACTTTCTGACTCTATTATTGATCTAAAAGTTGCATTTGAATCTCATATAAAGCACTGGAAATATCTTGGTTTCAAATGATAGGAAGACTAGCTTTAGACTTGTTACTTTTCAAGATGCTTGTAGAAGAAGGAAAAAAATACCCACAAACCTCAAAAGAATATAGAAATTAGGTGCAGTGCAATTTGAATATGCGGTACATGTTTTGTCACCTGACTACTCTTAAATCTGCTCTAGAAAATAAGCTGGAGTTTAAGTGCTCTGTGGAATCCTGGCCTTAGCTTCCTCTTGTTCTTTGTTGAGATAATGGTGTTCTGTATTTATTCGTTGAGCCGTAAAAAATGTTTCTAAATAGGTTACACAGTTGTTAACGTCTAACAGCTTGACTTGCTTAACATTTTTTCTTTCACCCCCAATTCTAGGAAGGATTTCTGTGTACATAAGGATGAACCATGTGATACTGTTGGTAAGTAAATAAACATAAGAGACTATGTATAAACTACGTAACAAAATTAGTTTTGTGCAAATAGAAGTGTGAAGCTAAAAGATGACAGCAAAATCAGTGATGGAAAGCTAAAATTCAAAGTACTATTACATTGGTGTATGCTTCTAGCAAAATACTGTGTTTTAGTACAATATTTCCATCTCTTTCTTAGAGCAAACTTTAAAACTTTTTCTTTTTAGTCTCACTGACTAATAGGAATTTTTTTTACTATTTTAAATTTTGAATATGAAACTAAGAAAATATATTTATGATTCTTTTTTTATGCAATGGATTTATCTTCAGTGTGAATATCATGTATAAATGAGATTTCCATAAGAATCTAATGCATGATACAGTATTTATGAGCCATGTATGTAAGAAGCTTATGAAATTCTTCAAAAGAATACAGGATATGAGCTATTGCAACAGGCATCTTCTGACATTTTCAGTTAAAGTAAGTGCAGGCTGCATTGAGATTTTCTGTAAACATTTATTTTGTTTGCACACTTTTTGGTTGACAGTTTTTCAGTGAAAATGTCTGGTGGAAAGGGTAGCAAAAACTAGCAGCTGCTCTGTTCAGTTATAATTCTGGGAGAAAACACTCCATGGCCTTAACTGTAGGATGTCATGGCATGTTCTTACCTAGAATTTCAGTTTTCTAATAGATGCCTTTAACAGTTCTGTATGTGAATACAGGTAATCAGAACCTGATTTTTTTCAGTAAGATCAGGATGATAGTAATGTAGTATTGTCATACTTGTGCTCCCTCCTAGGCAGAGAAGTAGATTTTTTTCCTGTTTCATTTCAGTTGCAAAGATTTGAGGAGAATTCCTATGTAAACTGTATTGCCTCACCACTTGCTAGTATTTTTTCTTTGACTGCTATATCCCAAGTACATGTGTTGTTGGATGGGTATCAGTAAAATGCTTTATAAATAAGAATGTAATGTATTTCACAGCAGTAAATGATCCAGAATTCATAGTGTTCTTTCACTAATTGGTATATTTGCCTTAGGTGAATTTTGTATGAGTGTTTCTTGTTTAGAGGCATTTACTTTTTATTTACTAGTGCAAAAATATTTATTTCCAGCTGAAAGAGAAAGTGACAAGAAATCTTCATCATTTTATGTTGATCTAAACTGAAATTTAAATCTAGAATACTTCCAGTATATCTAAATCAGGATAGGCTGCTTCCTGAATTTCAGAATTTAAGTGAATATATTCAAGGATAGTATTATGATAAGTTCAAACTTGGAGGTAATAGGAGAACTATTTATCTCTGAATTTGTCAATAGAATTTTAAATTGAGTAAAATTAAAATGAGTCCAGTATCAGTAATTAACAGTTCTGTGGTGAACAAACTGGGATGAAACTTGAAAATGTAACAGTCTATTAATTGTTAAGTCAAGAATTTGTAGTCTTAGTATTGTGATAAGCAAAATGAAGTGGAGATCGTGACTGAGTGAACTGGCATATTGTGGATTGGCTGTTATGGACTTTCCCATTCTCTGTGTTGTTGTTTGGAGGTTTCTTCAGGAACCAAACCACAGTTTGTGTGTATAGTTCTTTCCATATAGGCACAATTGTGCAACAAAAGCAAAGGTCATTGTTTTCTCTATGTTTCATAATTTATTTTATGAATTTCAGTCATTATTTTCCCAGATGAATATAGTGCCTTTCCATAAATGTGGGGGTATACTTTCTTCCATTAATATTTATAGTACTGTGGGTCCGTGCTCACTGTTTAGAAGATAATTTTCTGAGTGTTGTCCACCATCATTCTGGAGCTCATCTAAGAAAGAGTGTTGTAGAACTTTACCCATCTCTCTTGAAGAAAATTTGTGAGTTATCTTACTGTCATTGATATATTCTGTCAATTATTTTTAGGCTAACAGGTCTATAATGCCAAATTGTTGAAAGTACATGTAGAAGGTGGTTTCATTTTGGTATCTTTATTCTGACTTTTTTTTCCTAGGAAAACCAAAATAAAGATTTTAGATTAGCTCATGAGTAAAAGTTTGTTGAAAGGAAATGAAGGGCGGTTTGATCTTCCTATATTTATGCCACAGTTTATAGGCAAAAAGAGACAGTACATTCCCGGGATGTATCACATGCTGTAAATTACAGAATTTGCCAAAGACAGTAAATGAGAAATGCTGCTGTAGTATAGGATTCCCCAATGTCCAGACCTTGCCTCACCTTCCCCCCGTCTCAAAAAATCCAGAAGAATGCACAGTAAAGACTCTTCTCTACCATAAAGAGAGGAATAAAGCAAATATCTCTGAAATATTAATATAACTGTACAGGAATATGAGGCAGTCAAGGTGATCTTTGTAGCACTTTAGGCAATCCAGTAATGAGAATTATGAGAAGGAGCTTGTACAGGACAGACCTCATTATTGGAAAGGATTGCCATGTTGGATAATAGTTCTTTCCAGTGATGGATACTAAGCAGATAAATACAGGATTTATTGTTTAGTCATTACATGCCAAGGCTCACAGTTTTCAGACTGGACATGCACATCCTCTTAAACCAGAGAGAAAGTGCCAGTATTCTGTTACACAGACAAAGTGTTTATGTATTTAGGTGGCAAAATCATCCACACTTTTATGTGTTCTACTTTCTGTAGAACAAGATTGGCAGTACATAACTTATGCACTCTTCAGAAAGTATTTTCGCATTGTCTCTTATAACAACAGTGATTTATATGAAGATTTAATGGTTTAAAGATATAATTAACCAAGAACTCTGTTAACCAGAAAAAAAAGTTTAGTCAAAACCAAAACCATATGACAAATCTCCCCAGAACTATACTGAAGTATATTTCATTAATAATTTTGAACAAAATATGTGGTGATAATTTTCTAAATATTCTTTCAGAGGAGCTGAGTTGTTCTTCTTCAGAGAAGAAGAATTTAAGGTGGAAAAATACAAGTCTTTTTTTTTTCTATAGTGATAAAAAGCATGATTTACAGTGATTGTCAAAATATTACATTCTTAGTCAGGGACAAAAAAATCAATATATCTTGGAGACCAACCATCAAGGAGAAGAGAAGAATTTGGGGAGACTTCATTGTGCCCCTCCAGTACCTGAACAAGACTTACAAAAAGAAGGAAGAAGTGTTTTTTATGCAGGGAGGTAGTGGCTGGACAAGGGAAAATGGTTTTAAACTGAAAGAGGACAAGTGTAGATTAGATACTGGTAAGAAATTCTTTACTCAGAGAGTGGTGAAGCACTGGAACTGGTTGCCCAGAGAAGCTGTAGGAGTTTAAGGCCAGGTTGGATGGGCCCTTGAACAACTTGATTTAGTGAAATGTGTCCCTGCTTATGGCAGGGGAGTTGGAACTAGATGATCTTTAAGGTCCTGTCCAATCATTGTGTGATTCCAAAACTGATTAATACTTCATATTTTTTAGTTTTGCAAAGTAGACAGAAAGAAGAATTATTTCAGAAATTTTATTTTATTTCCCCAACGTGTCTTAAAATTTAGGAAGTAGAGTGTATTTATTTTATGCCTTACGGTATCAAGTATTTCCCTATTCCTAGAAAGGCTTGGAAATCTCTGCTGCAGCCAGGGAGTTGAGAGTCTGCTTTCTTACTTCATAATGTAAATCCAGAGTATTTGGATTTTTGGATAATTGACTTCCTTATCTAATCCCACGTTTCTGTAAAACGTTAAGCTAGACTCTTATGTGGTATCAGTCAGCCCAGGTCAATTGATTTCTGCAAAGCTGTTCTGATTTCAGCATTGCCAATTGTTGTAGCCACTGTCAAATTCATTCCGGGTGGAGAGCCACAAAACCATTGTTTAGGCTGAAAATTGACCTGATCCAAGTGATTTTGAGCTGATTGGATGTTTGGTTGGCTGCAGCATTCTTCATTCTTTTCCCCCTCCTGTTTTGCTCATGTGTATGTTTTCTGTTCCTTACTCGTGCACAGAAATGATATCGT
This sequence comes from Oenanthe melanoleuca, assembly GCF_029582105.1. Classification (NCBI taxonomy): domain Eukaryota; kingdom Metazoa; phylum Chordata; class Aves; order Passeriformes; family Muscicapidae; genus Oenanthe; species Oenanthe melanoleuca. Next base: position 34,279,622 of record NC_079362.1, read on the forward strand.
ACTGCTCCCTTGATTCTCACAGTTCATCTAAAACTTAGAGAGGTTTCAGACGTTGTTTTTCAGTATGATCATCAGGGACATCCTATGATTACAACAGAGGATTTCTCTGAGGGTGGAAATATATGAAGATGTTTTTATATAAATTAAATTAATTTTGCTAGTGAAAAGATTGTTTTAGATATGTAATTGTCCAAAGTTCTTTTCCCCCAGAAGACAACTGCATTTTGGGATCATAGCATGTTTCTCCTCCAAACAACCTTTGTTAACTTACTTGGAGGAAGCTACCTTTTGAATTTGTGGTAATTTGGAATGTTGTTCTTTTTCTTGGGCTGGTGACATGCAGAATTATGAGTGTGGACGTCCCAGTGAATTTCTAAAAAAATTAGGAAGTAATTCAGTTGTTGGTTTCCAGAGAATTAAGTCTGTTGCAGGAGAATCAGCACAAAATGTGAACTGGGGATTGCACATGCTGTACTGCTCGAGTGTGTGACTCTTCTGGTATTACCACATTGAAGTAACTGAGATGAGCATAGGGCAATATGGGAAATTTTCCTAGGGAAAATGGTTGTTGGGATATTGCACAAATCTTTAAGAGATGGAAGTAAACAAATATTTTCAGACTGAAATCAACAGATATTTTCTCAAGAAGTAGGCTTACAAGTAAACACAGAAAGACTATTTATTGAAGCAAGTGTATGCACATTTTAATTTCCCTTCCTCTTGTCTACGTTTCCACATCAGCAATCAAGATTATGACTCTCTGAGCCATACTTCTTTTGGGTTAGATCTGTTGTTTGCTGCTAGTTAATGTCTTCTGTGGAAATACTATATGAGAGAGTTCTTAGAGTGCAGTGTTACAGGCATGGGAAGATTCTAAAATGATGCTTGTCTTGTGTTGGCATCAGTTTGGAGCCCTGTTAATCTGCTGGAACCCACATAGAGACTTCTGGTTTTGGTTGTGTTTTTTAGATAACATTTTCAGTTAAAACAACAGCTATAAGAACATGTGTTTCTATCTAAACTGTTTGCTAAAAAGCGTTTTCCAATAAAATGCAGTCTCTAAACAGAATTCCTCTAAAAACTTGTCACATTGTTTTTGGGCATAAGTACAGTATATTAAAAATTTCTAAATTTGGTAACACATAGTGTTGCAAATACAAAAAAAAAAAAAAAAAGCAGAAAATTAAGGCACCATCAGGTCTTTTTACTGTTGCAAAGGAGCTGAATGGCGTGGATAGAAATCAAAACCGATAAGGAATCAGACAAACATCTGCACAATAAAGACCACAAACCAAAATGAAGTGAAAGAACGTATTTTCCATCCAACTTAGAAAAATACCAAAGATAGATTTATTTACTTTTCTTTCCTAATATGAAAGCTATCAATCTTTAATACAAAGAGCCTGGAGTTTTCCTGCAAGCTTTTACCCTTGGGACAAAGGTTTGCACCAGCCCTGTGCATTAAGAGATATGATAGAGGTAGGGAATTGGGCAGGCTGTCCATGTCCACTGAGGGTTAATGCTGGAAAATACTGAAGCTGAAGGGCCAGTTTCCAGGGAGCAAGCAGCCAAGGAAGTTGCACGGAGCACAGGCAGCAGCACAGCAGAGGTAAACTGAAGAGGTCTGTTTCCCTATGCTTCCGCCTGTGAATCCATCTGGCATCCCTCCCCTTATCCAGACTATTGCTCTCTTGCAGTGTGACACAGCTGCCCTCAGCCTCGCTAGCTGGTAACACTTTGTTGAGAATCGCAGTGAACCTCCTCATGCCAAGCTGTGTGCTGGACTCCAGCAGGCGCTCGATGCTGCTAATTCAAACCTAGTTCAAGTACCTGTGGGCTGCAGACCAGCAGCCCTTGAGACATAAGCCATGCTGGCAGAGTTAGTCTTTGTTAGGCTTTGTTTTTTGCTTGTTTCTTCTGTTTTGTTGAGTCACAGTTATTGAAGAAATGCACTTGCAGCAGTTCCAATTCAACACTGTGGGTTATTCAGGTGTTGTCACTTGCAGTGTATAGGAAGGTTTCTGATCAGTCAAGGCAACAGGAATCCAAAAATCCCAGAGCCTGTCATTTATGGTATATCCTATGGTAGACACACATTTTTGGAGACAGGTGTTTCCACAAAACAGGTAAAGCTGAAACTAGGGTGTGGGCCAGTACCACCATGTAGAATGGAATATAGAACCTGTGCTAGGTTCCATAGGTTCTGCTCTGTATATGGCAGAGTACAGTCAGCCTTGCAGATAGAAGTGCAGGAAGCATGCTTAGAGGACAAAATCAGTAAAGGTAAGAAAAATGAGTCCTTGCCCACAGTTCAGTTGGATATTGGTGAAAAGTGTTACAAGTGACTGAATACTGTTTGAGTATATATCATTCTAAAATTCTATTGACTGATGTTACCTGTGCACAGAGATGTACACCAGCAGTTTTTTCAGATATTCATCACTAGTGTAATTAATTTGCTTGGTTTTGTTGTGAATGTTACTGTTCTTGGTGCCATGGGGAATTCAGAATGGGAGGGCAGTTGAATGACAGATTGGATGATGAGAAACAATTACAGCAAGTTGCTCCCAGGAAAGGGATGGCTACAGTCTGTTAAATTTCCTAGATCTTAAATGTTCTCTGACACATCTCCAAGCTTGATGCTGGACAAAATTTGCAAAAACAGCAAAAGCATTTTAAGCTCTGAGTTTTGCTCTGTGAATTGATTTGTCCCACTGAACAAGAGATCATCTAAAAATATATCCTATGCAAAGAAAAGATTTTTTTTTTCACTGCTGACATTCAGAGAATTGGGCTTACCATTTAATCTGAAGATTTTCTGTGGAGATTTCCAATGTCTAGCAAAGTCTAAGTCATTCACATAACCTTTGCAATGCATACAATTTTGGATTCATACAACAGTCTCTTTTACAGCAAAATCATGATAATAATTCACAGGCTTCAATAGAGAGGAACACCTCATACAGTGGGAGCAAAACCATCTTTTAAGTGCTTTTATAGAAATTTTAATTTCTGGACTTACATTTCTTTTAAAAGAAAGCTCAGATGCTCAGATGTGTAGTCAGTAGCTACAAATGCCTCAGTAGCTCCATTATTCACATGTGACTTCTGAATATTGATTTTCTTCTGTAGAAATGCAAAAGTTCCCTCGAAAGCAATATCTATACTACATATCCATACTAGATAATCCAGTGTATCTAGTTTAGAAATACCTTTAATAATCAAGATTTTAAAAAATAATTGGAAAATTTTGACTTCTGCAGCCTACAGAATAAAATTTGGTTTTGTCAGTGAGTTACATGTCTGTAAGGACAGCAAACAGATCCTAATTAATTGTGAGTTCCAATAAATGTGAAAACCCAAAGCAAAATAAGTAAACAGAATTTAGTTTACCTCATATGTCATAAAACATCAAATGAATTACACATGCTTGGTGCAGTTTTTCAGGAATGCAGAATGCCGACTACACTACATGTGCTCAGTCATCGAATCCAGACGTTGCTATTACAATCCTCAACTTTATTCTTCTCATATTAAATTCAGTTCCAAAAATTACTATGCTTCATGTGTCCAGCAAAACTCTTGAGATACAGTCCTATCTTACCTTGCCTCTTGTTTTACTGAGTTGCAATAAATGGCAAGGCTCCTGTGAGACCAGAGACATAAGTTTTCACACTGAGATATGCAAACCTTTGTTTTCAAGTGGTGTTGTGAGACAGACACAAAATAACTGGGTTACAACACATCAGATTGTTTCATTTTCCTGTGCTTTATTTGAAGTGTTTAAAGCCTAATTAATCTCAACAGTAGTAGGGTGACAGGACTGAATGGACTCTTGATGGCAGTTTCATAATCACTGAGCTTTTAATTAACGACCCTTACCAAACTTAAAAAACAAGTCTTTTCTTCATTAAACAATTGGTCAAGACTTGTTGCAGGCAATTCTTTTGTTGATTTTATGTAATTTTACTTTGAAGTAGTTAGTCAATGTATTTAGAGTGCTGAAAGTAATGGAAAAAAGGTATTTTTTGTTTTGTTTTTCAGATTATACTACAGAGGTCACTGCTTTCTTGCTATGTGTTAACAATCTGTCTCAGGAAGCAGCAGGGCCTTTGAGTGTGTTTAGGAGGATGGGAAGGTTAATTTTCATGTCTACATATAGTTTTAGATGTTTACAATGAAATCTATGTAAATGTTAGAGTTGAGAAAATCTGACATTTTGTATCAGACTTTCATTGACCTCTGGATGTTCTAGTTCAAGGAATTTTTGAGGCTAAAACATGTTGCTCATTTGATGTGCAGGTTAATTCTGTATATTTGTTGATAGCATTGGTGTGTATGGTTGTCTGATACTATTTATTTGCATAATAGCAGTTTATTTGTGTAATAGTTCTAAATAAAAAAGAAATGCACTATGGTTAAGATGGTATTAAAAGTATATATAAAAGTAATAAAATCCTTAGTTACTAAAGAAATAAATTTTTTCCAATAGTGTCTGTCTTGAAATATTCTGAGGTTAGACATAATTTTTTCTTATATTGATATAATAACTATTTTCCAATATATCTAATTCCTGTTGCACATTCCAGTTAAGATTTAGTTGTGCTCTTTCTCAGTTAACATGTGATCTTTGTTCTTAACATACATTTAAATCCCAGTGGATTGACAAAATCAAGCTCTGAATTTGGCTCTTTACTTGACTAAGGGGTGGTGTAATATGCCTCAGTACCATCTGCAGGCTCTCATAATTTCATATTATTCTGTGAAAATGCTGTAAAACTTTGTCATTTTCTACAGATTATGCTGGTTCATCTCTAGATACATCATTAATTTTGTCTGCGTTTAGCTTCAACTTATCTGAGGTATTTAAAATCCTCTTTCAAAGGAATTTGAAGTATAGAAAGATGTACAAAATGTAAGAATTGTAACATTTCACTGAATAGCATTTAAAATATTTATGTTTCAACCTTGAACTTCAGTTCAGAATTTTGTCCATAGACAAAATTCCCCTGTCCATCAGAAAAAGGCACTCCAAAGTTAGGGCAAAAGAATCTCATGTATTAAATGGTGCATATTTACTATCTTTTAAAGAAAGTATAAGGTAATTGCAAGTTAATTATCACAGTAATTTGTGTTTGTCTTGTGAATAGTGTGTACTTGCTAACTTTATGTAGGGATCCTATACTTAAGCATGCCAGATGCAGAAGTGAAAAATGAGTGAAGCTTCAGAGCAATACTGCCGTGATCAAGAGATGCTCATGCCAAGGATGGGGAGGGCAGTGAGACACAAATCAGAGGAGTGGGCATGGCTTATTAAGATTAGGCAAAATCTTTTCACCAGGAGAAAATTTATCATTTTTGCTAATCATATTGCAAAAGTGAATTATGTTTTGTGTCAGTCTGTTCATTGAAATTGTTGAAAAACTGTATCAGTTCCAAGCAGTTGTAAGCGCTTAAAAATATCTTTCACTCATCTTTTATGGGTTTTTTAATATGAAAAATATAAAATCATGTGGGATGGTACTGTAAATAATCATGCATCAATTATAAGTTACTCTGTGTGCTATAATACCAATATATACTCTGGATTGGTTTGTATAAAGAATTTTCCTTGACTTTATGTATCATGCATACAATTAAATTTTAAAAATAAAAAAATGTGTTGTCACACATTACAAATTAGATATTAAAAATATATATGTCTGTAAAATATCTGTTTTGTAGCTAGCCATCCTAGCTAGCTAATATTAAGTCTTAGAGATATGCTTGTGTAGAGTATCTTTATCCTTTCAAAAGAAACATTTGCAAAGTTATGCGTGAATGGTCAACTTTATATAGTGTTGTGCACTAGAAAACTCAGGTGTTTATTAGTGGAAATGTTTTCAGAACAATGTTTTCAAAGAGACAGGTAGCTCCTTGTGACTAATGTATTAGTTTCTGTGTCCTCTAACTATATAATGGCAGGGGAAAATCAGTGTAATGGAATTAGACTGTAAAAAATGCCTTTGTTTGAAGAGTGGAGCTGGAAGTCAGTAATATATGAGTTGTTTAAATGAGGAGGTGACAGAAAGAGGTCCATATTTGTGGAGAGAATTGCAGATGATCTATTCAACTGCATCCACCTTGTCAAAACAAGGAAAAGTGCTCCACAAATGTCAGCAGAATAGAATAGAGGGATAGGGCCAAGTCTCACTCTTCATTTAAATGTCTTTGGGAAGACTTCTGGTTTGAATCCATTTCATAGCACCCTTTTGTGACATGAAAGTGGCAACAAGGGGTTTTTTTCCTAGTTTGAGTCTATACTGAAGTTTTTATGTTCTCAGGATGATAGTACCCTACACTGAATAAAACATCAAGTAAGTCTTCCTTTACTCTGATTTCTCAGTCAGGGGCTAATGCTGCATTCTAGTTCTCAATTACCTGCATCTTGCAGACTTTGCAAAGATTATTTTGGATAATGGGTACCCTGGAAGAAAAAAGACCTGATACTCTCAGTCTATTTAGCTTGTTTTCGTTGAACTCAAATTTCCTGAGCATTATTCCAACAAATTCCAGGAATTTATGAACTGAAAACAGCTTGCAAGAGCACTGAGACATGGACATGAAGGAACTAATCTGATGGTGCCATTGATCAGTTAGAACTGACTCTTACTGGGGCAGCAGAAACACTTTCATCACATGTGATAATATAGCATGAAACAACGTAGCCTTAGTTATACCAATGAAGGTAAAACACAGGACGAATATCTGCAGATAATTTTAAATCAAATTATTTTAGCTGAAAAAAGGTATGGTGGAAGACCCTTCTCAAGATATCTTTTCCTTTGTTCTCATTTAGCAAAAGATGCTATGCATCCATAGCTGGTCCTTGTTTTCGGTATAAAGGAACAATTGGCTCTTCAATTCATATTTTCTAGAAGATGTGCTAGTGCTTTCTGCTATAAACAGCCCCAAGATCAATCACTTTCTTATAGTGCATCTCTCAGTGAAACAAAGTACAGTTTAACACGAAAATGTTAAATAGCACAAACTGCAAAAACTTTGGCCAGAGAGTAGTGCATTATGCTAAAAATCAAAGTAAAAGCAGACTAATGCATCTTTCAATCCCACTAGCTGCCCCTTATCTCACATAAAAGAGAGAGCATCCCATTAAAAATAGGAAGAAAAATCCTGAATATTTTCTTTAAGCGTGATCTCAGCAACAGTAAAAAAATCACTTTCACATCACTTTTGAATATATCATAAAAACATAAGAAATCTCTCAGGTTGCACAAAATAAAGAAATGTTTTACTGTGGTGAAGCCTTGTGTGTCAAGGAGCAATATTATGTTTCTGTAAATGTCATTTCCATAACAATGGTATAATAAAAGAAGTTGCAAAAGAAAGCAAGGCAGTGTTGTTTACCTCATAGTTTGTTGCAGGAAAAGAAATAGGTTGAAATAATGTATTACAGGGTGAAAATTATGTGAGTGATTTCACACTGGTTTGTTGCATAGGGAATGGCACCAGCAAGAAAGCACCAGAAACTAAGTTACAGGATAATCAGCTTGAAAGGGTATCAAGGCTGTAATTCTTTTAAGATCAAGAAAAGCATCAGCAATATATTATGAGCAGATTAAACTGGTAAGCCTGGGAAACATTATTCAGGGAAAAAAGCCTATTTGGTGGAATGAGGCAGGAGGTGATTTCAAAGGTGTTGAAATGTGTGTAGACGTACAGAACATGGGGGCAGCTGTAGCAGCTGCACACTTTATCAATGTGAGAGCTGAAACCCAGATGTCAGGAAGGCAAGAAGAGAGATAAGCACCTGGGTGAATATTTTCACTAGCTGGCTGGAGTGACATAATTCTTAATTAATTCCAGTATATATTTTACTCTGTGATGCTAATAGATTTTGGTCCAAGTGTATAAAGTTGTAGGCTCATAGTATTCTAAAATATGTTAAAGCAAACTCACACTGCACAGCAGTGGAAGCAGTTCTGAAAACTAATTGTACTGTCTTTTAGTCCAGGACTACATTTAGTCATCACAGTTTTTATGGGGAGAGTCAATATATTTGGAGGCAAAATCGGAGACAAGAGAGAGTTGTAAATGTACAGCACTTGCATTCAAATAGGAGTGCACTTCTTATTTTCTGCTTTTTTTGTTTTTTCTATTTGCAGATAATGGAGGACATTAAATCTAGAAATGACATATGAACTCAAATTTTACAGCCAGCACAATATTTTTAAGGTTGCAGAAGTCAAATTTCCATTTGGAAAACAAAGGCTGCCCCAGAACTGATCTTGAAAACTAGGGTAACTTTTAAAGCCCCTGCATAGTTCCCCTGGAAGTCTAAAACCTACACTTACATCAGCATTTTCATCAACATGCTGTTTCTGGGCATTGTGCTTCCTATTTCCTTAAGCCATGGCCCATGACATCAAATGATAAGACTTAAAAAAAAAATATTTTAAAGAAAATGTTGGGGTGTTTTAATGTCTTGCAGACATTTAATATATTTTTAACTGGTCAAGTCTTTCAAGTATGTTGGTTTTATAAAAGTATGTTTAAATAGTGATTAGATTTATATTAAGAAAAGGTAATTTAAACAACTGGCAGCAGCTAGAAAGCATCTGAGAGCAAAGCTGTAACAAATTATGACAAAGAGTTGTCTTCATCAAATGAAGTCAGTTTCTTAATGTTAGCAGGTATTCATACTGTGATTTCTTATATTGTGGTATTCTAAAATTTCACTTGCCTTTTTGGCAAAGGTATCTCCCTTTGAATTCAGACTAGAAGCTGTTGTTGCTACTTTTCCTTTTAAAGTCATACCCTAGGAGAAACTTCAGTTTACAAGCCTCCAAAACATTTTGCACAATTACACCAGGCTAGAAAATGAACTTCTTCTCTCTTTTTGTTAAAGTTAACTCTTTTTAAATACTTGTCCTAGTAAATTTATACCTTTTATTGCTTACAGATTTTTGAATCGACAAGTACAAGATATAAGTCATCCAACACAAATCAGGCTGTTTAAGTGTGGGAGATTTGTTCCCATATATCAGGTGTTTTATTTCTAAAAGTTGTTCTAGAATACTTCCTGTTATCTGTTTTTACAATGGCACATTTATTTTTAAATGATCTGAGGAATAATTTGTCTTTTCAATGAACTTCACAGAGAATTTTCACTTTCAAGAACTACTCTATCAAGCTTTTGTGTGGCACTGTTAAACACAGCCACTTACATATTCCAGATGTTCACAGTGGTCCCACTTGCTTCCTGATAGTTTCAAGAGCTACTGCATGCTCTGATATGGTTTCCAGCAACTGAACAGAACTAACAAACTGAAATCAACAAGGAAGAGAATATGTTTTAGAAAAGGCTAGCTCTGTATGAATGCTGTGTAGAGCAGCAGTATGTCTTTGAAAGAACACCCTCTGTGGGAAGCAATGAAATGCATGAGGATCAGAATTCTGTGACCAGCTTCTGTATGGTATTCCACATAGAGTGTACTTACCTGGAAACATTTGATGTTATGTGGGATTTTGATTAAGCAGAATCATAATGGCAGTATATTGAAATAAGCGTAGCCATTACAATGTACTGTGGGACCACAGTACAAATCTCATGCTCACTATTGGCCCTCCTGTGCTCACTGTCATGATGCTGAGCATCCCCCAGTGCTGGGAAGGAATGTGTGTGTTAAAGCCTGCTCAAGCCCATTGCTCTGCTCAAAGTTCTTTTTGTCTGGTATTCAGTTTTATGCTTTCTTGGGCTGAGCTACATATCCATTTACCATGTGCTGGGCCAGTTAACAAGCCATTTACACTCTTTTGATTAACTCAAGGATAAACATTTCCACAAGCAGTTAATCCACTGAATTGATACAGGCATTTATCTAAACTGCCTCTCCAGTCTCTCTTGGGTTCAGTTTTCTTTGCAGCAGCTGTGGTCTGTCATTTCCTACATTCTTTGCTCTGCTTCATAAGTACATCACCCTTGCCCAGCACACCTCTTTTGGAGGTTTACTGACCAGAAATCAAAAGGCAACTTTTTAAAATAAACAGATTTATTTAAGAAAAGCAGGTTTGCAAAGGAAAGATGAAAGATGGGCTAAATAAAGATCAAAAGGGAGGAAAAAGAAAACTGAATATATGTACGTGCACAGAAGTGTAGAGACAGTCAAATGAATAAGATTCAGCCTTCATACCATGATCTCCTTGTAGCACTGCACAAGTTTAGGTGTCAGTCTGGAGTAGTGGGGCAAGAAATAAAAGGGAAATGTATGCTTTGGTTTATGTATTTCCCAGTCATTGTGATGATCCATTCCTTAGGTTCTGTTTGGGAAAGCCTGAGAGACTGCCAAGCATCATTGTCACATTGCCCACCTTTTAAGAAAAGGTAATTGTAGTACAAGTTGTGAAACAGAAAGCAAATTTGAATTATTAAAGTTTCTTCCTGTGGTGTACTGCAGTGTTCACTGTCATCATCTCACCATTTTGTAAAGTAACAAAGGCTTTTGTTGATATACATAAACAGTTTTATGGTAGGAATCAGGCCCAAACTCATTATCTGGGGCATGCGATAGTATTCAAAGTAAGCTGTGTATTTCTGTCCATGTCTGTCCAATCTTTCCAGTGAAAAGCATATCCTCAAGATTAACTTATTTATGCATGTATTTGGTAGGAGCTGTTCTCATGCTAAGCATGAAACCTGTTGCTGGCTAAGTAACAAACTTTATTGGATGCGCCTCATTCAGTTTTGTTGCCAAGAGATGTCTTCAAAGTCATTTGATTGTATACAGCAGTTCCATGAAGGTTTCATAAGGCACCAGGTAATTTAAGGACTGATTATCATGTAAATCCTAAAAATAAACATTTCTACTTCCGTCCAAATGTTTCATTCGTAAATCTAGATCAAGATTCTTATTAATTTCTATGCTGTGGAAAAAAAAAACATCTAGAAAAGTTGCTTGTGAAAATTATCCCATGAGGAAGTTAAACTATTTCAATTTCTTAGAAGATTGAATTGCTTCCTAGAAAGGTTACATTTGGTTTTTCTTTTTTGTTCATAGTATGAGAAAATATGAAGCAAAGAAAATTTTGAATGCATAATACTTCATATCCAATTTTTTTAGTTTCTTCTGAGTAGAATAATTTAGGACCTGTTCAACACTAATTAGGTACAAACTATTGGGGTTTTTTCTCTTTCTGGATTACAGAAAGAAGGTTAAATGTGGAGAAAAGGAAGTTGTTACTTTCTCAAATTTATGTCTTTCTTCTTTTCATTTAACACTATGCAGTTTTCTTTTCCATCTGTGTCTTTTCCTGTTCATGCATGTTTTTATGGACAAGTTTTCCACTTGGTGATGTTGCCTTTAAAAAAAAAAAGGGGGGCAGTTAAAAGATTTAATATTTTAAAAGTATACTGACTGTACTCAGTGACCATATTACAGTGTATTAGGCATTAAATATTTTCCTTTACATTTTTTAGAACTTTTATATGTGGCTTATAAGTTAAAAAAGAAGACATGGGAATAATTTGACAGTTTTTACACTACAAGAAGATATCCTTGAGTTCCGAGCTGCCTTTCATCCTAAACTAGGAATAGTGGTGGCCTGCATATGCTTTCATATTTTGAAGCATTCTGGATAGTTCAGTATAAAACTATCAAAAAGAATTGTTCACACATATCAAGATACTGAAAAGGAGGTGAAAGAGAAGATAGAAGTATAGACAAAGTTATGCATATTAAGAAAAATACTACTCTTTAGTCTATATGTGTGAAGTTGTGGACTTTGTTGCCACTGAGGAAAGAGATCAGAGAATCGTAAGGGCCAATTCTCTGAAAATCCCAGAACTGATAGGGTTGGAAGGGACTTCTGGAGATCATCTAGTCCAATCCCTCTGCAAAAGCAGGTTCACCTAGAGCAGGTGAAAAAGAAACACATCCAGGTGGGTTTGAATCTCCAGGGAGGGAGATTCCACCACCTCCCTGTGCAGCCTCTTCCAGTGCTCTGACATCCTCAATGTAAAGAAGCTTTTCCTTGTGTTTTTCTTGTGTTTTGGTTATGGCCTTTTCTCCTTGTCACTGGGCACCATGTAAAAGAGTTTGGCACCATTCTCTGGGCATCTGCCATCCCTGACATGCCTGCTCAGTCTTCTCTCCTCTCGACTAAACAGGCCCAGCTTCTGCAGTCTCTCCTAGAAAGGGAGATGCTCCAGATCACAAATCACCCCTGTGTCCCCCACTAGACCCTCTGTAGTAGCTCCTTGTCTTTCTTGGGGCCCAGAATTGCATGTGGCACTCCAGATGTGGCCTCACTAGAGCTGAGTAGAGGGGCAGGATCTCCTCACTCAGCCTGCTCTTCCCAATGGTCCTCATGAGCAGCTAAGTAAACTGAACATTAGGGCCAATTAGGAAGGGAGGGAAAACTAGAGAAAAATAATTATGTTTCTTCTATTAACCCACAATACAATAGTCCTTTTGACAATAACCATGCCTGAAAGACTGCAGTAGAACAAGAGTAAGTAATCTATGCAGTGGGGCATAAGATGCCAAATACATGCAAATGGCCTCTGCCACAGAAGTTACTAAATTTGGTAGATCTTCTCAATTGATCATTGCAATTGCTGATGGAGGTCTAGATGGGCCCAAATTACTTTGAATAGATGAGTAGAGCTTTGTATTTGAGCTAGAATACCCCCTCTGCAATCTTTATTAAAAGAGAAGAAATACGTTCTAGGCAACTACACTCTGGACTTATTTGCCATGACACGTCATGGACCCAGGCAGATGCAGGTGAGAAGGAATACACAAATTCACAGAATAAGTACTTTGCTGACTGTTAAAGTTGACAGCAGTTGCAGCCAACCTTTAACTCAAGGCATCCCTACATCCGTTGTCAGCAGAGGCCAGGAATGGGCAATGGGGAAAATTTACTTATTGTCTCCTCTGTGCATTCATCTTGGAAGAAATTTTAGAAGAAAATTAGTACCTTCCAGCACTTTTGCCATCCCATCCCTATAACAGCATCTTAGAGGTCTGTGGACTAAGAACCAAAAACTGTATAAACACACATTCAGAATTTATTTTAGCATGGCATACATACATGCTCTCTATTTTAGTCCTTTTCCGTGCTCTAAGGATTAAATTGCAACAGTTTATTTCAAGGTGTAAGAGTAAGCTTAATAGTCTATTCTGAAACGTAAAATCCCACACTTACTAGTACATATAAATTAGTGCAGTTATTGATGTTCTCCTGAAAGCATGGATTTTCTAAGATGTGTATAAGTCATAAAATAACAAAAAACATGAATAAAATTTAACTTGCATTTGGGAATAATGCAACAGAAGCTGATTTGGTTGTATCCTATTATTTTTTATGATGTATGTTTATGAAGATACAACACATGCACATAAAGGTGCATTTGTCCTCACTGCTATATCTCTCACTTTAAAAGAGAAAAAAAATATTACTGGGCTTTGCATTTTGTATATGAGATTTCTGATTGTTAACTGTCTTGTTTTGATTACTGCCGTGTTTAAGAGCTGCTGATTCACAGACAACTGACAAAACTTGTTTTTCCTAGAAGTCATCTGTGACTCTCTTCAGAACAGCTTGTGCTAATTAGACTTTGAAGACTTTGGCATGGTGAAAACTTTTTTCTCCTGCTTTTTAAGACAAGCATATGGTCTGCTAAAAATGTAATTTGTTTGATTAGTAATCAAGTGCAATTAAATAATGTTTTTATGCTGACAAACCCATTGATTTGCCAGTTCTTTTTAAATATTTTTAAAGTGCTTTGTACTGTAAAATATTTATTTGTGAATCAAAAGTCAGATGTACTTGGGCTTTTAATTATGTTTCTATTGTAGTGGCTGTGACTTTTGTGCACCACTGATAATTAAAATGAAGATCATGCTATTGGAAGTTATGAATAAACACATAGCTAATACAATGACATAAAAATTTAAATGTGTTGTGAAACCAAGGAAGTTCAGATGAAAAGAAATTTAAGTGTTTTATAGTCACTGTAAGGAAGACCAGTGATTGTAAGTTTGACTGTGTGTCTCTTATTGTGATTCTGTTGTTTTTTTTTTTACTATGGAGTTTTTGCAATACTGAGTGGGGGCAATACTGACAATAGCCTTTTTAATAGCCTTTTAACATAGTGGATTTATGTTACAGACAGCTGGCTATGACTGAGTAGGTAAAGCTAACAGACTTGTTCAGATAGCTGGTAAGCTGTTAAGTGTAACATCCCTGTCAGCTGAACTGGCACTTTTCAGCAGAAAGGGTGTAGATGTGCACCTAATTTCAAAGAATAAGTAGGTAAGTGATTTGATGAAGATGTTCATTGGCAAACAAGAAAATATGTCACAGTTTGTAGAAAAACCTGCTCATGTCTATGGGTAGGACTAATAACCTTGGAGCAGTTCCAGCTGTGTTAATAAACCACAGGAAGCTGCTGTGAACATAAATATATTTAAAGAAGAAATTCTGTCTCTTACCTAATGCACAGACAACTAAGTAAGAGCAGCTGCTTACTGAAGTAGATTTGTTTTTCACTACTTGTGAAATTCATAATCAAAGACAAGACATGAGCTTTTACATAATTCACAGCTAGTAGTTGGCTGATTTACATCCAGTGGTTGATGTTGAATGTGGCTTGCACATATGAGGTTGAATTTGTTTAATAGAGGAGAAGCCATAAAGCATTAATTGCTTTTGATGCTTTCAATATTTCTAGAATCAGCAATCCAGTTTAATCTTGATTAAATTTAAATCTTATGTTTTGTCTGCCAAACTTATAAAGTTCCAACATAATCAATTTTCTTCAAAGAATTCCAAGTATGAAAACATTTTGGTGATATGTGAGGATATATATGAGCATTAGTTGAGTATTATATGATCAATGTATTATTGAAAATTCCTAATAATGCTGATTGCCTCTTTTGCAGAATAGGTGTGAAACTTGAAACCTTCATAGTTTTTTGGTAGTAAATGAGGGGGCAATCAGAATAGTGAACAGCAACTGGTAGTACTCAATACAACACCTAGTTGTTTTATGGAAAACCTGCCAATTTAGAGGTGAGAGGAAGGTTAGGAGACTCCTTTTCCCTTGAGAGAGCTAGAGATTATCATACAGTTTTCTGTTAGTACTGAGCATCGTCAGGAAGAGGGAGGTTAGGGAATTCTCTCTCTGTAGATCCCAGCAAGTAAGTTTTATCCAACTGAAAATAGCCATCAACACTGTCATGAATGAGCTCCAGATGGCAATTAAACACCACATAGCTGCTTGCTCTCTCCCCACACAGTGAAATGGGAGGAGAGAATTGCAAGGATGAGAGTGAGAAAAGCAATGGGTTCTGATAAAAATAGTTTCCTAATTGAAATAAAAATAACAGTAATAATGACAGTAGTGATAATGAAGAGGAAAATAACAGAGATAAGTAAAATCCAAGCAAGAGAAATGAAGCTGCTGAAAACAGTTGCTCACCACCAACCAACCAAAGCCTGGCCAGTCCCTGAGCATCAGTCCCCTGGCAGCCTCCTGCCTCCTCTGTTTGCTGAGCACAGTGCTGCAGGGTGTGGGAGATCCTGCTCAGCAAGGCTGTGCCCCTTGCCAGTGTCTTACCCAGCCCCTGCTCTCCTGGTGGTGAGGAGGAGGAGAAGCCTTGAATCTGTGTAACCCCTGCTCAGCAAGACCTCCCTGTGTTACCCTCACTGTTCTCACAAAAACCCAAAGCATAGTCCTTACAGCTGCTCTGAGGGCAATTAACTCTATCGCAGCCAAAACCAGCACAGGAAGAAAAGTGTTTCTGAATGTTTTGCATTATAATAAAGAATTGCTCCCAGCACTTCAAAATGCAGCACTGGGTTTTGTTTGTGGCAAGAGTGATTTTTCTGTTTCGTTGGACCAATTTTTAAGTTCACTGATGATGGCTGAAGTCAGGACCCTGATGTTCACTTCTGCTATTGTTACCAGCTGTACTACTTCAAGCTCCAGCATTAAAAGTCTTACTACCTTTTTTCAATTTGGTCATCAAATCTTAAAAGAAGATCCATATAATTGTGGAACTACAAGGCACAAAATTACTTTAGAAATATTCTTGTTTTTATTTCAGCTATTGCAGAATAACATTTTTAAAACAAAACATTACATTCCAGAGCATTTATTCTCTGATTTTTATTCAAGTAATTATAAGTGATACCTACATTTAGCATGAGGTCTCCTTCAAAGGACTACTAATTTTTTTTCCTTGACCAGGTTTTGTTTTTTCTCCTGTATCTCACATGGCTATTCCCTATTTTGGAAACAAATAGTAAAAGTTGAAATACACTGCCTTATTCAAGTTTAATTTGTCGTTATGTTGTTCAGTCTTGAACAACAATTTTTGTCAAAAGTTCTGTGTTCAAAAACTTTCAGCCAGTTCTTTTAAGGGCAACACTCAAAAGTTGGCAGAATAGTGGTTACTACTACTTGTGGGTGAAGCGTTGTGCTCACAGACTGACAGATACTTGGACCATAAGAAGAATGACTTATCTTATTGACTTGGAACTATAATTATGACTAAATTTCAAATACTGTCAGACATTTCAAACTTGACCTTTACATGCAAATATCCAGCAAACATGCTGAACCGGAGGGCACCATTCCATTGAAAGGAAGTTCCTGGGAAGAAGGCCAAACACTTGAAACAGTGTTTTGATTGTTTACTCCAAATTTTCAAACGACGAGCGACGACAGTTGTCCCTGCTAAATGCATTTGTGGTCTGAAAAATTTACCATTATCCACATTAAGCTTCATGTTCCTCAAGATTTTATAGTTACAGACACTCTACTTTTAAGAAGGTGAAGTCAAAACTGTACCATTAAGGCTTCATTTGGTTTTTTGATAACTAAAGTATTATGTAGTAAAGGCATTATAGCCTCTACAATAAATATGTTTGACAGGCTGCAGTCTCCTGTGAAGAGACATCTGACTCTTCTAAACATTTTTAAAACCACTAACATGCTGAACGCTTTATGAGTACTTAGTGGTGACAAATGTAGGGGCACAACTTTGTGCTTTGCACTCAATTCTTCTAAGTCTGTCAGAGGAAATGCCTGTTCAGACTTGTGCCCTATTGTTGTAGACATTTATTTTCCTTTGCAGCAGTACTGACATTCATACATGTGTTCTATCACATCTCATTAAGGTACCGAGCAACTCTTTCAAAGAAAGCATTTTTTGTATATTGCAGTCCATTTAATCATTGCTGTGAGTAATATTACTACTGGTTGCAAATTGAGTAAGTAAACCTTTGTCAGATATCTCCTTATGTACTTGAATGGCTCAGTTTGGAAGGTTGCAGTCTTGTTTGGGTCTAATTATGCTGTAATATATAAAATTAGAACAAAAAATAATTGAATGTGATGGTTTTGTTTCCTAGGTATAGCATACCTGAGTGGAATGTGCAGTGAAAAAAGAAAATGTATAATTGCAGAGGACAATGGTCTGAATCTGGCATTTACAATTGCTCATGAAATGGGTCACAAGTAAGTGTGTGGATATTAAAGTCTAGTATTAATTTGCATGTAATACTACTACGATTTGACTAATTTGATTGTATGCTTCAGTTTTTCCTTTCCTTTTGTAAGGAGGGTATTGAAATTGAATGAAAAAAACAGAAAATAGAGTTTCTGTTAATAAAAACATGTATCGATATATGGTGTGCAGCCCAAGAAAATGTTTACAGCTTGAAGTAACACAAAAGTCTTTAGAGCTACAAATAAATAGATTAGCTGGAAAGACTGCCATTATCTAGGGGAAAACAGGTGCCCCAAGATGTTTTTTCTTTGCTGACTATGGTATTGTGTAACAGATCCAACTCTTAACAATTGTTGCCAACAAACATTTTAATGAGATCATAAGTTGGAAGAGCCATTATTTAATTTGGCTTTCTCATGATAGATCCCATTAAAGTGTAGAATAGTCATTGGTCTTTGCAGCATTTTTTTTTTTTTTTTTTTTAATCTTAGAAGAAGAAAAGGATGGCAAAATGAAGGCGAAGGTAAATGTCCTTCACAATTGGCCTGGATGTTTTTATTCATCCAGTGTCAAATATTTTAACCCAAAGTAAAAAAATTCTTATTTTGCAATAATAAAATCTGTTAATAAGAGCTGAACTTCATTGTTGGCTTCACTACTTGTAAAGAAAAAAAATATAAATATCTTACTTTTAACTGAAATAAAAGGACAGTGTGTATTACTCTCTCATTTTTTTTCTGCAGTTTCTGTGCCAGGTATTTGTTTATTAGTATTATAATGTCAGTTTCAGAGTGACAACAGAGACGGATGTTTTACTAAATGTGTGTATCTTGGGACAAACACTTTAAATTAAAAGTGGCTTGGTTTAAATTTGGTCAAAGCTTTCTGAGAATGGAGATCCTAGCATCTAATTTTGAAACATGAAGTTAATTGCAAGAAAAAAAATGGAAATTAAAATATTTATATTGATTTATTTTTTTCTGGTTGCAAAATAAGCAAATACAGAGTAAGTATTTCAAGATTGACACAAGTATAAGTTGCTGCATTAAATTGATCTTATCTCTTTTTTCTTTTTTTTTTTTCCTTTTCATAACTGCAGAAAAAAAATCCTGGTTAATATAAGCCAGCCTGCTTGCATGATAGTTTCTATGAAGAAATGACCTAAAAAGGAATACTTATTTATGTTTTGTAGCTACATATCGTTCTATTTCTATTTTTTACTGTAGTGTTTGGTGGTATTTGAGGAGGGAATGGGTAGAAGAATTATTTTCTCTAAACTTATTCCTGTAAAAGTAAATCAAGAGTAAGGGGAAAGAACAATTGCTGAATATGATCTGCAGATAAATTCACTGGTAAATTGGAAAATTGTTTTACATGGGTATGATAATAACAGATGTAAGTACTGCTTTATGCCCAACATAATAAAAGTATTTTTAAAGCCTTTGCTGCAAAATTGCTGTGTTTGAAAAAAGAGACATCTCAATCAACAAGAAGTGTAGGATCTTATGCTCCCTGAAAAATGGTGACACGTAAAATTTTTGTGAAGTTATGGGTGGTGTGTTGGTTGTGCAATAGCAAATTTGCCAGTGTGGGATACTTATCTTAAAAAGTCTATGTGGTTACATAGTGATAAGGTTTTTGTCTTTTAGCATACAATCAAACCTATCTTTGACTTCCTAAGGTCTTCTAGATGTCAAGCAGTACACAAAACAAGGTAGACAGAGAAGCTCACTGTTGCTGACGGCAGTTCTTCCAAGACCATAACCTGTGTTACATTTGTTTGTGAGCTTGGAATGTCTTAATGTCTTTGCATTGTTTTTGGACTGGGAAAGAGAAAGGAATTTTCATGAACTTCTTGCAGGAACATAAAACTTATATTGCTGATACATGAATCCTAGGGGAAAAAGAAGTTGCAAGGCTACATACGAAATTTTGAAGCTTTCAAATCCTTTCATACTAATTGAAATAAACTTAGAAAAGCAAATCATAAAGATATTCCAGCTATCATACTCTCACAGTAATAATGGCATTTGGATTAGAGACATTCTCACAATTCTCTGTGGGTAATATAACAGATATTTTAAAAGAGTGGAAATAAAGAATAAAGCAAATTTTGTGTCAATGTAAAACACAGGATGTTGATTGAACCAGAGATTTCTTCAAGAAATCCAAACTAATGAAGGCTTGTAACAAACCGCATAGTGTATAAAAGGACTTATCACAAAAATGAAAGAATAGGTAGCCAGAGATATATGAGCAGCTGCAACAAGAAAAGAAAGAAAAGAAAAAAAAAAAAAAAAAAAAAAAAAAAAAAAAAAAAAATAGAAAAAAGAAAGGAGCATCCTCCAGTGCAAAAGATGCAGAGTCATCTAGATTCCTGTGTCATGATGGAGTCAGAGTCTGTCATAATCTGAGACAGACTGGTCTTGCACCAAGGAGGGGAAGGAGGCATTTTAGAGACATTTGTTTTTTCTGCATGAATGTCTCTGTTTACCAGCCAGGCCCTGGAAATTGCAAAGAAGACACTAGAAACAGTTGAACCTTTGTGAAGAGACAGTATAAAAATGCTTGAAGACAAACATTCAAATGTAGATCTTATTGGAAGGGACTTGAGCAGATTCAAATGTATCTAGAATGTCTCTTACAGAGATTTGTCTTGCTCACTCTTAACTGCTTCAGAAGCAGAGATTAAATGCCCACCACACGGACTAGTCATAAATAGATCTTTTAGCACATCATCTTTTCTACAAAGTTTTCACTAACTCTTTTTGATTCTTGAGGTCATTTAACGACTGCCTTGGGGATTTTTTGTGTGTAATATGTTTAACCATTCTAGTTGCTCTAGAGAAGAGTCTATTTCAGCAGCATAGAACCAAAAACTTTCTTAAAGATTTTGCTTCTCAAAGGATAAAGAAAAACCAGGTTTTTTCCCTTCTGTACGACAAATATTATTCTTGCTCATAATTTATCATACAAATAGATTCAAAACCTATGGAATATAGATGCTGTTGATTTTCATTTTCTGAGGGCATATACAAAGACATTACCAGTTGTCATTGTATTGATGAATATATAGTTCTGATGCATTCCTTTCCCTGAAGCAATTTTGCCTGATATCCAACCTGAACCTCCCCTGGCACAGCCTGAGGCCATTTCCTCTTGTCCACTTGCCAGTTGCCTGGGAGAAGAGACCCTTATATTGAATACATTCTGGTACATGGAAGTTTATTTAAAGTGTTGTGCTGTTTTGTTTTGTTTTTTTAATTTTTCCTATTAAGAGACAAATATTATCAGTGAAATACAATGTCAGACTAAATCTTGCTTTGTAATATGAGATGTCGTTGTTCTAGCTTTGTGTTTCTGAATGCAGATGGTATTTTAATGACATTGAGAATTTATGTAAGTCAGCAGTTGATTTTTGAGCTCTATCTGTGTAATCAGTCATTAAAAACTGTATCACAGTAATGGATTTTGTTTTATTAAATATATCCTATTTATTAAAATAGATTTACTAGTATTAGGTAATTATGCAATGACTTCATATTACAAAGTAAAAACTAACAACAATTAATTAAAAGACATCTCTGTGTGAAGTGCAGAGAGAAGAGTTGGTGGTATTCAGGTTAACAAGCTACATGTGATTTTACTTAAACTATGGCTCTCTATGGCCTATAATAACTTTTGAATGATGGAGAAATAAAGAATGGATGTAAATTTCTGCATCTCAAAATTAATTAACAATTATTATGTGCTCTAAATGTAATTTAGAAATTGTCTTAGCCACTTAAAGACTGGTAAAATTTTTCAGAATTAATTTTATACCTATCTGCATTCTTTTTTTGACAAGCATTTTTTGAAATATGAGAGGTAACTCATTCAGGATATCCTACCACATATTTTGTAGTGCTGAACAGGGAGTCTGTGGAATTTCTGGATCACCTATTTAGGCATTTGTAAGCACAAAGCATATCATATATTCTTTGTGAAGATATTAAAAAGTTGTATGAAAAAATGAACTTAATGAGAGCTTTAAATGGAATATAAGAAAATAAGGAGATAAGGAGAGTCAGTTACTCCCCATGCTTTTCTTATCACTGTCCGAAATATGATCACAGAACACTGTAAAATCCATAAGAGTTATAATCACAAGGGTCTACCAATCTTTTTGAATGCATTAGTAATGTGGAGTAAGGAATATCATTAAAGTAACTGGAAAAAAAGAGATATGGATAAAGTAGAATTACACAACCAAACTTGTTTTTAAGGATGAACAAAATTAGCACATAGAAAGAAAATATATTAATTAAATTTGATTTGATTAGGTTTTCCTTATAATTTGAAAATCATCTAATGCAATAAGTCCAGGAGTAGTTGTGGTCACCTCTGCCAATGAAACTGTGAACAGTAAGGTTAATTTTAGTGAGGATGAGTAAATTGAAGCATTTGATACATGACTTTTGGTCTTAGATGTTCGAAGTGTTTGTTTAGCATTTATTTTGTTCCCTCATTGTTTGCCTGCCTTACTGAAGAATGAAACCTTACTTCATAACTGAGTGGATATGCAGATAGACCACCCACTGTTCACGTTTTAATGACTTTCCATTTTCCATTTTAATGTCTTAAGAAAGAAAGGTAGGGAGGTTTAATAGGTTAGTGCATTGTTTTTCTCTTTCCTAAATACAAATCTGTGGAAAAAAACCAAGTAAGAATTTTGAGTCTCTTACCTTTTACCAGGAACTTCTCAAGGGTTACCTTCACCAGGAGAGGCACTGGGGGACTAATTTGGAAAAAAATTAGATAGGGAAAACTCTTCATGTATTTGGTCAGTGACAGCAGCCTTTCTTATAAAAGATGAAAGTGTTCCTCCCCTTCAATTGCCTTCCCCTTTTTCTGGGACACATTACAAAGACTGAGTTTGTAATTCCTATTAACTCATGACAAGACTAGCTTGCTTTGGAAACATATCAATATTAGGACTGTAATTGTTAGTATCTGTATTGACTGAATAGACTTTTCATTTCTGAAGACAGAATTTGAATCAAAAAGTCATGATTTGAATCATATTGCTGAAATTACCTGCTTCCATAGGAGCTTTCTCTTCTTATGTGCATTCGTTATCTTCTAGCCTTGCAGCGCATTGTACTGCTCTTACTTGAATAATTATTTAATGATACTTGTTTTACATTCTGGAAAGCAGAATGAGTTTGTTGGGGATTTTTTTAAAGAATGAATCCAAAAGCAAAAAAGTGACTTGTATTGAGATGACATGTTAGGATAATTATCCAATTGATAATTAAGCTTTATTCAGAAGTGGCCATCATATCACTGTGGGGTTCCTTTCTCTCAGAGCTTCTGCTTCCCAGCATCCTCATTCAGGTTATCAAGGGTGCCACAGTGTCCGTGGTGACTGTGCTGGTAATCTGTCCCCAAATAATCATGATTCCTTCTCTCTCCCATACAACCCCATGGACTAGTAGAGTATCGGATAAAAGGCGCAGGGGAAATTCTTTATTGTGGCTTTATTCCAGTTGCAAAGTCTCATATCCCTCCAGTTGTTTCTTTCTTAAATTTTTCTGCCCTTTTTGGCAAATGATCTAAAGCTGGGTTTCTCAGTCCAAGATACATTATTGATATGGTATTAATCTATCTGTTGGTGCTATCAGAGATGTTGAGCTTTGACTGTTTTGGGTGGTTTTTGTCACCACTGAGTTTTCTGTTAAAATCAAAGTCATCTGAAGTGTAGAGATGGGAGCCCAACTTTTAGTAAAACAGTTTGAAAAGTACAGCTGCTGTTTGAAAAACTGAGCTTTATGGTGATTTTAAAAATACATGCACAACAGATACAGGCAATCATCTTCCCCCATACACATATTTGTGTCATTACAGTTTTACACAGAAATGGTTATAATTCCCTGTTTTATGTGCCTAGCTACCTAAAACTTTGACATGCCTGGAGAAGGGAAGGCTCTGGGGGGAACCTATGGCATCTTTCACTACCTGAAGAAGACCTGAAGTAAAGCTGGAGAAGGGCCCATAGTGACAGGACAAGGGGGAATGTCTTTAAACTAAATGAAAGTAGGTTTAGATTAGATATTGGGAAGAAATTTTTTACTGTGAGGGTAGTGAGACACTGAACAGGTTGTCCTGTTGTCCACGTGTTGTGGACTCCCTATGTTGAGTTGATCATGACCAGGCTGGGTGGAATTTTGAGCACAACCTAGTCTAGTGATAGGTTCCCTGTCCATGGCAGTGGATTTGGAACTATATGATCTTTATTGTCCCTTCCAACCCAAACCCTTCTATGATTCTATGGTTCTCTTATTTTTATATTATTTTTGTATTGTTTTACTATCTGTGACATTTTGTATCCTCTTTGTTAAAAAAAATTGGAAATGTCACAGAGAAATTTATCTATAAAGCGTAGTACTTGTTTAATAAGAAACTTCTTTTTTAAAATAACTCTTAAGATGGAAGGTAATCTGCTTTCTTCTTTCCTTGGTGCTAACTTATTTGATACAAATTAATACGAGGCTTTAGCTTTGTATTGCATTTCAGCAATTACATATTCTCTATTTAAAACATGATTTATGATTTATACAAAATCATCCTAGTAGTTTCATCTGTCTTTTTTTTCTCCAGATAGGTCAAGAAAAATATCCATAAGGTAACTATTCTAAATTATTGCAGTTAAGCTGACAGTACACTGAGTGGTCTTGAAAAGATTTTTTTTTCTTTCCTTCTTTGTTGATGTTCCAAGTATATATATTAGATGCTCAGCCATGCAAGTCCTTGAGATTACCTTACATTCATTTTTACTGCTTTAGTGGGTAGGTTCTTTAAAAAATGATAGTCTATTTTTTGTCTGCACCCATATTAAACTAAAAATCTTTGTTACACAGTCATATAGTTAGGCTGATTTAAATCAGTTTAGGATTTTACTGGGCAGGTGGGTATATCATTCCTAACTTCCCTGGCCTGAAAATTGTACAACAAAATGCATTTATAATTACAGATGACAGAAAAGAATGAATGTTAAATATTTTGCATTTCTGTTTACTCATACTCAAAATGTTTCTGGTATTAAAAACCCTGAAAAAAAGTTAGATTTGTTGGTTCAGTTCTGATCACAGAAAGATCTTAGTGCATCCCAACACATGACTGCAATGCCAGGCAGAAACAAAGCATCACCAACCTTTTGCTGATAGCAAAACAGCTGAAGAAACAGCTCAGGAAGAAAGGAAGCACTGAGACAGCATTTAAATAACTTTAAAAGATATGATGATTTTTTACATGAAATTTAGATAACTCTTTCTCTGGCAATAAATAAAGGGTTATGTTTCTGTCGTGTTTCTATACTGTTTCAGCATGGATTTATGTTATATTTTCCTTAGGATAACATTTGTAAACTAAGCAGTTAGTAACTGAAAAGCATCCTACAGGATGCAAAGGCTTATTTGATAGTCTGATACATTTAAAAGATCTGTGAAAAAATTGGCAAAAGATTGTAATAATGTCAGTGCTCTTTGTTAATACAAAAACTGGTTTTTTTGTAGCTCTTCACTGATTTTATGATAGCTCAGGAATGTGGCATGGGTGTCATATTTGCCAGAAGCCAATACTTTTCCTGTATTATATAATATCTATAAAAAGCCTTCAGGAAGGAGCAATCTATATTTTCATGTTATGATGTTAAATACATCTGTCACAGCAAAGCTTCAAATTATATAATTCTGTCAAAGAGTTGTGGCTCAGTAGTTTTTCTAGATCCAACACCATGAAGCATGGTGGTAGAGGTGTGGGAGTTACAGAGAAGAAAGCAGCTGTTCAGCAAAAGCTGCAAAGTCAGCTGGACAGCAATGTGCAGCATATGTTAATATCCCTGTACTAAATGCATGTTGTACTTTTACCCAGTTGTTTTAAGACTGAAAATGTAATTTGAATTTCTAGTATTGTGGAGGATGAGTAATGATTCACAAAAGAGAAATAATAATTGCATAAAGTTATTTATTTTTACTTTTTCTGATTATCTAATTTTTAACAGGAAGATTTAGATTTCCTTGTTTGGTAGATTTTTCTTTGAAGATAAATTCCTTCCAAAAAAATAATGTTTTACCATTTTACCATCATAATTTTTCTGTAGCTGGTCAATCGCCTTTCACTTTCAGCTAAATAATTAATGTACAAGTTGAAATGCTGCCCTTGGCCAGATGTTACTCAATGATCTGTGAAGCCCTCGTTTTAAAGGATATATAAAAAATCAGACAACACTTAATATTTCACTAACTGGGATTTAACAAAACCAACAAGCCAACACAGGTTATAAAATCCTCCTACTAGTCTGGTCTTTTAATACATTTGTCTCTATAAAGATAGATAAAACATTTTGTTGAAAAAGTGCAATAAATGTACTAAGAAAGTAGTGTAGCTTCTGTCTCTCTCTGTGATAGTCACATAAGGGGCGTTATTTTCACTTATAAAATGCATCCTCATGATACTGCAGAATTTCAGATCAGAAAAATCATGGTACTATAAAATGCCATATAAGCATTTGAAACCTTTCAATTTCTGGGTCCATAGTTAAAAGTTTTGATCATTCTGGCATACTATTGCACAAAATTATGAAAAATAAGAAAGCAGTGGAAATGATAATGAAGATAACACTTCATTATAATACTTTCTAAAATAATTTTTATTCTTAATATAATTTGTTATGTTAGTGATCTATTTCACAAAATGGAAAAATATATAGGGTAATAGTTGCAGAGGATTTACAAATAATTGTAGTAATAACTTATACTAATATGAATTTTTAACAAATCAAATGGCACCTGATCCCATCACACATCACAGATATAAACTGGTAACTGCATTCAGAGATTTACTTTCTCCTTCACAAGGGGAAAGTTTTCTCATAATTTTCAGTCTGTCCTGAGCTCATAGTAGTAGTATTATGCTTCATCTGCAGTTCACACACATGATTCGATTATATTAAATATGACTTGGAATAAATAGATCCTTTAATATTTAGGAATCTGTTAATTAAACTGAACATTCTAGTGCTGATTCCTTGACCCAGCACTTGTTCTTGCACTTTTCTTAATCTGAGTCTTATTTCTTAATCTGTCTCACTGTTAGTGAATGTGAAAAATCTGAGAAGCAGTTGTTCTCTTTAATTTTTTGATTCTCTCGCCTTTTGTCCACATCTGTCTGAACTAACCTAATTAATTGCTCCTATATTAAGTTTTGGTGCTATTTAATTTCTGTCTTTGCGTGTTTCTGTTTTAATAGCAGCATTCTTGTTCAGCTGCACTACTTGCATTTTAAGTGTGATAGGATGGTGACAACCCTCATCTATCATTTGCAAAGCACAAGCAAAATAATGAATAAATAATGAAAAGCTTTTACCTGGAAGCATGTAGGATCACTGAGCAAATTCATATTGTCATGAAAGTAGCACATGTCAAAGACTTGTGATGTCCCACTGTGAGAAGAAATATAAAATAGCAATGCAGACCTAATTATTTCAAGAAGGTGTGTGCATAACCTTATTTAGCTTATTTAAATATAGAATAATGACTGAGGATCCTCTTTTGAGGCTTAAAAGAGCTTTGATTTTGTAATAATCCACTATAAAATCAAATTAAATTGCAGTACTTGGTACTTGTTCAATATGTTGACACTGGAATGCATTTTGAATGCAAAGATATAAGCTTTTCCCTAAACTGACAGGAGAGAAGCTATTGTCTGTTTGATTCCAGCTGTACACATATAATTGCAGCTGTAGTTAGTTGTAAAATAATTGCTTTTTAACTGAAATATTGAACTAATATTTTTCTTTCAGTGTCCTGAGTTATTAATTCCAAATACCAAGTATTTAATTATATTTCTTTGTACTATTTCTACTTGCGTATTAAAGAGTTCAGAAAATTTATCTCAACTTTATACATGGTATCATGTTTGTTTTTTTTCCCCAGTGGACTTGACTTATGCTGTTAATGGAGTTTATTGGACCAAGTCTGTTTGTCAAAATAGTTTAAGACTGAGATTGTTAAAATACATCTTAATTGCATAGTGTGAATTTAAATGTTGCTAATATTTTATTTAGGGAAGGTATTCTATAGAATACTTCCTATTTGCATATTTTATGTGCTGTATATAGCCCTTAGCCAGAATAGGTTACACTGACTAAATAACACTTATTTCCTTAAAAATATAATTATTTCTATATATAGACGTGAAGTAGACATGTTAAAGTACAGCACTGTCTTCTTTGTTAATTGTGTTTTTTCAAGCTTTTTCAAAGTTATCCTGTAATCCCAAACTCTTTGTCTTCCTCCCACATGCACGTGGTGTGGCTTTTCTCTTGTATGAGGTTGACTGATCACAGCTGTGGGAGAGGGGAGAGGGAGCACTGTGCTGAGTGCTGTCATAATGCATTCATTCTATAGGGAGAGACACCTTACACAGACAGAGCTTCTGTGGTGCCTTTGTATCAGAGAAGTTGTGCTAGTTACGTAGTTATGTCTTTCATGTGCATCAAGGGGGGCTAGAAAATATCATGACCACCACTGCAAGCACTGAATAATGTTATGTCCCTGATTGTTAATGGAGAAGTAGGTATACCTACAGTATTTACTCCTGTGTTGAATAACAAGGTAGCAATGACTGCTCAGCTTCTTTCTTTCACTACACACATGTAGTGTGATGTGATGTGAGGAATGAAATCAGAAGTGCAGTTCTGCTGCACATGGACTTTTATGTGGTATTGTAATTGATACTAGGTCAGATAAAAATACACAGGCATTACCATGCTAGAAGAGATCAAAAGCACTCTCTGAAGAAAACATTCCTGAGAGTGTTGTGTTAAAAGCAGGTTCTCTTGCTTCTTTAGCTTATTCTCAGATATTGTCTTGCAATTTAGTTAATTGATATTAACATACAACATGTATTTTCCTTTTGAATAGGTATTTTTGAATGCCTATTCATTCAGGTAGGCAAAGGATTCAATACTTGTGTTTGCTGTTTTCTGGATTTTTTACGTGTCCTTAATTTGGAGGTGGAAGAAAATTGAAGAATTAATTTCATTGGGTTAGTACAGATATTTTGAACTACAGTTGAATATCAAAGCATGATAGGAGAAGTATTAAAGAAGTATCGATAGCTAAAGTATTGGAAGAATATTAAAATTGGGTTTTTTATTAGTGCTTAATGTATCTGATATACACAGGTATTATAAGTACAACAGTTTTTAACCACTTCATGCTTTCAAATACAATGTTTTCCTCAGAATTCTTGTGCTAATAAACTTTGCAAAATGCTTCTGTGGTAGTAGATTGGAAAAAGGAGGGTACACTGATACATATATATATATATGCAATGGTAGCTAGTGAGATTGTTTTTTGAAACAGTAAAATCATAGTTCATTTCTGCACACTTTTCTCAGGCTGACTTCACAGAATATTTTGTGACAAAATCTAGCTTCAAGAATTGCTCTTCAGAGTAAAGGGAAATAATCATAATTAGAAATTACAGAGGTCTTGTAATTTTAATTTTAAAAAGTATTATAAATAATATATAAATGTGCCAATGTTTCCACTCTGCAAAGATAGGAGCCATCAGCTGTATAAGAGGTTTTCTCAAGATTTTGTGTTGTAAATATTTTAGTTTAATTCCTACAGTGCATATGATACTGACATAGGAGTATTTTTAAATTACTGTTTTTCACTATGGAAGCATATAACTTAAAGAGCTATGAGCAAAATTTTTTTTCTTATGTAGTCCACCAGATTAAATATTGTTAGATTTCCTATGTCTTCCTCCACAATTCCTATGGGTGTATATAACTCAAGAGACAGAGACATCTCAAATTCTGCATGTGAAGCATGCAAAAATAATGAAAGGCAAGTTCAGAGGCACTTCTGTGTAGTTTTTTTTTACATTCAGGAAGATCAGGAAAAGATGAGAGTCAGATACATTTGCTTGCCTCAGTTGCACAGTTTACAGGTAGAAAAATTATCCAATTTATGCAGAAGATACTGTTCCAATGTTCCAGACTGTGGGGTGTACACATGAGTGTAAGAGACAGAGCACTTCTATAGGCAAGGGAAAGCCCTACGTGATATTTCCATTAATCTCATAAGTAAACTCAAGGTAAAGCAAATTTTAATTTTATGTGTAATTTGGTCTAGTCATGAATGGGTTTTGGCATGGACTGGAGAGGAAAAGTGTCAGGAGGCAGGCCTTTTTTGCCATTTGCCACTCTGGAGTGGTGAAATAAGGAGAAGCATGATGTACTCCAGCTTTTGTACAGGCAGTCTGTAAGTGAAAGAATCAATACAAGGCATGGAGTTTTATTAAACCTGAACTTTTGCTTTACTGCAGGGCAGAGTAATGCTGCAAAATTCCAGTACTACTTTAAATCCAATACTCTGGAGAGTAGTCTCATACCCATTTGTAAATCTCCAAAAAACAATTAAGTGTATTTATTTCTTGTAATATCAGTCAAGCATGATCCACTTAGCTAATGGTGAAAGTTTTAGTTTTATTTAAGTATTTCTTCTTCCTCTCTGTTTGCTAATTATGAATGATAGTGAGAATGAATCTTTGGTTAGAACAGCAGCTTCAAGCAGATGTTCAGTAGAATTGTTCATTGCAGTCTATAGAATGTGAGAACTCACTGGGATGAATAAGGATCCTAAGTCTTTATAATCAAAGTTGATTTAAATTCTTCATTAGTGTTATTTTTAACAAGAAATTGAAAACACGTTTTGGTGTTTTTTTTCTTCCAAGACAATACTTACACATTAAAGTAGTGATCATTTAACTATTCTATAAAATTTCAACCAATCGGTTCCATGGAGAATGAAGACTGAATCACTGCCAAAATATTCACTAATCTTGAAAAATAAGAGTATTTGCCCATTTACAAGAGAAATAGTATTCATTTAGCTTGCAATAATTGTACAGTTCTGAAAATTAACAAAGTTGTCCAAAGTATGTATTGAACTGATTAGAATGCAATATTTCTCATCAAATAAATGCAGCTCCAGTTCCATCTTTAATTATAGAATTGTCCTCTATACATGGTTCTGTACACTCCTATGAAAGATACCATGAAAAAAATAATCAAAAGCAGTTTCCTGTATGAAATATATATATCTGAGCTACTTACAACCCTTTGCAGCAGTTTTAGCTTACATAAATTCTGAAAACAATCTGTTATTTTGTTTTACTTTGTTGTTTTTTCTTTTAATAACTTCAAAATTCAGCATGGGGATAAACCACGACAATGACCACCCATCCTGTGCAGATGGTGTCCATATCATGTCTGGCGAATGGATTAAAGGACAGAATCTTGGGGATGTCTCATGGTCTCAGTGCAGCAGGGAAGATCTGGAAAGATTCCTCAGGTATATAATTCAAGAAAAGAACTCTCACTGTATGTCATTTAGAAGTAGATGCAATTAATATACTGAAATAATAAGTTTTCAATTATTTTTATTCCTGTGGGATATTTGTTTTGCAAAATCCATCAAAATATTTTAAATCATCACAGTCTAATATTAGAGCTATTAAAATTTGTGTTCAGCAATTACATGGATTTTCATATTTTCATGTCTTAATGTAAGTGATTACACTTCTTTATACATATATAGACATTTTATATATGCCACTATGTTTACTTTATATTAATATGCTGTGTACTGAAATGTTTGGCCACCAAAACCTTAATTCATTAAGTAAGTTTTATGCTAAAATGTTGTCCAGCACTTTTCCGGAATTCTGATCAATTATGTTGTCTTTCTGCAAATGTACAATAACAGAACATATTAACTTACAATAAGCATAACTTATAGCAGCTTAAACATGAGCAGCAGCCCAGTGCTGATGAATAAAAAGAATGGTAATTGTCCACATATTTCAAATGTTGTGTGCAAGTTTAAGTTGGCGTGGCAATCAGACCCTCGGATTGCTCAGCATATGAATCTCTGCATATTACCAGGTCAAAGGCCAGTAACTGTCTGGTACAGACGAATCCTCAGAGCCTCAATTCTGTGATTATTCCCTCTAAGCTGCCAGGAATGACGTACACTGCAGATGAGCAGTGTCAGATTCTTTTTGGACCAACTGCTTCCTTTTGCCAAGAAATGCAGGTAAGGCTGTGGCTGTACTTCAGAGAATGCATCTACCATCTAATTTTTGTGTGAGAGTAGCTTTTGTACGTGTGTTTGACAGAAAGAGAATATAGCACCTTTGAAGTGAGAATTTTACACGTGCTTTCCAAAAATTAATATGCATATATTCATTGGTTTGTCTTGTAATTCTTTCTTTAGGTGTCTGAATATATGAAACGTGTTTTATTGATACTTCCCTTGTACTTCAGAAACAGAAGATGTCATAGTTTTAAGACACTTTGTTGCAGCAAGTGTAATATTTGCAATTTATTAGTTAGGCTGGCTTTTATTATAGTTTGGGTACTGAACGTCCATGTCTGACTTTCAGAAGATTATGCTGTGCCTGTGCACACTGTGAGGAGTAAGCTGGGTGTTAACTGGGCTCTGCGCCTCCTAGGAGGCATCTCTGAGCCCAGGCAGAGCTGTACAGTGCCATGGCAAGAGGAGTTCCAGTACTTAAGTCAGTTTGCTGACCTTGCTTTGTGCCAGTGTGAAGCAGTGTCAGTTCACAGGCTTAAAAAAACAGGTTAGCAAAATTGAACAGTTCATAATTTTATGAGCTAATATTAGTACACATCTGATTGAAGAAGCAGTTTAAGAATGATTTTTACAGAGAAAAGTCAACCTTTTTTAACATCAACAGGAGAGACTAAACATATTGGGTGCCCTTAAGACTCTAACCAAGACAAGATGGGAAGATGAAATACAAATATATAAAGAGCATGGAGTATGGATTGATAGAGCAGGGGCTAGAGGAAATGTGAAATAAAATTTCATCAGAATCAGTGGGCAGATAACCTGAAAAGGTTAGGAGTACTAAACAGGAAAATGTAATTCCTTTCTCCTTTAGTTCTTCAGTTTTCTTCCTGCTTTCAGTTTGGACATATTACTATTTCTCCAGAGACTTTCACTTAAACAAATCTTTATCTAAAAGATCTCAAAGGAAACATTGCAGTACATGTCTGGCTAAGGCATGCTGAGTGGTATAGTTGAAGAGGAAAGGAAAAAAAAGCCATCATTTTATGGATTTTGTTTTAGCTGTCTTGCTGAAAACATTTTCACTCTGGATATTAACTGTAAATCTCAGTGTCACCATTCTACAAATATTCATTACTTCCAAGTGCTTTTTAATGAATTTGAACCTGTTCCTTGCATTTAGTACATTGCTTTCAATTAAAGGATGTAATTTCTGTTTTTTATTCTCTAGAAGTCTATTTTGAATAAGAAAATGATAGTGTGTTTAGTATTTCTTGTAGGTCTTCTTTAACGATTCTCAAAAGTAATTGAAGAAAGAGACAAATGTCAAGATTTTCTGTTACAAAATACATGAATATGCTTTTCATTTTCTTGGCTGAATCTCCTTCATATTATTTTTGTTTTCTTCTGATTCATATATTTAAATTCAGATAGTCAAGTTGTCCTATGACTGTTGTGTTTTTTTCATAGTGAATCTTTTTCTTTTTTGAGATCCTATCACTGAGGGGTTTTTTTGTTTACATTATTATTCTAGAAATATTAGGAAATTAAATACTATTACCAAGGTTAAACACTGTTTGCACAGAGATTACTTAGGTTCTAGGTGCTCATAGTTGTCCATTTCTAGTTATCTTCAGTCGTGTTCCCCTGTTCTGACATTCTGCATGTAAGAGGATGCCTATCAGCTAAATCACTTGTTTTCAGCTAAATAAATATATCTGTTTTTTCCTACCTAAAGGATAATTGTTTTATAATAAATATTTATATTAATTTTACTGTAATATTAAATATTATATATTACTGTACCATTTAATATTATTAAATATTAGTATATTAATACTATTTAATAATTGTAATGGTGTAATTTAAATCCAAGTATAATACGGGTTTGCTGTCAAGAAGGAATATAGTAATGATGCAAAACAATAAAAAGGCCTATGTTTGTTTCAACTATTCTTTTTTTCCTGAAACTGCAATTTAATTTTAGTTCTCGTCATAAAAGCAAATGTGTTACTTGATGACCTTATGATCTTAACAGTTAGAAAAAGGGAGTCCAATAACAGTTTCTGAGTAGAGATCAGTGGGAAGAACCTTTTGCAGTTTTTCCAAGATCCTCTGCAAAACTGATAACCCTAAACTGGAAATTGTATAATGAAATATTGAACCAAGAATTATTGTTATGAATTTTTAAGAACCTTAGATCTGTTAGAAATAAATGACACGAAGGACAAAAATGAGAAAACATGATGAGAATAGAGAGGTAGAAGAAAATTTTTCCAAAGCTTCCTTCCTGAACTCGGTATAATCACCTTGTTGGTTTTCTTCTGAGTTCTTTTATCTGGAAGAAAAATTTACACTCTTAACTTCCTTCCAACAGAAAATAAAATCCAACAAATTGATCCTCAGTTTCTAGACATGAAGAGCTACTTACAGCAAGCTTAGGCTCTATATTCAGATCTCCTTCTTTTGTTCCCTGCTGTGGGTCTTAAATTCTTAAGTTTACTGCTAGTCCAATTAGATTTAGAATTTCTAAATAATAGAAATAATATTTCTATGGTGAAGGGGAAACTCAGAGCAGTGGATAGAGCACAGCCAAGAGGATAAGGAAGTTGTCCTCCTTTTACATGTTTTCTTCATATGTATGAAAAGAAAGGAAAAAAAAATATCATTGGAATTCGATTAGAACCAAAACATTTAAACTTTCCAGAAATCTTTCATGGGTTCTAGCACATGGACTGTGCAATACCAAGATCATCTAACTGTGAAGCACTGTTATTCAGTAGCTAATTTTAGGATCTTCTTCAGGAATAAAAAGATGTTAGATACAAGTAACAAATACATTGGATCTAACCTTACTAATAGTTGCATTTTACTTAATATGAAGACTCAAATTTCTCTGTGTTGATTATACAAATTATTGTGGTTGCCATTGGAGAAATCAACATTTGGAAGACCTTTCTAAATTGAACGTGTTTCATTAGTTCCTGTATTAATTTAGTGCAATAATTATTTAGTTATGCATAGATAACCAATGAATATTCTGTGATATCCAGACTACTTCCTTTAATCTCTGTATAGTCTGTCTTACTGTGCCAGTAACTGGAAGTTTATTATGGTTATAGTTGTTGTCCACAGGCCAGGAAATGAGAGAAACACACTCCTTGAAGGTTCATTTAAATGTCACTAAATCCAACAATTTATAGCCCAGGATATTTTGGACAGGTTCTACTTGCTGAACAGTTCATGCACTTCAGTAAAACTGTGTGAAAGATAAATTATGAACTATGCCACAATCTTACATTTTTTGAGACTGGAGGATTACTTAGTGAACAGAATTCCATACAGTCTTCTATTCAGCAACTGTGTTTTGTATATAACAGAAATAATTGAGTAATGATGAAAAATATTCTTAGTTCTACAAATATCAGTGGTACAATCAATAGTGCATTTCTGCTGAGATGTAATTTTCTACTATTGTTATTACTGAGGTGTACTTTAGGACTGCACTTTACAGTCACATTACATGGCAAGCTCTGAGAAATGCTACTGATACAAATGATATTCCCTTGCTATCAAGAATTCATCTTTATAGTTTAATTTAGTGAATGAAGCAAAGAGCTGAAGGAACCACTGAGGTCCTGCTCCTGTATTTTCCTAAGTGAGGCCCTCCCACTCCCCTTTCATAAATGGTGACTTTATTTTTACCTTTTCATCTTTATTTCAAAGACTTTTTTTTCATATCCTTGGCAAAATTTTTGGACCTTAGAAAAGCATGAGTGGATCTCCAGGTTCAAGATTTATATTGTGTCTTTATGCTTACCTTGTAAGGGAGCCAAGTTTGCTTTTATGCCCATGATGTCTCATGCAAGAATCAGTTAGATCCTAACATTATTTCACATCACAGATAGTGACATCATGGCCCAGAAGTAGTTCTTGATGATTAAAAGGGATTGTAAAACTTGACAATTTAATGCAATTGTTGAACTATTAAATATTGGCTTTTAAGATTAAAGTCCAGGATGTGAATGCTATCTGGTCAGTTCCACTAAAACAGTTCTTGTCATAACACAGCTGTGATCTTTGCAAAGAAGTAGGAGACTGGTTATATTTCATGGTGATTTTTAAGGCATTTCAGGGAATGATCACAATAGAAAGAACAAAAGTAATGGAAATATTATAGTTCTGGTGAAATATCTGTCCTCATCTCAACCACCACATTTTAAACAATCTTGACTTTGCACAAATACTGTTCTAAAATTCCCTTTTTGTCTCTGGTCATTCCTCTCAACTGAAATATCTTTCCATATGCTTGCATGACTGGAAATGTCTTCTGATTCACATAGGCCTGCCTTACTTTTTTAATTAAATAGACAGAAACAGACACAAAACTCCCACAAAACTCAAAGCTGGAGTGACCTCTGTAATACATTGTGACTTCTATATTTTGTTTTAGGAGCTTTTGCTGTAAAAAACTCATGACTAGCACATTCTCTAAAAAAAAAAAATCCTTTGTGTGTGCTTGGTGATATTTTGTTTTCCAGTGTACACACAAAGAAATACTTTACAGATTGTGAATAGTCTAATATCACAATTATAAGTTTTTAATCTCCAAAGTCTATTCCTTCCTTTGGCTCATCTAGAAAGCTGTGATGGCTGTTGAACTGTACTTATCATAGATAACTGGTAAACCTCTGTGAATGTTAGCTTAGCTATCCTTACTTTGACTGAAGAAAGTTTCTTTTCAGAGGACTAATTTTGGAGTGACTCTAAAATTGACACTGCCCTCCATATTAATGTTTGCTTTCAAATCAGTTCAGGTCTGCTTCATTGC
This sequence comes from Oenanthe melanoleuca, assembly GCF_029582105.1. Lineage (NCBI taxonomy): Eukaryota > Metazoa > Chordata > Aves > Passeriformes > Muscicapidae > Oenanthe > Oenanthe melanoleuca. The sequence goes on from NC_079362.1 coordinate 34,316,122, forward strand.
AGGTTGCTAATGAAAAACCCATATTGTGTGTTAGAGTCGTTCCCTGGCCTTATACAGAAACCCTTAAATGTCAAAAATTAGATGCTGACAACAATCTCCATATCTCATACCTCTTCAACAGAAATACAGTCTAGACAGTAACTAGAGGGTCTATTTGTGATTTGACTGAAATGACAAGCCCAGGATAAAAGTCTTACAAGTAAACCACCAATTTTAGTAACTCCATATCTCCTTTTTCTTGGGTTGGGGAATTTTAAAGTCTGCTAATATTGAGTGCTTACATTAGCAGTTGGTGAAGTGAGTGTTTTTAGAGTACAGTTCACTTAAAGCCCAGCGTAGTTTCTATCTAGGGAAGCTGGTTCATGGTTCATAGGGAGGTGGTATACAAATATTTGTAGAAACATGCAGTTATATAGAATGCACATTAGCAAGCAAATGGTGTTGATTTGATTTTCTTGATTTAGTTTAGATGGTTCAAGTATGTCTCTGTGTTTAGGTACCCAAAATACCCCAAATCCTGTAAATCTGGCTTAATGCCTCTCTATATTTAGAACAATTGTTTCTAGACTTATAAAGAACTGTATTGTAAGCCATTTTGCAATCATATACAAGTGAAATTGAGCGTACAATCAAAGTGTTTTAGGGGGAAAAAGAAGGATCATATACTTAAAAATGCGATGACAAAAAAGAAAATTTGCCTGTATTTTTTTAAAACTTGGATAAATATGTATGGCTTTTCCACCATTGTATTCACTCATAAATGATGATTTAAAGATATGAAAAAAAATTTATTAGGACCATTAAATTAAGATATATTTTTGTGGAGTAGTTCCAGCAGTATGTCTCTCAGTTCCTAATTGATATGGAAGCACTTTGTTATGACCATCTGATACTCTATATCATCTACTATTGTCATCATCTACATTGTTTAAAAAAAAATGAACAAGAACAGACATTAGAGTTCATTACTTGAAAAATGCTTGCTAAAATTACTCAGGAACAGGATAGAGCTTCTGTAGCTGTTTTTTGGAGACATATATATGCTGGTTGTTGTGTTGCTAGCTCAGCTTCAGCATAAAATAGTTACAGGATGAATCAGGAGTGAGTCTGACTGCTGCCATCCTGTCTCTTCTTTCTGTATAATGCATCAGACCTCTACAATCTTTGGTTTTTTTACTTTTTTTTGATAACTGATGTTACAGACATTTTTACATGTAAGGCTCCCAATGGAACTGCTCTGTTCCTTAGTTCAGACACAATCTTTTGTTGAATTATATTTCATCTGCTTTTAGGCTTTTTTTCAAGATACCGTAAGATTTATGACACGTTCTTCATGCCTAGTGTAAGAGACTCATACTGGGTGTACCAACATAAAAAATCATTTCACTTAGAAAAAGCAGGTCTTCTGGCAGCCCTGGTTTAAAAAACCCAGCTGTTCTTTATCTTCCATCCTGCTTGCAACACCTCCCCCTCTCCTGATTGTTCTTGCCCCTCTTTGGGCAGTATAATTGTGGATGATCACTGTGCATATGCAGTAATACTCAGGCCACAGCTCAGCCCCATATGACCTCTCTTCACTTCCACATGGTTTATTGTTAAGGGGGAACAGACAGCAGGCAGAAAGCAGTCCTCACTGAAAACCATGGGAGAAGGAGGACTTTTTAGAGAAAAACAGGAAAAGTAGCCAGGGAAATTTGGGAAATGTGAGCCAGCATCCTTAAAGGCTGGGCTTTCTTTTGAGTAAAGTAAAAACTCTTTTGTTCTGATACTTCAGAGGGCTTTTCTTTCCATCTCTAAAATTCATGACTGACTTGCAGCCCTGTCATCTCCCTTCTTTTCTTTCCAGCAGCATTTGTCAGGTAACTTTATGTCTTCTTTGTGGAGATCAGGTTTGTAGGCTTTTGAATTTTTTTTTCCTAGAGTAATAAATGAATTATAGAAGAAATATGAATCATTGAACAGCAGTCATTGGAGTGGCACAAGCAGGACAGTTCTTGGAGTCCTAGGGAAGCACAGTTAGTCTAAGCTCTGCCCACTTGGGTTTCTTTGCATGTTTAAACGCATTTCAATACCATCAGACTAATAAATGTAGACAAAATTAGCAGACTGCATGCAGAAAGTCATTTTGCATAAGACAGATTCTGTGCTTACTCTTTATTTGGTTTTCAGCATGTCATTTGCACTGGGTTGTGGTGTAAGGTGGAAAGTGAGAAGGAATGCAAAACTAAACTGGATCCACCAATGGATGGAACAGACTGTGACACTGGAAAGGTATGCCTCTGGTGGAAAAGCAGTATCAATTATACTGAACATCTAAAATTTAAGGAAACAAAACAAATAGATCTTTATGCTTCTTTAGAGTTCCTGCTTTCCTCAATTGTCGTTAAAATAAACTACAGTTGAATGTATTATATATGATAGATTTTATAATATAGATACAAGAAAGAACATTTCCCTAAAACCAGTGAGTTAAAAAAGGGTTAGCCAAACAGACAGATGTTCTAATATTTACACTGTTTTATTTCAAATTCTTTCTCATTTTGTGTCATATTTATGAATAGAATGCAGTTTTTGCTCTTCCAACTGTAAATAGAAACTTAAGCTTTCAAAGATACAGAGTTCTCAGCTATGATTTAGGATTTAGAAATAGTCTCTTTGAAGGAATTGGTACAGATGGTTGTTAAAATCTTTCAGGATAAGTTTAATCAAGAAATATTTGTGGCGTTACTACATGTAAAAGAGTGAAAATCCCATTAAAAGCATGCCATCACAGACAAATTAAATGATCACCCAATTCAGTTAAAATTATATAAATTGTCCTTCAAGAGCTTTCCAGTTAAAATTGTTTGTAATCTTTGCATATATCTGTAAATGAGTATAACAACCTCAAACAGAAAACAGAGAAAAAGCATACATATATCTTGGGATATTCAAGATACTGTGCTGACAGCCATTTCCCACTGGAGTGATTTACTCTTTGAGTCACATTACATTCACCAGAACTCTCATTATTCTCCTAAAATCAAATCAATCAATTAATATTAAATATTCAGATAATATAATTTTATGTGCTAAAGGAAAACCAGGTTGTATTTCTGTTCATATCTCTAAAATAATGACAATTTCTTCAGTGTTCTTATTCTGATAAAGTTTATAGTTGATGCTGTCTGAAGTCAATATCTGGAAAGTGAGGGACATGTGTTTTGTTATTTGATATTCCATTTTTTACATTGTGACTGGCCTGCCCATGCTATGGAATAAGAAAGCAGAACCTCTTATGATGATTACCTGATTGTAATTAAAATGGCTCATTGGGCCAGGCTACAGAGATAACTTATTTATGTATAGCAGTGAAAACTATCTGTCTGAGGTGAGGTTTAGGTTACACAAATCACTGGCTTTGGGGTTTTTTGTTGGTATTGTGGAGATGAATTATTGTTGCCTTTTGCTTCTCTTAGGATCTTAGAAAGTGATAGAAATGTAGATTACACAGCTTGTCCTACTTGGTTGGGGTTTGAGTCAAGGATTTATAAAAATCCCTGAGACTGCAGAGAGGGCAGATGCTATCTCGATCAAAAAAATCCGTATTTTATCTGAAGCAATAACTTTTAATGTCTATGAGCATTACTGGTTTGAAACATCAAAGAGCATTACAAAATTTATAGTTTCTGGTTGTAAACCTAATATAAAGATTGAACCACCCTACATGAAGACTTTTTAAAAGTCTTTATGCCTTCACTGTGATGTGATGATTTAAGAGAAAAAATGAAGATCAATTGATCAGTAAAGACCAGTTTCAAACTGCAGGTGAAAATGTTACCAGATAAAGGTTTAGCACGGACACTGAAAGTTACAGAATTGTGTTCTAAAAGAAACAGAAGTCTTTATCAACAGCATTAGTGACACGTTTTGTTTTGCTGTAAATACAAGACTTATTTGTGAAGTCTGTTATCCGTTGATAAAAGTGATTCACCAACAGTTCAGAATGTGAAAAGGAATTAGTTAAATTGCTAATGTTAATGGCATAAAGTGATCATTGTCTGTTTTGTAATTGCTGAATCATTGCATCATGAAATTGTTAAGGCTGGAAAATACCTCTACTTCCTAATACATGTGACAGATATTAAGTTGGTATAATTTGACAAAGCACTAATTTCTGCAGAGTTTATGATGATTTGTACAAGATATGGGCATAGGTTACAGAGCATAACAATAGCAATTGGATAGTTTTTGAGTGAGAAATTGCACTTTTCCCAGGAAATGATATATGCATACAAGATCATTGAATTTATTATTACTATTTTAATAAATGCCAGAAATTCTCTGGACTTTCTCACTGCCAGCTTTTTGAAGCTTCCATTTTATCTTTGAATACAAGTGGTGAATAAAATCTCATTTTCTCTATTACTTGTAATATATCTTTCTATTGAAATTGTCACTGGATAATGAGGGACAATGAAGTTCCTGCTGGTGGGAACTGTCATGCTGAAGCAATCAAGTCCTGAGAACAACCCTGGACACTGTGCTGTGATCATCTGCATAATTCAGCTGGACAATGATCCCTGCAATAGGTTTGGGCTGGATCCTAAAATGATTTCTTAGTCAGTGCCCAATCTAAAATGGAGACAGCATGGTATGAATACCATTTCTAGGAGGTATCCTTCATTGGAAATGAACTTACTTTTGAGGTTGTGGACAACCTCAAACCTGATCCTTGGCCACTGAACCAGAGAAAGGTCTCTGGCTGTTGCATTTACTGGGACAGATAAAAAAGCTTTGGAGATTGCAAGGCAAAAATATATCTGGCTGATATGAAAACTGTGTATTGAACCAAATGTTCATGTTGTGCTTCCTGTGTGCTCGTGGAGAAGTGAATTGTTTTGCATGTGCCTTGACTGATTTACCTAAGGGCTGAATTTTCCCCTAGTGGTGTAAGGCTGGAGATTGCATCAATCGGACCTCTTTTGCGGAGCACGTGGAGGGGGAGTGGAGCGCCTGGAGCGCTTGCAGCCGGACTTGCAACACTGGAATCAGCAGCCGACAGCGCAAATGCCCTGGGTAAAAACAGTTCAGGTTTCCATTGCTGTTCACTGGAATTTCTGTACAAAATTTACATGAGTGCAGGAGCCCGTGACGTTACAGTTGGCCTTTACCTAAGCAATTGGTGCTTTATGAATACTGAAAAACACTTAGAAGAATAGGTATTGCAGGTATTTTGCTGCATGTCAGCACTATTTTTCATCTTTTCTGCTTCTGTCAAGACCTTAGATAATATTAATAGAAGAATGAAACTACCTTCTTAAGCTTCACCTGAAGAAGCAACAGAAACGTAAAATCACACCTCCTGAGTTGCAAATTGTCACTGTGTAATTCTAGTCTTTAAATTTTTTGTCTAGAGAAGATTGAATTCTGCGTCTCATCTGGAGAACCACGTAACTGAAAGTTTTAAAAAGAGATATTTCTACCAGTTTCTCAGACATATCTGATAAACAGGATTTAGATTGCCTATCTTGTGAAAATGAAAACCTTCTGTCTTGGGGGATAAGGGAATTTTTACTTTTGGCTTGAATTAAATTTTTTTTTACTATTTCTCAGTGACCAACTAAAAGGTGTTTTCCTTTTAATTGCTCATTACCTTTTAATTGTTTAATACCTGTTTGATTTCTGTGGGTCATTTATACACCAAGTGGAAAAGAAAAGGAAAGAGAGTATAGGCATAGGGAACAGAGTAGATAATGAAGGCAAGTATAGGGAAAACGAAACCAGAGTGGATAAGAGTCAAGTTAGTGTTTTTAAAAAAAATTAAATTACAAAGGGGGAAATTAAGACTTATGGAAGACTATATAGCAGATTTTGGGATAAAATAGACAGGAGGTTTAAAAAAGATAAATTTGCATAAAGAATTTTGGAGAAAAATGGGATTTGGCTATACAAAAGCATGGGGGTTTAACGGAAATTTTGATACAAAGAATTCTTTCATAGTTCATGCCATCTAAACACCACTTTCAGCTGTATACCTTAAAGCTATTTCTAGAATTTATGGTTGTCCTAATTAATTAAGATGCTCATTAATTAATTTTTCCAGGAAAGGTTCCAAATTATTCCAGTTTCTGCCTTCTTTTGCATTTGTTCATTTGGACCTGCAAGCAGAGCTGGAGTGACCAAAACGAAACAGAGCATTTATCTGAACCCTGTAACATCGCATTCAGAGAAAAAGGAGAGGTAGCAAATCTGCAGGTGTTGTGTCCTTTCAGGAGTCTCTTTGGCTTCCAAATAGAGAAAAATCATCTCAGATATATCAAAACTGTACCTGAGTTCTCCTGCCTAAGCTCCTACTAGTGCTAGTGCTTTCTTGGGGCTAAGTGTAAATCATGGCTTAGCACCGATCACACCTTATATGTAATGTAACCAGTACAGAGAGAAAGGAAAAGTGTTTTGTTCTGTGACTTCAGTTTTTCATTTCGGAATGCTAAGTGTCAGCAGAAAAGCCTGCTATTTTTAATTTATGTCTAGCATAAGTAAACTATACTGTAAGTTTGACAAAATATTGCCAACAGTAAAGGGTTGTATTTATGCCATCTTTTCTAGTTCAGGCCTTGAAGGAGAGTGTCATGGGCCCACAATGCAGTATAGGGTATGTGAAAATCCTTCTTGTCCTGCTGGTGTGCCTGCCTTTAGGGACTGGCAGTGCCAGGCTTTCAGTGTCAGATCTTCATATCAGAAACATGTGCACCAGTGGCAAGCTGTCATTGATGATGGTGAGTATAAACCATCTCCCTTGTTCTCATAATCTGCTTATATGGCTTGTAGCTTGTTGATATTGTTGTTAATCAATAAATATATAGCTAAAATTAAAGCAAACAATCAATCCTCAAGCCCAGTGTTTTTGGTAAGTTATTTTAATTTCATAGACAAGATCTAGTGGCACTTTTGTATGCTCTAGAATATTTTGGTTTTTGTTCCTATTGAGTTTGTCATTCCTTATAGGTCATAACTATATTTGACTGAAAATTCAGTCAGCTTTTTCCTTTTTAATCAGAATCACAATATGAAGTGACTCAGAAATACAGCTTTCTAGAGTAATGCTCCATCATTAAATATGCATATATCAAGGGTTTTTTTACCTACAAAACCAAAAAGACAATGCAACTGTAAGCCTTTGTTTTTGAGGAAGGAGAGAACTTCTAGCTTAATACTGTGAGTATTTCACATACCAGTGTTTGATTTGGCAGCAATATGTAGATAATGTATGCTGTAAACTTCACTAAGAATTCTATAAATCCTAATACCTATTGCATGCAAACTCCTGACATATGACATACTGTATGCATGCTTCCATGCAACAAACTTGCTTGCATACCATGTCATTAGGAAAATGCTCAAGTGGAAGTATAGTTGAAGATGAGACTTACATTATCTGCAACATTAATGTTGGTGTAAAACAAATTCCTTCTTGATAGAAAAGTGAACAGTAATTTCTACCCCACTGAATTTTCTGTGAATTTTTGTGTTTTAATTTATTTAAATTAAAAACAAATTTAAAAAAAAACTACAACAAAAATACACCAGTTGTGAAAGCAGTTGACTTGAGAACTTCACAAAATCATAGCAAGCCGTAATAAAGAAAACCCTAGAAAGACACAGGAGTACTGCAAGTGTGTGTTACCCAATTTTAAGGAGTTTGTTACTCCAAAATTTTTTTACTGTTGAAACAATTTATCAGAAAACATTAGAAAGCATAGAAGACTGTTTTGCTATCAACATATTATAATATATGCATATAATATATGCCTAACTAAAGAAGGTGGTTTTCATTTCTTCTAAGCCTTTTCTCAGGGTGCCAAAGGGAAAACTGGTGGTACTATTTTCATCAGGCTTGTATGTTAGCTCATTTCATTGTAAAAAGAACTCTTTCCAACTATTACATATGTTCTTATCAAGTAAATTAGTTTTGTTTTGCTTTACTAAATTTTGTTTTAGCACAGAAACACATGTTTTGTTTAGGTCTGACTTCGAATAATATTATTTCATTCAGATGAAAAAAGTCTTGACATTCTCCTGTGCCATGTTAATGAGCACAGATGGTTGTTTTCATCTAACTTTGTTCTGAGTGATCCTGTTATCTTGAGGTGTCCCTCAGGAGAAACAAAAGTGGACCATCCAGAGAGTGCCAGTATCCCAGTATACATTATTCTCAAATCCTTTATTGTTTGCTCTCCTAGAGGACACTAACTGTGCACCATGTCCAAAATAGTTGCTGTATGAGATCTCCTGTAGTCTGCTGGAGTTGCCCTGTGTTGTTTAGTTGCTGTCTCTTTGAGTTCAGTGTCTTTAAAATAGTGCTTAGGTCATCCACCTTGTACGCCTTTAAAAAATGCTGATACATGCTTAAAGCCCACAGGGAACTTTGAGGTTACTATTTAAGCAGAATAACTGGATGCAGAGGGCACAAACTCAGGCTGCTTTTTAGCTGGAGATGGCTTGTGTCTGACTAGCTTCACATGTTGGTAGAAGAGATCACATCTGGTCCTCTAGTGATACCCTGAGGCTCTGTCAATTTTAGAAATTTAAATGTGCCCAGACCTCTCTGTTGTGTAAGTCAGCTGGCACAAAACTCCTCTGTCTGTACTTTTCTACTCCTTTGCATGCTAAAACTGCTTTTTTGAAAACAGTCCTTTGCAGATGGCAATTTCCAGTCTAGACTGAACTGGTGCTAGTTAGCACATGCAAAAAACTGCGGCATAGACTGTTTTACAGTTCAGCTGTATAGACAGTAGAATTCCAGTGCCCCTGAATGTTTCCTGGAACTGTTTAATTTACTAATAAAAATGCACTCCAGGAATCTAGAAGTCAGTATGAAGTCAGAGTGGCATAGACTGTGTCCAAGTGAAATCAGTTTCAGGCTCAGGATTGACTTTTATCCTTTTAAAAATCTGCAACAGATTTAGGAAGAAGTTTGAATCATTTCGTTTGTGAAGAAAGATATGAAAAATTCCTGTCATTTTGTACAGTTTTTGTACTCAGTTGACCACTGAGAAGAGACTTCATTTCCTTTATTTGCTATTATTTTCACAGGGGTGAAACAAGCTTCATTGTTTGTAAATGTGGCCATTAGGAATACTTGGATACATAGGATATCACTACATTTTTATGTTCTTTCATAATTAGAAATAATTTATAGAAAGTTTTAGAAATTTAGTAGAAAATTGCTTGAACTTCATAAAAAATGTTAGTAATAATGTTTCTGGGGTCTTGTGGGTTGTTTTTGTTTTAGTCTTTGTTTTTTTTGTTGGTTTTTTGTTTGTTTTGTTTTGTTTGTTGTGTTTTGTTTTGTTTTTTGGGTTTTTTGTTTGTTTGGGTTTTTTTTGGTTTTTTTGGTTTTTTTTTTTTTTTTGTTGGTTCCTTGGTTTTTTTAAATGTAAACTTTGTAAATTCATATATTTTTCTTCCCTGGGTGTGTCAGTTGCTTCATTTTTTTTTCCTTGCCCTGCACAGTTGTAAAGGCTGTAAAGTGTTAAGTTTCTTTTTTAACCAATATTTATGATCTGCCAAAAATAGAGGAGAATGAAAGTATAGATTACAACCAAAATATTCCAACAGCTGTAATGTGTATATTCTTAATTGCATCAACGAGCATGACATGAGTACTCTGTAGGCCAAGTTTATAGCAGCAGCATGCTGTAGGAAGAAAAAAACTCAAATTTTTCAAACAGTAAGAAATGAATCAAAATCTTTTTTTTGTTTTCTGTGTGTCTAAGAGAACTTCTTATGCTAATGTAGATGCATGCCACACATAAGCAAGTACCAGTTTTAACAGTAGTGTTGAGGATAATTCTGTGTTTCAGAAGTTACCTTTTTCCAATAAAGCATGTTTTTCCATCCGTTGCTGCTGCAGAAAAGCCATGTGCTTTGTTCTGTTCTCCGGCTGGAAAGGATCAGCCTGTTCTTCTAACAGAAAAGGTGATGGACGGGACTTCCTGTGGCCAGCATGGGCTGGATGTCTGTGCAGATGGTAGATGCCAGGTATGAATTACTTGTTTTGACCTTGGGTGTACAGGCACGCACCAAGCACACATAAATGTTAAGACTTTAAAAGGTTTTTATTTCATAACAGGCCTGCATATATTAATTTTATTGCTGTTGTCAAGCTACCCCTGATATTAATTACAGAAATGTGTCTAACTGTAACGTGGAGATGCTTGAGTAGACTTAATTTGTTTTAAATTGAATACTTTTTAGCAAAACACAGATAAAATTTATATTTGCATATTTTAGACCTGTTTATGCCCTATTCAGAATAAGTCCTTTGGCTGATATTAATGGTACTTTACCACTGTGGGCATAGCAAAGAACCATCCATATTTTGAGTAGAAAGCAGGAGAGGCACATTGCATTCTTTTATTGGGAAGGCCTGTGTGGTGTGTGTTGCACAGTGGGTCTGATGTGCCACAGGTCCCACCAGGAGATGGGAATGCAGTGGTGTTTCTCTTGGAGAGCAGCTGGTAGAGTTAGCTAGCCACACAGGAAGAGGGAATGCAGCAATCTACACAAAGTCACAGGGGAGTTCTCTATGGGACAGATCTCTGCCATGAGCCTGTGTCTCAAAAGCTTTTATTTCCTTCTCCCACAGAAATTTGGCTGTGATGGTATATTAGGATCTCTGGCTCGTGAAGATCATTGTGGTATATGCAATGGTAACGGAAAGTCATGCAAAGTTATTAAAGGTGATTTTAACCATACCAGAGGAGCAGGTAATGTCTGTTTCTTTATTTCAAATATTAAGGAAACCAGTGGCTTTTTAATTACATGGTGCATTGGGAAATTTAAAAAGCTGTATTTCTTAAAGGACTCATATTTCTCAAAAGGACTTTAGATCCTGCTTTTTAGAGATGATGAGACATTAAAGAAAAGAATGCATAAGTATTTTAAAACTCATTGCAAAAATATTGCACATTATTTCAATTGCAAAATGAAGGGAATATCTTAAAGATACACTCTGATAGGAGAGACTGATTTTTAAGGGATATGAGAAATTGGGTTTATATTTTTAGCAAATAGAATGTTGTGAATTCTTTTAGTGTTCAGGTTCACTTAGTGTTATTCGAAATATATTTCCAAATTATGATTTTTTTTTATCTAGAGTAATCTTACTAAACTAAGCCAGACAGTGAAAAATCATAAAGCTGAATGCATGAAGAGGTCTAATACCTCTTCATTACTCATTATTTTATGCTACTAATAACATACCATAACAAGCCAATAGATTTGCTAATGCAAATGAATATGAGATGTCCAAATGCTGCTCTGATTTGTCCTGTGAATGGGAATAACTTACTGGCTGCAGTACAATAATATTCACAGAGTAGAGAATTGAAATCCTAATAATGTGAATCTTTCACACCATATGCAAATCTTTTCTTTGAAAGAGCATTTGACCAACTAGCAGCATTTGTTTGCCATTGCACTTTCAGTTTCTTGAGTAGAAAATGTGCAGAACTGAGAGGTGGTAAGTAAATCACATAAAAAATACTGTAATTAGAAGCAGACTGCATATATTTGAAAAATAAAGGACTTCAGTGGATTTTTGACTGAAGTATAGTACTTTAGGAAAGAGGGTAAAGTTGAGCAAAGTCTTCAAATGTTTATGTCTGGCCCTCTCAAGTGGAATGTAAGGCAAAGCAAGGATTCCAAACCCCAGATGAGTCTGGAGAACTACAAGATATAAAAAACAGCAAAGAAGGTTCCTGCTAATAAAATCGCTTTATGTCAGCTCTCTTCTATTGCTAATGTGAATATCCACGCACTTTCAAATTTTTTCGGGGTGCTGTGTCAATCCTCAGTATTGTGGTATTGCCATCTTAACACTTCTAAGTTATTTTCCTTCTCAAGAAACTGTAAGCAATATATATCTCTTACAGAAATGAAAGATGCTGCCTTAATTTTCACGTTTCAGAATTATTGAAAAAGTGTTGTAAATGTTAAGTGTTTTGGTGTAGAATATCACATAGCTACATGTAATAAAAGATAGGTGTATGTTTTCCCTTTGTGAAGCTTACCTGGATAATCTAAAATATGTGCTTATTTATTAATGACATTCCTGCCTGCTCAGTGGTTTCCACTTGCATTGCCTTTTCACTGTGTTTTATTTAAAGCAATTAGTTCAACATCCTCTCTTAGTCCACACTATCAAGAGACAATTTCAATTTGAAGCAAATAATTAATAAGTAGTTTTCAAAACCAAAACCTACCATAATAGGGTTTGAATATGTTGAATCAAGAAGGAGATGGAGCAAAAAATACATAAAGCAAACTAAAAACTAAGCAGTGGAAGGATGCTTAGATTTTAGTGCCATACCATTTGTCTTTACATGTCGAGTGAAGTTGGAATTCTTTTATATTCATGTGGTGGTCATGATGACTCTGAGCTACTTAGGCAGAAAGGACTTCACCTGCTCCAGCCACAGTCTCCAAGCCTCACTAGTTCTTGATATGTTTTACTGTGCCATACTGTTTCAGTTATGTAGTATTGTACATAAATTACATATAATGCACAGTTCCAGAGATTTTCTTCAATTTGGCAAGAATCTTCAAAATATTGCTATACAAATTATAACTTGCTACATTTAAAAAGCAAAATAGGGGAGAAGAGAAGAGAAAACATACAAGGTGTACTTTTCTATGCTCTTCTGTTTTTCTTTTTAACTTGGGACATCTGGTCTCATGCTTAGGTTATGTGGAAGCTTTGGTGATACCTGCAGGAGCAAGGAGAATCAAAGTTGTGGAAGAAAAACCAGCCCACAGTTATTTAGGTAAATATTATAAATGTATATATATTATCTTTTAATGAGGTCTAAAGAAGATGTTTAAGAGAGTGTGCTTTTTGTTACAGGGTTTAAGTGAATATATGAAATATCATAATTGATATTGTTTTCTGCAGTGCTTAAATTTAAATTGAGAGTGATATGGTATGAGAAATAAGACAATGATATAAAAAATTCCCTGGTTTGATCACTGTCCTTAGTTATGCTCATAAGCAATATTTACATTTTAAGAAATATTTGAATATTCTCAGTACTTCCATTGAGAGAATGTTGCAGGTGGTGAATCTTAATTTTGGCAGTTTAGGTTACCAGTGGATGACTGCTGGTTTGCCTTGAGGCCTGCACCTTCCAGGGTGGTTTAGAGATCTGGAATATTTAATTGCTCCCCAATGAACCACAGACATGAATATGCAAGAGTGTTAAAACAATAGCTGTAGTTTGTCTTTCTATTGACATATGTGGAGAATAGAAATACTATTATTTATTTATTTATTTATACTATTATTTATTAGTATTTATATGTAATGCAAAAATAAATAAATAAAAGCTAGCATTGCGTTTAGGGAAATTTATTCCTTCTTCTTGCGTAGCAAACTGTTTTTAACCCTTACCCCACAAAAAGCAAAAAGAATGAAATGGTTTTTATGCCCATGAAATAGTGTCAATCATCGGCTTATTTGTGAAAGTTCCCAATTAGCTTCTAGTTGCTTACTATTTTAATTTTGTTTTCATTAAATTTATGGTTTTATATCTGAATGAGAATCAGCCAGTATTTCTGTGCAGTGTCTTTTGTTGTGCCTTACACCTTTTTTGGTTTTTTTTGTAAGCCTTTGTGGGGACCCAGTAACAGGTCCATTGCCATATCTTGAATTAAAACTTGTGTTGTTTCACCTTTTTTTTTCACTAGGACAGGGTATTTACACTTTCTTAATTTATAGGTTATTTTGAAAGCATCAGGATCTGAATTGCAAAGGAATAGTTTTCGAATAGGCATAGCATAATGAAAGTTTTGGGATGAGAACTTAAGTCTTTAATCTTAGAAACAAGTTTCTTCACAATACCACAGTTAAAAATATGAAAGGTAAAACATATTAAATTCTTTCATGTTTCTGATTGGCTATTCATTTTATAGTTCTGTATGCTAATTTCATGTGGCACCATACTGGGTTCTGTACTTGAATTTAGTCAATACAGACCAACACTATTTTGTTTTACTAATTGTCATAAACACATTTTATGACAAGGTTTGGAGATAACAATTAGTTTTATAGCTAACTATACAACTAATAATTGTCTATTTGGAGACAAAGTGTAAATACAATCAACTAATAATTGTGTAATTGGAGATAAAGTGTAAACACAGTGTATTCCAACATACACTACTAGCTGTTGCTTAGAGGGCAATTTTAATTGAAGGAGGATTTGATCATTGTTGTACAGCACAGGTCAAATGCAGAAGGCGTCAAAATACAATGCCCTTCTCTGGATTTACTTGATAGTCAGGAAACAGAATCATTATGATCTGGAAACTGCAGTAATTTTGCTAAACTGATTAGTAGAACTACAGCCCACACTAGCAGCATCATTGGATAATTGTGCTGTTGAAACAAGTATTCAGAACAGATGTCTTATTTGTGTGAAGTATTTTATCAGTACAGTATTTAGGAGTGGGAATTTTTTGTAGCATTGTAGTGGGTGGAGAGTGTTTATTTAAGTAAATAATATTTCCTAAAGCATAAACTTACTAATTTTTGAACTAAAAATTATTATTGTTAGATATAGCTTTGTTATTTATTTTTAAGACTGAATTAGCAGTGGTAACATTTTTGAAACTTGGTTCGCTATCTGATACTTTAAAAAAAATTTATAAGAACAGCTATAAAAAGTTGTTTCAAGCATTATCTAGGTTCCTATGGTATAATACCTTTTCAGTTGCTAAATTTTCATTTATATTTGGCAAGTGTTACAAGTTTTCAAAAAAAAAATTAATATAGAATACAAAAAGGAAAATTAAAATACTTCTGTCTTAGAAGCCCTAGGCTTTGAAATTAGAGAACTCATTCATGAGACACTTGAGTAACGACGTGACAGGTCCAGGCTTTATAATGAATTAATGTGATGGGTTAGTGGAATATAACTATAGAAATTAATTACAGTCCTAACCCTGAAATTCTTTTGTGCTGATCAGAAATGAGAGAAACTGTTCATTTTCGGCTGGACTGAAGAAGCAGGTTAGCTGTGTCATTATTTTCAGATATGTGATCAGGCTACCTTAGGGGGATAGATCCTTCACATTTGCAGTGTAACACAGTATGACATTGTAATTGCCAGTGCTCTTATCCAGCCTATAGGTGTGTTGTGCTCCATGTGATTTCTTTTATTAAATGCTTCTTAATTTAAAAAAAAGCATCTTGGGCCACATTTTGAGACAGGAGGGTGTGAGAAAGCAGATGGTGTCTAAAAAATTTTGAATTTCTCATTCCTGGCAATGTTAATAGTTTAAAAATACCTAGAACTAAATCTGTTCAATCTTTGCAGAGTGTAATTTCAGATTTCAAGGGAAGCCAGTTGAGAACCTGGTCCCATCTTCCTCCCAACCCACAGAGCAAAGCAGAGACCAGAGTCCACTTAGACTAAGCATGTTTTCCTTTCATATGTAGAGGACTGTAGGAAATGGTTGAGAGCCCATGGGTAAAAATTATGGGCCAAGCCAACAAAGGAAATTTCTTTGTTGTGGCTACAACAGGCTGCCTAACCAAGCAGGGTCTGTTGATGAAGTGCTCTTACTTCAGCTGCAGGAATCATACTTCATGCTTGCAGTCTCTGATCTGGCTCAGGAATTTCAGTAACCTGGTATCTGCTGGAGAAAGAGCACACCAAGCTGTAAACAGTCCAGGAGAGTTTTGAGGATATGTTCTTAATTGAAATTATAGACCAGGGTAATAGTGTTTCTGGACACTGTTGGTTGCTTCCCGACAAAGATGAACTATTTAGAGAGTTTGGTGGCAGCCTAAGCTGCAATGATCATGCCTTGCTGGAACTCTTGATTTTTAGGGATATGGGCCAGGTGAAGACTAAAGCCAGGACTTCATGTGAGTGAACTTTCAGTTGTTTAAGGAATTGATAGATGGTACCACCTGGGAAACTGCCCTTGGGTATGCAGGAGCAAAACAGAACCGGCAGCTCTTTAAAGATTTTGAATAATAGTCTTTAATAACAATTGCGGATAATATTTTTTCCTAAGTTGCAAAAGCGCTCGATTATTCCAACATATAGGAAATCAGACAAGGAAGGCAGGAGAGTAGCATGGGTGAGTAAGGACCTCCTGGTCAGACTAAAGTGCAAGAAGAGAATGAACAAGCAGTGAAACCAGGGGCATATATCCTGGCAAGTATATAGGGATGCTGCTCATATATGTGAGGATAAGTTCAGGAAAACTAGGGCAAAGGGCACAGGTGGTGCTGATTTTGGCAAGGAATGGGGAGATTAATAAGGGTTTCTACAGGTTTTTAGTCGGAAAGGGAATAGTAAAGAAAATATATGTACCCACAACACACAGTGAAAAATAAGTCAGGAAAAACCAATGACAGTGGGCATGGAGAAGGCTGCAGTGTTTTGCAATTTTTTTACTCCGCTTCAGTGGTAAACAGTTTTTCCACATCTTTTAAGTCCCTCAACATCCGGGCAGAGGATGGTGGAACAAAGTTCTTCCAATCATAGATCAGGTTTAAGACCACCCAAAGGGACCTGCGCATATGCAAATATATGGAACCTGAGGGAACTTGCTAATGTAGTTATCAAGCCACTCGCATATATATTTGAAAATCACAGCCTATGTAGTCCCCACTGGTTGAGGAAAAGAGACTATTGCACAAATTTGAAGAGGATAGGATAATAAAGAGGACACTGGCAACTAGCAATGTCAGCATTAGCCCATCTGTTTTCAAAACTAGGTGGCTTTTCAGTTGTAGGTGTATTGCTTGAATTACCTGAGAGAAGATATCTTATGTTCTGAATGTTATTTTGGGTTATTTTGTACAGAGCAACCTCCTCTGTCAAAAGTTAAGAAGAATAGGAATATGTGTGCAGTATGGAATAAAACTCAGTGAACTTGCTTACAAAATGGGGTGTGAGTGAGTGAAGAACAGAAGCTGCACTGCCTGAATCCAAGTCCAAATTCAAGGCTTGAGGACACACTTTCTGACTTTGTCTAAGACCAGTGACTCATATGAGCAATCTGAAAGCAGAAAATGCAAGATATGACATATTTCTGTATTCTGAGCTGGGGTTCCAGTTCCCTGCACATGTCTGCATGCTATGGCACATACATTCATTTTAAAGACCAGACAGAACGGTTTCTGCTGCTCTCTGGGGAGAGGATGCTGCTCCATCTGAGCAGCATGACTCGGCTGGACCTTGCATGTTGGAGTACATGTTTTTAGTTTCTCCACCGAGAAGAGGATTAGCCCAAATAGTTTAAACACTAAATATAACTTAATTACTATTAACAATTGAACGCTTAAACTTAAAATACGGTTTTTTAAAACTTGTAGAATCACTAGTTCTTCTTAGTACAAGACTGGTATGCAGTGTTAATGGATTTTATAGTCTTAACATCTATTACACAGTGCTGCAGTGGTACACATCAGTGGTGTCTAATTCAATTGGATTCCTGCCAGTCCGTAGGCCTGTTGCCATTGTTTCCCATGGAAACAAAACATAACAGTATAAATATGAATAGAAGAGGACATGATTACAGGAGTGACTCACATTAACTTACAACTTTAAAAAGGGAAATTTTGGAACATGTGGAGGTTCTCTTACAACATTCTGATGCCGAACATGCAATTTCAATGAAGTCAAACGTGTAAAACTTCTTGTACAGAAGGTGTCTTGAAGTCTATTTCACATGATTATTCACAACTGATTGGAATAAAATAAAATAAAATAAAATAAAATAAAATAAAATAAAATAAAATAAAATAAAATAAAATAAAACAACATAAAATTACAAACCATTCACAGAATAATCTATTTCATTTACTATAGAAAACTAATCAAAATCCTTTGTTCACAGTGTATGGAATGTATCTTAGCTGGGTTGATTATATTTTTAAATATAAATTGGTTCAGCATGAGAAATTATTTAGCCAAAAAGAACAAGCTTCTTCTATTTGTTCAAAGCATGCAATTATGTTGCAAAAATGTATAAATTCTTATCACTTTCTAAGGTGCAGAAAAGGCAAGTGTGGTTATTAGAGAGGGAAGAATTCTGAGCTAGATTTTTTTTTTTTTTTTTAAGTTGCAGCTTAGTTCCACAAATCTTGAAGTGTCTCTTGTGAAAATTGTGTTTCCCATGCTTTTATGGATTATAGAAATGGCCACCCTGGGATCAGAGAATAGTTCCCTTTGCCTTAAGGTAATTCAGTGTTCAAATTATGAATTATATTAGAGCCTGTCACTCTTCTCAGGCATTACAACGCTGATATTAACGTCAGGTAGTATTAAGTACACACAATTTTGCCAGGCATTTCCTCCAGAAGGTGTTTCTGAAGCACATACTGACTGTAGTTCATGTACAGTAGGATCCATAAATATCTTTGCAATCAGAATTAGGTGAATTTCACCTGCCTTTTAAATTATCCAAACAGGAAGTGAGAGAAGAAAATCACTGCTGAATAGACACCTTTTTTATTGGGCTTTTTTCCTGTATTTTGCAGCTCTTAGGGATGCTGGAAAACAGTCAATCAATAGTGATTGGAAGATAGAGCATTCTGGAACATTCAATATTGCTGGCACCACAGTCCATTATGTTCGGAGAGGTCTCTGGGAGAAAATATCAGCCAAAGGTCCCACAACATCACCTTTACATTTGCTGGTATGACGATTTGGGTTTTTTTACTGGATTCCCATGGTACAGCATAGTAACTAATATTTTTTCCAGACTTCTCAAGAGAATGAGATTGATGTAAGGTATACTTGCTTTTGTGTTTACGTGTATATCTACAAAAGTGGGAAGGAGGGGGTGAGGAGAGATATGTCTGTCAGCCTGCTTGTAAAAAAATGCGTTTAAATCCAAGAGCAATCTTTAAGTTCTTGGGGCAGGATTGAAGGTCTCAGCATTCCCAAAAGTGTCATAAAAAACTGACGTGCCAGGTAAGGAGAGAGATTCAAATTAATTTCAGGTGGTCGTAATCCTGGCTGACTATAGCACAGTATCACCTTTTCAGAATGGCAATCACCAAATTCTCCATGAAAAAGTTGAATTTTGATGTATTTCAGTTGGAGAGGAAAAGTTAGTAAGGAAAGAAGTAGAGATGATAGGGAAGTACTTCACGATTCAAATACTTTAAATTAAAGGAATTTTCTTAATAAAGCAAAATATTTTTTCCCATTGGCTTGATTTGGATACTCTAATTAATTTCTTCTAGCAAATCCATTAGGAGGGCTGAAAGGCAGTTGAGCATTAAGTCATTCTGTTGTGCTTTTCAAGGTGATCCACTTGCAGTTTGGAGTTTGTCTTCCATAGTGTCTGTGTATGTAGGAAGGTTTTCCTTCTTTGTATCTTGCAGGTGCTGCTCTTCCACGACCAGAGCTATGGTTTACACTATGAATACACAATCCCACTGGATCCTCTGCCTGAAAATCAGAGCTCTAAAGTACCAGAGCCCCTTTTCATGTGGACACATTCTACCTGGGAAGACTGTGATGCTGTATGTGGAGGAGGTAAAATAAAATAAAAATGTACAAGTGCACACACAAACATACACATATATCATAAATGAATATGTGTATACAATATGTATATACATATATATAAGTTTGCATGTATATACACAGTGCAAACGTGTGTATGCAATATGCAGCCATATGTATAAACTCTGTGTGTTTATATATAATTATGGTTCTGATGGTCAGTGAGGTGTATTTAATGCTAATATCCTCATTGTGGCTTGTATTTTACCATACAATGTAAATATACGTCCGTCTTGTGCTTTCTGATTGTTTTAAAAATACTGTGATAGATCTAGCAAAAGATGGTAATGAAGGAACAAAATCTAACAAGCAAATTCAGGACACTGTTTCCAAGAAGAAATACAAGTGCAAGAGCTAGAACAAGAATAGAAAGTGCATTCCACTCTGTATTTGGAACTACTGAAGATAAATGATCTGTAAGAGACATTTCAAACCACAGAGAAGCTGAATCCCAGTCTCAGATCAAAAAAGTACAGTTAGTTACACGAGTTGAGGATGATCCAGAAACATATGGAACAAATACTGCAACAGCAGATATTAGTATGCCTATGTGATATTTTTCCTATGTTTATTAACCATAAAAAATGTGATTTTGGAAGAAAAAAATATGATTCTGAAAACAAATATTGGAATATGTACAGTATTGATGTAACAAAAGTCTTTCAAACTGTTTTCTATCTGATTTATCATGTCTTCAGAGCAGTTTTCTATAAGATGTTGCTTAAAATGATAATTACACTTAAAAACACTTCAGAGAGGTTTTGGTTTTTTTTAATAAAAGCAGTATACAGTGATCTGTTCATACCTTGTGCAATTAGTCAGCCTGTGCACACTGTATTGATTTTTGATATCTGTCTTTCATGCTGACAGCCTTGGCAATCATGGTTGCTCTGATCAACAGTTCTGAAAACCGCTATGCACCTTGTGACTGAATAGGAAAGCCTGAAAATGCTTTTCTTCATCATAACATCAGCATAAAGAACACAGTGTTCTAGCTCCTCTGACTGTGTGAACAATCCTGGTGTCATAAAGGATTGCTGTAGTTTCCATAAACATGGTTTTTGTGGTAATAAGGCTTCTTCCCTAGAAAGTATTTTGTTCATGGTGCTAGTAGCACACTCTGATTCTTAATAGTGCACCCCTGTTTACTTGTGAATTCACACTTTTCATGGTTTCCTGATGCATTTTTAGGATAACTGTAATACTAGTACAATTGGTCATTTTTGCCCCAGATATGTCTAAATATTTCTATTATCTGCAGAAATCTAAAAATGCAGTATGTCAGTAACTTATTCTACATTCACGCTTAAATAAATATTTAAATATTTTACTCTAATGTTTATAATTTTTTTCTGTTGTAACTGGCCTTCATTTTATGTTATTGTCTAAAATAGCTGAGTTATTACAAAGTTCCCTAGAAGGTAAATTTTCTGAAATACTACTGAAAGATTTTTCTTGTTTTAGACAAAACTATTTCCACTTTTCTTTTACTTTCTAGCTTAAATATCAAGAAATAATGAAATTAAAGTACTGCAGCTTTTACCCTGGCTATATTTGATTAAAATTTAACATCAATATATTGATTAATCTGAATAAATAATATAACAATTATCAATAGTTTTACTTATATGCTCAAAGCATTTGTTAGGGTAAAACTATTGATGAAGTCATATTGGTTTTGTGTATGTTTATATATGTAACTGGTCTGCGACCTCCAGTGTTGCAGAAAAGCTTTCTTTGGGTGGGAGAGATTATGAATACGTAGATGTATACATAAGTGCAGAAAGAATTGTCAAACATCTCAGACGCTGTGATATGATAGATTAGTTGCATGTGCTCTCACAAACACAAGCACTGTGAAAAATGTCAGCAGTGGTCATGCACATAATGTGCATTTATAACTTAACTGCTCCATCCACAGGCTTGTTTTTGACCTCTGGTGAACGTTTGTGCTTAAGCCTGCCCTGCTCATGCACGCAGCCCCTTCGCCATTAAACTTCCAGACAGAGAAAAAGTAACTAAAAGAACAAATGGTTATGAGCCTGTTTTCTTCTAGCTGAAATCCTGAATTCAAGGATTGCTAGTTTTCTAAAATTCAGGCTCCAGTCTAATTGCAAGTTACTACTTGTCGTTGGTACTTTATTAAATCCTAATTTCTAATGCTTCCATGTTCAAGAGATACCAGAGATACTCCAGACCACCCACTCCCATCCACCAGGATTCTGTAGAGGGCATGCACTGTATTTGTGCAGCAATACACAGATTCCTAAATGGTTTTCTGACCCTGCATTTCAGGTCTTCTGACCTCTTTAGTTCATGGGAAATAGTGCAGGCTCCCTGCTGAAGGATGCATGTGCTGATTCCCCTTATCTTAGCACCAGTCACATTTTCTCATTTCTTTTTTCATTTTATGTAGTAATTAGCAACCATACTTCTCTTTGTAATTTTCTGCAAGGTTTGCCCAGTGCTGGGGTTTCAGTGGTTAAGAAAGAAATTATTCCAGTAAGAATAATGCTGTAAGTGTGGCCTATAACTAGTTGCAGGAATAAAG
Source organism: Oenanthe melanoleuca (assembly GCF_029582105.1). Classification (NCBI taxonomy): domain Eukaryota; kingdom Metazoa; phylum Chordata; class Aves; order Passeriformes; family Muscicapidae; genus Oenanthe; species Oenanthe melanoleuca. The sequence continues at coordinate 34,338,250 of NC_079362.1, forward strand.
CAGAAAAACTCTCGGTGGTGGTGTGCAAAGACTAGGCTAGAAACTCACAATGTTCCCTATGAACTGTACGATTTCTTTCAGGCTCCCTGCTAGCTTTGAATTTTTAACACTGGTTTTGCAGTTCTTTTTGCCAAACTGTACATGAAATAGCTGTATCTGTGTCCTTAACAATTTGCATATTCATGGTTTCCTCACACACCTGCTTCTTTTTTTCTTTAGGTGAAAGAAAGACAACAGTCTCTTGCACAAAGATTATGAACAAGAACATCAGTCTTGTGGACAACAAGAAGTGCAAATATTTAACAAAACCTGAACCACAGATCCGCAAGTGCAACGAACAGCCCTGCCAAACAAGGTAATAGTGATTTGGTTAAATTAAACTGTGTAAAAACTTTACAGTGGACTGCTGCTGGCAGTGAATGGGCAGTAAATACATTCATCCAAAACCTTGTAATGCAAAATGTAGGGAAAACACAAATCCTGAAAATTGTTTCTCCTGAGTTTTAAAAAGTGTCCTTAAGCACCATGCCTAAATCAATTCTCATTTAGCAAAGCAGTTAATTCCTTTCCTCTGGAAGTATTCTCACAGACTTATCTGTGCTACAAAACTGAAATTTAAATGGTGTTTATATGAAGACATATAAGGGATTTAATCTAATGGTCTTAATTAGTGATATGTTTTAGTGTTTGGGTTTGTTCTTTTAAACAAGGCTTCGAGTCTTTAAAGCTCTGATAAACTCTGGATACCCTAAACAGTAAATAAATAAATAAACCGCTGTTAATCACTCTTTCTACATTTATGCAACATGAAGAATTATGGCTTGAGGGAATCCTCGAGACTTGCATGTTCTTGTTTAAAGCAAGTTAGAGCAAGTCCACACCTTGGAGGGAGGGGAGAGCAGCTAGCAGGAGCTGGCTAGCATCCCCAGGAGTAAGCACTGGGATCAGTCTGCTGCAGTCATCTGGAGGACAGGTAGATGGCATTTTTAAACGAAATAATGCAAAATAAATTAAATGCAAATACTGCTCAAGAAAGTATGTAAAGTGAACTAGAAGACATAGTTTGCTTGGAAAGGATGAAATACTGAACCTGATAAAATGAGAAGTATGATACATTTTAAGTAAGACAAAACCACTGACATTTGGTCTTTCCCAAACTAGAGCATTACCTTTTGAAGGAATTATTTATACTTCTTTATATGCATGTTTTAGAAGACCTTTATTTTATATTATTAACATCACTGTTCACGTAATAGATAGAAATTGAATAATCTGATTTTTTGTGAGGCATTGTCTGCCATAAATTTTCAACATTCTGTGGTTTTTTTCAATTAAAGTGAAAATTTTCAAACTTTGCCAATTGATACTCGGAGATGCTGTTCTGGGAAATGTAAGAAATTTAATTATCCAATTTTTCATACACTGTAAGTGATCATTACAAAATATTATTAGCTTTTAACATAAATGGTACTAAAGCATACACTTGCATAAATACTTTTTGCTATTGGCATATGAAGAAATTTCTTAAAGCCTATTTAATTACCTTGACAGGTCATGATCTATAAGTTATATCTGGACTGATAACAAAAAACCGCTTAGTTAAATGCTTCATTTTCTTCCTGTAAATGCATGACAGAAGGTCGAAACAAATTTGTTAAATCTCAGTTTTCTAAAAACTCTCCTTGCAAGCTAAGTCTCCTTGAAAACTCTCGTGTACTGCATCAGGAGCAGAACTGTTTGATTTTTTAAGGGCATGTGGCCATAATCTGGATCTGCAGAACATCTGGGGAAAATTATGTTCTAGAAAGATTGTTCTCCAGGTATGTGGGCTCTGCCAAACTGCATCAGCCTTCCTTGCTGTTGTGATTTAAACCATGCACCCTGTTAGGGCTTACTCTGAAGAACATGAGGAATTGTGAGCTTTTGTGCTTTTTTCAGGACAGTGAGTCTTTCACACTTGAGGGATTCTTTCTTGCAACAGAGTATTTTCAAGGAATGCTGGACTTTATATGATTGACAAACACTTGACATAGGTAGACAAACAGAATAACAGGCAGGCTGATCAGGGATCTGTCATCTTTAAGATGTATCTATATTTTGGAAATTTTCAGATTGGGATTACAATTAGAGGGAAGTACTTTGAAAACAGTGGGCTGGGGAAGAAATTTACATTAATACCATATGTAATGTAATATATATTAGATTAATAAATATTCCAGTAGCAAAATGACAGTAAAAGGAGGCTGAAAATATGCAAGTGTGTCTTGGGTGTATACACTGGTGAGCAGGAGAATAAGATGTGGTGGTATTTTTCCTTTCCTGATTTCATATTACTACATTGCCTGTGTTTCTTTGCAGATGGATGATGACAGAATGGACACCATGTTCAAGGACATGTGGGAAAGGAACCCAGAACAGACAAGTAGCCTGCACACAGCAGCTCAGAAATGGGACCCTGATCAGAGCCAGAGAGAGGGACTGTCTGGGGCCAAAGCCTGCTTCTGCACAGCGCTGTGAAGGCCAGGACTGCATGACAGTGTGGGAGGCAGGAGTCTGGTCTGAGGTGCTGCATATCATACAGATTTATACAAATACAAATATTTATACAAATACTCCATAGTCATTATTTGTGCCTTAGTATTTTTTGGAAATAAGGCTTTTTTCAGCATCAAGTGGCACAGCTCAGCCTGATGATTGTCATGGCTCTCATGCAATGTTTTGGCAAAGGGTTTGGAGGCTAGGAAGACCAGCTGTGTACATCTACTACATTTTACCCAGTTAATGTAATGCATCAGTCTCTTCTGGCCAATTTTCAAGCATGTATAATCAAGTGTATCCTGTCTCTAGTAGTGGGTAACCAGGAGCAAATAGAATTAAGGCGCCACTTATCAGCTACAAGACCTTGGGTTCAAAGTGGGAATAGCTGGGATGTACTTTTGTACCAAGGGATGCTTATCAGCAGATGGGTGATCCCTTCCTGATTCAGGGAGGCTTTGAGGAGAGCCTTTGGCAAAGAAAGACATTTTCTTCCCTTCCTCTTTCTTTGCTTTTTTGTCCAAAGCAACAGCAATAGGCAAATGGGCTTGTACATAACGCAATTTTACATATTTTGCATCCTGAAGGATTGCTGTAAAATGCAATTATTGTCCAAAAAGCTTTATTAAATTAAGACCTTTAGATGCGCTTTTCCAATTGGCTTTCTTCATCTTTGAGTTCTTCTAAAATTAACTGACTGTGGAGGAAGAAGAGTATTGTTCTCACTGCCATCTGAACAAGATGAAAGGGTTATTTGGAACTTCTCCCTTCATTGAAAGAATTAAGGCAATTGTGATTACCTCCCATACTAGAAGCTGTGGTATGGATCCCTCCATTATCGAAATACAAATAACAGCTGAATGTGAGAGAAGTCCCTTCTTTGAATTGCTCTACTCAGCAGAAATCCTTGATTCCCAAGCAAGAAATAGCTAACAAATAGGGAATGTTTTTAAAGATGAAAAACAGATGCTAAGGTGGAGATAGGAGATGTAAATGCCAGCAGTTTCTGGTGTGGTACAGAGTTTTATGATGCAAGGGCTGGTTGTGAGAAGCAAGGCATCCATTTACAGAGGTGAGAAAAAGAAGAACATGGACTGTTTAGTCAGTTTGTCTTCATTCAGAGATGAGACATGAGAGAGCATGTTTTTGTTGGAAGCAATAAATATTTTTTGAAGAGCATATTTCCATGGCCATTCCTACTATCACCATTGTATAGGAAGCTAGCCATTACTGCTTCCTGCAGTTATAATCAGCTTGGCAGAGGAGAGTTTTGAACTGCAAGCAGTGGGATGATCAAAAGCAGTGATAATGTTTTGAGAAGGAAATGGCATCATTTCTGGCTGTGTAAATGGGAATGATAGAAAAAAAAACATAGATTAAGACCTTCTGAGCAACCTGAAAAGAGCTTTCACACACTGTCTCTATATAGTGATTTTGAATTTTCAAGTTCAGTCTAGATTCTTGCATGGATTTGGAATATTTACTTTTCCATTCTACATTTTTTTCCTCCTCCTAAAAAAGGCTGTCGGACACTTTAACTGAGCTTTTCTGAAGTTGCTTCATATCATATGCCTATAAATGTTATTTTGATTTTCTTTCATTGTACTTCCTTTCATTCAAAGAAGAAAGACTGCCTAATATTTTTAGTATAGCATTTTGCATTGATTTAATAATAACTTTTCAGATATCTTCTTATTCAAAAGCCTATTTTTTCCTTAAGCAAGTACGTTTTAATCTAATTTTATCTAAAAATGAATCAATTATCAATCTGTCCCATAAGGAATTTTTTTCTCAGTTTTTCTTTTTTAATAAAAATAGTGTTGTTGCAATTGATGGTTGGAAGTTAGGAGATCACTGAAGCTGCAAAATATTTATGCTGACTTGGCAGAAGTCATATAGACTGGGATGAAATGGGGTAAGTGAATTTTATAGAAATCTGAAAAACAATTTTTTCCAACAGTGCTCTGTAAAGTGTGGTAAGGGAGTACGGCATCGGACTGTGAGGTGCACCAATCCACGCAAGAAATGTGTTTTGTCTACTAGACCTAAAGAGGCAGAGGACTGTGAGGACTATTCCAAATGCTATGTCTGGAGAATGGGAGACTGGTCTAAGGTGAGTAATCCTTGATACTAGTGCCTCCCAGCATCACACATTTTTCAAGTTGGGTTCTTAATAAGAATTCCTCTTATCGAAAGTGTACACATGTCCCAGCATCAACAATAAGGCTATAAACAACAAAAAAAACCCAAACCTAAACTGTAGCAGCAGACCTCTGATTAGATGTAGAAGTAAGGCAAGACACAGACCCTTATTCAACAACATGAGAAGGGTCCCAGTTTATTCTTGTTTTCAGCTTAGCCATCCTGACTGACTACAGCAAGCTGGCACTGCAGGGTCCAGCTGCAGACTCTGACTGCTGGGTATCTCCTGCTCGACTGTGACTGCGGGTATTGGTCTGCAGACTGACCGCAGCTTTCACCCAGCTCAGCTGTGACTGCAGGCTCCAGCAGCAGGCTGTGACTCCATCAGACCCAGACTGACCTCACAGCAGATCTTTTACTGCACCAGCTCTCTTCCTTGTCTTGTTCTTCTCACTGTCTCTCTGGATCATTCCTCCTTCCTCAGGGCTCCTCTACCTCCTCAGGGTTCTCTTGCTCCAGACCCTCTGCCTCCAAGATCCTCTCAACTAGCCAATCCACCCCTTTTATCACACATCTCTATTAGTCATAGCTGAGACCCATTAAGGGTAAGGCTCTTCCTCATCTTTGGTAATTAGTACAACTGTGACTTACCAGGGGCAAGATCGCCTGTAATCTCTTCTTCTACACCTACACTAAACTGGTAGTCACAGTGAGCTTACAGTATAAATAATGAATGAGGAATATGAAGTAAGTGTGAGATAAATCTTCAATATAATGCCAATCTGTACAAACATACTGTATCAGTAGGCAGACAAGCAACTTCAGAAACTGCAGCCAGCTCCAACCTTACAACTTACAAATTTCCTTGTGTTTGCACATTTTATTTGTGCTTCCAATAAAGTACACCCTCTAGCCTTATACAGTAGCACCTTTAGCCTATTAAATTTCCACATAAGCTACTTAGCATCTGGGAAGCATCTACTACTGTTATTCTGTTACTATTTTTTTATTATTATGGACTCTCAACTGTCATTACATTATTTCCTTGGCAAAGGAAATTTAAGAGGTAAATAAGCATAGGCTAAACAACAACAAGCAATATTGGTTAGATCTGTGATTGCCCTTGAATATCTGATGCAGTTTTGGAATATCTGAAACATGCTGAAATTCTGAAATTGAACCTTGTCAAGATTTTCTTTTGCTGTATCACGGACCACACTTTAGCAGAAATATTTTAATCTTTTTTTTATTTCCTTTGCTTCTCTTCATAACTTTGCACACAACACTTTTACTTTCAGCACCTAACATTATTGCAGCATTTTTTTAACTTGCTTGTATGGAGAAGTATTTAATGTATTTTTAGTTGTCTTTCATGTGATGTAGGAGCTGGAAACAAGGCCTAAAGCCAGCAGTGTATGACTAGCCAGCCTTCCAAGAATTAGCTGCAAGTACTCTGTGAGTATCTAGCTACTTCAAAAGCACATAGTATAACCATTACTATTTAAACAGCAGAAGCAACTAACTTTCAGTAGCAGTATTACTTTTACAAGAAGATATGTTTGGTAATAACATTTAGTATTTCTGTTTCTCTACTACATAACTGCAGTTAAAGCCTTCTTCATTTATCAGTAGCACCAGAAGGAAGTAAACCATGGAGAAATTGCCATCTGCTTTCTTAATTGAAGCAGTCATTCAAATTGGGATTGCTGAGGCTATGTGGGTATGCTGAGATAGTTACACTGTGTTCCCAGTGCCCTCTGGACAGAACAACTTTATCCTCTCAGTACTTTTCACAAACAACCATTGTCATACATGGGTGTACAAAAACTTATATCTTCCTGTTTAAAATTTGCTGATAATTTTGTATTTTCTGCTCTTCTCCTGGAGTCAAAGCTGTAACACTCTCACCTAAACTGTACTTTGAACTTCAAAATTAGGACATGAGGAATTACAGAGTTGGCAAAATGTCTTAAGCAGTTAACATACAGGCTGACTGTGACTTGTGCAGCAGAGATTTTCCAGCATTTGTAGAAAAAATAGATACCTTGATTTCTCTGCAGAGACATAAGTTAAATTTAAAATATTTTTTCTGTTTATTTTTTTCTCTGTATAATTTTCTCCATTTCTTTTCTCTGTTGCTTTTCTGTTCCATTGAAGGAGTACATAGCAACATGAAGTCATGGCATACATGTTAATATGGTGAGAACAAATGAACAAATGAAAAGCTCAGATAAACGTTAATCTTTGCTCTGTTTGTTTGTTCAACGCAGTCTTCTATGTTCGCTGTTGTTACTCTTTAGGATTGTTCTTGACATTGACAGAAGTCTGTTCCTTTGAGCAGAGCCAAGTTCTCTCTAGCTAATGCCAAGACTTGACTTGAAAAATTTAGATGACGCTTCTCACAGACTAAAACAAGAGGCCTAATATCTTTACTCACTTTGCTGTTTCCTTTGAACTCCTAAGACATAATTTTAAATTAAGCTTAAATTGCACTATTTCTGAAAAGTTAACATGATTAATAATTAGGGAGTGCTGTAATGGAGTTAATTTGTTTTATTGCTATAGTCACACAAAGATCAAATAATTTTTGAGCTCTGTTTTAACACTACCAAGATCAAAGAATATTTGACCAAAATTCCAAGCTCAAATAGATCAATAAATAATCCTTCTAAAACTCTGACTGAATCTAAAAGAAGTCTGTACAACTTGGCCTGTGTGCAACATTTAACTCTGTAATGATTCTTAAGTTCCTATGATGGGTCAATGTGCTAGACATTGTTGTTCTTAACATCACTTGGGCTCTGTGCCCACCTTTGTGAGAAATATGGGTGTGATCAGAAAGGAAAGCTCAAACTAAGCTTCTGGAGCCAGTATTAGTAACATTACCAATGATACTGTATTTTCCTAGCAAATGCCATCCATGGAATATCCTACCCAACAGTGTGTGAGTTACCTTCAAATGAGGAATGCTTACAGACCACAGCTATTGTAGCAGCAGTGTCCCTTGCTGAGCTGCCCTGCTCTACTCACTGGCTACCCATTTCAAAGCCATACAAGGACAGGATCATGCTCAGAGGCATTCATCAGCTAAGTATAAACAAATAGGCCCAGGAGAGGTGAAATGAAATGCATGTGAGCTGCATGTTTACACATCTTCATGGCTTACTAAAGAGCACGTCATTGTTGAAGCCATTCTCCAAAAAACACTTAAATTTCAGCAGCACAGGGTGCTCAAAGGGCATGTCTAAGTTACCTTGCTTTGTGTAGGAAACTGTGTATATTTTTTTCTGCTACTATTAGACTCTTTGGAGCATTGTCAGAATAAATGAAGCATGAGAAGCAGGATGAATTTTGGAACAGAGAATAATTTGGAAAGTGGGTATTGAAAATGGTAATTAAAATGTGAGTTTTTAATGGATATGATATTACATCATTCAGCAAGGAAAAATGGGATCAAAAGAACGGACAACAAACTAGAACTTAGGAGCAGCAATTTGTAAGATGAGGATATATATATGTGTTTATAGGACACCAGAGAAGATAATGTGGCATAAGTTGTAAAAAAGATTGGAAAAAGGATGCATTCTATAGAAAGTAAAGATGGAGCAGCAGCAGAATTTCTAAATAGTATCTATATGTTAGACAAGAGATGCTGAGGAGTCAAATATGAAATCTGGGGTAGTGGTCCCAACAGCTGGCAGGCAGTTCACTTTGTCTTTAGCCTGATGAAGCAAAAATGTGACGCAAAGGTTAATCTAATTTTTTTTCCACTGACTCTGAAAGGCTATCTGAGGCGACTGCTTGGTTTTTAAACTAATGAATCCCAGAATAATGGCTTTTTCCAAATTTTTTATTTCAGACAGTACATGCAGTGCTCCCTAAAAAGTGTGTCTGTATGTGTGTGTGTAGACAGAGGAAGTCAAGACTTCAGCTGTTAGGGGAAGACAGTCACAGAGAGATCTGCTGAGGGTACAGAAAGCAGTGATAAGGATTGTTTACCTTCTTCCCTAATGAAAGAAAATGTGTAAATGGAGAGAAGGTAAATGCTCACAAACTTTTTTTGCTAATTGTTGAAGAGCATGGGACATCCCACCTTTGAATTGGGTGCTTAAATATTTCAACATCCTCTAAATTTCCACAGCAAACAAACTCAACTGATCTCCTCCAATTAGAAGAAAAAAACCTCGATGATATTAATATTATAATTTTACTGACAAGGGAATTAGCCTTTTTTTTTCCTTGGATCCCCGTCCAAAATTATTAAGCTCTTTTAGATTTTTAGAATGGAATAGTGCTGGCCATAAGTCAAAATATAACACTATCAGTAGATTTATGGAAAAATAAATTATGCAATGTGAAATAATAGAAGTCAAAATAATACTGTAATAATAAGTCAATAACTTTAATATTAATTTAAATGTAGTTAATTCGCAGCAAATGAGGTATATCTCTGTTTCAGAAATTAAGCATGAGCAAATAATATGGAAGATGTTAATATAATGAAATAACATTGGGAGATTTTATACATTTTTAACCAGTCCTGTAATATTAACAATATTAGCATTTTTTGTTTCATATAAAGGGTTTTTTTAGATCAGTATACAGTAGAATTTCGGCTGGAATAAATATAGTGTCATGTCAGTTTCTAGAAAAACAGAACGAGACCACCCTTCATGACAGAAGAAACCACTAAAAAGTCTGGAAAGGATTTTAAAAGTAGATATCACCTATTTTGAACACACAGAAAATCACATGTAAATGGGAAGTTGTAGTATCTGTATTGTGCTTAGATCCACTAAGATATTACTAGTTGTAAACCACATAGTTGGTTTTCTGCTTCAAGCATCTTTAAGGTAAGAAAATTTGGGGAAATACCAAATTAGAATCAAAAGGTAATTATGAATGTTGTGTTGTGCCTCAAGTGCCATTATTGATTGAGTTGTGGTACATCTGAATAGTTCCCATCAGGACTGAACCTTCCTAGAACTCTGAGACAAAGCATGAATGAACAAGAACAAAAGAAGTAAACAGCTCCTGCTGAAATATGCTTGCCATCTTACATGATAAGTGACATGGTAATGGGAGAACTACATAATCAAATAAATAATAAAAGGAAAATAAAAGGGAGGGAAGAAGGAAGGAAGGAAAGGAAGGGAAGGAAGGAAGGAAGGAAGGAAGGAAGGAAGGAAGGAAGGAAGGAAGGAAGGAAGGAAGGAAGGAAGGAAGGAAGGAAGGAAGGAAGGAAGGAAGGAAGGAAGGAAGGAAGGAAGGAAGGAAGGAAGGAAGGAAAAATCCGCCTCATAATACATACTCTGTGTTTCCCTATGTGTCCTAGGAGAGTCTTAAGCAGAATTTAGCATCTTTATACATTACCTTTTACATTTCCATCAAGGAGTGAACAAGTTTGTTCCCAAAATGACCTTAACATGGAGTACAAAAGCTGGTTTAGTGCAGAAAACCAAACCATAGCTAGAAGAGGATGCCTGGAAGATGGCAGCATGTACTGGAAGCAAATGCAGCCCTGTGCTTAAATGTGTGCGTACAGTCATAGTTTTGCATTCTTGTGTGTCCTACACTGGCTGACAGAGAAGGAAAAGAGTAGCACTGATGGATTCAGCAATTGTACTAAATTGTTTCAGTCTGACAATTTTAAAAAATGGTTTCCAGGGAAGCAGGTTGAGATGTCTTGTATAGAGACACAAAGGTGTAGTGAAAAAATTGACTTTTAAATCACCTTCATAAACCTGAACAGTTAGAGGAAGTCTAGGAAATTCCCAAAGAAAAGGAGATCTGAGATACACTTGAACAAGCTAGTACTTTTCGAACAAGCTTTTGCTCCCTGGTAGTAGAAGTAAAATGATGAAATGCTGCTAAAATAGATAATTGATAACATTATAAATAGTTTTGTTTTCTTTAAGCGCAGCAGTATTTCAGAACTAAATACTGTATGCAGTCATTGACTTTGAACTTTTAGGCAGCTCTTTAAATTTTCTGCATTCTCCTTCCCACCAAATATTCGGTGGTTCTACCTACAGACTAAAACCTCTGCTATAAGCTATAAGTGGGGATGCTATTTCTTATACCAGCTGCTGGCACTCTTTGAAATTGAGAAGTATGATTGACTGGGTGTAGTGATCCCTTGGAAGGCCAGATGAAGGAGAAAAGCTGGTTTTTTATGTAATCCTTTTTTCTTGTGTGGTCTAGCTGATTTTTGTTGGAATTTTTTTTTTCTTTCATGTATCTATTACCGTGTATTTCATGCAGCTAAAGAAAATACTGCCTCAGGTATTCATTCTTGTGATAAACTTGATTTTCTATGAAATTCTTACTTTGTCTCAAAAATATTTATTGTTTGGTTTTCATTATTTTGTTTTAATTTATGGGGTTGTTACTTTTTTGCTGTTTTCTGATAGTTTATGACCAGTAACAAGATAAAAATACTTTAAAAATATAAGAAATAATGGAATCTTGAAGACTTCTTTTGAAATGATTGTTTTAGAGGCTATCTTGAGGACAGCAACCATGAAATGATAAGAGTTTTCAGTTTTCAAAGCAGTAAGTAGAGGGGTGACAGAACTGCCACCATGCTCTTCTAGAGGGCAGACTTTGACCTGTTAAGAAGACTGAATGAGTCCCTTGAGAGCCAGTCCTGAAAGGCAGAGGAGTCCAGGAAGGCTAGACATTCCTCAGGAAAGAAATCTTAAAGGTGCAAGAGCTGTCTGTCCCCTTGTGCTAGAAGATGAGATGACTGTCTTGTGTGAACAGAGAGCTTTTTCTGTTATTTGGGGGGAAAAAAAGAGTTTACAATCTTTGGAAGATGGGGGAGGCAACTCAGGAGCACTACAAGGATGTTGTGAGGTTATACAGGAAGAAAATGAGAAGGATCAAGGCCCAGATAGAATTTAATCTGCAACAAAAAAAAATGTGTCTATAACTATATGTCTAAGGAGGGTTGAGGAGAATCTCCATTGTTTATTGGATGCAAAGGGAAACATGGTGACAAAGGATGAAGAAAAGGCTGAGGCACTTTTTACATTCTTTACCTCAGTCTTTGATATTAGGACCAGTTGTTCTGCAGGTGTTCAGACAGGGATGGGAATAGAACCAAACCCTCATAATGGAAAGGAAAAGTGGTCAGTGACCTGCTCCATCACTTAGACAGTTCTCTGAGGGTGGATGGGATCCACGTGAGGATACTGTGGAAGCTGGAAGGAAGATCCAGGGAACTACAGGCCCATCAGCCTGACCTCAGTGCTGGGGAAGGTCAGGAGCTGTTCATCCTGAGTGACACCATATGGCAAGTGCTGAACCTGTGTGATCAGGCCCAGTCAGCATATGGGTTTATTAAAGGCAGTTCTTGACTAACCTGACGTCCTTCTAAGACAGGGTTATCCGCCTAGTGGATGAGGAAAAGGCTGTGGATGTTGTTTACCTGGGCCTTAGTAAAGCCTTTGACAACGTCTCCCGTAGCATTCTCCTGGAATAGCTGGCAGCCCATGGTTTGGACAGGTGCCCTCTTTGCTGAGTTAAGAACTATCTGTATGGCTGGACCCAGAGAGGGGTGGTGAATGGAGTTACACCCAGTTGGCAGTTGGCCACCAAGAGGTGTTCCCTAGGGCTTAGTGTAGGTCCAGTCCTGTTTGACTTCTTTATTGATGTTCTGGACAGGGGGATCAAGTGCACCTTCAGTAAGTTCGTGGACAACACCAGTTTGCATGGGAATGTTGATTTGCTGAGGGTAGAAAAGCTGTGCAGAGCAATCAAGACATTGAATTGGTTGGCTGAGGCCAATGGTAAGAGGTTCCGCAAGGCCAAGGGGTGGATCGTGTACTTGGATCACACCGACGCCAGGCAGTGCTGCAGGCTGGGGACAGAGTGTCTGGAAAGTTGCCTGGCAGAAAAGGACCTGAGGGTTCTGGTCAACAGCAACTGAACATGAACCAGGAGTGTGCCCAGATGTGCCAAGGTGGCCAATGGTATCCTGGCCTGTGGCAGCCATAGTGTGGACAGCAGGAGCAGGGCAGGGATTGTCCCCTGTGCTTGGCACTGGTGAAGCTGTTCACTTTGGAGCCCCTCACTGTAAGATACTGAAGTGTTGGAGCATGTGTAGAGAAGGGCAACAGAGGGGAAGGGTCTGGAGTAGAAGTCCTGTGAGGGGTGGCTGAGAGAGCTGGGGTTGTTTAGCCTGGAGAAAAGGAAGCACAGAGTAGACCTTCTCTCTCTACCACTCCATCAAAGGAGTTTGTAGTGATGTGGGAGTCAGTCTCCTCTCCCAGGTGACAAGTGATTGAATGAGAGGAAGTGGCCTCAAGTGGCCAGCAGAGGCTCAGATTGCATATTAGGGAAAAGTTCCTCAGCAGAAGTGTTGTCAAGCAATAGAACAGACTGCCCAGGTAAATAGTGGAGTTGCCATCCCTAGAGGTATTTAAAGACATGTAGCTCTTTACTTAGGGACATAGTTTAGTAATGGACTTGGCAGTGCTAAGTTAATGATTTGCCTCAATGATCTTAGAGGTCTTTTCCAGCTTAACTGATTCTATGATTTTATTCTTGTATTTCAAGGTACAAGTCTAAATAAAAGTCCTATGAGTTGAGTTTCCTTGTAAACTCATAGGGGTGTTTTATGTTTTGGGTTTTTTAATATCTTTCATAGCCATTTTAGTAAGTCACCAGCTATTTCATATCTTCATTATTTGAAATTTGGTAGATACAGTGCCTGGAAGTAAAGTCATTATCAGAAAAGAACTCTTTCATTTATTCAACCTACTGGAAAAACTTGAAAGTGCTACATAGTGTGATGATATTTAAAGGACAGTGCTTAATTCTGTGTTGTACAGAACAGCTTTTTGACATGTTTCTTTGATTTCTGAAAAGTAAATAGATAAAATAGAAGTTTTAAAATAAATTATTTTCTTGAAGGTTTCCTTTTCCCTCCTTTGAAATTTCCTTTGTGTCCTTAGTAGGTTCTGTGACCTGTCTTTTCATTAGGAATACCATAATCCTCTAATTACATCTTTGTGCTGTTGAGCTATGCTTTTCCGTGCAAAGTTTTCTACTGAGCATCAGGCTAGCATTGTCATGTATGCTAATATAATTATATACTCAAAGGCTAATATTTCAAATTAATTTTAAGAATTCATTTTTGTCAGTCCAGAATAGCATGCTCAACTAATTTAATTGGAAAGATAAAGGTAATTATGTCATGAACTCTAACTGTTTCCAGGTTCTTGTGTGGATGTGTGATAGTTGTAATGAATCAGGTCATCTGCTGGCAAAATACTGTGCAATGATATCTCAGATATGAAAGTTTGATTTGTAATAATGTCTTGTTCATTGCTAAGCTCTAGTGGCAATAATATATCCATGTGTGAGTCAGCACAAGCAGGCATCTGGGACAACCACAAATCCACAGCTAACATTTATTTCTGTTTCCTGCCTAACGGGGATCCCTGAAGCAATGCCCAGGCAGAGGTGCACAAACACAGCTAAAATTTGTAAAATCCACCAGTGTTATGATGTCAAATACCATTTAGCAGTATGTCTAGAGTCCTAAATAAGAACAAGTAACTATTTCAGGTGGAGGTATATTTAAATAGCCTTAAAATTTGAATGTGTTTTTGTACTAAATATAGATCTGTAGAAAGTATAAATACTAAATTTAAAATGGTATGTACCTACATCTGGAGCACATAGAGGAACCTGGCCTTCAAGATCTGCTATGGTATTACAGAATTTGTTCATTCTTTGATATAGGTCATTAATGATGAGAGAAAAATGGTGATACCTTCCATGATATCTGAGGGAAATGGCAGGCTGCAGCAGTCTCAGGTTTTTTATGGATTTGGACTCTAGCTTGTCTCTAACAGAACAAACTAGTATCATTGGAATAATCCTGGTTTTTAAACCATGAAGTGGATGGTTGTGTTTCATTAATTCACCCAAGAAAGTAATTGGGCAATGGAATCTGGGTTTCACATGGAGACAAAGAATTTTCCACTTCCAAGCTGAGTCCAGAGAGCCCGTTCCAGAGATTCAAGCCTATCAAACCCCACTATTCATTCAGAGTAGATAGGCAATGATATTCTGAAGAACAGATGCATATATACTGACCTAGAAAAAATAAATTTTCTTTTATAATCAGCTCACAAATTTTCAGTTGTTTCTTGTCTTGATACCAAAGGCAATTTTGCCTCCTCTGCCAAACAACCAAATTGTTCTGCGTGGGGCCTTAAAAGAAAAACAGAGGGGAAAAAAAAGAGAGAGAGAAAGAGAAAAGAAAGGTTCAGATTCTTGAGATGATGTGATGAGGGTTTCCTCCCTCAAAGGGAACCCTATTTCAAGTTTTTCAAAGGAACTGGGGCTCTGTCTGTCTTAATTTAAAATATTGCCTCTTTTTGAATCTTACCTCTTCATACCCTAGAAAAAAGAGCTAGAAAGAAAAAACGGAGGGGCAGGGGCAGAAGAAGGGGGGGAAAAGAATATAAAATAAAACAAATAGGCATAACTCAAACTTGCTAAACTTAGAAGAGACCAACAGCAGATATTTTTTTAGCTAAACTTAGCACAAGTTCTGAATTTTAAATTTGGCATACTGAGGTGTTGGGTGTGTCAGAAATGAGAGAGGCAGAAAGACCTTCCTGGAAATGATGCATGTGAGAACTCAGACTCCATCTTATGCCTGTATCCATAAGTCCCTCTTTCTGCTACACTATTCAGAAATGCCTTTATAACAACAACAACAACAACAACAAAAATGGTCTAATAAACTGCAGCTTATTTGCTTGATTTAGGTAATCTTTAAGAACATTGCCCAACTCAGTAAAAGCTTTTGCTGGAAAAAAATGCACCATGTTGTCTTCTACCTGCCTTCAAATGCAAGCTTTATAAGAAGACAAAACAGAAAAAGATTTTGCAAGCTTGCTAGCAAAAATGAATCCTGCTGCTAAAGTCTGATTGCTTGCTGTTCTTGTTTCACACTCACTTCACGAAAAGGTTGAAACCGCTTAAAAGCTGGAACTGATGAACCTATACATAAATGATTAGGAATGCTCTGCTAATAATTTCCAGTAAAACTCATCACTGAGTTTCCTTAGGAGCACGTCAGCCTCTGCTTTGAATGCTACTTAGACTTGTAAAACCTTTTATTGAGCAGTCCACTTATTCTTGAAAATAAATTGTCCAAGTCAATTCTGTTAATAGTGTCACAGATTGGCTTTTTTCATTGTGGATTGTATCAGCCTCTTCAGTGATTGCCTGTTGTCTTGGCAGAAAGATGCATTTTGACCGTTACTGTCTGCCAGTGACAATTTTTCCCTTAATTTAGGAATTCCTACTTCTCGTGAAGGCCAGCTGGAAGCAGCTAACACATTACAGCAACTTCCTCAGCTGTTGGCCTTGGGAATATGTATTCTCTCCAGAATATATATCTTTGGCAGGGAACAGAAAGAAGGAATCTTGGGTAGCGGGTGTGCATGCCAAGTGTAAGGATTGTTATATTTAACGCCTAGATTTCTGTCCTTGAAATTATGTCTAAAAGAAGTTCAAAAGTAGGACAAAATTCAAACAGGGTGGTAAGGTTTTTTTAAAGAAATAGATTTAAAAAAAAAAAAGCTGTTAACTATCTTTACACAGGAATTTTTTGTAATCTTTAACAGGAATGTTTTACATGTCTTGCTGCTTGAATGGTTTTACAGTACCTTTAGGATCATGTCCAAGATGCACAGATTAACAGCCACATAAAAAACCCCTTCTGGCTGTGTACTAGAACATTTAGTCTAAACCTACAAATACAGTTGTCCTACAGGAATTTTTGCTAATCAGCTACATGGCCTTAAAGTGTAGGTCATCTGAGTAGTAAGAAGTGCTATTAACCCCCACAAAAATAAAGTATTTCATTTCCAAGACTGACATGTGGGAGATAGAGTGGATGGGAAGAAGAACTATAGAAATGCGTTCTTCATTCACTAATAGTAAAAGCTGTGGGTTTAAATTAATGTGAAACCTGCTGAATTAATGAAAATGCTACATATTGATTGAGAGTGAGCATGTTCTGTAAATCTTATATATATATACAAAAAATTACAAGCACTTTTGACAGATAAATTTATTTCTGATTAAATTCACTGATTAATGTGTAAAAGTGAAAATATTTTTTATTTCTTTGAAATTGAAAGCTTTTTTAGAGTTTTAAACATGGAAAGTCCAGAAATATGCAGAACTTATACAACTTCAACTACGTACCATGAGCACTACCTAAAATGTGACAGCTGCATATACAGTGAAAGGTGTTTACCTCAGGTTGAATATTTGCAGTGACAGAAATGATCTGAAGGTGCATCTAGCTAATCTGCAGAAGTTGAGGTGTCTCCTAGTGAAGTCAGAACAATTCCCTATCTTTTCAGGATAAAGAAGAAAAGTACACTTTTATTATTATTTTTTTATTATTATTATTCATTACTTTTATTCTCCAATATTCAATGTCTGCTTTCAGTTATAGCAGCAGTTGGCTGATGTGTTTTCTGGACAATCTTGTTTAAGATGACTTCATGGACATGGAAACCTCACTCTTTATGTAGCTAGCAAGTGCACTGCAAAATGCCTGGTGCTTTACCTATTTCATACTATTTCATATTACTTTGAATATGACCTAATATAGCAACTAGCTTATATGAGCTTTTATGGTAAAAAGATTTTTTTTCTGGCTTCCAGTCAGTAGAATTCTTAGTTTTGAAGTCAGACACCACCGCTGCTGCTGCTACTTCTGCTGCTATGTGAACATTGAAGAGCACAGCATACCTATCAAATCCCTCATTGATTTTAAAACTCTAGGCATTTGTGAAATTCTTGCTTTACTTGCATACTAACTAGGCTAGATTTAAAAGTTTTCGATTGCAAATCACTGGGGTAACCCTGCTTCTTCTCAACATTCCCCAAACATCTTACAAGTAAGTTCCCATTTAAAAAAAAATAAGAATACATGCACTGTTAAATTTAGTACATTTCTGTGAAAATAAAAGAACATAGAGTACAAATTTCTTTATTTCCTGCTTTGCTGGGAAAATTTCTTTATTCCCTATATGAACTGAGATATTTTGTTTAATCATCCGTTGATGTCAGTTTCTAAAGTTGTGATATTAGTAAGTAGGTCAAGCAAGACTAAAATTAATTGTTTGCATGATCTCTACATCTTGGGATGAAAAGCTACATTGTAATGGTTCATAACACTCTGAAATATCTCACCAAGGCCAGTGGAGGCTCAGTTATTAAGAGGATATTAATTCACCAGTTAAGATTTTAAGCCAAAATCTTGCCAGATTCTGCACCTATAGAAATTCAGCACCTAAACACTGATTAGCTGAGAGATCTCTCTGTTTGTTGCATGTCATGTCAGTTGCAGTCACAACAAACCTTCAGGCCAGAGCTCATCTGATGTGCAGATGATATGTCTGCTCCCAGAGTGGTCTCCACAAAGGCACCTGCCTACATGAATTGTTTGGCATTATCAATTAGCAGACCACTGGAGCCCATTTTGTTAGCAAAAGACTTTTTTTTTCAAATCCCATTCTCCCCTCCAATATTCCAGGTGGCTGGATTTCACCTACTCACTCTAGAATAACCTAAGGCCAGATCAGTTATTTTGGAGATCTTATGTACCAGGTCCATCTTCCCATGTGCTCCTTCTCTGTAGCTGACAAAAGGAATGCCACATGCTCTCATGGATTTTTCAACATGAAAATCTTTGATGGGAAAAAAAATTTAATACTATGTGCCATATTACTCTAAATTAAGATCACCATGAAAAAATTTAAAGACTATCTTTCCTTATTAGACACCTTCAACATACGTTACTCTCACATTTGTGTTGTAGTTTTAGTTTTTTAGTTTTGTCTTTTTTTTTGCCTTTTTAAATTTTGCTATTCCATTGTCTCAATTTTAATTTCGTTAAAGTATTCCAAAAATAAATACCTCTGAAACTATGATGAGAGGAATTTAAGGAGTGGTCAGAATTTTGGCAAAATTAAAATCTATGTTCCATTTGCTATTGGGGATAAAATTTGTGTAGGTATATGTGTGATTTTACATGTTGACCATAATGTGCATAATGTTGGCTGTTATAGGAACTCAGATTATTTTTAGCTGCACAAGGAAAAGGCAGAGAATTCAAGAAAACTAGTTACGTTGAGACGCTTTTCTCATGCAATTTTACAGCAGTGTACTAAATTTAGAGTTAATGGCATACTTTGAAGGTACTTCAGTACTAACTGATTTCCGTCCTGTAAACCATATATTTGTTCATATGTTAAACTGTGGTTGGTAAATTCATAATTTAATGTCTTTACATGCCTTGGCTCATGGAGGCTGTATCTGATTAACTCAGCAAGATACAGTTCTGTATTGACTCACTGAGAACAGGAGCAAAATCAAGTCCACCTGCTGTCGCTATAAAATGCCAGTCTTTGATTTTGTGTAGTTAAAAGTTCAGTCCCGTGTGAAAACGTCCAAGTGTGTATCCTAGTCTCTTGTACCTCTCTTGGAGCTTTAGGAGTCCAAAAGACAGGAGTCTCACTTCTCTCAATGCACATATTGAGGTGCAAGCCCTCTATTTCCCACTTGGCATGTAAATCTTTCTTCCAAGTGAGTGTTTAAAATGTCACTCAAAGGCACATAGTTAGCCAAACCAAAGGGTAAAAACCTGTTTAGTGTTTCCTTTGCAGAAAAGTATAGCTCTCCATCTCCATCTCGAGACGGGATGGCTGGGAAACATTTTTTGTTATAGCACCTTCTCCTTGTCTTTCTCATTTCATTCTTTTTTCCAGCTGCTTCTTGATGCCTCCCAAGGAAATATATTCGGAACATTTATGTAATAAAAATTATTTACAAAAATATTTCCAGGATTATGTGGCAAAATTTGCAGTATGTGCTCTTATATTATTCATTACAAGAAACTGATTAGTATTTGAAGATGTTCTCTGTAGAACATTTCTGTAAAACTTGGTGAAATTTCTGGGTAATTGGGTAAAAACCATTACAGGCTAGGAGAAAATTCCAACCTAATTTTTAACAGATTTGTAGTTAAAGCAATAGCATGTGTGTCAAATGGACAGAAAAGTAATTAATATCCTATGAAATTTTGTTCACAAAAAGTCAGAAAAGGTGTAAACATGTTGTTTTGTTTTGTTTCATTTTGTTTGGAATAGCTTTTGTAAGCATCTGTACAGCACTGTCTAATTTTCACTCTAATATATTATGTTACAGTGATAGAAGTAGAATGTTACCATTGTTACAGAGCTCAGTTGTTTTATTTTCTTACCTCATTCTCTGTGGCAACGAGAGGGCAAGATTAATTAAAGGCCAGGCATCATGTCTCACATTTGTGTTTTAATTCTGAGACACGTGTGAAAACATGAAGATGTGATGCAAAGCCAGGCGACATACACTCTGCTCTGCAGAAAGAGCATTTTTGCTGTAGTTAATTAATGGCTTTATTAAAAATTCTTTTCTCTGATGCATCTGTGAACGTTTTTTCCATCACTTTAATCTCTAATAAGAGTAAATTAATATATAGATAAGAGAGAGTAACCTTTGCTTCCTTCACCCACATTGCTGGTTTTGAGTTTCATCACAGGCTCTACAAAATGGACAGCAATAGGATGCTGGAGTGAGTCCTTCAATTAATACTGTTAATTAATTTGTACTTTTTTAGTTGATTTTCATTTAGCTAATGGAATAGAATTCAGAAATCTTGGAATGCTGACATCTGAAGAAGCAGCCACTGACTTCACGTGGACTGGCATTTCACGTTCATGATTACCAGCAAAAATACCTTTCCAATGAATGTGTCTTCTGTGTGTTCCAGTGCTCTGTCACCTGTGGCAAAGGAATGCAGTCTCGAGTCATCCAGTGCATGCACAAAATCACGGGAAGGCATGGCAATGAATGCTTTTCTTCAGAAAAGCCTGCAGCCTACAGACCCTGCCATCTCCATCCCTGCAATGAGAAAATTAATGTTAACACAATAACATCACCCAGGTTAGGTAAGCAATTAGAAATGACAAATCTCTTTCAAGTTCTTTCTCTCCATACAGTAAAACAAACTGTTCAGAAACAAGTCTAGAACTCGGGAGATATTCAGGAGATTTAATTCTGTGCAGAGATTGATCTTTTGCCTCAGGTTTTGAGTATGTACATCAGAGACTGTAACTAATGGTGAAAGATTTTGTTATCCAAAGAAGGACCTCATTAGGAGACTGTATGGTATTAAGGAACAAAACATCCCATTTGAAAATATATTTATATTAGAGACATTACAAACACATATTTTTATATATTCACAGTCAATTTTATCAAACCTTTCTAAAGTCAGAAAATACCTTCTCTTCTTTTTCAAAATTCTGTAAATTGTGTTCTCTTGATATTTGTGCAGTCAAGGAGGCCCTTATTTGTTCTTTAAGTACAAACAGCTCTTTCCACTTGTCTTTAGTTCAAATGTCTACAGCAATGCCTGATGTATTAGGCATTGTGTGTGAAGGAAAATTACTTTAAATGAAGAGATTTGCTGTACCTGGCAGAACTCAGGTCTCTTCTATTCTCAAATAAATTATGTTATTGCATAACTACAGAACTGTTAGTTCTGGCAGTTTTTGTTTCCTAGTGCATTGTTGATGATGATTACCATTAGTTCCCCTAATCATTCATATGCATCTTGAACATGACAGGAATATTCAAAGACTTGCTGTAAGACAGCACACCATCTCCAGCTGACTTTCCAGAGCTATTGTTAAGATAAAATTTCCTGTCCAATAGATTACTCCCACACGGCATTTCAGACTGTGTGCAGTACTTCCTTTAAGACAGGGAAGGGTACTTCTTGAGGTTTTCAACCTTTGAACATTTCTGTGCAGTAATCATTGTTTCAATTTGCACTTTATCTTGCATTTTATCTTTCTTTGTTCAGTTGTTCTCTCAGAAGCAAGATGCCATCTCCCCATCATTGATGATTTTCTTGGGTGAGGTTATATAAGCAGCTTTGTGTCACAGACTAATGTGAATCAGAAAGAATCACACAAAAAATACAGTGTCAGTTAAAATTTGGCTTAATGTGAAGTGCAAAAAAAAAAAGATTGGACTATGTTGTCCTCATGGCATGGATTATGTAGCACTGATACTAATAATCTACAAGTCAATGTCATCCAGCATGGAGTCAGAATCCAATCCAGTAGAAACCTTAACATCTCCAAAATACATGATGCAATGCTTCTCTTTAATATATTGATAATTTTGGCCTCCAGTTCCATTCATAGAGATCTTTTGATTTGGGGGTAGGGCTAGTGAAAGCTGGTGGGGATTGTGCAATCAGCTCTTTTACAAATTCCTCTTCTGTTAGCATAGGAGATTAACTCAAATCTGAGATTTACTTCTTTTTTCAGTGTTTGTGATAGGTTTGGGACAATATCTTGTTCTTGTGCCCTGTTTTTCACTGGGTTCCAGTTTTAATACTGTTTTTTAATTCCATGTACTGCATACTACATATGCAAGTATTTAGCTACACTTGGTATGTATAACTAAATGTGAAAATTTCCAACTTTAGTACCACAGTCTTTCTATGACAACCTTTGTAAAGAGGCTTTCATAAGTGAAACAAGGCAGAAAGATGGGCTCCACTCACTCATGAGAAGACAGCTATATGACATTAATTAAGTTCAATGCAGCTTAATCCAATTTATAAATAAAGCTGGACAATTTTTGATTTTGAATATATTGACAACAGGAGGACGAGGGGAATTCCTTCTTTTATTAAATGTCTACATCTATAACCCTTTCTCTTCCCCAGACACACTTCTTAAATCCTTTTTGCTTTTGCTACGTGATTCTTTGCTAGAAAAGGCATCAGTAATTTATATTTGATTTTGCTCTTGTTGTTTCACAGCTGCTTTAACATTCAAGTGCCTAGGAGACCAGTGGCCTGTGTACTGCAGAGTGATAAGAGAGAAGAACCTCTGTCAAGACATGAGGTGGTATCAGCGATGCTGTGAGACGTGCAGGGACTTTTATGCGCAAAAGATGCAGCAGAAGAGTTGACCTCTGTCAGGCTGGCTGTCTCTCAGCTCTTTGCAATCTTATTATTTATAAACACACACACCCACACAGGCTTTTTCAGACCAAATATTATCAGATGACATATAATTTAATCAAATTAATTTATTTTTGCCTGCCAGACATCCTTAATGATTTTGGTTAGACAACCAACATGTTTTATCTTCTGAAATTTTCATAATTAATTTTTATATGAACACTTTTGGATACACTTATCAGAATTTTTAAAAAATAGTAACTAGTATTTTAAATGTTTATTTTCAGTAAGGTCATCTGTTGCAAAAAAAAAAAAGTCATGTTATCTTGAATTTATTTTAATTTAGCTGAATAGTTTTGTTGTATATGGAAATAAAGTCCTTTTTAATTTTATTATATTTTTGGCATTTGGAGTCAGAATGATCTTTTTTGCAACAGATGTCAAAGTGAACAAGCTAACATTATTAAACAGGTTATTACAGAATGTATTGTGAAATTAGTTCATTTGATTTAGAAACATACTGAAGGGGATATTCTACTGTAACTTATATTATAAACAAGAAAATTAAAATAGCTAAGTAGAGATTTTGATCATTTCTCATGGACACATACTTGAACACAAGTATTAAATCAATGAAACACTGTAGAGATTTACACTGAATCACTGTTGCACTGTTTGAGGTAGTGTAGAGAAAAGCAGTTCTAGAACTTGTGCCATCCTATGAATCCACGTCTGTAGTGTTTTAACATGTCACTTAATTTTTAAAGTTTTTAAATGAAAAACCTATGCCCCTCTATACCTTTGTGTGTCCTTTTGCAGATTAAAGAATGGAAGAGTCCTTTCTCCTGCCACTTATATGAATTAATCTGTTAAACATCCTCAGTTCTCTGTTGATGATTTAGAAAATAGCTTTGTAATACTACTTTAGTTTTATCTTTGTCTAATGAAAAAGTCTTTATAAAAATTAAATGTTTTACAGTTTTGTGAAACATTATGAAACAGCTAAGATTTTCCTTATGAGAAAATATTGTACATGATTCACATGATTTTTACGTTTTCAATAAAAAGTAAAGCTCCTTTTGTTATTTGAAATATTTTTGTGTGTCTGTGTCTGGTAGTTTAATCCTCTGAGCCCTACATTGCAGCAGGTACAGCTATGGTATAAGTGCCTTCTGCCTCTTGACTTGGGCACCGCTCTGCAGCTGCAGACAGACGTGTCACTCTGTGAGCCTTGATACAGACGGGAAATGAGAATAACAAAGCAGCATTCTGTGGAGAGGCAGGTATTTATCTCAGGTGAGTCCCGTAATGGCTGAACTTGGCCGGTGGACAGCAGTAGGTCTTCTGCCCCCATTTTGTGATGCAAGCCTTTAAGCATGTTCTGAAAACATGTAGGAGAGCAAAACCTGAAGGCAAGACAGCTGGTGAAATAAGCCAGGAGGACATGTTTTCTACTCAGAATAAAAAGGAAATGCAGCTTTATTTGAGTGACTGTTGCTTTTCCTTCTCTGCAAAGATTTTAGTGTATAGATGCGATGTAGATATGTGGCGGGGGGAGGGGAAGCCGCCTGAGGGAAGGCAACACAAGGCCGGAAAACAGGAAAGCTGTCCTGCCTCTGGGACCAGTCAGAGGGCTGATTTGGTGGTTGACATCCCAGGTGGCCAATGAAAAGTTATTTTGCTTTCATAAATCATGTTGCTAAGGCTAATTTGCTGCTTTTTCGGCTTCTGGTCCCTCCGAAGGTAAGGTGGCTCTGGCCGGGGCCCGGCCCTGGGCTCGGGCTCAGCCCCAGCAGGGCCCCAGCATGGCCCCCGGCCCTGGCCCTGGCTGTGGTGGCTCCTGGCTCGGCTTGGCTCGGCTCGGCTCTCCTCTCCACGTGGCGTGGCCGAGCAGGGGGATCGGGGAGCCAACAAAGGCTGTCCCTTCCCCCCCCACCCTGTTCTGAGAGAAGAGGCCTCCAGCTGACCACATGGCTTCTTCATGTTCTGGATGCAATTTTAACTCTTTTAATGCCTGGATAAAATTCTTGATCTCCTGAGCTCCCCTGAATGAGAAGAAATAAAGCATAGAGTCTGCAGAAGTCAGCAGAATGAAGATAAAGTTCGTGATGGGAAGAGATTGAAAAGATGCAACTGATGAGTAGCTGAAAACCTTTTTTTGTGGGGCTATAAGGGGATTGTGACTATACTAAAATTCCTTTAAACTGTGAAATATATTTGGGGAGGTTTGGGTTCTTGAGAAGAAGACTTTTTTTGCTGCAGGGAAATGGAGCTCTCTGGTTTGGGACTGGAATATGAACAGAGACATTTGATAGAGAAGGAGATGAAGATAATTTTGTTTTTCAGCAGCCTGTCTTTAAAAATAGTACCCCATGTGTGCAACATAACCCATAACATGGCTCTGGAAGGACTGTGGGAATGGGAGGAAATCAGTTTGCAGGTCCGGGCAGATGCAAATTGTGAGAGTGGAAACATCCCCTAAGCCTAAAGCCAAAAAAGGGACTTTTCTCTCTAGAGTGAACTGAAATTATTATTTAAGTAGATAACTGACTGAAGTGTTTTCTGTATGTTGTTGTTAAGAAATGTGGAATGAAGGGAGGAGGGAATAATCTAAAAATCTTATTCTGAAATTTTTTTTGTGTTACTAATAAATTTCTTCTTATACCCTTTTAAGTTTTGAGCCTGCCTTGTCTCTACTCCTAAATGTTATCTTTTTTATAATTAAAACGTTTCAATGCACAGAAAATTCAGTTGCTCTGGGGCATAACTCCTTAATGTTACAGATGCACATTTGAAAGTCTGATAAAATTATTGTAGTTGGCAGACAAAAGAAGCAATTATTATTTTAAATTTTCTTCATACTTAGCACCAGGTATTGGTAATACTCCTGCACTCACTTGAAAAACAAGCAAAAGAAAGGATGCCTCCAGACTAGGGCCCAGAGGAAATTCTTTTTATCAGCTAGTGATATCCTCACAGTTCTAAATGCTTAGGCTCTCCTGATTTTGAATATTTCACTAACAAGAATGCCATCTTAGTAAAAAAAAAATGAAAAAGTGTATTTTAAGTCTGCCTGTATCTGTCAAAAACAAATCACTGACTGGTGCTGAAATCATCCTTCCGTCACCTCTATAAGATCATAAAAAGGAAGGGCTTTTCATTGTGAGACAAGGGTGGAAAGTTGTGGTCTAAAATGACATTTTTTAAATCAATTGTAATAATTGTAATCAGGGTGTTATAGTGCTGATTCTGATTCCTTTAGCATCTGTAGTACAAAACTATTAGTTAAATAGATGTGAATCATTTTGAAGCAGTTGTGTGTCTAAATAGCAAATATACCTCTGAATTTGAAAGCAAGTTCATTTTACTGTTCAGTATACTCTATCATCATTCAGGGGAGCAGTACAGACTGAAATACCACTTTGGTCAGAAAATTATAAGAACATTCTGAAATGTGCCCAGGCTATGGCTTAAGCCACAGCACACTGTGGGGAGGGCAAGCATGTGCCAGCCCTGCAGTTTTCCATAGAACTGGGTGGCAGCAGGCACCTTTCCAGCTGTGTTCAGGCAAGCCATAGTCTTATGCAGACAGAGACAATACAGAGTTCACTCTCTTTTAATTTTTTTAAAATTTGTTCTTTCTCCTTCAAGAACAATCCCTTTGCATTAATGTTTTCCTTCCAGCCTGATGAATATGTAACATTTCAACAAATGATTGTCAAATCAGTCAAGTTCACCTGGCATGTAAAAGTGAAATTCACTCTTGACTCCTAAGAGCTAGAGTAGGCCTCTCTGCTAATTAAATACCACTTAGACCCTATTTTGTTGGATTAAGTGGGATTTAAGTGGTACACAGGGATTGTGCTAGGCTGGTGCACAGCAGGTTTACTTCCTCTTCCCACATATGTGCTGGCCAGCTAGAGTAGTGGGCAGAAGTTACGATAGCTACCACGTCTCATAACTCTCTTAAAGAAATACCTGAATTTTAATTGCATTGTCATTTATTCTGAAGGGAAATTGCTGCTTTGTTCTAGAGGAAGTGGGCTAGATTTTGGGTTGTTTCAGGTTTTTTCCATTCAGTTTTCATTATCTTCTTCAGTGACAGAAAAGCAGCCATTTGCCTATTTGAAAAATGCACTAAAAATAGAAAGCTTGCCTGCATCAAGAGATCAGTGGAGGCCCTAATACCTAACAGATCAATTATAAAAAGAAAATTAGAAGCACCCAGAAATAATTTAAAGAGATCTGTAAAAAAGATATGCAAGCTAATAGAAAGGGAACTTGAAAAACATCCAAACCTGGAAGCCAAATCAGGTGGGATCATCTGATAGCACAAGTGTGAAAGGACTGATAATGGAGTGAAAGAGAAGTTCAGTTAATTACTTATGTTGGCTTTTCCAGATGAAATATTACAGGGTTTCTTATAGCAGAGATATCAGAGAAGTTGGATCAAGGTGAAGGAAGGAAATACACAGGGAAGTAAGACCAAATAAGTATGTTAGGTGCAGACAGCACCTAGGGTTGCAGTCACCTGAGAACATAACTGAGAAATTGTTGTCAAAGCCACTGGCACCCATGGTGCAGTGTAATTCCTGCCTGTGGAAAAGGCAATCCCTTGAGCTGCCGATTAGGGAGTCTTGCCATAACAGCCAAATAAAAAAGCAAGATCCCTGAGCACCTGGATAAGCATGTGCTCTTGGGTGAGAGTCAGAACGGCTTCAGTTGCAAAGGGAGCAAAGAGAATGT
Source organism: Oenanthe melanoleuca (assembly GCF_029582105.1). Taxonomy (NCBI): domain Eukaryota; kingdom Metazoa; phylum Chordata; class Aves; order Passeriformes; family Muscicapidae; genus Oenanthe; species Oenanthe melanoleuca. The sequence continues at coordinate 34,365,743 of NC_079362.1, forward strand.
GCTGGACCCAGAAATCTCTGACAGTGTTACAAAATATTCAAGAAACTGCATTCACACAGCACTGAAGGAGCAATCTTTATGGCTTGAAAGGTGATTAAAGGATTGGAAGCAAAATTATCATCCTTCAGGATGGAGAGAAGTCAGCAATATTGTTAGGTTTTTTTGGCATTTTCTTCCGTGGCATGAGAAGAGTAAAAACTGAGTTCTCCATCTACACAGGTGACAGCAAGCTCTTCTGGTTAACTCCTGTCTCAATTGACAAGAAATACAAAACTGAGTGATTAGACAAGACATTAAAATAAAAACTTTGGTGTAGGTAAATGTCAAGTACTATAGCTATGAAAATAGCCTGAACCATTCCTATAAGATACTGAATTTGCAACTGGCAGTCACAGAAGTGAAGTTACTAGCCCTATGAGAGTTACTAACTGCTATGAGAATAGCAGGGAAAAAAGCACCAAAAACTGATGGATGTTGTCAGAAGAGAAGACATAATTTTTCCCATTTTTGGAACTGGTATAACCACAACATGAGCATTGTATTTGTTTATGGTTGCTGTATTCTTATGAACAATGTAGTGGAATTGCAGTGTAATACATTAAAAATGAAACATAAATTAGCAAGGAGATAGACTAGGTGGTTTACAAGATTAAAAAGGTTGATAATGCAAATTGAAAAGAAAGAGACTGGTATAACTATAGTTTAAAAAAGTCCTGAAGGTGGTGGATAAGCTGCATGGGGAACTCTTCTTAAAACCCTGCAGTACTGCAAACAGGGCATCCTTGATATGGCTAATAAAGAAATTAATTTCAAAGACAATAAAGTAAGAAATTTAGGCAGATGGTCATGAGATTATGAAGCTTGCTTCTGGAGGAGGTGCTATCAGAAGAATTGAAAAGCAGTTAGATAATTTTATCAATGATTTATAATTAGATGATAATAAAAGGACTGGGAAAGAGATACTTCAGCACAAAACAAATTCTGTGGCTTCTGAGGGAGTAAAAGAATGAACTGCAGGAAGTAACCAGGTGTACACTGTCTCCCTAAAGAGCATCTTGGTCTTGCCCTTTTCAAGCAAAGTGAAAGATTCTGGGATTGGGAGAGGTATGACTTACTAAGATGTCTGCTATGTTCTTATGTCTAACGGAGTAGTGTTGGTATGTAAACTCACACAGGCACACACAACATCTTATGCTACACTAGTACAGAAAAGTCCTTTGTTTCGAGAGATGCTGGGAAGTCTGTGTTTAAGAAGTCGTTGCATGTACCCTTGTACTTTAGAACACTAATTATTACTCTCTTAGTTAATACTGCACAGGGAAAAAGTGAGAACTACATGTCATGGTAAGTCTAAAACAGCGGCTTCATGGTAATCCCTAGGGTACACTGGAAAGGTGAATTAGTGTTTCAGGGCTTCCTTAGACTGGGGAGAGTGAGTTGTAAAAGTAGCATCAGATTCCCCAAAAGCATTCACAGCCACTCAGAAGCACAGTCACTACTGTCTCTTTTGTGGCTATTCACAGATACTTATTTAAGCATCTATTTAAAACTGCCATATTAAGAATTTTAAAGAGAGCTGCTGTAAAATAAACTCCAATAATTCCCTGCAAGGAAACATCATGAGCTTTCTAAGTAAATAAGCATTTTAACTTACATGCATGCCCAACTATTCATTTTGACTTTGGGATTTAAAAAATGTTTTCCTATTTTTATTTACTTTCTATATTTCAGCTGTTTTCTGATGGTAAATAGATTGGTTTGATTCTCTGGTATAAGTACAGAGCTAAATTTTTTGTGGTGCTCTAGTGCTCTAAATTCTCAGTACAAATTTAATTCAAAAAAGGTTTTCCTGTATTTCAAGCAACAAACTATCAAAAGCTTATCCTCTGTGGCAGTTTCTTCAAAATGAAACATATGCTAGAAAAACATACATATTTCAAGATAAGATTAAAATAAGAATGAGGAGGCTACTTTTGTTAGTCCTATGTAGAGGCCATAATGAGAAGGGGAATTTCATTAGCTGAAAGTCAAAAGGATTTAAGACTCATAAAAAGATGATGAAACTATCAAATCTCAAAATAAAATAAGAAAAGTGATGGGACTGAGACCATACCATTCAAGTCAGTAACAGTGAATTTTTCCACTCATTTGAATGGGAGCAGAATCAATTCCCTGAAAACTTCTGTTATCAATTACTTGAAACAATCTAGTATTTCCCAGGGTCAAGAAGAATTTACTGTGAAAGAAATCCCTGACCCTAAGAAAAGTGCATGTCATAGCTGTTGTGGTAAATGGTACCAACCCGCACAGCACAATGGAGTCTCTTGGTACTGCTGCAGAAAAGGAGGACTTGCTTTGACTGGAAGCTGCTTCTAATTTTCTTGGGGGAAGAAATGTTACTTTGAAGTATTGTAGGCTTGACATTTTTGGCAGATAATTTGAGGAAGTGCTGGTATGCATTTAAGTGTCTTATGCATTTACTCACTGGTACTCAGTTAGTTTTAATGAGCACATATGTATCTATCAAAATAGACCTTGAACCTGAAAACTTAAGCCAGACACTTACAGAAACTTGTCCTGTCTGCTCTGCCACTTCTAAACAAACTTTTGTCATTGGTAGATGATATAAGTGAGCCTGATACCAAACAGGGGTCAGATACAGTTTCAGGAAACTGTCGTATCCTTCTTCACGTCATTAATAATAGAAAGAGCATGCACAGCCAGGAAGCAGAAGCTGGGGCTGTTTTCATTATTACTCTACAGCACAGAAACATGGACCTCTCTGTTTTGCCAAACAACAACCATCCTGATAAATTCTTGCAACTGGAGGTGAAATCTTTAGTGAAAAACTCTGCCTTTCTACCAGCTAACTGGGCGAAATTCCCAGAAGCAGCTTTGCCTGGAGTGCAACGGTGGCACAACAGGATCTATTTACAGGTAAGGTCTAAAAGAGGGTGACATTTTCCTAGTTTTTCTACCTTATTTTAAGGATCAGGAGAAAAATTATGTGATGGTGACACATCAGCTGTAGTTTCAGCTTGCTGCATCTCTTAATCAGCATCATTAATATTCCTGTAAATTTTCCCATTGATATCAGGGGGGCTCAGACTCCATGAGAAGAGTTTCTCTCTTCAGGGGGATCCACTGACTTTATTTCAGTGTGTTAGGCTTTCTACTTCTCTTGGTAGCATTTTCATTGCATTTTCCAGGTAGTCTTCTGAAGTCAAATACCACTTAATTGTATTAAAGGTGTACACAGAAAGTGCTCTCTGAAGAAGTAACAAAAGCCCCAGATTTAAGACTGAAAGTGAAGTCATATCCTTTAAACCTGATGAAAAGGCACATTAGAGGGACATTAAAGATTCTTGCTACAAACATATATTATCTACATAGCTCACCATAGCTTCCTTTTTATTTTCCCTTTTTTTATTCTCATTCGAATTTGTCGTTCCTGTTATACTGAAAGACAACTGTTGAAAGCATGAAACACGCTGTCTGGATTAACCCAGGTTATTATAGAGGTAGCAGCAGTTTCTTGGTACAAATGTAAGTGTGCAGTGCCTAGCAGAGGCCCTGGAGCTGGCGGAGGAGAAGTTCATGTCTGGATCAGCAGCGGTACAGCTGCATCAGCTCACACCCCTCTGGGCCCCATTGCTGCTCCACAGTGCTCCTTCCCTGCCGCCCGGGGAGCCCCTCGCCTTTCCCCACCCCTAGCATGAGCAAAAGCTCCAAGGTCTGGTTCTTGTCAAGGGATGGAGACGTACAGAAGAGGCTGGGGTGAGGGGGGTGATGGAGAAGGGTCTGCATTCTCAGGATCCTTAGGGTGGGGGTCGGATTCCCCGGGGGAATGAGGAGTAAGAGCCAAAAAAGCTTGAGCCTGGGGGAAGGGAGGAGAATGATGCTGAAAGTCTCCCACAGCTACTTCCCGTCGCACTTCTCCCTTTTCAGGCATTTCTCCCCACCAGGTCTCTAAACCCCTTTGTCCCCTCCCAGAGTCCATTCCAGTCCTGCTCTATCTGCAAAAGTCCTCCCCCCGTGACAGTCGCTTCCATGCTTCCCCCCTTGCTTTCCCTGGTTCCTGCCTGCCCCAGACACCCTTCGCTCTGCCCGCTCCGCCGCCTCCAGCCGCTCCGTCCGAGTTGTATAATCCTGGCTGGCGGCTCCCCAAGGAGCGCAGGCGGGGAGCGCCCGCCGTGTCCCATGCGAGCAGCCCTAACAAGGGACGGAGCCTGAGGGATCCCGGGCTGCAGGGTATGGTGCAACGCTGGCCTCCCCCTTCCCCCGCCCAAGCCCCTCTTTTGTGCAGGAGGGAGGCAGCCACACACAGAGCCTGCTCCGCGGCAGGGATCCTTCTCCCCATTGTTGTCAACCAGGACGCGCTGTCACCGAGCCAGGGCTGCAGAGCTGCGGGAGGATTAAAAATGTGTAGGGAGCCCTGTGCTTTTTGACTTGCGCTCTGCTTTTTTGCCACCAGCGAGAAGGTTTTCCTGGAACTCTGTGTCCCAGCCCCGGGACGGCTGTTTCAAAGGAAATGTCTGTACTCACCATGCCTCCAAAAACGGAGTTCGCAAAGCGGTATATTTTATAAATGTTAAACCTAGGACACAATCTATACTTTTAAGTGTAGTCATTAGTGAATTCAAGCTGTCCAGATAAAATTCATTGTGCCATTCTCTCTCCCTTAGGAGCTTGCCTTCTTTTTCTCTTTTTGCTGACAATCAAATGAAGGGAAAAGTACTGATGAGTTCCAGACATTAGAAGAAACACGATGGCACAGTGGAGAACTAATGGTGCAGGAATACCATATTTCACTTTAAGATGAGGGAGATAATGGGGTTAAGGGTTAGTTAATTCAGAAACGGAAAAAACGGGGTGAGAGGGGGAGAGAGAATTATTTTCAGAACATGTGTGCATGATCTAAAGATTCCTAAAGTCATTAAACCTTGAGAGTAGCCTAACTTTCCTCTTTAGAAGTTAATATTCTTTTAAGAAACTACTGCTACTGAGGGCTCCCTATGCAAAGTGACTGCTCAGTGATATGTTTGTGGTCTCTTCCAAACCTGTATTATGAGATCACTTAAATTCAAATGCGCTGAAGTGCTTATGTTTTTTCTCCACCTATAAGTTTTAAAATTTGTTTCTATTATAAAAAGCTGCTTCACATAATGACAAAAAGCTGCTGGTGTTTCTCCTCACTTTTCTCTTTGGTATCAGGCAAACTAAACAGCTTCACCACTTAGCATGTACTTCCATCGTCTACTTTGACTAAAACAAACCATAAAGCAGTCCAGGAATTTTGGCCCTTCCTTGTGAAAAGCAGCATAAAAAGCACAGACTTTCTCCTGCAAATGGATCACTGCTGACCACATTCTGATCACCCTGACAATTTCCAGTCCTGCTGGACTCTTTGCCCCACAATATGTTTTAATGCCCAGCACACCAGATGATTAATCCTCTATAGCTGTTTCTCATGCACGTCTCCCCTGTAGTCAACCTGGTAGTTTTCTGCAATTCTGAGACTTCTCTTTCTTGTTTATATTTCCCTTTCCCCCTCTATTTTGGAAGACAGCAGAGAGCATTCAGTCTTAGCAGCATGCTACTTCTTGGCATGTTTTTTTTTTGGCCTTACACATGAGTCAACGCCTGTGTCCTGTCTTTGCTTGTTTCTCAGTAAACCAGGACAAGAGGGTTTTTTAAAATCTCTAAGTTAAGTGCTGGTTAGAGTCACTTCTTTGTCCTCTGGCTCATACGTGCATTACGTATTTCCACTCTTTGCCTTATTCTTCCCTAGACATCTGCAACTGGCCACAATAAGAGCCAGCTGCGAGGCTGGCAGGAGCTTTGGACTGAGACTGTACAGAAGTTTTTATATAATGCACTCACAGCCCAGCAGAACTGCATTACCAATGACAGATAAAACACCTTTTTTAACTAAACAATTAATTACAAAAAGTAGTCTTAATGATGCACAATTAAAATAGTCAATATGAATATTCACTTTTTTCTAAAGATCCCGGACACTTTGGCTGAAGGTTTTATAACCATCTACTGTTCTCTTTCCTGTCCATATCAGGTGGCTTTTCAGTTTCGCAGTACCTGAGGTTGCCTTAATGTCTCTGACAAGGAATCCAGATCCCCTTCATTTCCTTCCTTAAGAAAAGTTTCATTCCTAGAATTATAGAATCATAGAAGTGTTTGAGCTGGAAGGGATCTTACAGGTCATCTGGTTCCAACTCTCCTGCCGTAGGCATAGATGTATTCCACTTGAGCAGGTATCTTCAAAGCCCCAGTCAGACTGGCTTTAAACACTGTCAGGGATGGAGCATTCACAACTTCTTTGGGCATCCTGTTCATGTGCCTCACCATCCTCACAAGGAAGAATGCTAAACCTGCCCTCTTTCAATTGAAAGTCAATTCTCTTGTCGTATTTTTGAAAAAATTCTCTCTTTAGCTTTCTTGTCAGACATCTCTATGTATTAGAAGGCTTCTACATGGTCTCCCTGTAGCCTTCTCTTCCCCAGGCTAAACAACCCCAGCTCACTCAAACTGTCTTCATAAGAGAGGTGCCCCAACCCTCTGTTCGTCTTTGCAGCCTCCTCTGAACCTGCTCAGGCTTCTCAGGAATCCTTGATGTGAACTGTCTGCCCTACTGTCTTTCGTATCTCCTCTTTGGTTAATTCTTGCCTTCCCAATTGCTTTTCCACAGCATCTCCTATGAGATGTGATTGGTTGAAGGAAGCTCTCAAGTGCTAATATTCTTTATAACACAAGAGATTTTTTATTTTCCAAATGTCTAGCAATACCTATGCAGTTGATACTCCTACCACAGGGGCTCTTGCCTACAGCCTAGCAGTTCTTTGCCTTCCAGATCTTTCATCTGCCTTCAAAATAGATCTCTACATTAGAAAAATGTCCTTATGGGTGCAGGGAGGACCCTCCACAATCTGTTACAAGGCTTTTGCACAATGGAGGGTTATAGTATTAAATGAACTACTACCAAATTTATAATGACCACCCTGCTAGTAATTTTCATTAGGACTGAGAAGGCTGTTATGAAACAAATCCTGTAGTATCTAGTGGCTTTCAGTTTCTGTAGAACTGCCTTGGTTAAATCTTCTAGGTGTAGCTGCCCATCAACAGCATTTCTTACTTTCCGTGAGCATCATTGCCAACATCAGGCGGAACCTGAGCCTGGCCATGGGAACAGAGAAACTGATTCTGTCTGGGGGAAAGGAAAGAAATCTTGAGTTCCAGGAAGTAAATTTCATTTATTGTTTAACTGTCTCTTTGCTCTCTTCTTTCAGGTAGATGGGCTTGAAACCAAGGTCAAGCCTTAACTGTTGATGTCCTGGGTTTGATGGGTGATACCTCATAAGACAGGCTGGGAAAAGAATGGTTAGGTTTGCATTATAAAATATCAACATGAAAAAAACATGGAGTAGGCATATATTGACTCAGTAATGGAAATAACATTGACCCTCTATATATCTTTGGGATTTCCATAATTCTATGGAAAATACTAGTACTTGTACATGACAGCTGTCTGAATCTGTCAAAGAGGGACATATTTTTCTCCGTGAAAAATGAGGTATTAACAATTATAACAGTGTTTTTGTTCATGAGTTGTATGTAGATCAAACAGAATTATGTGTTTGCAGATTTGAGCATTTCTCATCTTGCTAATTAAGTATTTTACAAACATATTTAATCTACACTTTTCAGTGCTCTTCATACCATCTCTGGGGGCATGGCAAGGCAGTTTGCATGGCAGTTCGTGCAGGTTTTCTTGCTAGTAAGAGTTGCTCTGTGTTATTTGCAGTGTTTCTGTTGGCTGGTTGGTTTTGGAGTTTCTGTTAGCAATGGTTTTGATCCATTCCGATGATCAAAAACTGTTGTTAGTACAAGTGTATGTAGCCAAGTGAAATCCTCCAAAAAGGATGCATCTGTGCAGACCCATTCCTGCCCAGGGTGTTTGAGCTTATCGGTGATGTCAGGGGGTGTAGTGCAGAAGGCCTGCCTGCAGTGTGAACACGTGAATGACCTCCTTTTGCTGGTGGCCGAGCACTGGGGGGAAGTTGAAAGACTAATGAGTATTAGGGAAAGGGAAATAGACTGATTGGAGTTCAGCCTTTCCTACTTTGAGGGAGGTCCAATAAGAGTCAGTGGACTCCTATGCCTCCCACTGTCAGGCAATGGAAGGGCACCTGGTGGATGAAGGGGAGTGGAAATGGGTCCCTGCTCAGGGAGGTAATAATAAAAATTCCTCCCAGCCCCCACCCCCTAGCCAGGTGCCACTTCAGAAAAGGTATGAGGCCTTGGATCTGGAGAGTCAGCTAGATGATTTAGAAAAAATCATCTGCCCAGTGAGCCTCCCTGTTATGATTCATCTGTCAGAGAGATCACCAAAAAGTAAGGAAGGGCAGTCGTAGTGGATGACTCCCTTCTGAGGGGAACTGAGGGCCCCATATGTCAATGGACCCATCCCTTAGGGAGGTCTGCTGCCTCCCTTGGGCCCAGGTATGGGATATCACTGAGTGACTCCCTGGGCTTATCCAGGCTTCTGATTATTACCCACTGCTGATACTCCAGGCTGGCAGTGATGAGACTGAAAAGAGGAGTGTCAGGGCAATTAAAAGGGACTTTAGGGCAGTGGGTCAAGTGGTTGCTAGGACAGGGGTACAGGTAGTTTTTTCCTCAGTCCCCTTGGTGGCTGAGAAAAGCAGTGAAAGGAATAGGAGAACTCACATCAGTAACAAGTGGTTCAAGGGTTGGTGTCATTGGCAAAATTTTGGATTTTTTTATCATGGGGCAGCTTTTATGACACCTGCCCTGCTGGAACCATATGGGATCCATCTCTCAGTTAAGGGCAGAAGGTTTTCAGCTCATGAACTGGCAGACCTTGTTAAAAGGGCTTTAAACTAGGTTTGAAGGGGGAAGGGGGTGGAGCTGAGCTGTCTGGAAGCAGGCCCAAGGGCGGTAAGACTGTTTTAGGGGAGAAATCAGTGGCCCAGCTGAGGTGCATGTATACCAATGCACACAGCATGGGTAATAAACAGGAAGAGCTGGAGGCCATGGTGCAACAGCACAGCTGTGATGTAGTTGCCATCACAGAAACGTGGTGGGATTACTCACATAGCTGGGGTGCTGCACTGGATGGCTACAAACTCTTCAGAAGAGACAGGAAAGGGAGAAGAGGTGGAGGGGTGGCCCTTTGTTTTAGGGAGGTTTTGGATGACATAGGTATTGAAACGAATGATGATGGAATTGAATGCCTGTGGGCAAGAATTAAAGGCAAGGCCAACGAGGCTGACATCCTAGTGGGAGTCTGCTATTGTCCACCCAACCAGGATGAAGAGGTGGGCGACTTATTCTATAAACAGCTGGAGAATGTTTCAGGATCATCAGCCCTCGTTCTTGTAGGCGACTTCAGCCTGCCAGACATCTGCTGGGAACTTCATACAGCCAAAAAAGGGCAGTCTAGGAAATTTTTAGAGTGTATGGAGGACAACTTTTTGATGCAGCTGGTGGGTGAGCCCACCAGGGGAAGTACTGTGTTAGACCTGTTGTTTGCAAATAGAGATGGGCTGGTGGAAGATGTGCTAGTTGGACGCTGCTTGGGGCACAGTGATCATGAAATTATAGATACTTGGTGAAATCAGGAGGAATATCAATAAGACTTTTACATTGGACTCCCAGAGGGCAGACTTTGGCCTATTTAGGAGACTTATTCAGAGAGTAACTTGGGAAGCAGCCTTAAAAACAAAGGAGTCCAGGAAAGGTGGCTGTGCTTCAAACCAGAGATCTTGAGGGCACAGGAACAAACTGTCCCTGTGTGCCGAAAGGCGAGTCGATGAGGCAAACATCCAGCCTGGATGGGCAAGGAGGTTTTGGAGGAACTTAGGAATAAAAACAGGGTGTATAATCTTTGGAAGGAGGGTCAGTGTCCTGGTTTGAAAGACAGGTATTTGCCAAGAAAGGCAGGAGGTGATGGAGAGTGCAGATCCCCCTCCCTCCTGATTATTATAATTTTGGAATCAGGGGCTCTCAGGCAGGGGTTCAGGGTTTGGAATAACAGTTCTTTACTGGTCTGTATATGTTATAAATTACTCACCACAATCAGGTAGGTCAATCAATAAGGCAATTTATTAGTTCGTTGATAAGGAGCAGTCTGAGCTCTGCCAACACGTCCGTCCCACCTTTGGTCACTGCCCTTTTACAGGCAGTCTCTTGGTGGGCAGTGGCATGCCCACTATGCTGAGGTACAAGTCCAAGCAAGCCCGAATGTGTTGGCTAGGACTCAGGCAGCAGTGGCTACAAGCCCCCAGCAGGTCTGGACAAGGCTCGAACATGCTCTCAGGTTACACTCCTAGAGAGCAGGTAACAGCAGGGACAAGCCTGCTCATGTCCAAGCAAGCTTGTATTTTCCTTATACATAAAAGTGGACACAATTCATAATTACAGTGACAAAATAATAAAAATACATAAAAACAAAAAAAAAACTAACAATTTACAGCAAAGTGATTTAAACAAATATAATGAAATAATTAGATTTTCCTGTGTCTCATGTCCATGCCTTACTTGGAATTTTGTGTTCTTGTTTATTTTGATTATAATGGCACAAATCACTATGTAACATCTCACATACATACATATATCTATATATATATATCTGTATCTATCTATATATCTATATCTATATCTATATCTATATCTATATCTATATCTATATCTATATCTATATCTATATCATCTATATCTATCTCTATCTCTATCTCTATCTCTATCTCTATCTCTATCTCTATATCTATATCTATCTCTATATCTATCTATCTATCTATCTATCTATCTATCTATCTATCTATCTATCTATCTATCTATACCAGTAAAGAACTCTTATATGTGTATATCAAGGCAAATAGAATAGGAACCCAGTAACTGCACCTTTCCCTGTGGTGCAGTTACCGTCCCAGCTGGCAGGCAGCGCCAGCCTCTCCCGGAGAGCAGGGGAAGATGTGCAGATCCCATGTGGCTGGAGGGATGCTGGGGGTGACGGCGGCTGTGTCCCGGATGGGAAGGGTGGAGGAGAGACGCTGCTCATTGATCTCGGGCAGTGTCCATCCCGGTGCTCCAACAGGATGTGTGGAGGTGGAGGTGGAGGTCGTCCCGGGCAGGGTGCTGAGGGGCCCCCCAGCCGAGGGAAACAGCTCCCAGTGTTGGTGTGGCACAGCGGGGTTTTTTCCAGCCACCCTTCTCCTCCAAACCAGGCGAGAGAGAGAACAAAAGGGAGTGCCACTCCCCCCACTTGCTTTACCTGCCCAGCCTCCCACCCGTGCTAAGGTGTAGCCAACAGGTCCTTAGCATTACAATGGGAAAAATTCCACAGAGAGAAAAGGGGAAAAGTAATCAACCCCAAACAGTCAGGTCTCTCAAGAAGTATTTGAGGTGGCTACCTAGAGCATGCAGGAAAAAAATTAGGGAGGCCAAAGCTCTGTTTGAACTAAAAAGGGCGACTTCTGTAAAAGATAATAAAAAATGTTTTTACCAATGTATTAACGGTAAAAGGAAGAGTAAGTTCTTTACTTGTTCTTTATTGGATGAGGGAGGGAACGTAGTAACTGCAGATGAGGAGAAGGCAGAAGGGCTTAACGCCTTCTTTGCCGCAGTCTTTAGTGGAAGACGGCTTGTCCTCAGGACAGCTGTCCTCCTGGGATGGTACATGGTGTCAGGGAGCAGAATGGTCCCCTGTTACCCAGGAGGAGGCAGTCAGAGACCTGCTGAGTGCCTTGGATGTTCATAAAACTATGGGACCAGATGGGATCCAGCCCATGGAGATGAGGGAACTGGCAGATGAGCTTGCAAAGCCACTGTCCATCATTTACCAGCAGTCCTGGCTCACTGGTGAGGTTCCAAATGACTGGAAGATGGTCAGTGTGACACCCTTTCACAAAAAGAGTAGGAAGGAGGATTTGAGTAATTGTAGACTAGTCAGCCTGACCTTAGTAACTGGTAAGGTAATGGATCAGTTTATTCTGAGTGCCATCACACAGCACTTACAGGATGGCCCTGTACAGGGTATCACACCCAGCCAGCATGGGTTTAGGAGGGGTAGGTCATGTTTGACCAACCTGATCTCCCTTTATGACCAGGTGACACACCTGGTGGATGAAGGAAAGGCTGTGGGTGATGTGTACCTGGACGTCAGCAAGGCCTTAGACACTCTCCCACAGCACACTCTGGAAAAGCTGCAGCCCATGGCTTGGACAGGAACACTCTGTGATGGGTTAGGAACTGGCTGGATGGCCAGGCCCAGAGAGTGGTGGTGAGCAGTGCTGCATCCAGCTGGGATCAGCACCAGTGCTGTCCCCCAGGGCTCTGTGCTGGGGCCAGTCCTGTTCAATGCTTTTATTGATGACACGGATGAGGGTACTGAGTCTTTCATTAGGAAATCTACATAGGACACTAAGCTGGAAGTGAATGCCCATCTGTCAGAGGTAGCAGGGTACTGCAGAGAGACCTGGAATGGCTGATGGATGAGCAAAGTCCAGTAAGATGAAGCTTAATAAGTCCAAGTGCTCTGCCTAGTATTTTGGCCACAATAACCCCCTGCAGCATTATAGGCTGGACAGAGGGGCTGAACAGTGCCCAGGCAGAAAGGGACCTGGAAGTGCTGGTCAACAGCCACTGAACCTGAGCCAGCAGTGTGCCCAGGTGGCCAAGAAGGCCACTGGCCCCTGGCCTGGATCAGGAATAGTGTGTCCAGCAGGAGCAGGGAGGTCATTCTTCCCCTGTACTCAGCACTGCTGAGGCCACACCTTGAGTGCTGTGTCCAGCTCTGGCCCCTCAGTTTAGGAAGGACCTTGAGATGCTTGAGCACGTCCAGAGGAGGCAACAAGGCTGATGAGGGGCTTGGAACTCAAACTGTGAGGAAGGGCTGAGGGAGCTGGGGTTGTTTAGCCTGGAGAAAAGGAGAAGCCTGGAGAAAAGGAGACTCAGGGGTGACCTTATCACTCTCTACAGCTCCCTGAAAGGTGGCTGCAGTCAGGTGGGGGTTGGTCTCTTTCTCCAGTTAGTAACTGACAGAACCATAGACAGTCTCAAGCTTCATCAAGGAAAAATTAGGTTGGATATTAAGAAAAAGTTTTTTACAGAAAGAATGATAAAGTACTAGAATGGTCTGCTTGGGGTGGTGGTGGAATCACCATCCCTGGATGTGTTTAAAAAAATGACTGTATGTGGCACTTGGTGCCATGGTCTAGTTGAGGTGCTAGGGCATGGGTTGGACTCAATGATCTTGAAAGTCTCTTCCAACCTGGTCATTATGTGAATGCCATTAATAACTACTTCTCTGAGTATCTGTGGTTCACTCCTTCCATTCAGTGAATAATAACATAAATTGCCTTTGATTTGTTCTGTTTCACCCTCATTCACAGTGTCTTCTTACATTCAGTGTGTATAGTATGAATTCTGTAATACTTGCAATACTTTTTCTTTGAACATTTGCTGCATGAGTCAAAGTCTGTGACAAAGGTTGGGATGTGTTTTGAATCTTAAAAGAAAATGTAAAAAGTAGCTTTTGCAGAAATTCGTACTAGCAAGCTGGATTTTTGTTATCTAATCTTATGTTTCTCTTCTTCTAGAAATGCATATGTTTAATGCAATATTATTCATATTTCTTTGTATGATTTCTTAGACGTAAAACTTTTGGGGTTTGCATGTGATTCCAGCTTCTGTCCTTCCTTTTCCCTAACTGGTCTGTAGGACATATCTGCAATCAAGCATCTGCTGTATTCAAGTACATTCTTCCAATTAGTTTGTCACTTCAATGTCTGTTCTCTAAAATTTCTGCAAACCATATCCTACCCCAAATTCCAGTCCAGTTCTCATGGTAAAACTCAGTTGCCCCTCCCAATCTATCCTCTCTACATCTGCTCCAAGCCACCACACTCTTCTCATGCCCATGGAAAGAAAGGTACTTCAGAAAGTAGGGGAAAAAAGTTGTGCCACAAAACACTGTTTTTATGAACAAATTTTTGCATCATGCCATCTACTCCAAGTTTTGGAGAATTTTATCTAAAACAGATTTAAAAATTACTGTCAAGTCACATTCTTTTCACAAAATTTTAGCCTAGGGAGACCAATCATCCCCTGGTGAGACAGTTTGTGTTCTTCAACAAAATGTTCTCCAAGTTCAACTATTTAGCAAGCCCGAGGGAAGAGTCATTAGGGTCAATGACAAATCTTAAATAAGAAATAAAGTAAATAAAATAAAATGCAGTCAGAAAGAAAAGGCAGTTAAAAACACCAGCTCAGCTGAAATCTGGTCAGTACAGCCCAGAGGGCTTCAGTGCCAGCTGTAACTGCAATGCAGAGAGTAATATTATCAGGGGACATGTGAAGGCTAAGGAACGACATGTGGAACATATGAACCAACAGAAGGATGGGAGGTCACTGAGGATCCACCCACCTACTAATGGCAATTATTGATGGGAAACATGCTTAGTCACTTCTGCAGGACATGCCAGCATTATGCTTCCTCCTAGAGTTTCTTAGACAAAGTCTGTTGTTTCCTCTTCTCCACCTTCACTTTCTGAAGGAAATCAGTCCTTATGCTTCCTTCTACACCTGCCTCAGAGCAATGTATAGGAGTCTATGCATGTCACACAGACACTGCAGTCATGAAGTAGGTGATGGCACACAGCAGCTGTCTTCCACTGAAAGTGGATTCACCAGCCCACAAGGAGGGCAGAAAATTACTCAAGCAGAAGAAGCCAACAGTTTGCCATCATCTTGAGGACCTTCACTGTCTTGCTGAAGTATCAAAGCAGTTCCCAAAGCCAGCATGCAGGAGGTCAGATACCCTGAGCCCCCAACAGAAAGGTGGAAGGAGAATCTAGGACATGCCCCTAGCCCTTTTGCAACTGTCCTGGTTTCAAGGACAGGTGTCTGCTGATTAAGGCAGACGTTTTTCTTTGAAATAGAGACTTTAATTCCACTCCCCCAAGTATTATAATTGTTTGAATCAAGGACTCTGAGGCAGAGATAAGGGGGTAGGAATAACAGCTCTTTTACTAATATATCTAACTGTACAAACAGAAACAACAGCAGTTATTAAAACTACCAACAAAACAGAACAGATAACTCAGTTCCAGTCCTTTCTTTAGCTGTGGGCACACTCTTTCTGCCCTCGGTCCCGGTGCTCCAGATGGAGCAAAGCCCGGCAGCTGCAGAGAGCAGGCGGGAGTGGAGGCGAGAGGGGGCGGCTGTGGCCGCGCCGGTCTCGGGTGGGAGCGGCTGGAGCGGGCAGCTCCTCGCTCACCGTAGGTGTCTGGGTGATTTGCTGTGTCCGCAGAGGCAGAAGGCTGTAGCAGGGCAGATGCAGGGCAGGTGATGGCAGAGGGTCTGGCTCCCCTGTGTTCAGCTGCGTGGCTGCAGACAGGGGGTCCTCCTCCAAGCTCCGCTCGCCAGAAACACGAGTCGCCCCTCCAGAAACACAAGTGCCCCTCTGGAAGCCAATCCCACCTACCCCTTTGTCTAGAGTTGTCAAAGATCCTGGGTGTAACCTGGCAAGCTCTGTTAGGATGATAATAATAAAAATTCCTTAAATTGACAGTAATAGAAAAACACTCAACCCACAACAGCAGCTGAAGTCCATCCAGCCTGTGGTAACTTAACACTGAAGATCTCAGTAAAAGAAAAAATTCAGTGAAAATCATCCTTACATGGAAGTAAGTTTCTGAGGACCCAACTTCTTCATTGGCTGTTTATTACGTGCACTTTACCTTATGTGCATCTTGCAGCAGGTGCTGCCCACAACTTTATGATTTCTGAGAGCAGGAGAGAGGTGGGGATTGCCCCCTCCCAGCATACCTGACATAGGACCACTGGGTCAGACCAGGGCTCCCCTTGACCCATTATAAAGTTCCTAAGGACAAAAGTACTTATGAGGAGAGATGAATTTGCTCTGTGTGGTTCTAAAATTCTGAGAGATGTTAATGTTAGTGTAAGACAAAAGCTCTGCAAAAAGCAGGTCTCTTAGATAGCTGATGCACTGTAGTACCACAGATGTGTGACAGGTTAATTGAAAGTCTTGGGGACAGTAGATTGTGACAGATACTGAATAGCTTGGACTAGAGAAGTTGATTGCTTTCCTTCATGCAATTACAGGTTGAAAACTATTGTAAATACTATTTTACAGAACCCTAAAGGGATTCTTACTGCTGTTTTAAGAGGCAGCTTGTGATTTCTCAAAAATATGATCCCACTAGAGCTGTTCTCCTTCTTCCTCCCTTGACACCCATATGTTCTAAAAGGTCTTATTTAACAGCTTTTTTTTTGTTATTGGGAGACTGCTCAGGTATTTAATTACCTGTGAATTCTGATAGTGCCCTCATTGACTGAAGAGCCTCTTTGACATCCTAATATGGGTCTAGCAATCTATGATTCAGGAGTGTGAACAAACTCTGAGTCACAGCCCTGGTATCAGAGATGCATTTCCAGTTGAGGTTCTTTTACACACCATTGCACCTGTGATCATTCTACTTTGTCCTTGCATCTTTGCTTTTGTATCACACTTAACCAGAATTATAATGCTCTACTGCCGTTCTCCACAGCACTGTTTCACTAAAGCAGAGGCTCTCTTTCTTCCAGCAGGCATTAAAATGTCAGTTCACATTTGCAAAAGAACTTAATGTTCAGATTGTACCCACCTGCTTTCCTCAGAAGGAAGAAATCTGTCCAAAGTGAGTGGTCAGGCACCCTCACTGTAGAAGTTTGCCAGAAGGAGAAAAATGGTTGAAAGTGTAGTTTAAAAATGATGCTATTGCAATACAAGTGATAATTCTGGAAGGGGACCTGTATTGTAGGTAATACAATTGAAAGCCAGGTTCTGATCTACCTTGTGTCTTACAGAGAGAAAAGAGAACTGTCACTGAACTGCCAGGCTTAGACTTGAACAGGGTCAGTCAAGAAATAATAGACAAATCCCTGGGGAAGCACATTACTCCCATCACCCTGAAATCCACAATCAAGAGCAACCCATTGTATAGTGATATCCATGTGGATGATGACTGGGAGGAGAAGAAAAAGACCCCTGCCTGGACTGTGCAAGACTATGACAGACAGTCACTGCACTCTAACTTGGCCAGCCACATAAAGGTAATTGGCTGTTGTGCTGAGTTTGAGCAAGTGAATTGCTGTGAACTGAGTGGTACATGCATAAACCACTGTGCAGCCCTCTTAGATCTTTAGGTGGGATTACTGAAGTAAATATGGAGGTATTTTCTGGCACAAACATGAGTCTTATCAGGAAAGGAGCCTACATATCTGGTGAGACACTAGGAATTCAATTTTACAATACATGACCTCTGATGAGAGACAATCTTAAACCACAGCAGTATACAACTCCGCTTCCCTGAGTTGTAGGGAAGATACAAATGTGGCATTTAAATACTTTAATAATTGTTCATAACAAAATTCTGTTTTCAAATTAGATATATTTTTCTCAGCCTCACACTAAAAAGGATCCCACCTCCTTGTGTGTTGGCACAAATTTCTTTTAGGATTACTTTTGTTTGGGTTTTGTTTGTATTTTTTTTTCCTGCTGGTCCATCTTTTGAAAAGGACGTCAGTGCTGTGTTTATACAATGTCATGTCTTCTTGAGAAGACAACATAGTTTGCTCTGGGTTTTTAAACACATTTTAATGGCTGGTGTCCTACTTTTTGTTCCTGGATGAAAAGTGTGGTTTTAATTTTCCCCAGTGGAACATTTGCAGCATCTGGAAAGTAGCACAACCTACATTCAAGTGAAAGTGTCTTGCATATGTGTTGTGATGTCTTAAATTCATTAATCAGTATCTGATGATAGCCAAAATACTTCTGGGTATGTTCTAATGACTTGGTGTGTAAAAGACAGAAACTGATTTCATTTTCTGCTTTTTCTTCTAGGAAAATCCTAATGATCTACAGTTTTGGATGGGGGATATTTATACTCCTGGGTATGATACCTTATTAAAAAAGAAGGAGAGAGAAAAAAAGCATTCAAAATATTGCCGAATACTTCTGCTCATGGTACTAGCCATTTGCATCCTAATTGCTGTAATTACACTTAGTGTTTTACTTACTTAGTATAGCCAAATGATGATTAATTTTTTTAATAAATATTTTTATTAAACTATTATCTTCTCTGGTTTTATTTGAATTCCTTTTTTTTTTTTGGTCACAAGCACAATTTATTTGACATCACTTCTTCAAAACATTCCTGTATAACACAATTAATTGACCCTGAAAAGAAACAAATATTCTGAGCATGAATATTCTGGCTGAATGTCTCCTTACAGGTATAATTTAAAAGGAAAACTATGCTCTATATTTTTAGTGCCTTCTTTGGACTAGTTATTTAAGTCGGTGTGTGTGGTACATTACATGTAGTGTGTATAGAGTACCAAGTGACTATTTGTTGTAATAAACACCTACCATCCTCTTTGTCTTTTTATGATGCTATTTTTAGAATTTAGAAAAGCATTATAAAGCATCATTCAAGATGTCACAAAGGATGATAAAACAAAAATTAGCACATTACTTAGTGAGTGAATGCATTGTTGCAATGATGCAACATGCAGTAAAAGCCAGCCTAAATGCATAAATATTTTCTTACACTTTTTCAGAGAAGAAAAACAGAAAATAGATCATTGAGTTTCCATCAAAAAGATTCATTGAAACGTGTGACAAAGTTCTTCCACTACTAGGTCATCCTCTTCCAACATATAGCATTTCTGTCATCCCAAAAGATGGAGTGACAACAACATATGTGGAGTACTAAGTCTAAAGTGGAATTAATACACCTGAAAAATATTAAAGTTATATAACCATGCTGGGAAAAAGGCTCTTTGTAAATCGAAGGAACAAAATGAAGTATTTAGATCATACAGACAGTTAAGTTAATATACCTCAGATTAATTCAGCAGGGTCAAAACATGAGATAAAATGACAAAACAACAAGTGAGTGAACAGGGAGACAAGAACCTCAAGTAATGATTTCCTTTCTGAAAAGATACTCTGGGTGCTGCAAACCCTTTATACCTTTGTATTGAACTATAAATACTATTGAGATAGGGATTTCCCTTTCGAATGAGAATCTCACAAAGGCACAGAAGCTGAAAAGTTGAGGTTATACCAGTTCTGCTTCTTGTCCCACAAAAAAGTGCTTTGGATTAGTCAGGAATAGAGCTAAGGTAGAAGGTTTGTACTGTTCCCTCTGAGTTCTAGAATGTGTCCTACTTGCAGCAGGTTTACAGTGCTTTAATTCATGAATTCGTCTTCAGAAAGTGTATTTCTTTCCTTCCTTCCCATCTAGTCCATGATTGATTCTTGTATGTGTTATAACTTCTTGGATCCTACTCTAGCTCGTACTATAACTAGTTTGAAGACTCAACCTAAAAAAAAATCAAGCTAAAAAAGCTGACTTCTTTAATCTGGTATACAGATAACAGCAAAAGAGCAGCAGTATTTAAATGCACGTGGATAAAATTCGTATTGCTGTTACAAAACTGGGCATTGCTGTAACTGTACAAGGGAACTCTGCCTTGCTGCAATTTCAGTGCAGATGGGGGTTCCTGTCTGAAAGATCAGGCCCATTCAGTTTACCAAAGTAAGAGCTTGGGAGTATTTTACAAGACTAATAGCTGACATTATGAAGTAACTACTCACATTAAACCAACAATACTTGACTTTTTTCCAGCCCAAGTGCATTTGCTTTAAGTGCATTGCATATAATGCAGAGACGTACATTTGTAAATTATTGAGGCCTGCAGGCTGGAAGCCTAAAAGCAAAGAGCTTTGTAATTTCCAGGAAAACAGCCAATAATGCGAGTTTCTCAACTGCATTACTCTGTGAGGGCTTAGTTGAAAGGATAAAGCCGTTTTCTCCACAACTTCACCACGGGCTGTTTTAGTCCGATTTCACTGCTGTCACCTAGCGGAGAGCCGGCAACGAGCAAAAACGTGTCAGGCGCGAAGACACGTTTGGACTAAACTTTTTTTTTTTTTTTTTTGGATAATGTCATGTTTCTCTTGGATATGGGGGAAGGGGGCTGTCGGGTTTGTTGCGCTCCGCGGTCGCGGTCGCGATGCGGGCTCCTCTGGTGACCCCTCGCGGCAGCGGCGCCAGCCTGGGCTGCTCCAGCCTGCTCCCGGGAATGTGAGCGGCGGGCAGAGCGGCTCAGCCTGCTCCAGCCTGCTCCCGGGAATGTGCGCGGCGGGCAGAGCGGCTCAGCCTGCTCCATCCCGCTCCCGGGAAGGGGCACGGAGCGGCTCCATCCCGCTCCCGGGAAGGGGCGCGGAGCGGCTCCATCCCGCTCCCGGGAAGGGGCGCGGAGCGGCTCCATCCCGCTCCCGGGAAGGGGCGCGGAGCGGCTCCATCCCGCTCCCGGGAAGGGGCGCGGAGCGGCTCCATCCCGCTCCCGGGAAGGGGCGCGGAGCGGCTCCAGCCCGCTCCCGGGAAGGGGCGCGGAGTGCCGGCAGGGAAGGAAGGGCTCCTTCGTGCCCTGTCTGCCCGCCTCTGAAGGAATGGGCTTGCCGCTGCGCCCCTCGGAGAGCAATCGCATGGGAGAGCTCGTTGTCTGTGTAAAGCGAGCTGTGCGCTTGGAAATGGGAAAGTAAGCAGCACTTGAATGCTTTGAGAGGAACCAGCCAGCTCAACAGACTGAGAGACAGACTTTTCATCAGGGGAGAGCCTCGGGTTCCTCTGTACCATGTGCTAACTCTAAAAACAATAAATATAGATACCCCTCCTTTAATAATTTGATGCAGTATTATTTTACATACCTTGTAGAAAGAAAAAATTTTGTTTGATAGATATTGCTGTGCGTTGGTGCTTGTTTTTTTTTTATGTGAGTTTTTTGCTTTTGTTGGTTTGAGTAGTTTGGGCTTCTTTAAATTTCTTAGTGACAGAGACTGAAGAAGATAGATCATCACATAACATTCATAGTAAACTAGCATCAGTATTGTTCAGTGTATTGCAAAAATGCTTAAAAAGCTCTAAGAAAAGGAGGTTCAGGCAAACTTGGTAGCTCTCTACAACTACATGAGAAGAGGTTATAGATATGTGGGTGTCAGCCTCTTTTCCCAGGTAGCAAGTATCAGAACAATAGGAAACAGCCTCAGATTGTGTCAGGGAATGTTTGGAACGGATCTTATAAAAAAAAGTCTTCACTGAAATGGTTCTCATGCACTGTGACAGGTTGCCCAGGGAAGTGATGGTGTCACCACCTATGGAAGTGTTCAAGAAACATGTGGACATGGTTTGTATGGACATGGTTTAGTGGTCATTACAGTGGTGCTGATTTAAGATTTGGTACCGATTATCTTAGAGTTGTTTTCCAACCTTAATTGTTATATGATTCCATGAATGAAACAACTCTGCTAGTTAAGTTTCCAGTAAGTAATCTCTGTGATCTACATTCATTGGTCTCTTCCTACCCTGAGAGCACACTTAGACAAATAATTGCATACTTTCACAGAATCATAGAATATGCTGAATTGGAAGGGGCCCATCAGAGTCATCAAGTCCCTCCTGGCCCTGCGCAGGACGCCCCAAGAATTACACCCTGTGTCTGAGAGTATTGCCCAAATTTTTCATGAACTCTGTCAGGCTTGTTCCCTGGGGAACATGTTCCAGTACAGAATCACCCCCTGGGTGAATTAACTTTTGCAACTTAAACAACTCTTCACTCATCTTCATTCCGTTCCTTTAAGTTCTGTCACTGATCACAAGAGTGAAGGGATTGGTGCTATTCCTCTGTTTCACCCTGTGCGGATGTTGAAGACCTCAGTGAGGTCCCCCCTCAGTCCCAGGCTGAACAGACCAAGTGATCTCAGCCACTCCTCATACAGCTTCCTCTCCATACCCTCCACCATCCTCACAGCCCTCCTTCAGATGCTCACCAATAGCTTAATATCTTTTTTATATTGTGGCACCCAAAACAGACCCCAGCACTGGAGGTGAGGCTGCCCCAGCTCAGAGCAGAGCAGGACAATCCCCTCCCTTGCCCGGCTGTGATGCTGTCCCTGATGCACCCCAGGACAGGGTTGGCCCTCCTGGCTGCCAGGGCACTGCTCGCTCATGTTCAACTTGTCCTCAACAAGAACCTCCAGGTCCCTTTCCTGCAGCCCTGAAGAAAACTTAACTTCAGCAACACTTTAAACAGATGCTTAAAGTTAAGAAAGAAGTCAAGTTTGCAACAGAACATAAAGAAATCTTGGCACGATTTTAAAATTTTTATTCCAGTATTAATCAGCTCAAATATCAGCAAAGACTCCTATGTAGTCAGCGAAACTTCTTAACATACCACACCAAGTCAATACATCAGATCTTACCTCTAAAAAGATTTAGGACAATGCATAACTGTGGTAGAACACTACCTCTTACTGGGAAAACTGGCATTTGCAGTAACATGCAGTAGCTGCAGGAATTTGCTCTTTTAAACTGCACAGCAGCAACCTGGAAGCAAATAGGAGTTCTGCAGATTGTGCCCACTTATAATTGCACTGGCAATTACTATATTTCACATGTGATTTTAGAGAAATTACATTTTCTTGATTTTAAGAAAATTACCTTTTCTCCAGTAAGATTAGCTTTTAAAACTAACTAATGGATTGAAAATTTTTTGCTGGCTTTCAAAACAACTACACTCTCAAATCACTAGAACATATTGGAAGATTCTGTTAGGAAATTCTCAGCCTTTCTCTTCCTTTGCTTCATTCTTCTCATCCTGAAGGTGTCCAGAAATATGCAACTGTGTTCTCATTTTATTTGGTTTTGGCCTGTAAAGTTGCTGAAAACAGTCTTACTTGTTTCTGGCAGTTCAACAGGCACAGTTTGGGAAAATTACAGCTGCCACTCCCCTTCAGTAAAGCACAGACGTGGTCCATGAAAAGGATCTCACAGGGTTTTAGCAGGGGACATGTTTTCATCTTCCAGCCTAGGTTTGTTTTTTTTTTTTTTTTTTTTTTTTTTTCCCTTCCAATACACCTATTACAGAAAGGAAGGTCTATAACAAAAAAAAAAGTATAGGGAGGTAATGAGATATTTTACAGTTTCCCAAGAGTAAAATTAGCTGGTCACATCAGGATTTGAAAAAGAAAGAAGCAATGTGAGTTGTGAATAGCAATATACTATAAATATCTCTGGGTAGGGGAGAAGTTTCTCCTTTAATTGTCATATTTGGTGTGTGAATGGTGAATGAATAACCATAATAGCAGAACCTGTGTGGACACTGTGCATCTCTGCTATCTATCACTGGAAGACCAGGAAGGTCTGCCACAAACTTCCCTACCTAAGTCCCACTGATTAGTTCAAAGAGATCTTGAACCAGATCAGACTGCTGAATACATTTCAAGGATCTATTCTGTGTGGTTATGTTGTACTCCTGTAAATTGAGTAATTCACTGAAATACAAATTTATAGGGGACCTAGTCAGCCATCAGACAGCCATTCAGCACAACAAATGCAATGCTTCTGTCAAGAATTTTCTCGGTTTTACTGGTTAAAAATGCAGCTAGATTTGAAAGGTTAGAGTAGCAGTTACCTGCTGTAAAAAGCGACAGGTGTTAGATAAAGTGTATCACCTCTTTGTTGCACAAGATTAAAATTTAAAAAAATTAAAAAATTAAAATTTAGCACCTAGTATTTTTAATGGATTACACTTTTTGTTTTAACAACAGTACTTCTTCCTGTTCTTCCTCCATAAAAAGTGTCTTTAGAATTTTTATTATATATAGTTTTTATTTTTTTAAATTGCTTTTATTAGTCTTACTTTGTGGATGAAGAAGCATACACATTTCTGTGGATTGAGAGTTCTGCTGGGGCCTTACCTGCACGACCATAACCTGTTAATTTGTGTACCTGATTACTTGCATTCTGGAGAAATGCATTACTGAATGCAGGGCAGACTCTTGTGTCTGTGAGATCCTGCTTAGATTGAAAGGCATTCTCTGCTCCAGCTCTTATTTCCCATGATATTGGTTTGGACTCAGAACACTGCTACACCCCTATTCAGGTTCCTGGATTCATAGGCAGGAGCATGATGTGCAATGGTTAAATGAATTTCTCAGCAACCTGGTGGCACTGCAAGCTCAGAGCTGTAAGTCAAGTTTGATGTCCATTGTCTGAAAGGAGGACAGCAGTACCATGGTAAAGAGAAATTCATTTCTTTATGTAATACTTATCTCTAAGTCCATGAGTCTAAATCTGTAAAAGATTTGGGATTTGTGGGAGCATTGCCCCCTCCCCTCCTTTCCAAACAAAAAGACATTCCGGGCAGATTTCTGCTGAAGAACAGAAGTAGTTCAAGTTTGAGCTGAGGTGGAGTTGTATGAACACGTGCTTTAGGAAGCAGTTTTTAACCAGATTCCTCTATCCTTCTTGATTTCTTCCTTTTGCAGCTGTTTCTTAGTGAGCTTCTCCCTGGGAGCAGCAAGTCTGGTCAATGGTAGCATCCTGAGAGGCAACCCTTTTCCTGACAGAGGTACTTGTCAGGATTTTCTAGTCATGGAAGCTGACTTTGTGAATCTTTGCAACTGGAAACTTGTTGCAATGATCCTGATATGGCGAAATGCTGATCATGAGATACTGACTCCAAGAATATTCAGAATATTCAGTTACAAATTACATATTGTTGAGGGCTCTTTCTCCTCACCAGTCATCTGGTTTGGATTGCAAGTCATCTGGTTGTGGAAAAAATGCTGGACACTCTCTCCCATGTGATATATTACTTTCAATTAAGGCAAACCAGCAACAAGAATCCTGTATACGATTATATTTTCAATGCATTATTGTAACAAGTTGGCAGGCAATGGGAAGGGAAGGGAAGGGAAGGGAAGGGAAGGGAAGGGAAGGGAAGGGAAGGGAAGGGAAGGGAAGGGAAGGGAAGGGAAGGGAAGGGAAGGGAAGGGAAGGGAAGGGAAGGGAAGGGAAGGGAAGGGAAGGGAAGGGAAGGGAAGGGAAGGGAAGGGAAGGGAAGGGAAGGGAAGGGAAGGGAAGGGAAGGGAAGGGAAGGGAAGGGAAGGGAAGGGAAGGGAAGGGAAGGGAAGGGAAGGGAAGGGAAGGGAAGGGAAGAGATTAATTCATAGCAGCATGACTTGCTATGTCATTTTCATGAAAACACAGATCTTGAGTTGGTGTACATTATTTTTTCCATCCATGTGTTTAGGTTCATAGACAACCCAGTGCATGAACCAGCCTTCCTGAAGAGGGCTTTTCTCACTGGGGTTTCCTCTGTGCTGATTGTGCTCTTTTTGGAAATTCTCTTTTTGGAAATAGGCCACTCTCAGCTCTGAAATCAATTTGCTGCAGCTGCTGTAGTAAATTGAAACTCTTGTAGCCGTAAGTGGGTTCATCTGTGTGAATTCTTGTTGCCTGTGGTAAGGTTAGTCTCCTTGGAGGAAGTGTTGTGGAGTTAGGGTAGAAGGCAGAAAGTTTTCTGGCAACACAGTTATTCTTCAACACAGCACAAATCTACTGAGTATTGGGTTTATTTTCTTGAAATTTGGCAGACTGTTGTTTCCAATACCTGTGGGTGTGTGTGCCTGTTCAGACTTTAAAGTTGCTTTTCTTCAGCACAACTGAATACTGAAAACGCACATATAACCATGCATGCTGAAGCAGATTTTTTGAGTTTTTTTGTTCAGCTGTTTGGGTCTCTCTTCTAAATATCTTGGTTCTTTCTCAGAAAGAGAAGTGAAGAATATATTGGAAATAACAGACGGTTTTGTTTTGGGAGGTGCTTGCTTATGTTCGAAGTCTGATTCCTCTTTGCTACACCCACATATACTTATTTTTATTTTCTGAACTGTAAGAATGATAAAGTTTTGAAAAAACTTGGGATATAATAATCTGGATACAGAAGCCACTAGTGAATAATGTTCTTTGTGTGACTAGCCTTGCTGGTGAATTGCTGAAGGAGAGACTGTGTGCCTCATAAAAGCAGTTCTTAGGCTAAAATGAGCATGGGGCATTCAATCTTCAAATTTGCATTAGTTCTGGCTTTTTAATGAGCAATGCCATAAATACTGTCTCAGCTCATTGAGATGTGAGCTGAACCAAGTGTTAGTAAACTGTCATGTGGGCAATTTGCATAGTTGAGGGCCTAAATTTTTATTGTTACTTTCATTTTTTTAAAATGTTTGTTTCTTAGTATTAAATGCATCAAGTTTCAGAATAATTTGTGGGGAAAAAAATTCAAGTAAGGAATCAGGAAGCTCTATGTTGTCTGAAATGCCTGCAATATTAAGTTGCCATAGAGCACAGTTTATAGAGTCTGTTTAAAAATAAAATTGAGAGGAATGGAATGGAAAACCTCCTAATTTGTTAAGATTAAGCTGAGGATAAAGAGAAAGCTATGACATTAAATCAGGCTTTGTCCCTGATTGAAATGTGACATAGAAAGTATACTTAGGACAAGAATAAATCCCGGGCAAGGTATTTAGAATTGAATGAGCTGATTGAACAGCTGGCTTTTTATATATGGGTTAAAATATCAAATATTAGAAGTAATTAAATTGGAAGTATAAGTTTATGCAAAGCTTAAAGCTAGAAAATAATGGGTTCTCCAGGGAATGGAGTAGAGATATTGTTTGCAGCCTGGAAGGCAGTGTGCTAAATGGACAAGTTGTCAAATCCTGAGGCAGTAGAAAACAAGTGACTAAAAGGGTTTATAGCAGTAATGTTGTGTGGAAATGAATATTACAGTACACTGGAAACTGCTGAGGGAGAGAAGAATTCACTAAGGGCCTAAATGCATGTCTGACCTTGAAGTGAGAAATCAAGTTCTTTGGGTGTTTTTTGACAGAAATAAAGGCATTTGATGGTAGAATCTGTATACTGACATCCATTGAATTTGACCTTAGTGACTACATTTAAGAGTATGTGCCTTGGTCAGATACTTTCCCCAGTGCTGTGTCCATGCCCCCACTACAAGTGAGGAGTCAGTGCTTCTTTTCAGAAGGTAATTCTACTATCAGAAAATCTTCTTCCATTCCAAGTGCGATCTCCTTCCATTGTGGTAGATTATTCCCTGCACCCCTGAGCTTAGACACCATGATTGTGATGATGGCCCAATGAGATGCTGCCAAAGTGCCTGGGCTTCCTCTCTCTGCATCCTGGCAGCGGGGCAGCTATCTTTGACCTTTCTGTTTGTCTGACACCTGTAACATTTCCTGGATCCTCAGCTGTACACCTCTTGCTCCAGGCATGCTCTTCAGTGCATTTTCAATCCTGAATCACACAGAGGTCTGTAAAGCTGCATTTCTCACGCAGCTGTGAGCTAGGGCAGTCGAGG
This sequence comes from Oenanthe melanoleuca, assembly GCF_029582105.1. Classification (NCBI taxonomy): domain Eukaryota; kingdom Metazoa; phylum Chordata; class Aves; order Passeriformes; family Muscicapidae; genus Oenanthe; species Oenanthe melanoleuca. The sequence goes on from NC_079362.1 coordinate 34,393,076, forward strand.
GCATGCAGGTGTGTGGGCACCCTGTCTGTCAGACAGGCAGGCAAGGAACAGGACACTGAAGCAGCTCAGCAGGCTGTACTGGCTACCTGGGGAGCAGGCCAGCCCTGCAACTGGGGGCAAACCAGGCAGGCAGCATTGGTCATCTCTGCTGGCTCCCGCTGAAATTTCTTGTGGGATCAGGTCACTTCAGAAAGATGACCCTGCCTTTTAATGAAAAAGATCCTCCCCACTTTCTCCTTTGTGAATGTTTGAACATGACTGGGGGTTGAATGCTTGCTGAAAAGAAGTTTTTTGCTGTTGTTTTCTTAATCCATTTTAACTTCACTATTCAGCATGGTGTTGTGGACCATAAAAGTGAGATACAGTGACAGCTCACAAAACCAAAATTATAAGTATTTCTGTTAATTATCAGGAGTTGCTTAGTGTCCAAAATCAGTTTCAAACCTAGTAATTGAGTAAACTGCTGCTGCATGCTTATGAAGCATTAAAGAATAAGCTGTTATTGATGATTTAGGAAGGATCAGCTGTTGATCAATGAGCTGATTAGGAAGACATCCATGATAAAGTTCCACAAACTAAAGAGTTTTCACAAAGCTAAATTCTGTCTCTCATAGCACAGTGGTATACTACACTAGATTGACAAGTACTAAAGTCCAGGAGGCTCTTCCTGCCTGCTTTCTGTTGGAAGACGTGCTTTAAAACTTGATAACAATAAGGGGCATGTCTTGAGGATTCATTCTAATGAATCTGAATAATATCCATCTCAAAAAAAAAGAGTTAAATGCTTAGGATTTTATATTTTTTTCCTTTCATACATGTCATTCAGAGAGGATGTCAGGATGCCTTGGAAGTTGTCCTTTGTAACATCAACAGTGTTGGCAGACAAATCCTCCTTTTACAGCATAATTATGGGATTCTTCTCAAGTTTCTTTTCTGACACAAAGTCAGCTCCTGTGATCCATCGTGGTTACATCTGTATATACCAACATCATATTTGGTTATCTGACACAGTTCCAGTTTATGGAGCCAGCTACATCCACAGCTTGCTTCTAGCCAGTTTCCATTCATGCTGCGCATTGACAGTATACAAGTTTAGGAAGCATGTTTAATCTTCAAAATAAATCAATATATTTTTGCAGCTCCCTCTGACATATTTTTAAGTGCACTATATTTGAACCACAGGCAAATTCACTGGAGACTGGCTTACCATATTGAGCTATCTCAGCCAGTGCCATACCATCTGCAGGAAAGCTGCACCAGCACCTACATGAGTGCCATGCTTTGCATTAGGGCCAGGAACCCCAAAAAGTGGCCATTACACATTTAAATAAACAGCCTTCAAAATGAATGAGCAAAGACTGATGAAAACAGGCAGACTCTGAAATATGATGCTCTCAGAGGCAGGATGCAGATGATGTTAAGCAACATTCCCGGTCTGCTTTACAAAGTGGGAAGATGAGAACTCCTGGGGAGTTGGTGGCTGTCACTAAACCATCACCCAGTTCCTGGTGAGCAAATCCTACTCCTGAGGAACATAGCAGGAGCTGAGAGCTGCCTGGAACAGAGACACTGCCTAAATTATCACCGTGTTCCTTCCAACAAAAAGCAGTAGCTGTTTTTTGTCACCAAAACCAGTACTTCCTTACTCTCCCTTCTTCAATGTGGTAATGTTAAGACACAAAATGAGTTACTATCTATTCCAGAAAAGCAAGCAAAGAAAGTTCTCAGTAAATGCTGCTCATAAACAAGGATTTTTTTCTGTTTTAATTATGCTGGCAGAATATGCCCAAAAGCTAGATATTTCCCTTTCCTTTCAACATGTAGAAGCAGATGGCTTTGACTTGTAACTTGCTTCTGTGTTCTAAATTCTCCTGTTTTGGAGTTTCAATTGAAATGAAAAGAAAGAGAGGAAAAAAAAAAGAGTTAAGACTATACAAGTTGGTTTTATAAGGTAAATAACCATAACTACTACGCAATATAATTTCAGGGTTAGGGTCTAACTTACAAACACTTCTTTTCTTCCAGAGAATATTAACACATCAAAGCAGTCAATAAGCTCTATTATGAAAGTACATTTTTATGATGTAACATAAATTTGCTTTTATTTGGGTTAGCTCCAATATAAGTGCAGATGACCACGGCTTAAGGCTGTGGGAAAAACCTTGCAATAGGGGTGAGTACAAAATCACCCCCAGAATCATCCAGTTTCAGTATGTTGATCATTGCCAGAAAGCTCTCTGCTTCCCTTGTTATCTTTGGTTCCTTTTTGCTGCAATAATTTTCATATTCCTAATTGCCCTTCCCTATTGGACCCCCTCCCTAAACTCTGCCCTAATTCCTCCCCTCCTCCAAGTTTATAGATACCCCTGCCATGCCTTAACACTTGCTTTTAGCCATTTGCCCTTGTGCATGGAATTAGCCTTCCTGTGCCATCTTTCCTGGTTCATTCAGTACAAACTGTTCAGCTTGCTGTTTGTTGTTTTCTATTACTAAAGTTTTTTAGTTCCTGAACAATTGGGTCAGATTGTCTTTCTGCAGAAAATCTCCGAGTTCTGTGAAGCCTCCAGCCCAAACAGCCAGGCTAAGAAGGGTCAGAGGCTACATGCTTTCCACTCAGTGTAACCTCTCCATCTACAGCTAGAGTGCTCAGACGACAATTTACATTTAAAAAAAAAAAAAAAGAAAGAAAAAGTGAGGCTTCAGCAAACATCTATTCCCTTGATAAAAACATTGGCATCAAACCTGGGAACATAAGTGTGATTACTATTGTACTGTATAATACCTTAAATTTTACTAAATTATGTTAAAAACCATATGTTTTTCTTCAAAGTTTAATTTGATGCTTTTTTTGGAAGTAGAAATAACTCAAGAACCAGGAAGAAAAATGTTTAATTTTGGAGGGTTGAGCTTTAATAATATCTTTCCATTATTTTTATTTAAAAAAAGCCTCAACAAAATAATTTAACTGTGTTATTGTGAATCAAACTGCTTTGGTATGTACTACACCCTGGCAAAGCTTATTGCTAATATAAGCTACAGATATAATCCCAATGCTTTTCTCCTAAGACATCATAACGATGCATCCCTGAAATAAAATTTTCAAAAGACCCTAAGATTTTTTGGTCTTTCCTTTGGGAGATTGCTGTTAAAGTGCATTATTGCAGTCATCACGCTTGTGACCTAGATAGACAAATGGCAGACAAGGAAGATAACTTTTTAGAAAGCATTTATTGCTGTAAGTGTACCAGCAAATTCTTACTAAGGAATCACAACCAGGACATTTTATTGCACAGGCTTAGAGTGGTGTGTACAGCACTGACATGGCAGAAAATCCCATGGTCTGTCAGGGCAATAGGGCTTCCATATGTAAACCCCAGCAGAAATATTTGGAAAAATTCATCCAAGTCCAGGAGGGTTTAGAACCATTATGGAGGTTTCCAGTGGAATTAGGAGGAGAAACTGAAGTCACATGAACAGAGAGCAGATGGGAGCTCCTGATCAGAGTTATCATAGAAGGCTTTTAAAGAAATGGTATCAGTGCAGACTCCTAGTTTTCAATGTTAATCTCAGCAGTGGACCTGAAAAATCGGAACAGAGTTAGAGAACTGGTATATCTACCAATATATATATTGGTATATAAGGATAATATATCAAATTTCCCTGCTCTAATTTTTGAACAACATGCTCAAACATCTTGAATTTTTGAGTGACTGAACTTGAGTCATCTTCAAGAAATGTTGATTTGATTCTGTAAAGCGTGTTGAAGCCTCAGTACGTTTTTGTTGTCAAAGATGGAAAAGGGCCAAGAAAAGGCCAAAGTTCAGAAGAACTTTCTAATCTCATTTTTTGTTAGGTTTTACATAGTAGGAAATTGCTGGATTTGCTTCAGGTTATTCTCTGTACGCCATAGTGAAGCAAATTATTAGATTTTAAACACTGAAGTTTAAACCAGTTCAACACTTGTCCTATTTTTTTTTATTTTTTTTTAGTTTTTGTTCTCACAAAACTCACTGTTATGAGAGGTTTTTCTGGTTTTACAGCAGCAACCCAGTTCTCCAAGCATCCTAGATATTGGTGAAGACCTTTGCAATATCTAAATTCTCCTAAGGGTTCTCACTGGTGTCTTCCTGCCTATTCTATACTGAATTATTATGTCTTTGGTGCTGACTGTGTTATCAACCAGTTCAAAATAGCCTCCTCAGTTAAAATTAGTGAAAAATATAAGTATGATGGCATTTTAAAGGAAAAAAAGACATAATGAGTGCTCATATATCTGCTCTTTGGCCTGTTCATCATCTCTCCTTTTTCTGTGCTTACACAAAAAAATTGTTACCTCTGATACCTACTGTTATCCTGCAAAATTTTAGTCCCTGGATATTTCATTAAATTTTCAGCCTTGTTTCAGCACTTATTTTTCACATTCTGCATACTTTTTTTCTTTCACTTAAGGCAGTAAAAAATGTAAAATTATGTCAGGTTGGTTCAGTTGTTGCACTTACCAATGGGTGCACTGTAAATGCACACAACAGGATTTCTTTCTCTTACCACTGGCAGTGTTTCTTTGAGAAACCACTTCTTTACTTCCTTTAAAACCCAAGGGATTTTTGCATGGCAGTGGTCTAAGCTTATTCATGCCTGCCCATTCTGTAATGTATCATTCTGCTGAAAATTGGTGTCAGTGGTGAGATCTCTTCTAAGAATATGCACCCATGTGAGCCTCAGCTTCATTGAAAATGACGCATTGAAAAGGAGACTCTTTTTTGTGTAGGATCTGTCAGCTACTGTTTAAGCATAAAGCAGCATGCTGAGAACTCTTCAGTGTGAAAAGCCTTTGAAATACAACTCTGGAAACAGAAGAGATGAATCACTGAGTGTATTGAAGATGAAGTTACGACTTTTTTTTTTCCCGTGTCCCTGGTTTAAAAGAGTGAAGCTAAATAAATGGAAGAGAATGGCAAATTTTAGATCTTTAATAAAATCTATAATTTCCTGCCTGGTACTGCAAGAGACAGATAAGGAAAATTCTGACTCCCCTCTGCTCAGGAAATCACACTTTGGGAAAAGGCAAGAATATGAGAAGAGTTGAGGTCTGAACCTTTACATCAGAATAGGGAGGTCAATCTGTAGAAAATGTTCTCCAGCTAATAAATTCTGCAGCCTTATGCTGCTTGGAAATGCTTCTTTCAGGGTAGTAGCAGGGATCTCAATGTGTACTTGAGAGAGAAAAATACTTATAAGCTGTATCTACCAAATATCACTGGTTTAGCATATTAGTCACCTTTTGCACAATGTACCATGGCAGAAGCGAAATACTGCAAATGACAGGGCATGGTTTTATCAGATATTCTCTTATCTTTCACTGGGTGCTGAATAGTTGAAATCTGTTTAAAATATTATTGAGAGAAAATAATTAGTAGGCTGAAAAATCTAAGTTCTAGTGTTAAAATTCCTAGTGGTGATTAATTGAATAAAAGGGGCCAGAGACAAGGATTAGTGACATACAAACAGCAAGGACAAAGAAATTCCAATTCCTTGCTTTCTCATTTACAGTTACTGGTGAAATAAAGAAAAATACAGCAAATAATAGACTTGAATCATTAATTTAATATAAAAATATCTCTAGGTAATGATATCAGATGCTGTTTACTGTCCATGTCCCAGGAATAGGGAGGAATGGGGTTGTCTCCCCTGCTGAAATGTTTTGGTATTGTGCTGCACAGCTATGCCTCTAGTCTATCTCCAGCCTTTCAAAGTTTGGTTTAGTTGGTTGCTGGCTTATCCTTTTCTTCCCTCCTACTTAATAGAAGATTATAGTGAGAGAAATGATAGAGGGTAAGTTTTGATGGCCACAGCAGCCAGTCTTACCAGTCCAGCCAAAACGAGCAATGTGTGCCCTCCTAAACTCTTTGTGGCCATCTCCTTTGGGTGGTATGATGACATCTCTCCATATCAGTTCTGCTAACTCAGCCATGTGGAAAGAACTATACATAATGGAAGTGGTGGAATATACTACTTCAGGAATTCTTAGGTCTATTGTGTATTAATTAAGAATAATCAGCAATTTATCCTCCAGGAGAACTTTCATGCCTTTGTCCACAGAGCACTTAGCAGATATTCACAGCCCCTTCTTCTATGGTTGGCACATACACGTAGCAGCTTAGAGGCACAAGGCATATAAAATTGTTCCCAAATATAAAATGAAATGAAAATTCATCAGGATCAGCCTGCTGTCATCAGCCTTGCATCTTCCAGCCTGGAAGGATGGGTTCCCATGTGGGACAGGAGTCTGACTAACTAGCCTACCTTTAAAATCCAAAGTCTTTTTTACTTTAGCTAGATTTTGCATAGACACAGTTCTTGGAGACAGCCATAGTCAAGATAATACAAAAGAAAGTAAGACATATTTGCTTATTTTATCATCAGAGAAAATAATTAATATCTATCTTACGATCATCTGAAATTTCAGAAGCTTACCCATGGGAAAATTTCTCTTAGAAGCTTGTGGCATGAGACTGTAAATCTGTAAATTTTTTGCAGTCTTACCTCAAGGCCACAATATAAATTGATAAACAAACCTGAGTACTCAATATTTTCTGCAATTTGTTTCATGCTGATGCTCATCAGCATTGTAAATGCCTGTTCCCCAACAAGCAAACTTTTCCTTTGAAGGCTGAATGAAAGTAGAAAGAACAAGTAGCAGGGTTTTCCAAAGAAAATTTGTCAGACTTCATGATTGATGCCATTGCCCTGAGAATGTTAAATGCATATGAGTCACAAACTGAATTTCATAGTTTCTCTCTTCACTATAGCCACTTTTAAGTTTAAAAATACATTCAATTGGTAAACTATATTTTGAGCTACATTTAAATGTATTTAGGCATAAAAAAAATTTAAAGTTAAAATGGACATAATTGCAAGCACTTTATTTCAATAATCACAAACAAGCTTAATTCCCACATTAGTGATTTGGGGACAGTGCTTTTTAAATGCAAACTTGTACCTTTATTTTGTAGCATCTCTTAAAATATGGCAATTCTAAAGCAAAATATTGTGATGTTGTCTTTATTTTATGCACATGGTTAACCTTTTATAATTTTTGTTTTGAGACTTCTGCTTTAATTGACTTAGTTCCATTAGGATAGCTTCCATGCTAAAAAGAATATATTCTGCTGAATTTGGACCACAATGTACTAGGTAACTCAGTAGAGAAAATATGCCACAAACTGCTCATTGAATAAATGAAATGATAGAATGGAAACAGGGATTATTCTTTCTTCAGCTGTGATGTTCTCTTAAGCCAAGTGAAGATTTCCAATGTTACTAATCAAATATCCTATTTGTGTTGTAAGTAAAAAATGCTAGTAAAAATTATGATTTATATATTTTATATGATTTATTTTTTAAACAGAGCAACTGTTTTCTTGTAGAAATTTGTAGAATGGATTTTGTGGTTGATATTTCATGCATGTATTTTTACTCACAGAAATATATATTTTAAATCTAAAAGTGTTTTCTTTAAATTGTTTTAATTTTTTTTTTTAGATTTTTGAATGCAATCATAGAAAGATAAAATAAAAACCCAAATTTTTCCTTGGGAAATCCCTTAAGCTTCTTGGAAGATTTGTTTGCTTGTGTTTTCTCTCAAAATTCTAGATTCTCTGAACAAAATACTTCATACAAATTAGCTATTACTTTTGTCAAAGATACAACTATCCTGGGAAAACTTACACAACCAAGAGATATTTACTCTTTGAGCAATGTAGGGCAGCTACTTGAGCAGAAATGAGCAGGTAAAACATAATTTTTTCAAAGTTGTGATAGCATTTTCAGAAAAATAAATCAGAAAGCAAGTAGAGAAGTTGTTTCTTTTAAAGTATTTTTCTAAAGAAGGTATAAAATAAAACTGCAATAATAACTTGGTTCTGAAGACATTACGTGATGGTTTGAATTATAATGAAATGCTGCCAGAAACCATCTGACTGCAACCATGGTATTGTTTCACAAGGTGGCACAACTACTCTTCATACTGTGCAGGTATGTTTTCCTCAACCAATATCTTATCAGGCTCCCAGTGTAGCTGTAAAAGAACCTGCCTGTATTCAAATCAAGAAAGCATAAGAAAGGTCTCAGGCCCATTCCAAGGCTTGTTGTAATCAATAAGCAACTTTCCAATGTCTTTGACAGGAACTTAATAGTTTCTCCCTGATGTGTTTAAACTCTCCTGCCAGGCTTTCTAATCCCTTGTGTGATTAGCTACAGCAGACAACATAATAAACTTCTCAGGAAAAAATAATCTCATCATGCTTAGCTCTCGTTTGGCTTTCCAGAAGGCTTAGTATGATTACTAATACACTCAGGCTTTCTAGAAATCTTAGTATGATTACTAATACTCTCATCTAGTAATAAGAACAAGAGGCTGACACATCCATAATCCTACCAAATTCAAAGGGACAGCTTCTACGTAAATTCAGAATACTGACAGACTGAAAGGGCTTGGAAAGACTGAAAGGACTGAAAGGATTCTAACAAAAATTCTTAATACTTTTCTTTCTGAATGTTAAGCATAATTCTTTATATTCTTAATTCAGACTTTTGGAGATTTTGGAAAAAGTGACATAATATAATGAAGAAATTTTTCTGGCTTTACATAACATTTGCAAAATAATGCTATTGAAATGTTTAATGAAAGAGTGAGTCTTGTAAGTATCATTATCTGCCCTTCATCCAGATATTTCAAGTCACAGACTAGAAGGATATTCCATTAGGTGACTTTGATGCCAAATCTGAGTAAAAGTCATATTTGAGTAAAATTTCTAACAAACTTGGGGAAAAAAAGTTATTTGTTATCAACTTTTTTATAACCTCTTCAACAGTTCTTAAAAAAGGACTACTTAAATACATGAATACATGAAGCCAGCACTCCGAGGATCAGACTTCTGCCCATATACTTCTGTTATTGTAGTTTTTCCTTTTAAAATGTCACATGATTCATTGACACTGGATGTTGAATGAAGAAATGTGTATGTGTTTACTGTCACTTTTGTTTTGGTTGGTTTATAATGAAAGATAACTATTCAGTTCTTCCTCTGGGAGCATTAACTCTTCATGTCTGAAGACATCCTGCTATTTCCTTTCCAGAGTTTTCTTCTGTGTGGAATTTTTTTTACCTAGTTCAGATTTTTATCCACTTGGTCAGATTTTTCTTTTCAAATTGCTTGAGCAGTCTTAAAGCAGCAACCTCTACCTTCCACAAACCACACATCAAAGTATGTCACACAATTCCCTGGCATGCATTGCTGCAGTCTGCAGACTAACCACTAAGGTATTTGTGTACATAGGATACTCTATTGCTATTAGAAATTAAACTTCTATTTTACCTTCTTTTGTTTCCAAGGTGGAAAAAGAAAAAAGACCTCTTGTGGCCAGGTTAATCAAATGGTGCTATTACCTTTGGTAGTAAAGCAACTAGCAGAACTACTACAGCTAAAACTTTTTCAGTCTTTTGAACATATTTTACTATTTTGAAAGAAAACACTAAATGGTTTGTTTTCATACTGCAGATATTGTAGGGAAGTTATGTTAAGCAAGAAAGATTTTTAGTTTCAATCTTGATCATCCTTCACACAGGCTGCTCTCAGAAAATGTGTTTGTTGAGGTCTTTAAAAGATAAAATTTCTATTGTGCTCCCTACAGCTGCAGATACCTCTTTGCCAGGTTTGACTTAATTGCATTTGGAGACACAACACTTTGCTGAGTTTCTTTCAAATGGCAACTTGCTAAGTTTCTTTTAATTCTTTCATCTCTCATTAGAGTAGTAGGCAATAACAAGTGACAAGTGTTAAGACAAATCTGTTTAAACCACTTGAGACTATGTCTTGCAGTCTAGTCCATGGCTATGACTATACCTGAGAAGGGAGTAAAGACTGCTGCCCACCACTTAGAACCTTTTAATTTATCTCATATAAGGGTGGGAGCTGTGTATGGAGGTCTTCCATTTGTGAAAGAGGGTGATTTTTTCTCATTTATTCCTCTTATAAGAAGAGAGCGAAAAAACTACAAAGTAGAGACAAGATAAACAGTCTGAAATAGCAGGAAAATAAAGCATGTTAAATAACTTTACATGCAAATTGCCCATGTAAACATTTGTGTAATAATATTTTATCATAAATAATGGAAAAAATGTTAAATCTAAACAGATTTTCAGAAATACAGATTTCCCAGCATAGTCTACAATATTATTTAAGTTTTGTTTTTATTTAAATTTGAGCATGAAGCTTCACAATTTTCTTTAATTAAATTGAAGATCCTATTATTTGTTCATTTTCCCTAAAGAAAAGACGAGTTTAGTAATAGTTGTTGTTGCAAAATCATCTCGAATGTAAAATTTTAATTACTGATGGATTTTCAGAACAGCAAATAATTCTAGAAGATACAAAGGTTTTGTTTTTAGTAATACCTGTTGCACTTCACTGATCTGGGTCTGGAACAGGACTAAATATAGAGCATCATAATTGACTGAGGACAGGAGCAAGATACTGCAGTTGGCAATATGGCAATCCTGCAGTAGCTGTAATTTCTCTGCAAAGAAAAACCTGGCAAAACTGTGTTGGGGATTAGGATTATTCCTTTTGTTTCTTTCTCTCACGGAATTTTGTCCCATCTGTTGCTAAGAAACAATAACTACCTATACTTCAGAGAAAAAGCAAGATGCGGCTGGGAGGAGGAGGAGGGGAAAGGGTGCAGCTGGCTACTCTTTTTGCCTAGGTGGTTTTCTCTTTGGAAGGGCAAAGATAGCTCGACGAGGGGCTGGGCTCGGCTCCTCTCCCCCTCTCGGTGTCGGCATGGCAGGGGAGAGGCTGCGGCCACTGCAGGGAGAGCTCGGCACCAGCCGAGGCTCCGTCTCCTGCTGCCTTCCTCCGCCGCACTGGGACCCCACTAGCATCCCACCTGGCCAAAAAACCATCCTTTCACCACCTGCTAGCGTGCCTCAGGGGAAACCCCGCGGTTCCCGAGCCTCTCCCCTCTCAGAGGGATGCTCTCCGTGGCACCGGCAGGTAGAATTCATTGCCCAAGCACTGGTTCACGGGAGGCAGGAGAAGCGTTTGTATGAGATATTTAACCTTAACTCCACCCTGCCAATTTCAGTTTGAAAACCCAGCAAGTCTCATATTCTTCAAATAAATTGCACCTGCCCTGTACAAACAGAGAAACTGAGCTATGCTGATCAGGGTTTCCAAAGATACCGGGAGGGCGCTGCCAACTGGGATGTCACCTTCCCTGGTCCTACCAAAATCCGCCTCCTGCCTGGGAGACTGGCAAGAAGGGGGAAAGAGTCAACCAGGTCCTTCAGAAGTGCTTTGTTCTTCGGGTTCTTCTTGTCTTCACTGCCGTTGTTGTTGTTTGTTTGCTTTGTTACACATATATACTAGTAAAGAACTGTTATTTCTTTTCCCATATCTGCCTGAAAGCCCCTTAATTTCAAAGTTCTAATAATTCAGAAAGAAGAGAGTTTTTTTTTTTTTTTTTTTTTTCCCGTTCCAAGGGAAGTTTCTACCTTCCTTGGCAGACGCCTATTTTTTTCAAACCAAGACAGACTGTTAGGAGCTCGTCTCTCTTGAAAGAAAGGGGTATATTTATCCAAGATCTGGCTGGGTCCAGTTCCCAGTAAAATCAATAGAAAAGGCTTTAACCATATGAAGTCTGTGAGGGTTAATAGATTGGACATATAACTACCTTCCAAAATAAAATGGTACATAGAAATTCAAATGGTTATAGAGCCAGATGTTTCAATAATGCAAACAAAATATAAAAATACCAAACTCAGCCATAAACCCTGAGGAGTTTTGGAACTATTTATTTGTTAAAACCCCATTAGTACATATGATTACCCAGGTGCATCAATGAATAAATATATGCCTACAAAAATATTACAGGATGGCTGGCACTTACAACTACTGCTCTGTAAATGATGTCTGTATATCTCCCTAATAAAGCCAAATGCCCTAGGCAAATTTTAAGCTTAGAGTTACTGTAAGTTTGCTCTACAAAGACAATTTATAGTTCTTTATCTTTTGCAGGTGGCTGTGCTAGCTCTGATATGAGCTATTTCTGTGGGGTGGGCACATTATTTTCCATCACTTAGAGTCAAATGCTCTGTTTTTTTAAAATCTCACACACCCCAAAGGGAGTTATTCACTGATTTGTCGTGATATTTTAAAGAAAGAAAGTAAAAAACCAGTGAAAAAAGTTTTGATTTGGATTTGAACACTGCCACCCTAGTGCAAATTTTTCAAATTTGTCTGGTTAGTGATAGAAATAATTCCAGTCCTTTCAATAATTAATATATTCCTTATAAATTTTATAAATTTCTCTTTTCTTGCAATAAACATATGCACTTGCCACCAGTTTTTGAAGATTTTTTAATTTGTTTGTTTTGAAAATGGCATTCACCACTATTATCCTTTCTTAACTTTCTAACCGAACACTTTAAGGGCAGCTAGATTTGGTCAGTGCTTTCCACCTGTGGTTGCTGTGAAGAAAATATATATGGTGTTTTAGATGCTCTTTACATGATTTTTAAGGCATTCTGAATACAGGACTGTTATCCTTTACCACTAGATGCCACCATTGCTCCTATAAAAGTGGTCCAGTCTATGTCTGTGTCCATTAAATCCAACCAACCTTCAACAGATTTCTCTGCAGTGTATCAAAATAGTGGAATAGTATTGAACCAAATATATAATGCAGATAGATACCTCATATTCAATTTCTTTATAAATTGTTTTGATAATACACAACACCTTGGGGTTCATTTTCAACTCAGAAGTGTGTAAAGGGCTTTATAGCCACCTCTCATGGGTTTACCTGCTCCTTATATGACAAATTTAGAGCTGTCAGATGTGAGGAGCTGGCACAGCTGACACTGATTGGAGCCATTTCAGTATATGCATAAGCAAGGGAAGTGGCTGAGTGTCATACATGGCACCTCTGCAACTCCAGAGCAGAAAATTTAGGGCACCACTATGATGGGGATGTGAAGGTCTCAAGGAGCCCTTACTACTGGAGGATTGCACTGCACATGAGTCACCACGGCCCAGCACCTCCCAGCTGTTTGAAAGGAGCAGGGGGGAAGGGATGGGAGACAGTATTTTAAAATGCAGGGCTCATGCAGAAGGCTGGGACATGCACAACACTGGTAATTCCCAACGCCTTTCTGGAGAACATCCTTTCCACTTAGCTTGTCTGTTAGGAGCTTGGGGAAGATAGACCTTGCTGCTCATACAACATCTTGGGTAGTGTTCGTATGTCCAGACACAGCACTTGGGCTGCTGCTTTTAGTGGTGACAGCTGGACTGAATTCCTAGTGCCTTACTGATTGGCATTATAAATGCGCCAGCCTGTGTGCACATGGGGAGGAAATTAACAACGGACTACTTGGAAAGGACACTCTGTCCTGAGGAAACCATAGGATCTTCTTCCTGAGCCTGATGCTTCCACATCTAAAAACACAGCCTGCTCACTGCATGTCACATGGAAAAAGTGCAAATTACTTCAGTAAGTGACCTCTTCACAGCTAAAGACTATGCAGAGTAGACTTGCTTTGTTGGGTGGGTAATGCAGTCTTTTCCCAAAAGGGTTTGAAATTTTTCTCTCAATAGTCACATACTTTTGCTAACATCACAGAACACCAGCCTCCATACTCCTCCTCCCACCTCGCCATGTGTCTGACACAGTTGATAAGGTCACAAGGGGTGATAGACAACGCCACAGATTAGCCACAAAAACGGGTGGTTTTTCTGAAAACTATTAAATATATGCTACTGGAGCTGTTGTATTGATGCATATCAGTGAAAAGCCAAATGGATGTGAGGAGCAATTTATGGCTTTTGTTGGAGATAGACATCTGGCACAATTAAATAAGGGACACATATTAATATGGAGGATATACAGATAACCTTAAACTTAAGAATTAAAACTATCCCTGTAGGCAGTGCCCTGAATGTTTAACTCCTGATGTAAGTCATCCTGGACTGTGGACAGTGTCATTACCCAGAGGTTACCCAGACACCAGGAGGATGAAGAAACATTGCTCCAGGATCTTCGAGAACCAAATTAGTACCAATTAGAACCAAATATTAGCAATACCAACAATACTAATGATATACTCAGGCCGTGGTAATCCACGCCACAGGAAAAGGCACCGTTAGCTGGGTAGTTGTTGATAGTGGAGGGCAGAAAGCAGAGGCCAGAGCGGGGGCAGCTTCTCTCCTCCCGACACGACATCCCGGACTTGCCTTCCACGGGCACCGCTGCGACAGCGGGTCCGGGACACCCCGGGGGACGCAGAGCTGAGCGAGGCTGCCGGGGGCAGCCCCACCGCGCCCCACCCCTGCGCACCGCCCGGCGATCGGCCCCGGGCCCGGCGGGCAGGGGGGTCGCCGGCGGACAGCGGGGCCGGTCCGGGTGCCGAGGCCGCGGCGCGGGGGATCCGCGAGAGACATCTAAAAAAATCGTTTCCTTCCGGAGCGGCGGCGGCAGCCGCCACTTCTCCGGCGCAGCTCGGGCGCCGGCGGCGCCCTCCGGGGTGAGGCGCTCGGCAGCCGCGGAGGCGGGCGGCGGGCGCTGCGCGGGGCCGGGGCGGAGGCGCCGGGGCGGTGGGAGGGGCAGGGAGGGACCAGCCGCGGCGGGGACAAGGTGCCAGCGGAGCGGAGGCGCCGCCGCTCGCTCCGCCGCCCTCCCGCCCGCAGAAGTTTGGCGCGGGAGCAGCGCAGCCGCCCGGGCCGCCGCGGCGGGGCAGGGACCCGCAGCGGGAGACGCCGCGCCTGAGGCCGCGGCGGGACGGGGGTCGCCTCCAGCGGGACGGCGGCGGCGGTAGCGCTGCTTCGGGAGCCGCCCCGGCCGCGACATGGCAGCGCGATCCCGGAGACCCTGGCTGAGCGTGGTGCTGGGGCTGGTGCTGGGTTTCACCGCCGCCTCCTGGCTCATCGCCCCTAGAGTGGCCGAGCTCAGCGAGAAGAAGCGGCGCGGCGCCAGCCTCTGCTCCTACTACGGCCGCGCGGCGGGGCCGGGGGCGGCCCGGGGCGCGGCGGCGGCGGGTGGGCAGCAGGCGCCGCCGGGGGCAGCGGCCGTGCTGGGCGGCACGAGTTTCAGGAGCAGCCCCTGGGAGCTGCCGCCGGCGGCGGCCGAGGGCACGGTGTCCAGCCCGGCTGCCGGCGGGGAAGGGGAGCCGGAGGAGGAGGACGAAGGCGGCGAGAAGCGCAGCGGCCGGCCTGGCGGCAGCCACAACGGGAGCGGGGACTGGGGGGGCGCCCAGGGCTGCACCAAGCCCCGCAACTTTCTCTACGTGGGGGTGATGACGGCCCAGAAGTACCTGGGCAGTCGGGCGGTGGCGGCGCAGCGGACTTGGGCGCCCTCGGTGCCGGGCCGCGTGGAGTTCTTCTCCAGCCAGGGCTCCGCCGCCCCGCCCGGGATGCCCCCGCTGCCCGTCGTCGCCCTGCCAGGAGTGGACGACTCTTACCCGCCGCAAAAGAAGTCCTTCATGATGATCAAGTACATGCACGACCACTACCTGGACAAGTACGAGTGGTTCATGCGGGCGGACGACGACGTCTACATAAAAGGTGACCGGGGCGCATCCTGCCGGCGGGAGGCAGGGAGGAAGGGGAGCGGTGTCTGGGAGCCCTGCGGAGTCCCACGGCGGTTCGGGGAGAGATTGGGTTCCCGCCTGGGGCGGGAAGAGAGCATGGTGTGCCTCGACCTGCCACTGCCCCGCCGGGGTTTGCTTCCAGCCCCAGTGTGCGGGGCATGGGAGCCGCCCCATCCCTGAGGGAACCCCGACGTGCCCGGGCCGGGCCGTCTCTGCGGAGGCCGCGACTCATTGGAGAGCCAAAACTGCGGGTTGGACCACGCCGGGCACGGTGAGAGGTCCCTTGGATGTGCGTGCGGTCCCAGCGCTGCCGTCCCCGCCCTCGCTTCCGTGGCGATCCTCCGGACGGGGCTCCGCCGTGGTCCGGCCGAGCGGGCGCGGCGGGCTGCGGGCAGCGCCGGACCCACGCCCCGACCGCAGGGTGTCTGCCTGTCGTGCCTCTCACCCCGGCCCCCCGTGGAGTCGGAGTGGAGCTCTTCGGGAGCGGTGTGCTGTCACCAGCTCTGGGCTGGGCGAGCGCAGCCGGCGCGGGCTCCCTGTGAATCCGCTGTTCAGCGCAGCGGGGGCCCCCGGGCAGCACCAGCCCTGCCCCCGGGAGAGTTTCATAGCACCGTTAGGCACGATGCTCTGCAGCCTGCTTCCTTTTGGTCTGCGCTCCAGGCTGGCATTGTTCCCGCGCCTGGGAAAAGGAGGCTGAAGTTGAAAGCATGAGCCCAGGTTGTGAGCTTGGTTGCTTACACTGTTGTAAGTTCACTGGTGGTGGCTGTACCCTTCCCAGTTTGTCACTTAATTTAGAGTCGTTTAATAGGCTGCCTGCTCGTCAGCTGTCATTTACCTGTCAAATACTTGCAGATGTACACATGTGTGTATATACACATATACAGATACACATATGTGTGTATATATACATACACACATTCCATTGCAGACGTAAAGTTGTGTTTTCTTTGAGCTCATTTCGAAGTTGAATTGAACCTGTCTTTAATTGATTCCATGGTACTAAATGAAAACTGTCTAGAAACTTTAAATTTCAAATAAATATTAAACAAAGTTTCCTAAAATAACTAGCTGAGGGATTTGGAGGAAAGCTGTATAAACATTGTAGCACAGGAGCTATTTGAAACTAACAAGAGTTTTACTTTCTTTTCGAGGATTAGTCCACAATCAAACATGTTTTTCTTAGTTAAATTTACTCTGGTATTTTCAAAAATTAATCCTATAAATATCTTACCTGGTATTTCCCATTCACTCCTTTTTCTCCCCAAATTGTCCGGCTTTAGAGACTTCTATACTAGCAAGTGATTTCCATCAGTATTGTTTGAACGGAATGAAGTTTACTGTTAGAAATTGAGTTTTTGCCATATTCCAGCCTTTGGCTGGAAGGAAATTGTCATTGTAATGTTAATTAAAAAAAAAAAAAGAAAACTGTTAGCTATGTCTTCTATGAGGTGTAGGATATTGCTTTGGAAGTGATTTCCTCTGACAGTCTCAGGTACCTGATATATGTTTATAAAAGCTTGAAGTACAGGAAAAGAGATGGCTGGCATAGTAGTGAGAGAAATAACAGTAATCTTGCCTTTTCATCAGGTGAAAAATTGGAGGAGTTTCTTCGCTCACTGAACAGCAGTAAACCTCTGTATTTGGGGCAGACTGGTCTGGGAAACATTGAAGAACTCGGAAAACTGGGGCTGGAGCCAGGAGAAAATTTCTGCATGGGAGGGCCAGGAATGATCTTCAGCCGGGAAGTTCTCCGGAGGATGGTGCCACATATAGGTGAATGCCTTCGAGAAATGTACACCACTCACGAGGATGTGGAAGTGGGCAGGTGTGTCCGGAGGTTTGGAGGAACTCAGTGCGTTTGGTCCTATGAGGTAAGTGACAATGTAAAGTGCAGAGTGGTATTTGCCTACAGAGTTTTTCATCTTGCAAGGTAAGTAGCTGTATCTGCAAGCTCTTTCCACCTTAATGATCTTATGATCTTCCAGTGCTTGCATCAGAATGTGAACTGCAGACTGTAAGGGAAAATTAGAGGAAAACATTCACAGCATATTGCTATAATCATATTTATTTCCACTTGTGTCTCACAGTTTTCATTGGTGACAATTACTGCAGCTATGTAAGTGTTGCCATGCTGTAAGTTTCTAGAGCATTACCTAAAGGATTTCGAAGCAATCCTTGATGGGAAGCTGTTGTATTTGATGTATGTACTGTTCAGGATGGATTGTTTTAAGCAGATCTTTTCGAGTTTGGATAAGCACGAGACATATCTGTTTGCTCTGCGCCACAGTGTCTTAAAATATATTGTGGCATTTGAAGAATTGCCTGTACATTCTTAATTACTCAGATGTATTTTACTCAAGTTCTTTATTGACAAAAGCAGAAATAGGGGTTGTTTGGTTGGGTTTTTTCTTTTTGAACAGAAATGAAATTTATTACACTGCGTTTCTATGATTCAACTTTACTAATGTTTTTCTTAGCGTAGAACAGTGTTAAAATGGATTAAGAACAAATTTTCCTGTGCTGAAGTAATTTTAGGAATAAATTACTCTATTCAGTAGTAGCATTTTTTAAAGTAATAAGGGTCTGTTGCAGTATCCAAAAAGTTTATTTGCAGTGCCATGACTAAAATTTGTGCTGGTTTCTCTGGAATTATTGTGGTTATTTGCAAGACGATCTTTGTAGATAAAAATAGGCTGAGCATACAACTACAAGAAAGGGTAAAGGGTGAAACCTAATATGATGAATATTATTTCACTTATTTTGAACGATTCTTTAATATTAATATGTGTTTGCTCTTGTGGCACTCCCTCATTAATCAGGAAAAAGCCATTTAAATGGACCCCAGAAAGAGATTATGTGGAACTTAGTGTCAAAAAGTCAGAAAAATGAACTAATTTTCTGTAATAGCATTTTTCTGAATGGCCCAGGGGAAGGTGAGCATTTATAAATGGGTTTGGTAGGCTGCATTGTATGTAAACAGGTGAACGAATGCTTGGTATTAATTAGGTAGAAGTCTTATAGGGGCAAATCTTCTTTACTTCACCATAGAAATATGCTTTTGGAGACTATTTCATTACATGTTGTGAATGCCACTGTGGAATAATACACCTGTTGGTCTGGCAGGGCAGGGAAGGCATTTGTACTGTTGATGGAAATCCATGTAGAGCTATATAGGGTCAGTGGTTCCTAATCAGACATCCAAATTACATGGTGCATTGGCAGCCTCATCTTACACTGACGTGTTTTGGCTGTGTGTGTGCAAATTATTTTACAGTCCTTATTGATTGCTGATCTGTATCAGGTGGCAGCATTAATATTCTGCCTTGACAGTTGTATTGTGGAAGGGGCTTTGGTTTTGTTCTTATGGCTTGACTTGGGGAGAAATCTATGGAAGGGAAGAAAACTGATAGTATTGTCACCATGGTTATAATTTATTTTGATGTTGAATGTCAGGAAATGTTGGCTACAGGCACTGATCTTGGGGTGGAACAAAAAAAATACAGTTTTGGAGACTGAGCTTCTGGGCAGTCATATAAATCAGCTTTTCATGGTGGGATTGACACATGAAAACAAACTTTTTGAAAAAAAAATCTTGCTTGTATGGGATCTGGAATAGAGTGACATCAGTTTTGGTTGTCAGTTGCTGTTAAAGGACCTAGGTCAATGTAATAAAGAATAGAAGAAGAAAAAATGTGTTGGGCATTGCAATAGTCCCTAGTAATTTCTGATCAGTATTTCTGTCTGATTCTGCAGAATCTTTGACTCTGTTTCCAGTGCAGAAGCTGCTTGGGAAAATGCAGATGTTTAAGACAAAGCTGCTTAGGATGTTATCCTAGCATTAAACCTATTTACATGGGAAGCAGTGAAATGGGGTGTCTGGAAAGAGAAGCTGCATTTGTGCTTTGGCACAGTTTGTACTGTGTGACAGTATGATATTCCACCTGAGCAGATCTCTGTGTTGCAGATTGCTATATTATTTGGTGAAAAGAGTGATTTTTTTTTTTTTCCTGGGGGATTAAAGTTGTTTCTTTGTGCTTTTTCATTCCTGCATTTAATCAGAAATGCTCTCTATGTGCTAGAAGGGGAATATTCATTCAGATACACATGCACAAAATCTAAGGCTGGGGCCAGGATTTCCTTTATAACCAGTTGCACTTTTATCCTGAAGTCCTCTTGTTCTGTGTACGTATTAAACTGAGTCCTGTTGAGCTGCAAGATTATTGTGAACTTAGTTGATTTTGGTAAGATAAAGAATTTGCTTTTTGTATATATTGGTAAAGACCAATGTAAGCTGGAAACAATTACATTAAAATTCATTGGAGCTTTTTAGCTCCAGAAGGGTTGAATCCCTGTTGCCTCATTTTTTACTAGATTTCTTTTCTAAGATCTGGATCAGAAAGACAAAGAGTTGCTGAGAAAACCTGAAATGCTTGATCTTTGCTGGGTGGTTCAGCTGGTGTAGTTGACTGGCTGCCTGTCAGAGTTTGTTTGCTGCTACTTAAGGTTAGTCAGTAAGCATATGGTAGCTTATATGCATAATATGCTTGCTGACAAGAAGAGGGTAGCAATTTTGGCTTCTTTATTTTTTTTTAATTTTTTTTTGTTATAAGAATAAATAAGAAAAGAAGAGATTTACGAGCCTACAGTGAAGTACTCTTGTGTTTTGAGTTTTCTGGAGTTAAATTCTAGCTCTGCCAGATTTGAAGCCAGGTCTAAAGATTGGGACTCCCACGTACCCAGTGATTCATGGCTGAGGTGATGAGCCTCTCTCTGTCTCTGCTGATGGAGCTCCTACTCTAAATAAAGAATTAGTCATTAGATTGCTGAGAGAGTGAATCTAATGACAGTGTTTTTAGGGTCCTTTGTGAAAAATGGAGGACAGAAGGAGGAGACACTTGGGTTAGTGTCTCTTTTTGGTTGCTGTACAGTTCTGCTGGACTTTTGCAGCCCTGTGATGAGCTGGGACAGGGGAGGATCTGCTTTGCTGAGCATGAGCATCAGGAGAAAAGGAGGTGGCCATAGCCAGGAATAAAGGACTAGCAAAATGTGAAACTGCTGTCTTGGCAGCAGCTTAGATTCAAATTGTCTGGACAAAGCAACAGCTGAACTGTAGCCTAGATCTAGACCATTTCCTTGCTTCATGAGAAGGTATCTGCTAGAAGTGTATTTTAGATGGATCATTTTTTTTTTTTTTCTACAGAAGATCCACCCTTGTCCTGGTATAATTTTTTGATTATGTTTTAATTTATCCTTTGTTTTGATGATGCTGTAATTATTGAGGTATAATAAACCTTACAAATTTGTCTGAAGTATCTCTGTTAGTTTTTGTAAGGTCATACCATTTTTTTGCTTTTCCAAATCAGAAACTAAGCATTAAAAGGGTCTTTTGTTTTATTTTTAGAATCCATGTTTCAAGCTATGACTCTCTTACACTGATTTTAAAGCCTTCAAATGTTTTTATTTTAAAGGAATGAAGAAATTAGCTTGATTTTAGTGAGTCATATGTTTCCTATTCTTTTGGAAACAAAAATATAGTTAAGAAGCTGTGCTTCCTTATTTGGCTGTTTAAGAGGGACTTGAGTATAGAGGATGATTTGAAATAAAGGGCTGATTGCTTTAGCTCTTCTCCCTTCTCCCCAGTTTTTTAAATATATTTTGGGTTTCAGAAGACCATTTTGTAATTTATTACCTAAGATTTGAACAGATCAAATAGTGTAGTTTCGTAAAATGTCTAAATAAAAAGCTATGTAAGAAATAAGTGGCCACAACGATTGAAGAAGATATTGTCAGGGTGTAAATGCTATCAGAGAATGTGTTTTTTTAGAAAATGAAAAACATTAAATGCAGCATAAAATGTCTAAAGAAAATTCATTGATGTATTTGTATCATATATTCAAATGCTTGCAAAGCTTTTATTTTTGTAGCCTTTTTTTTCCCTTTTTATGGATGAAAATCGTGTCGACTATCTTACAGAAGAGACCCATAAGGATTATTAAGTCCAGTGCTTGCTAAGTTCACTTTAGACTTAAAAACTACATTCCTCCAAAGCATCCTATACAGTATTGATCCTTTGGTATTGTGTAGTTGATGTTGAAAGAAAATATGGTATTTTGTACATACAAGTAGTCCACATAAATGATATATCTATTTTTCCCATTTTTTTTCTCCCCTTTGTTTCCAAAGTTCAAGGAAAACCTTAGAATAGAGTCTCATTACTGCAACATTCTTTTAGTCAAAAAGCTCTCTATTATCCTATTTGTTGTTGATTCCCACTAGTTACAGTAAATGTTGCAGTAAATGTCATGGGAAAATGCCTCTTTGGACAAAGCTGTGTACTCAGAAACTTTTCCTTTACAGTGCATTGGTATTTTTACTGTCTCTGGTGGTTCTAGAACTTTGTAAACCATTTTATGTCTCTTCCTCTAAAAATACTCTGTATTTTCTGTTTTAAGTTTTCCTTCCTGATGTATTTTAATCTCTCATCTGAGGCTTTATCTCTCTCTTTGGTGAAGATCAGTACTGAGCTTTGAGTTCAACCCTGTACCAAACAGAAGCATTAGAGGTGTGTGTGCCTTTGATGATGATAGGATGCTATTTTGCTCATTTTGGGCACTGGAATGATCAGTCTTGAAGCAGCAGTGCCCACCCCCACTTAAGCTGCTGAATTTGGACAGCGTCATTAAGTAGTTACATAAATGCAGCCAATACTTTAAATAAAAACCAGGAAAACACAGAGTGATCCTAGAATAAAAATGCACAGAAGAATGGATCCTTGCAGTAGGGGTCTTTGAGGGTATATGAAAAGAAATCAGATGATTCCAGAGGCCTTAGAACTTTTTGTATAAATGCACATTTTCTGATACAGGATTGCTTGTGTGCTGTCTTAACTGTTTATTATCAATATCTATCCGATTATTGATGTTAACGGTGGCTATCAAATTTCTTTATGTGATTCTTACCTGGTTAGAAAAATTGAGTTATATTTTCATACTATTGTAGTACAGTGTTTCTATGTGTACATGATACAAATAACTGTAAACCCTTAAATGCATATACTATTGTTGTAACCATGGTGCTAAATTGGGTCATTACTCTTGCCCTGTGTGGCTCTGTCTGATCCTCGGAGTGCCAGCCCTGACTGTGCTGTGCAGACTTCCTGCTCTTTCTCTGGCTTTCTACATAACCTCCTGTCATTCGTTTTCTCTTTTATGTGGGGAATCTGGGGAGACTGCCTGAGGGCACTGCCTCCCTTGGGTTCCTGAACCCTGGGGGCTCCTTGTCTTCTTAGCCATTGATCCTGCCATGATCAGCTTGGCTAGGATGTTGAGGAATGTCATGGTGAGAAAGCAGAGTCATCCCTGGTATTTGCATGTACCTGAGTCATTAGTGTTTCCTCATGTGGCTCAGCACAACAGCAAGAGCTGGAGATACCATTTTTTGGTGTCTTTATTATGACAGATGCATTCCCATAGCTACCACAGAGGTGTGCAGAAGTACACACAAGCCTGTGTCTGTCGTCCACTGTATGAGGGCATCTGATCTGTGGAGCCAAGAGCTGAGAGGGCCATTTCTTACCTGGTTGAGTGCTAAGGTTTCTTACATTTCTATCTTGGTTTCATGTTTAGTATCCTGTGTTTTCTGCTCTGCCCCAAGAGGAAATATTACTTTTCCTGTTTGGAGTTGTACAGCTGTGTACATTTGGTGCTGAGTTACCAAGTTTCTGAAAGACTCTGGGGCATGTTTTCTTGTCCCTGGTATGAAGAATGAATGGCTACACCTTCCTTCCAATGTGTTTTTATTTAACAGCATGGAGGACTAAGTGAGCTAGCTAACAGCTAAGAGTCACTTGCAAATATTTGAATATTCTTAAAGCAAGTTTTTCGAAGTTTTTCCTCTTTAAGAATAAGCTCTTGTTTGACTTACCAAGGGATCCTGCAGACAAGAAGAAAAGAAGTTCCTAAATTATTAGAAATTATTATTATTGTGTCTTTAATTCTGCATATAGGTATTCTGAGCCCTGTCTCAGTGTCTCTGAATGTTTAAAGCTAACCATGTAAGACTTTTTCTCTCAAGTTTGCTGTCATTTTGTTGGAAATATTTTCTCAAGACTTTTCTGCTATTGAATATATCTAGGTGGTACTTCCACAGATGTCTAGTGCAGAAGTCTAGGTGTTAAAGTGCTTAAAAGAGTGCTTGTCATGAACTGATGGAATTGTGGTGCAACTATTGTAAGAGAGATCTCATTTAAATCCACCAAATTATCAGTCTTTACAATGTCCTGTTACTGTACAAGGAATAAGCTTCATTTTAAAAATGAGAGTAACACATGAATAACTGCATTAGTGTCAGCTTTAAGTGAATTCATGAAACAGGAAGATAAAGCCCTTTTTTCTGAAATAGTTTTCTGTACTTTACTTTAAAATAAAATAAACCTAACCACGTAGGAAGCATTAGTTTCTGTAGATATTTCCAGCATTACCTATGCTTTCAAAGTTTTGTCTTTCCTACAAGTTCTAAAATAACTGTGTTTCTCATGTACAGATCTGATTGTGGTAATTGGTCATGCTTTAACTAACAGTTACCAGTTAACAGTTTTGTTAAAATGTCTTACCTCAACCTTTCTGAAGATGAATGGTTAGTTGAAATGAAATAGCGGAGAGTTACTGAACGTGTGTATAATCTTCTCAAAGACACAGATAGTCCACAAGTTGTTTTCCTCCTGCTCCTTCCTGACCTCCAGTGTGGATGGGTTTTGTTACTTTTTCTGAGCTATTCTTGTATCTCTTCTCATTCCAACTTAGAAAAATCTCATAGGGGTAACATTTTCCTGACTTTCCAAGGTCACATCTTCTGAGATCAAAAGACATGCCTCTACTGAAATGCTCATAAAAGAGAGAGGCTGGAAGCTGTAAACAGAAGTTTAAAAATATTTGAAAAAAAAAATTATTTGAAATAAAGGCTAATAAAATGTACTCTTGAAACTAATGGAATACTACAGTAGGATATGTCTTTTTTTAGAAGAATAAGCTTTTTAGCTACTATTCCAGTTTGTGTGTTTCTTGGGAGTTTTCTTCAGGTAGACAACTAGCCATAAAACGTAGCTGGATCATTTGAAGTCTTGCTTTATTTTACGGTTCTCCTTACCAAAGCACTTGCCAGCTCTTTTCAGTTCTTATGTGAGAAGGCATATATTAACTCATCATCAGCAAATGCTGCTGTACCATATTCTCTGCAATATGCTTTTATTTAGTCACTTCATTGCATTGCATAACACAAAATACTTGAAGAATACCTCACGTATTAAAATTGTAGCAAGAATTGCCAGCTTTGAGGAGTTTATTCCATCAGACCAGTGCTGGGTACTGATTTAAGCTCCAGATGAGTGTCAGATTGGTCAAATTTTAGTACATATTTGGAACCGGGGAGCAAATAAATGTGTAGTTCCACCCCTGCTGCAATATTTTTAGCTTCTGGGTATTACTCTAAGCAAAGAATTTTGGCGTGCCTGTAAGAAATCTTTTAAAGCATTCATATACTTTTGAAAATAAAGAACATCTTGAACTAGAGGCATAATTTAAGAAATTCTGGAGGAGGATAAGCAGCCTGGTAGCTGATACAGGCTTCTTGAAGGCTGTTTTTTGTATAATTTAGTCTTAAAAAGAACCTAGGAAAGGAGTTAGCTTTTTTTTTTTTTTTTTTTTTTTTTTAATGTAGTGGTACTGAGATATATTTGCATTATCTTTTATGTAGTACTCTTGAGATACACTTTCAACACATTGGTTGAAGTTTTACCTTTAGTGAAATGAACACTTAAAAATATTTTTAAAAAGCTTAAAATAAGTCTTCTGGAATATGTTGGTTTAACCATACAGTTGAATACTGAAAGCTGAAACCTGAGGTTCTGACTGGACAGATTGTCTGGTATTAATTTTTGGTTTGTCACACTTTATTTAGAAACTTGGAGCTGTTCATTTTAATAAGCTTAAAATAGGACGGTAAGCTTTTTGTTTGTTTGGTTTGGGGTTTATTTTTTTTTTTTTTTTTGTGTGTGTGTACTTGTTACTTTGAAGGGCTTTATACTTTCAAGAGTGCATTAAAGTGCTTTGCAATGCTTTTAAAACATTTGAGAACCTAAGTGGTTTTGCTTTTTTTTCTCTTTTTAAAATTAATTATTATTTTTTACAAACATTCAAGGGCAAGTAACATCTGAAGGACAAATATCTGATCATCAGGGACACTGCTTCTTTTGGCTCTGCATTTGGTGGTATAAGAGAAGTGCTTGTTCATGGGGTCCTTTCTGAGTGAATGTGCTCCTCATGGTGTATGAGGATGCAATGTATGCATTGAAGAAATGCAGCATTTCTTTAGCAGTATGTATGTGGCTGCAATGCAGTGAAAATATATGTGGCCTTTGATGCTTCATGAAGCACACACTGTAGCTCTGCATGCACAGAAATGTGCATGTGTACTTACATATAAGTTTAAAGCTTGTGCCTAGGTGATAACCAAGATTCCTGAGACATGCGTGAAAATCCTTTGGAGAAAAAGCTGTGCTTCTAAGTAATTACTGTGGTGTCTCTACTGTAAAGCTTAAGAACTTAGCTTTCAGTTTGTTTTAAATTTGTCCTTCCAGTTAGATAGATCTGTGTCCTTTTGTTCTGTATATATATGTATATATATATATTTAACATAGCTTTTTTAGACTTCTTTGAAAGCTTTTTCTTTACTGCTGCAGACTGTAGTACACCTATTATCATAATGACTTTTCATCACAGAAAGTGCCTATCTTATGGATCAGCTCTTATCCTACTAGAATTGCACAAGTTCCTACTGTTGATCATGACAAAACACAATGAGTTTTTATAGTATTTTTTATCAGTTTGGAGTAAAGTTTTCTGAAGTGCAGTGAGTTCCAGAAGTAAGGAAATTTTGCTACAACAAATGTATCTGATGACTAAGCTTTTAGGAAAGTGCTTAACTCAGTAGATGAAACTGTGCTTTTGATATGTTTAATTGTTCTTTTAAAATAATCTGCTAGGTGTGACTCCAACCTGCAAGAAGGAATGAAAGCAGGTGCTAGTACTCTGCATCCTGTTCTTCTGTGCTATATTTTTGTGGTTTCTTTTTTCTTCATTTAGTAGGGGGAAAACCTGAGGTAGTTAACAATAGAAAATGTCAAATGGTCGAATGGTACAAAATAATTTTGAAAAATATGATACTGAGGGCCATGTAAGTATATATGCACTTCTTTCCTGGGATTTACTGTTTGAGGCTTACTTGGAGTTATGGAGTGTGTCTGTAACATCCTTGCAAAAATTTATTATTTTTTTACCTTCAAGAAAGAATTCTCTACCAAAACTATGCGTTGGGCATTGCTCCATCCTTGCCATAGGAAGCTGGTGCTCATGTCCCCTGTTCCAAATCTGCTAGTCTTACTTTTTTAGTCTATTAAGTCCAAGAATGAACACCTTTCTATCTTAAATTCCTAACCATGCTGTGCTGCTGGCATGTGTGCTTGAAGGTGGCAACTCTGTTATGGGAGTGAGATATAAAAGATGTATAGTCTTTGTGGGGCAGAGAGCTTTGAGTGAGCTAAGATTGCCCTTCTTTTTGCAGCATGCTTATCAACTTGCCCAGCCTGAGTTTCCTAACTCATGGCTGGAAAAATGTTTTGAACAGCAGTGGCTTTATTATTTTAGCTGTACTCCTCCTAGGAAAACTGACTGCCCATGTCTTGGATGAGTGGACTCTCTGTTGGGTAAAACACTATCAGCATTTGAGAGAGAGACGGGACTGCTGATTCATGATCAGAATCTGAATTTACTGTGAGCTATATATGCTTATGCCATTTTCAGGAAGGCTAGTAATTTTTTACTACATTCATCTAGTTAAGCGTGACACAGGCAATTCAATCCTCTTTCCTCAGCCGGAATTGATCCAATCTTCTTGTAATCTACAAAGGTCTTTCTGCTCTCACCAAGGGATCTTGGTTATCAAACTGCATATGCTAATTGAATGTACAATACTATGAGTCTCAGTTACAGTTACCACAAAACACTGGAGGGCTGGGCACAGACCCTTGTGCTGAGTGGAGGTAAATCCAGTTGGTGGCTGATTGCTAGCACTGCTCCCCTGGGAACAGGATTTTGGTGGCAGTTCTGTTTGATATCTTTATTGGTGGTGTGGACTTGGGGATTGAAGGCACCCTCAGCAAATTTGTGGATGACACAAAGCTGGGTGGGAGTGTTGATCTGCTCGAGGGTAGGAAGGCTCTACAGAGACCCAGACAAGCTCTATCAGTGTGCCATGAGGCTCAATAAGGCCAAGTAATATAATAAGGCTCTGCTCTTCAGTCTCAGCAAACCCATGCAGTGCTGCAGGCTGGGGGAGGAGTACCCTGAGAGCTGCTTGGCAAAAAGGATTTGGGGGTGCTCGTTGAGAGCCAGCTCAGTGTGTGCCCAGGTGGCCAAGAAAGCCAATGAATTGTGAACCAAGAATGGTGTGGCCAGCAGGACAAGGGCAGTGGCCATCCTCCTGTGTTGCATTGCTGAGGCTGCACCTTGAGTCCAGTTTTGGCCCCCTCTTGCCTCCAGGACACTGAGGTGCTGGAGCTTGTCCAGTGAGAGCCAACAAGGAACATGAGAGGACTAGAAAACATGTCTTGTGAGAAATGGCAGAGGGAGCTGGGTTTGCTTAGTCATGAGAAGAGCAGGTCCAAGAGATGTCACTGCTCTCTACAGCTCCCTGAAAGGAGCTGTGGTGAGCTGGGGGGTGGTCTCTTCTACTGTGCCTGCAGTGAGGGGATCATTCAGCTGAGACAGGAGAATCAGATTAGGTATTAGAAAAAAAAATAAAAAATCTATGTTAGGGTGGTCAAGCATTGGAATAGATTGTCCTGGGTGGTGGTGCAGTTGCTTTCCCTGGGGCTGTTTAAGAGGCATCTGAATCTGATGCTGAGTGATGTAGTTTATGGGTTACAGTGGTAGTGCTGGGTGTGTGGTTGGACTTGATCTTGGAAAATCTTTCAAGTTCTGTGATTGTATGAATGCTCAAAGCAGGAGAGGGAAATACTGGAAGGAGGTGGGTTGGAATAACAGACTGACTTGCCTTTGAGTTTGGCGAGTTAGAAAATAACTGCCACAAATCAGCTGCTTGTGGCTGGGTTTCATGCACACAAGTAGGACTTATTCATGAGTTTTTGCCTGAAGATAGCATGTGGTATTGATGCTCTGTGTCTGTGTTTAGATATACACATAGGTGTGCGTGGAGGTTTTTATTTATATATTTAAGTATATTGCAGGGTATGGGCATTTGCCTTTTAATCCACTTTGGGGAGTGAATAATGACAAAGACCACTTGATAGTTTGTTACCAACTTTTTCTGGAGACTGTTTATTACTATAGCAATTGCTGTGCCTAGAACTATCTGGTAATGTAGACCCTTCATCCCCCTGTAAGAATCCAGCATTAGAATGTTATGTTTCTGCTAAATATGCCAGTTATTTTCTATAGTATCCACTTACTGCTTGTGTTTTGCTAGTTTGTGGAGGAAACATCCACATTGATCAGAATAGGATTTCCATTAGCAATGTGTTGTGTTGATAAAATGCTGATAAAATTTCATGAATTCAGAAGGGGAAAAATCTAGCTGAGAACCTCAGAACAATTATGTTCCTGAGCATAGGAGAAGTAAAACTTTTCGTAGTTTGGAATGCTGGTGGTACTTACTTTTTTAAATGTAAATATACTCCAGGAGTAACATTCCTGCAGAGTAAGTCCAGAACTGCAGGAACTTCTTGCCTATCTCAATCTAAAAACTTTACTGTTGCTTATTGGAATGTTTAGTTTATACTAGACTCAAAATTTTAGTAAAAATCTTCATCGTTAATTTTTCATTGCGAAATATAATTTGGAGACCTACTGTTCCTTGGAAGCAGCCTCCAAAAAGATCTTTTTGAAGATTCTGTCACAAATCTGCGACATCGTCAACAAAAACAAATGAATTTATGTTTTTACTAGTTTTGATAGCCATTTTACCTTCAGCGTAGGTGCACTCTTTCTAATTTGAAATTAAAAAAAAAAAAAAAAAAGCGATGCCCTGAATTAGGGAGGAAGGGATTTGTTCTTTCCTTCTTGACTTTTATTTAGTTATTTCTGTTTGGCCATAATGATATTAGTCACTTTGGTCCAACCTTCTCTGCAGAGTAGATATTAGCCTGTACAAATTAAGTAACTTTTTGCTCCTGTCATATCCATAATAACCGTGTAGATAGGTAACTAAAATTACTGGGTTATGGATTTCAGTTATATGGGTAAAGAAGCTGTAGGGACTAGTATAAAAATGGAATTAAAAAAAGGTGCTCTGTTACTTTTTAATAAACAGTTTAAAGATTTTTTTCATGTTTCATGGTATAATTATTGCTCTTAGTTCCCTGGGGAAAATACATATTAATGAGAGATGTTAAATAGAGTTTTTGGTATCTGTTCATCAATACAGATAATAAACCAGCAATGCTGTTGTTTTGAACTGGTTACAATTTCGCTTTTTCTCAGACTCTGAGGAGGTCTTTAATACACCTTCCACACATACCACCATTAGTTTTGTATATACACATTGAACTCTGTCTAAAATAAAAGGATTGTCCATTTTACTTGTCCTATGCCTTGGGAATATTGTTGTGGAACTGTAGTTTCCTCAGTAAGCAGCACTTTAAACTTACTTGAGGCAAATATGCAGCCTTTTTTTCTTCTATGAGCTGTTATTATTTACTTTAAAAAAGCTCTTATTTTTTTTACTTGTATCTATGTTGTACGATATTGATACTACTGAGCTTCTATTTGGTGAGGTATAAGGATTCATGATCCTCTTGTTCCCTTAATCACCCTTTCTTTTGTTTGCCTCAGTCTCTTTATTTATTTATTTATTTTTAAAATATATGATCAGGACCATGTATGGTACTATGTGTGGAAACTTGCACGTGTGGAACTCCTTCTGTGGTGCTCAGTGTTCAGCCTTGCTGCTGCAGCTCTGGAATCCATTTATCATTTTTTAGGCTGTGTCACTGTAAATTCATCACCATTTTTCAGTTGGTTAGTACTGTCAGGTCAGTGTCATCTTTGGCTGTTTTCACCTACTGAACTTCTGACTGTCAGAACATTCCAGTTGTGTTAAAATTTACTAGTATAGTAGTTGCATTGTTTCATCCTGTTGTTATTGGAAAACTGCGCCATCCTAAACATCATGTTGCAATATAAGCCAAAAATGTCCTTTTCTTGTGTAAAGGGAATGTTCCTGGTTCCTGCTGTGACCTCCTTAGCAAAGGCAGATGCTATGGTAATATGAGAGGGAATGTATAGTACTGTGTGATTGTGTCCCATGTGGAAAATGCCAGCAGTTGTGTCCAGTTGGCTTGTACATGATTAGTGAATAAGAAAAGTTTCATTTCACAGAGAGCTAAGTACTTGTTGAGTGCTTTAATTCCAACTAAAGGAATTCAATTCAGTGCATCTTAGAAGGAAGTCACCTTTTGGTTTTTCAACTTTATCCTCTGTCATTTACCATTTTTTCTCCTGCTGTTCATTGTTAGTTAAATGACTCCAAATAAACATGTAGATGATAAAAAACCCCCAAAGGATTATCTTTAAACACTGGACTTCCTTTTTCAAATCTGCTATGTGAAGCTAGAGCTGAACATCCATGGAGGACAAACATACAGTAGTTTCCCGTTTTGCTCTGCACCCTTTGGAGCAAGAACAAATAACAAACGAATACTGCAGTCTGCTGGCAGAGTTATGTTTCTGGTTAAAGCATGTTGACTGTGTAATACAGGTTCTTTTGTGCTATGAATTTGTACCTAATTTAGAAAAAAGAAAATCCTCTGTGTACTGTTCATGAATGCTTTAATTCATGAAGAATTGAAGTGGAAGATTCCAATTAATTGTTTATGGAAATAAAGCTTGAAGAAACGTTTATGCATATGTGTGCACATGTGTGTATGTAGACATGTATATATATATATATGTGGCAAATGCTAGAAGAGCACTTTTCAATGTGACAGCTTGAGGCAATTTCCTTGAAATGTCTAAAATAACATACAAAATTTTAAAAGAGGTTTTTTGGCTAGGTTGGCAATCATGTTCTTGTGAAAACAAGACTTGCATAAATGCATAAATGCATGGATTTTTTCCAGTGCTGATGCTTCTTCAGAGCTTTTAAACTTCAGTAATAAGTAGTAAATATATGAGTGTCAAATCTTATGTGTGCCTATATTCCTTAGGCAGTTTGGTTCATGCCTGTGTGTTCAAGTTGGCACCAGTCCTGCAACTGATACCAAACAAATGGCTCAGTCATTGCAGTGTCGAAGCAGTCTGCTTCTGCCAGCTCTGGCAGCTTTCTTGGAAGAGAGATGTCAACTTTTGCAGAACTTAGCTTTTCCTAAGCAAATAAATTAATGCAAGTTGTAGATCTGAAATTGCCTTTGGAGTCTGCTTGCAGTGATCTGTGTTACATGCTGATACATACTTTGGTATGAAAAGATGTGTTTTCAGAGCCTTTTTGGCATTCAAAGGGTGCAAAGAGCCATAAAGTCTTGAGGAAGCTCTGAGGCCCCTTAGTACGTGCAGGCATTAAGGCTGCTGCCCATGAAGGGTATTCTGAGCTGAGATTAAATCAGTCCACCTTCTCTCTTTGCTCTGAAAAAATCTTTTTATGTCCTTCACTTACAGCTGTTGCTGGGAACTTGTGGCTTGTAGGAGAGATGTGGCCCTTGGATTTGTCATAGTCTTCAGCAGCTTTTTTGGGTGACACAAAACCATGTGGGAGCAGGAAACTCAACAAAGTGTTTGGTTTAAAAAGAGTAATTTCTCCCCTAGGGAAAGTTTGTTTCCTCTCCTACCTTGCTGCACTTGCTCTCTGTATACATCTCTTTAGTCTGCTTTGTTGGAAGTCTCTTCTATTTAAAGTTCAATTAAATGTATACTGAATATAGTGACTTATTTTCTGCCATAAAATTCCTTCTTGCTCAGAGCTTACATTCCCTTCATCCTCTGTCTCTTTGTATGGTTTTGCCCTTTCTGTTTTGTTTCTACTTGGTCATGTTTGCAGTGAAGTTTTTGTTCTGACTATTGCCTCTGCTTTTGAGGTGACATGAAAACCCATAAAACCATGCAAAATTGCTCCGTGTTACTGTGGAAGGGAAACTGTTTCAATAAAAGCTGTGATCTGTCTATGAAAAGAAAAGTTTTGCTAATGAGATAGATGTGCAACGCAAACATATTAAAGGAATGTTGTGAGCTGTTAATGTTTCCTTCACTGGTTTGAACACACATAGATGTCATTTTCAGTGCATGAAACATTAATCACTTTTGGAGTTTATTAAGGAGAAAGTATTTTTTTCTGCAGTTTTTGAGTCTTTTTTTCCACCAAGGTCCCAGAAAAGTAGCGTTTTAGTGAGGTCCTTGCTTCAATCAAAAAATATCCAAAGACTCTTCTCAGCTATGTCTCTCCTCAAATCTTAGATTTTTAAATTAATACATGTACTTTCTTCAGCTTACTGCCTCTGTAGTCTTATGTTTCTTACGTCTTACAATTTTTAAAAGGTGTTTTAGTTTTGTGAAGGTGACAGCTGGAAGGTAATTCTCTGAGGCTGGGTGGAGCACAGGTTACTGCTGTGTCAATGGGTGGTGCACTCCATCCTGAAATGAAAGAGTGTGAGACACCAGCTTGTTTTGTCCTCACAGTGATAATGGCACTGAAGATGGTGTTCTACCTTCTTCCTTCTGTGTTGCCCCATAGTGCTGAGCAGCTGAATGCCAATGCCTGAAGTGTTGCTTTGACACCACATGGATTTTTAAGATAAACTCAACTTCTTGGGGCTTCCCGTACACTTCTGTATCTTGAGTATTTCTTATTGTTTTCATTACTTATTATCTATTACTTATTATCTATTACTTATCATCTATTATTTATCTTCAGTACTTTTTTCAGTGGCAAAAGGTCGTATAAACTGCTGCTGATCTCATAAGACCACATTTTTTATATATTCCCTTTTTGTTCACTCACGATCCACAGTTTTTCAGATCTTAAACATTAATGAGGTGGCATTCTTTGTTACAAATTTTCAAAACCTGAACAATGTAATCTTCATGGGACACATCTTCACGGTTTTGAC
This sequence comes from Oenanthe melanoleuca, assembly GCF_029582105.1. NCBI lineage: Eukaryota > Metazoa > Chordata > Aves > Passeriformes > Muscicapidae > Oenanthe > Oenanthe melanoleuca. Next base: position 34,426,891 of record NC_079362.1, read on the forward strand.
TGATAAGAGGACAGTAATAGCTTTTAGAAAGCATTTTTAATGTTTAATAATTTCATACACATTAATACCATTATGTCCTCCAGATGGTGAAATCACAAAGTAATAAAAATGCTTTCACCCTGGTGATGTCTGTGTCTCCCTGAATGCCTGCAGCCGCGCTCTCTGTTCTGAATCTTTCAGATGGAATCAGTTAAATGTGGTTAGTTCCCAAAATTAGTTGGATGGGAGACTTATGGAAGACTTTAGGTGATTGAAAGAAATGATCTTGGCAATAGCTGGTGCGTTTCTCACATTCCTTAATCCACACTCAGGGAGTGCCTGCAGACCAGAGTGAAGAGTGGAGCTCTTGGGGCACTACCTGTAAGGTGCTTCCTCTAGAAGAGATATTAACTGTGATTCTTGCAGCTAGTGACCCAAAGAAATCCTGTATTAATCTGCTTGACAATCTCTATTTTTTTTCTGTTTTATGGTCAGCCTACATTAATCTCTTTGAAAATTGTTAACCAGCTCAACAATGTTAATTTTTTAGCTGGATGGATTCTTGCTCTGTTCTTAGAACTGAGCTATTTGGACTTCTGCACACGTGTTTTAGAAAATATTCCGGTGTTCCAATGGTTTATGATCTTCCTCTAGGTGCCTTTTTACTATGTGTGTGCTTTGTAGGTAATTGGTGGTGGGCAAAGCTGAATCAGCTGTTTGGATTGTGAGCTGCTAGTGCATACTGTTGGTTTGTCTGCAGAGTTTCTGTAGCTGGATTGTGAAGTGTTTCTGAGACGTAGGTATAGAAAAAATATGTACTTTAACAGAGTGTAAGCTCTCAAGGCCAGGTGCTAGGGAAGCCCTACGGTGCTGAAGAGTTGGAAGGGATGGGAGCATCACAAGCATGGCTTGGACATGCAGGATCATCACTAAAGATGGAAGACAAGATTGAGAGATGTTTTTATTAGGCAAAATGAGGATACCTGAACAGATGCTTAATGGAAAAATTTTCTATGATCTCTGGAGACAAAGAGAATGTGCAACAGTCTCGTTGTCTCCTGTGTAGGGGGAGGTGGATGTGACAAAGTGAGCTTGAAAGGGGAGAATGGAGAGAAAGGAAAAAGTGTGCATATCTAGGAAGGGATAAAACCAAATATATCCAGTCTAGGGTAATATGTATAGCCTGGTCATAGGGCCTTAAAGTTGAGAACTTTGAACCAAGAGATGATAGCGCTGAAAACAGGTAGAGTCTTTCTGTGGTTGTGAGTGATTTGTTTCCAGCTGAGGAGATATGTTTGGGGCTCTTGTAGGTATGTGAAGAAAGAATGAACTGGAAGTACTAAATGCTAATAATGTCAAACTGTAGTGGTAGTGGTGATGGGATGTTATGAATAAAATTAAAGGTGTATTAGTTAAGACATGTACTTTTGCTGGAAGAATCTACTCTGCTCTCACTCTTTAGAAGAGCTTGTTTGTGAAGGGTTCATACCTAGCATAAACTACACTTGAACCAACTGCAGTTTTAATAATAAAAAGTCCTCTCCTTGAACTGCCTTAAAAACCTCTTTTATTTTTTTTACCACTCTCCTGGTTAGTTTGGTTTCCTTTATTTATTTTATAATTAATTTTTACTTTATAGTTTACATGATAGGCACCTAAATCCACACAAAATTAATAAAGATTTACAAAACAGAAATGATTCATGCATGCAAAAGTGAGAGTAAGTTTAAATGTATGAAGCTGTATTTTATAGGGATTTGCTACTATTGCTGTTTTGGTTTTTGTTGTTGGGTTTTTTGGTTTTGTTTTGTTTTGTTTTGTTTCCTTTTATTGGAGGTTTTTGGTATTGTTTTCTTTCCTCCCCTAGTTTAATGGATTAGTGCCAGTGCTCAGGCATCCTTGGTCTGTAATTTCTTGGAGCAATAAATCCACAGCCTTTCACTATTATCTCCACTACCAAAAAGAAGTCACATCAGAGACTGATGTGTTCATCAGCATCACTTTCATAATGTGCATGTGTGTCTTGCTTGCTGGTTGAGTGCTGGACTGAAGCACCCAGTTCAGCACCTAGTTGCCTCACATGGAGCTAAGTCAGACAGGACAGTGTCCATACTGCTAGGTCTACACCTGTTTAGGTTAATTTTCTGTAAAAGATTTGGTATGGATCCAGTCTAAGTTGGCAGCTGTGGGGGGGAAAGGTATGAAATTGAAATTTTGTGACTCCCTATTACTTATGGTAACGATTTATAAGAGGAAGTTAGCCCATTGTAAATACCTGTCAGGCTCATGTTTTCCTTCAGATGTTATTTTCAGGCTCTGGATGAAACTGGACCTCTTCTTCCCCAGTCCAAATACATAGTCCAAGTCAAGAGCACCTCTGTGCAGAGACTCTGGTACCTACCATTTCAAACAGGCTTCTGAGACCGTGGGGACCAACATGGTGTTTTTAAAGACAGAATTTTCAAATTGATGGGATTTTTTTCTTACTCTCTACTTATTGAATGTTTCCCATCTTGCATGAAATATTCTTTGTTTTCAGTTTGTCTATTCTCCTCTTCCTATGAAGAATGTCAATAGAAAAAATAAAAGGACTGGAAAATATTTTCCTGGTTATTCTGCTAGATTTACTGTTTTGCTCCCTTGGCAGTCTCATCATCAAATTTCAGTCACCTTTTGATTCTACTTGATGATTTTTTTGACATATCTTATTTTTAAGCCAGTGTACATGTTATGCTGTATACTGTCATTTCATACAGGTTTTCAGCTGAAAGATGTACTTCATTTCTATCAACAATTATCTTCAATAAACTTATTGGAAAGCAGCTTGGTTTTTAATATGCTACATTCTAGAACAGGTTGTGCAAGCATGAGCTAAAGGTAAAATTTTGATGCTTGGCAGATGTGGTTTTTGCAGACTGTTGTGTACAGTACAGAGGTAGAAAAGCAAACCAACTTCAGAACAGCTGATGTTTAGAAGTCTGTAGTTTACAGACTTACAGGGTTTTTAGTAGTTTGCCTAAAGATGGTAGCTTTAAATAATATGTCATTTTGTGTGGTGATTTATCATAATCAATTTTAGTAATTCTTCTTTGCTTACAGTTGATAAAATGTAATTTCTTTTAAATTCTTGCTAGACAGATGATGTTAATTTGTCTGTTTTTCATTGGAACAATTCAAGAATGTTATAATAGAGATAGCAATCCAACATGAAAGCAAATGACTATCTCACTATTAAAAAAGCCTATAAAGCCAAGTGGAGACAAATAAGTTGTGAATTTTCATATTTTTCCCTACTGTCATAGTCCACTTCCATTATGCCTGAACCTATCACGAAAAGCTCTTTGGGAGGAAGCACTGTGAGGAAACTCTCTATCAGCACATCTGTTAGTTTTAGGAAGTGGTAGGATACATCATCAGCTGCCTGAGGAATGCAAAGGAAAAGGCAGGAGCCTTCCTTTTGGCAGCCAGAGAGGGGCAGGAAGGTGTTTTTCCTTTCTAGGTGCAACTAGCCATGGACTGGTATTTGGTGGTTTTTCCCCCCTCCAACCCAAATGTCGACATTCTCTGAGACCCTCCTTACTCACAGGAGAGTCCTCACAATCTGCACAGTCCTGTAACACAGGAGGAAATAATGTGTTCCCATGTGAAGGAATTGGGGAGGATCATGAAATAGAAATGGCATTTCTGTCCCTGACTGATTTTTGATTGAATGTTTTTACAGGCATTCATTGTGCCATTTTGTCACACAAGGTGTAGGAGAATCGGGATATTATTTAAGTGCAGAGAATCAGGATATTCTTTTAGTGCAGAGCATACACATTTCCCTTTCCTGGGGTTATTTTGTGTAAATCTGCCTGAGAGGCACAGGGAGAAAAAAACCCCCACAGTTATTTGGTAAATTGTAGCTTGTGATTCCATACTTAATACTCTGACAACTCTTCTACTTCATGATTAGATTGTCAAAACTGATTAATTCAAGGTTTTATTTCCATCTTTTATTTATAGTCTATACTTATGGTAACCATGTTATCAGCTTCCTCTGACATAAGCCAAAGTAATTTAAAAGATGCAGGATTTCTCTGTTGTGCAGTAAAAGCTATTTTGTTCTGTCCAGGTGCAAGAGGATCATATATGTATATATAATGAACTTGCTATTTATGGATAAGTGCTTCTGTGACTGCGTGTGTAAATACCTATTCTGTAATTTCTTCATTCAACCTTTTGTTCCAAAGTCCTTTTCCATAGATTTTGTATTGGTCATGTAATTTTGTTCTTCCTGAGAAAGTTGTGGTCCGACACTTTCTCCCTGAGATAGTGAGACCCTGTAAAAAAACCTCTTATGGATGACAAACTGCATTGAAGGGTTTGTTACCACATGAGTAGTGTCTTAATTTCTGCAGCTTTGCTGATAGGCTAAGCTTTACTGTATGGCTATATGGCACTTTTACGAAGAGGAATCCTTCAACCTTTTATTAAAAGCTGAACCATAATGTACTTTGTTCAAAGACAAGCAGTGTGTGGTAATTGCCTAGCACAAACCCGTAGCATTTATGAGCTATGCTACTGTGGAATGACAGTTTATGCTTTGCATGTTATTTTTTATTATTTCTTCTGATCCCTGTGTTGTAATTTTTCCCATATGTTGTCTTGTTTTTTCTGGGTTTTAAATTCTAAATGTTCTTCCCCTGTGCCTAATACTTTTCATAGTTATACAGGAGTTTCCCAGGGTCCTTAAATATTTGATGCAGAATCTGCTATTATAATAAGAATTAATTTATCAGATTTCTCTTTATGAATTATCAGGTTTTCCTTTTTGCTAGGTATTCTGAGGGTTTATCAAGTTTTTTTTCAATTTTTTTTTAACTTGGTCAAAAGTTGTGTATTAGTTTTATGATGCAGGTTGTTTGACTAAAAGCAATATTAAGTTATTACAGAATTGAAGGATTCATTGATTCACTTCAGCTTTTTGGGAAAGAACTTATATAGTTTTAAGTATTTATCTTATCACTTAATAAACCTTCTCTTTTGGCCAGTACATGATGGAGAAATAGTAAACTCCATCAAGCAGTGTGCAGGGATGGATAGGTGTTTTCTTTGATGATATCTCTTCAGTGGTAGTATCTTCTGGTTTCTAGCAGACTTCCACAAACGATCAGATTAATTCACTGCCATGGTTTAGCTATTGTAATTAGGTTAGTTTGGTTTTGCTGCACTCAGTTCATAATTAGTAAGTATCATGTGCTTTTTTTCCTTTGCCATCTCTGAAAGAGTTGATATTATGATGGTGTTCTCTAAGAAGGTTGCTAAAATGGCTATTCTCATACTACATTGATTTACAGAATCAAATTCAACTGAATTTTAAAAGACTGACTGAAAGTAAAAGCCTATTTAAGAAACTTTGTATCATTCTATCTGTTCTCAGCTTTTCACCTTCTTGATGCTTTGCTTACTTAGGTTTTAGGTTTGTTTTCTGTGTCCATGCTTATGATCCTATGGTGTAAGAACCCTGCTGCTTCCTGTTAGTTAGGTTGTTGAATTTCAGTGTGTAAAGAAACTTGTTTTAAAATGCTTTTTAAAGTAGAGAATACATAAATCTGTCTATTTAGTTTGTTTACCTTGTTGCTGGAGAAGATAAAATACTTTATAACAATTTTTCAAAAGTGTTTCAAAAGTGTTGGGAATTTTTCCTGTAAAGACTGAAGGTGATCTTTATGTCAATATTCTTTGTGTTCAGAAAGTAATTACAAGTGCAAATAATTTGCTGTCTCACCATGAAAATAAAGGGAAGATCAAAGCTTGAGAGAAGCCCTCTTTCTCCCCAAAAAGCAGTTAATGTTTTAATTGGTTTCAGGGCAGTTGTTTACAGTGTCTTCTTAGCTCTTGGCTTTAATGGTTATATTTTTTTGCTTTAATTTGCATACACACGGTGACTTTTATTTCAGTCCAATAGTATGGCATAAGGGTGGGATATATTGGAAAAATGCACTTTATATTTGGTTTTAAGTGAAGCAGTTTTTATTTATTGCAGGAAAAATAACAAAGCTATATGACAAAGAAAATAGAAAGGATAATCTTAATTTAATCTCAGTGATTAAACAGTTTCAGGCAATCCTAATTGCAAAAGCCACTTTTCATTGTTGAGTTTTGAAAAAAAAGCATTTTCAAAAAAGTTTTTTTCTGTAATTTTATTAATTTTTTCCTTTGTAAATTTATTTTTCTCAATATTTTGTCAATATTTATTTGTACTAACAAAGTTTTTAAATAAACCTCTTCTTAATTCTGCATTTCTCTCAGTATTAAAATTCTGTTTGTTAATATCAGTTTGAAATTAAATGTCAGGCTCAGAATAGGTGTGGAAATATGACAACAGAATGTAAACTGGTAATGATAATTTTTAGGTTCTAAGAAATTTCTAAGATTTTATTATTAGTAATATTCAAGCTTATGTCAAAAATTACTCTTGTCTGTGTTTGACAAAACTTGCATGCTTGATATTTTCTCCAAGGTCTGAACTACTTAAATAATTGTGTGTATTTTTAGAATATGTATTTGTGTTATTATTGTGCTTCATTAGCTGTCATGCTGCAGCAGGCTATATAGTTCTCATGGAAGCATGATGATAATTAATAAGTTATAGTCCTTGAATAAGAATGGTAATGTTTGTATTTGATAAGGAAAATTCAATGACATTTTTTTTACATTTCCAGGAAGCATATTTCTTCTGACACGTCTTTTAAAAATTGGTTTGACATTGTAGTGGAAATTTTTCAGTTTCCAACGAGTTTCCAAACAAATGGATTTATTTTTCCAGTGGGCTGCAGTTTAAGTCTGTGTGCAAAAAGCAATTCCAATGCACTCTCTGTTAATTTTCTTGACCACAAAATCACAGTAAAATACTACTGTGGTTAGTCAGAGGATCATGGCTTGGTGAGGGCCTGCAGGTCTGGTTGGTCTACAGAGGTAAAATGTTGGAAAGGGAAAAATAAATGTTATGCTTATCAGTTCATATCATGACTACTGGTATGGCTGCAGAGAGTAAATTAATATGATAAAAAGTGATCCTGTACCTGAAAGAAGGCTTGGATTGTAATCCTTTTTGAATGGAAATACTCAAGGTTAGGGAATATGTGGAAAAAGTGGATAAAAATATGCACTTTTTTCTTTCCCCTTACCAGAAAATACAAAATAATCAGTAGAAGTCTATTCTGCCACTTGCAAGTGCAGGCCTGTTGTTTACTATTTACAAGAAAAGGGGATTAAAATATTTTATATTTTTAGTTTTAGTAATTGCAAAAAAAACCAAAATTGCAAAACAAAATGCACACTAAAAAATTTGATGTTATGTTAATTTTCAGTTTTAAAATTTTTTGGATTATGATGACTGGACAGTAGGTAGTACATAGGAACTAATTTTGACTTGTACACAAAACACACTAAGATGCTGAACTGTCAGGAACTAATCAACGATGCTGCCTGATGTTAGGGAGATTTGTACAAATTATGTCTTCTTTGAGTGAAATGTCATGATACCAGTTCTGTCTTTTCTAGTTTAGATGACTCTTCTGTACAGATGCATCATGGTATACAAATACTTGTACATCAATAACCTTTTTTTTTAAAGTATGTTTACCCTTGCTAATGCTAGCTATGCTAGCTATGGACAGGAATTAATTTGAAGAACAAAAAATAGGAAAAAAATGGGTTATCTTAATTTCAAATATTCATAGCATTAAAGTTATGGCATTAGAATTTTCCAAGATATTTAGAAAAATTGAAGTTTCAGCATTCTTAAGCCATATGCAGAGAGAAAAAAAAAAGTGGTTTAAGTTTGAAAAAAGTAGAATGATATAAGTTATCAGAGTGGAGTCTTGGACAAAACATGAAAATGTTTAATTTTCTGTAATGATTTTAAATGGTATACATTGTTTCATTGTATTGATTGGCTATTTCATTATAGTTTTCATAAACCTCATTCAAACACAAGACAGGATAATAGTATTTTTCCGGTGCTTTTACACCTGACAGATTCACTGCTTCATGTTCTTATCTTGAATTTTGCTTAAGTTCTCTAAGTATAAAGTAGTGTCAGTTGTATAAACTCTTTGACTTGGCACCTTTTAATGATATCAAATTGCAGCAATATTTTGTCTTTAAGAAGTTGGTCATACTCATGTTTGTCAGATTTAAGTTCAATCTGACTTCAAAATTTCAAAACTACTTTTCCATCCCTTTTCTAGCCTTTTTTTTCTTCCTACTGTGTAAAAATCACTTACTTAGTTCATGAGACCATTAGGATGTACAGCCAGCAAAAATGATTGTGGCTATATGCAGCAAACTCAAGTGTTTTAAAATATGACAATGCAGAGTTGTCATCAGAATGAGAGACTTCCTGTCAGAACCATATGTTACCTGTCAGTAACATATATTGACAGTTAATGGTCTCACAGTTTGGTTACGCAGAATTGATGATCAGAAATCAGACTAGGACTGTTCTTGCTGTTTTGAAGTTGTGAGCTTTTCTTGCTGGTTACACTGCAGTTGTGGTTAATCAGAGGAAGTGACCCAGAGGACTTGGCTGCATTTGACACAAGGAAAAAAACTCAGTTTTATGATGCTAAGAAAACTAATAGAAATCCCTCCCTCCCTCCCTTTAACAGTATGTATCCTGTCCCTGACATCCCCTAGCACCCCAGTTATATTCTTAAATCCTATTGACAGGATCCCAAGTACATGATTTCTGTATGAATATTTTCTTGACTTGCAAGAAAATCAAGGGATGCATCTGTGCCATGTGCTTCTATCAAAGCTTCACACCTTTTTACACAGAAATGATAGTGTTATTTATACAAATGGATACCTGCATATTTATAGTCATATCTAGTGAGTACAAAGAAAAAAAAAGTGTTAATTGGACAGTTCATAAGAACAACATTTTTCTTGTTACAGGAGCATAATCTCCAAGCCTCAAATAATGAGTGTACTTTTCTTTATGGTATATGCAGACAAACCTCACTTGACTAATGTGGTGCTCCAAAGGTAGTTCTTTTTCCTCTCTGAAGGAGAAGAAAAAACCTACACTACCATGAAACAAATTTTCAGGCATAATTTACCACACTAATGCACTGTGCAGGCTGAAATCTGTTACAGCTTGATTTCAGACACTTACAAGCCTGGTGAAGAGTGAGCAAAAAAGCTGACTCTGTAGATGAGTCAGATCGCCTCTTCATGAAAATTTTTGTGTTACTTAAATTTATGTCTGCATTTTACAAATTAGTCTGAGGAAGTGAAGACTAAGAAGGGCTTTAAATACAGAAAACAGTAATTTTGCTCAAAAATATGAGTTGTGTGTATTTAGTATGTTGCCATAAGTATTAATTAGTTGAAATCAAGTTACCACAACAGCTTATGTTTGAAGTTCTTTCAGTGAGCACATCTAGGGAGGTTTCTGTTTTTCAGAGCTGAACCCGTCTTAAATTGTTCAAAAGGGCTTATCTGTTATTGACATCAATATATGTTCCAGGTGGGTATTGTAAATCCCAGCTGTTGCATTTTTAAGTACAGATGGCTGATCCAACTTCATCGTTACTGAGTGCTTCGAGCAATAAATTCTCTAGTTGGTTTTTTTTTTCCACATTGTCCACACTGTCTTTTGGTAACTGGTTAGCTGTTCAAGACAGCAAATATCTGTGTATGTGTTGATTATAAATTACTCTTTGTATGAAACTTACTGTAAGTAATCTTGCTTAGCTGTATACATACACAGAACCAGGAATGTGATTCTTGTACTAAGTGCTGCCATATATTTCAAACTCACATTTTAAATCATACAAATGTTGTAACACACAAATATTTTAAGACCTGACTCTTCTTAAGCAGTTTATTTAATTTGCTTTTTAAAAAGGTTTTTGCAAATTGGCAGTCATTTGAAAGTTATTGAAAGGTGTTCTATCCATTCTAAATACTTTCTGATAAGAAGTTAGAAAGCGTGTTTAAAAGAATAGTACTTTAAGTTGTTTCAAAAAGGATGGAGGGATCTATCACAAACCCCCTGTTGATTAAATATAGCCTAGTTGCTGAGGATTGCTCGGGTTAATTCCACTTTTGTTAGATCTGCTGTACAAGAGGGATATGCTTCATCTCTCAAAATAAAGCAGACACTACAATAGCTGTATGAATTACTGTAGATGTAGCAGCAACCTCCCTCTAGAGTGTGTTGAGACAGTGGAGACACTGCTGTGAAACAACACACTTCTGAGATCCGTATAAAACTTAGGAGATTTATCTCCCTTTTTATGTATTGCTTCTCCTTGTGTATAAGTCAATTAAAATAATCCTCCAGCATAAAAAGGCCATTTAATGAAATGTGGTCAGGTAATATGGCTTATAATAAATGTCTGATGTGAAAACATAAAAGGAATGTAAAAATGTTTCAAAACCCAATGGAGCTGATTGTTGCTTTTGTGTATTATATATAAAATCTGGAACCCATTTAAGAAAGCTGTGTCCTCAAGTATGCTTGTTTAAATATACTGTTAAGCAGCTTGTGTACTTTTATAGGCCTGGAAGAGTAATAGAGTGATGTGACTGGAAGAATCATGAAGAGACTGTGCAATATGTTATTATAGTAATTCATAATTAAATTTGTGACAAGTTTTATCACCATGATCATGCTCAAGGCTAGATATTTACATCACCTGCTGCTCAGTCTAGGAATTACTTCCAGTATGGGGGTTGTGGAAATCTTAGGTGCCTACCAAATTCTGGGACAAATTAGTGTGACAAGGCTCATGTTGTGTTCTGGGCATTTTTAATCCCTGCACTAAATTCTGTTATCATGGTGTGTTACTAAATTACTGTCAGTAGAGCAAAAGGAAACAACCTGGTGTACTTAATTAGAAATCCTTCTTAAACTGTTGTTTGAAACTTAATTCTGGAAACTTCTGAATTAGTTTGCTTTTTAAAATGATTCTTCAATTGGCAGTGAATTGAAAGCATATATACAAAGAAATGAGACCTATCTATTAAAAACAATTAGAATTGCTTTGTCAAGAACTTAAAACTTGAAGCACCAGGATGTAATTTAAATGTATGTTGCTTGTGTTAAAATAGAATTCTAATTATAATCGTGCATGTAGGTGTTCTTTTGGTGGAAAAATGTAAAATTTGGCTTTAAAGATTTTTCATAAAATCATCACAAGCTGGTGGAGCATTCACTGCTGAGCAGTGACGTGGTGACCTTGGTAAGGCAGCAGATCATGATTTATTTTTTCTGTATTAGACATTTCATCACAAATGACAACAAACTTTTAAATGGGGTAGTATAATGAATGATAAATTCTTCTTTCTAAAGTATATTTCTATTACTTTATAATGTGTTATGTCGACTACGAAAATAGGCTTTAATAACATGCCTTCTGAGTAGGTTTAGGTAACTTAAAAATTCGGTTTTGGACTAATTGTCTAATATTTACTGATGTTTGACATTAAGAACTTTAGGCCTATCAGCTGTGGTTTGTGGATTATTGGTTATTTTGTAGTCAGCTGCATCTTTGAATAAAACAGAGAATTTGTGTAGCATCATCTAAAGTTGTTCTCTTAATTGCCTCTTCACTTCATGTGACATGTGATGAATCATTATATATTTCTTCACTTTGAACACATTATAGCTTTGACAGCTCATAAAAGTAAAATTACTTCTGCAGAAGTATAACAGGCTCTCTTTGTTGACAGTGTAAAACTGAAGTGCTGCAGGTCTCTGCATCTCAAATCTGCTTTGTTTCTTCTGTTTGCATTCAATTTTACTGAGTCGCCCTTCAGATAATGCTTTACAAGTCAGGAGAAATTGAATATAGGTTATAACAGTAATTTCAAATGGCTGTAACTCTTCCTTCATAAAACAATATCTTCAGATATATATAAATTTATTTCATTTTAGGGCTTTGTCTCTGTCCAAACTAAAACTTTAAAACAATAAAATTTTGGGGTGTTGTCATAAAAGAAATGTTCAACGGCTTGAAAATAAATACTCCTGTTTCTTTGCATGGGAGATAATTTAAAAATAGTTGGCCAAATTAGAGGTTTACTTTTCTCCTGCTTTTAAGAAATAATCCCAGCAATCTTTAAAAATATGCAATGCTAATGGAGAAAATTGTTCTTATTCACGTTGTTCTGTGGAGGACTGTGCAATAGCTTTTTCAGCTGGATGATGTGATGTGTGTTGCACTTTAGAACAAGTTAGAACAGAGAGCCAGTGATGAGCTAGTTTTGAGGAGTTAACAATTTCTGTGTTACTGGATTAAAGTTTAGGTATGCATGTTTCATTTCAGTAGGTGTCATGCTCAGTATAGCTGAATTACTTGCTTTTGGCTAAATTAATAATGTGTTAAGAAGGTATTGCAGACTAACACTACTGCTGATCAAGTGAAAAGGCATGTATATTTTTTATAGTTTTATATATAAATATATAATATATATAATAATTATTTATATATATATATATATATATATGTATAAAATTAGCTTTCAATTTGTAATTTACACCTTAAAAATCAATAGCCTGAACTGGAATCAATGCATTTTAAAGCTGTTTGTTTTAGCAGTACAGTGTTTAAGACATTCATGTCTGTATCTAGGCATCAAATTTCAGTAGTACAGTCCACTAATCTTTTGCTTGCTAAAACACTAACCCACAATCACCTTGGGAATGCTTCCATGTTTTTATAAGATGGTTATGTGTCTGTTGTATTACTTCACATACTCATTTTCCTTCATGATCTCACAGTGATGCAGCCTTTTAAAGGATTCTTTTGGCTACAGTTAAGAATTTAATTTTTCTAAGTCTGCCACAAATGCAAGTTATTTTATTATAGAACCATAGAATACTTCGTCTTAGAAGTGAGCTGTCTACTCCAACTTCCCTGCAATGACAAGGGACATCTTCAGGAGGTCAGGAGCCTGATCCAGACTGACCTGGGATATGTCCAGGATATTTGTGTCGTGGAGTTCAAGACTTTCTCTCCTCTCCACCTCACCCTCAGGTCTGCAAATTCTACCAGTGCATCTCCACTCCAGGCTTGTCTCCAGTCTTGGTGTTCCACCACTAGCATTGGTGGCCACCAGGTCCAGCCTTTCATGCCCTCCCATAGGGGAATCTATTTCATGTCTTAGGAAGTTATCCTCCATGCATTCCAGGAGTCTACTGGGTTGCTCAGCATGCAGCCTCTACAGTAGATGTCAGGGTGATTGAAAAACTACAGCAGGACAAGAACCTGCAAGCCTTTGATTTAGTTTTATTTCTACACTAATGATTGAGTTTTTAAAATTGGATTGCAATCTAGAAGTAATGTGTTGATTTATTACTGTGATGTTACTAGTAAAGACAACAAGCCTAGATTTTTTTGACATTTGAAGTAACTGATTGTGCTTTATGCTCAGCTCTACCTTTTCATTCATTGTTCTTTGTTACTTCATGTCTGTCTTGGGTCTTCAAATGAAACTGTTCTTTAATAAAAAAAACAAGAAGTGATAGGAAACTTACAGATTTCAGTGACTTATCATTTGCTAAAAGCATGACTTAAACTGATTGACTTTTTCAGTCTTGAGAAAACAATTGAAATATTTTTGTGGCAGTATATGTGTGTTCTGTTTGGGAATCTGAATGCTGGAAACACAAGGTAACTGTTTTTTAAGTATTTAGCACATTTCTACCACCATTTTGAAATGAAGGAATCAAAGAAACAGATTGTGAAATCTGAAGGATAAAATAGCCTTAAACCAAGCAATTTTGGCAGAAAAATTCCAGAAAGTAAATGCCTACTCCCTATGACCAAAGTATTAACCATCTTAGATCTATCTATCTATCTATCTATCTATCTATCTATCTATCTATCTATCTATCTATCATCTGTCCACCTATATGTGTGTATGTATGTGCAGTGGCTCTTATCACAAACAAATTATTTTTAGAGGTCCTAAGAACTTCTGCTATAAAGGAATGAAAATACTTCTATTAATATATCTCCAGATCATAAAACAGATACTGTAATTTTTGTTCCTAATTTTTTTTAGACTTCTGTGGAGAAGAATATATTTTTAAATTGTGATTAGGAGTGCTTGGGTATCTGAAGATAGGCATAATATCTTCTGCTTGTCTGATATCTATTGCTGCCTAACACTGCCATACGCTTTCTCATAGGTCAGTATTTCTTAGCTTCGTCAAAGTCAAAGCATCCATAATATTTGTCTGATGTTTTCTTAGGGAATTTCTTTGAAGTAAGTGACCAAAAAAAGCCTCCAACCTAAAAACCAAAACCAACCAAACAGCAACAAAAAACCCTGACAACACAAAGCAATAAAATACCCAAAAAAATTCACAAAAAACCCCAAAAAGTCCCCAAAAAGCAACAACAAAAAACTCTAAAAAAAAATTCCAGCCCCTATGCTGCAGAGAAGAAGAAGTTTTTTTTTTCCTCTGGGGCAAATCTTTAAGATTTATGTCACCTTGTTATTTCAGAAAGCTGACAACAATGCATTACGGTGATTGGATTCTTCTGCTGGCACATTCTGACTCACCTACTTTTTTGGCAAGAGAAATATCATTATGTTAAATTGGAAGGATGATACCTAGTTTCCCATTTACAAAACTTCTTGTATATCTTTTCCTGTTCAAAGATGTCATGTTTTGGTATGAGCACTGTGGAATTGTTTCCATTCTTCCACAAACACTGCATGCATTTAAGTTTTCTGGGCATCTCATTGTTTTAAATAATATTTTTAGAAGAGTTATGGAAGATGAATATTCATGTCAAAAGCTGTGTAAGTTAGTAACATGGTGGCATTTTATACTGTCTGTCTGTTGAAAGTGTGTTCAGATATACTTCATTATTAATAGAGGGCAAAAATCCTGACATCTGGATGTTTCTTGAGGTGAAAAGAGTATCCCAACCAGTTTATTTAGATGATGGCTGAACCATTCAGCTATCTTGCATTTATTTCCTGGATTGTGGAGATAGCTAAACTGCCTGTAGTATCTAATTTACACAATAGTCCTAGGGCTTTTATGAAAAATCATTTTTGGTGTGTGCATAATTGCCCATCTGTGATTTTAAGAATTATGTGGCAACAATACAAGAGTGTTCTCAGAACTGTAGATCTGTTGGTTTCCATGCTGGGAACCTGAAATTATTCATCATCATCAGAGGTCATACTTCAGCATTTTTTCTGTTCATCTGAGTTTTTGTGAGACATCTGGTTTGAGAAGTAGACTTCCCAAGGAGGACAGACAATTCCCCAAACAGTGAAAGCTGGTATTTATAACAACAGGGTTTTTTTTCACTTTCTACCTCCTTAATTAAATCAGGCCTCCATTTGTGTTGTGGGAAGTGTGAAACATACTGTTATTTTAGCCCAATACAAGTAGCTGATAACCCATCACTGCGCTGGAAGACAGTGTTGACAGGCAGAGAGGGCAAAAACTGGTCATATGTGGAAACACAGCCGTCATTTTCCCCTTTCTCCTCACCTTTTAAAAGTTTATTTCTATGGCAAGTTCTAAATAGGTCCCACTCATATATTTGTAATTAATTACAAACATGCTGCCAGCAGTGTGTGGAGGCGGATGCTCCTCTCCAAGCAAAAACTGGGAGAACCCACAAGATGTCTGGGGCCTGTCTCCCAGGCAGAAGTGCTAGTGAAAGAGTACAGTGTGGCCCTGAGCTTGTGGTGGGTGTCTGGGCTTTGGTCTTGAGGCACAAGCAAGTATCTGTGAAGGGTGCAGGCTGAGGCCAGGTACACCAGGCTGAGTTACAGGAGCCAGGGAGAAGCCTGTGTGGCACTGGACAGGCTGAAGAAGAAAAGGAGGAGGGCTTTTGTAGCCAGTCCCTGATGGTTGATGCTACTCTGACTAATGCACTACAGAGCCTGGTGACCCATGAGAGCAGAACTCTGGTGCACTCTCTGCTCTCCTGCCTAGAAAACAGGATGAGATAGATGAGAATAGAAGCAGTGTGGCCAGCAAGTCAAGGGAGGTGATTCTCTCTGGTGAGATCCCAGCTGGAACACTGCATCCAGCTCAGGGGTCCCAACACAGAAAGGGCATGGACCTGTTGGAGTGAGTCCAGGGGAGGCCACCAAGATGATTAGAGGGATGGAGCACCTTTACTACAAAGAAAAGCTGTAAGAATTGGGATTGTTTGACCTGGAGAAGCATTCAGGGTGTAGACTTTGAGTATGTCAAGGGAGTCTACCAGAAAGGAGGAAAGAGACAATTTACAAGGGCATGAAGTGACAGGACAAATGGGAATAGTTTTAGATTGAAAGAAAGGGCAGGTTTAGATTAGATATTAAGAATTCTTTACTCTGGGGGTGGTGAGGCACTGGCCCAGGTTGCCCAGAGAAGTTAAAGAAGTCCCATCCCTGGCAATACTCAAGGCTAGGCTGGATGGGGCTTTGAGCAACCTGGTCTAGTGGAAGCTATTCCTGAACATGAAAGGGGATAGGAATGGGATGGACTTCAAGGTATTTTCCAATCCGAAACATTCTTTGATTCTAAGATATCCTAACACTTGGAGACACCAATGAACAAGCTCTGGAGGGAGAAACCACTCTCACAGCACACATTAGAAACCACAAAAAGAAGTGATGAGTGCTCATTGTGAGTGTGTTTCTGTGAAGGAGGACTGACCCGTTTGTCAGCCTGTCAGGGATTCACCTGAAGTTTGCTGCCTTCCAGAGGCTATGGCCTGGGATGCCACAGAGACCACAGCCTAGTAGAAACAGGGGTTGTTCTGCCTTGTTCTTCTCTCACACAGGCATGAGTGACACAGCAAGCCAGGACTTGGGCAGAATCAAACAAGATGACAAAGTTCTGGGTGTATGATTGAAAGGGATTAATGCCTAGGTTACCTGCTCCTCTCTATACCAGTAAGAGGAAAGAGTGTAGGCAGGAAATGTTGGAGCAGGAGCAGGACCATCTGGGCACTTGACTGTGCTTGCTGTGGTTGGCTACCAAGAAGCACTTTGCACAGCATTCAGGCTTGCTCTTCTCCCCCATGACAGACTTTGTAGAGCAAGCCAAAGGTCCTCTTGGAGCCTGCATGTGATGGAACAAATTGCATTGGGCAGAGGCTTTGGCTGCTGGGACACCACCTGTTATTTATCTCCATTTGGAAACTGAGCCATTGACTGCAATATTTTCTCTGTGTCTGCTGCTGTCCAGCCAATTCCTTGTCCATAGAATAGCTCATACAGAAAATCCATGTCTCTCCAGTTTATTGGAAGGATGTTGTGTGTAACTATATCAGAGGTCTGCAGAAGTCTAGGGAGATACTGTTGCTCTTGCCTTATCCATCAACACAAGTCACCCTGTTGCAGATGGCAGCCAGATTGGACTGGCACAATTTTCCATTGGTGAAGCCAAGTTGGCTGACTCTTATCACCTCCCTGTCTACCATATGTCTTGGCACAGCTGCCAAGAGGATGTGTTCCATGATCTTACTGGTCTTAGGATGTTTCTGAGAACCTCCATTTTGCCCCTTTTAAAAATGAGTTCAATGTTTCTATGTTTTTTGGTCTCAGGGCACTTCATCTGGCTGCCAGGACTGTTCAAATATGCTTGAGAATGGCTAGGCAACTACATCAGCCATTTCCTTCAAGAACCTGAGGTGGATCCTGAAGTCTTCTGTATGTTTGGGTTCCTCCAATGATCTTACAATGATGGAAGAGAGTTGACTCCCCTAGTCACTGCCTTAAGCTTCGGGGACAGAGTGTGGGAGGACTACCTGTACCTGCCAAAGAAAAGGGAGGCTCTTGCTCTGTATTTGCAGCATCCTGTTTTCTCCTTCCCCTTCTTCCTCCCCCCTACACTTCTTGGTTAGCATCTGGTAATCTGGATTGATTCAGGTTACAAATCCTTTTTACTTTTTTTTTTTTTTTTTTTCTATTTCTCTCAATTCCACTACTTCCCTTGCCTCCTATTAAATTTTATGAGCTAGCCTCATCCTTTACCTTCTTTCAAATCTGCTTGGGTACAAACTGCTTTTGTTCCTGGATTTGGGATAAGTAAATCCTGGATTTAACTAACATTACTTCATGCTGCTGAACACCTCAGTCATGCACACTCCTTGCCTGCAGCAGTGCTGCCAGCTTTTGAAGCCTGGTTTGGTGGAATGTTGCAAAAATGTTGTAAAGATGTTAACCTTAACACATCTTTGATGAGATATCCAATAACAGATTGGAGATAGAAGTTCTTAGTGCATTAGAATTTAAAAAATAAATTTTGCCCTCTCCCAGTGTTAGACTCTTGTTCATTTCTGTGATTCACAGTGGAATATTTTCTGCAGTGTATCATTATTATCGTCATTAGTACAGTCCTGTATATTTTCAGAGCAAATCTTCATGCTGTAAGCATCATTTCTTCAATGCTGCTGATAATAACAAAGATATAAACTCACTCTTGGAAGATTTTGCCTTGAATTTATAAACTGATGCTGTTTTATGACTGACTTCCTGCCACCTGCTACCTCTTGTCAGTTGATGTAAAAACCTTCTATTTATTAGGACTGGCCAAATGTGTCGGGAGTTCTTTAGGAAAAGGATTTTAAGTGTCAGGAAGACAATTACAGTAGAGATCTTCATGCCTCTATCTGCATATCTTTAATGGGCTGGTGATTTTTGTGGCTGTTAATTGTATGCTGGACATGGGGTGAATGTATAAAGGATAGTACAAAGACACACTGTCTAGACAGGTTTTTGCCCTTAAGTATTGCATCTTTTCACTGACAGATCTTAATTAAACAGAAAGTTTAGATTTCGCTACGATAAAGAGCTGAATGGTTTGTATTTGGAATCCTTTTAATTTAGTCTGTTGTGAAGTAATTTATCTCAAAGTCTTTGTTGTAGTCTTCTGATAGATTAAAAAACTATCTATCATGATGCATAAAACCTGACAAAAAGAGATATGCCTCTTAATATTAAATCATACTCAAGCTGTAAGTGATGCTGAAGGGCTGTTAAAAAATTGCCACTGTAATATTTTACTATGTTTTAAAGGCATGCAGTTCAGGATATAATTACACATTTTATAAAGATGTGTCAATGAATATGCTGTGCCTGGTTAGCCACATCATTTGTAAGAAATTTTCTATTTTGTACTTGCCATGACTATATATTTAAACTTGGTTATGTTGCTTTTAAAAGGAACAGGTATATTTTAAATGAACTAATAATAAATAATTTTAAAATTAAATTATATGGTATTCAACTGAAATTTTGAGGAACCATATATTGAAGGCAGTATTTTCTTTGCATGAGTACGTGCTGACTGATAGGATCATCTCACTCTACAAATTTCTTGGAAGGCTCAAGACTAGGTGGCACAGTATAAGGAGAGTTAGGTGGAAATTTTAAAACAGGGGCAAAGACAGCTTGTTACTGGTTGGTAGCCCTAAAGAATATACTCATTATGATCTTGATAAGATCATTCTATACTACTGGATATATTTGAGTAGACTTGACAATGTGGGGGAAACAGTTTAACTTGATGATCTGAGATGTCTTTTCCAAGTATATTCTATGATTCTATGAAATACTATAGATATGATATAAAGTAGGCTGCAGAGTTATGAATGAATTACTTTAAATTTTAGGCAAAGTTGCATGTCTTTGCATGTTGTGAAGACAGCAGTGAAGCAGCAGTGTAGTCTGCTACAAAGGAGTGATTTAGATTGTATTATGTTATAACGAAAGAAGTTTGGGAACTCACTAAAGTGTGGGTGATATGGTGCCTTTGAGCTTGAAACAACATTTGCTAATGTTCTTTTTAAATCTGCTCTTGCATTAGGGAATGAAAGGAAAAAATAAAGAACAGAAAAGTGGTACTAAAAGATAGGACACTTCTTCCTCTTCTTCCTTTGTTTTTTAAAATGAAATGTGCGGTGGATGGAAGAACTCTTGATCCATCTTCACTTCCATATTGTAAATCAGTAGTTATAACATAATAATTTATATTTCCTAAAAAAAAAAGAGGAAATAATGTGTTGGAAGAAAAGAAATACTGATAATACTCTTAAGTAAAGTTCTCTTCAACAAATCTTTTATTTTAATCTGCGTAGCATTATGGCTCTTTGTGTATGATCAGACATGTGGTTTGTATTTGGCAGTGATCCTAAAGTTCTGCAGAAAAATATCACTCACAACTTGGAGTTGTAAATAGCCTCTCAATTACATTTCTGATGAATACTATTGTGACCATGTTTTACTTTTGGTTTGCACATGACTCTGCTGGGGTCACAGTTTTTCCGCTTCGAATCAGGATAGAAGCTCAGAGGTGATGTGGTAAAGTTTGGGAACTGGATCCACCAGCATGGGCACTCTCAGTAATGGAGAAGCTCTGTTTGCCTGAAAGGATGAAGAATGTGACCTGGAAAGTTAGTGGAAAACTCTGAAAGCAATATCATGATTGAAAAATGGGAACCTGATTTTAAGGGCTGTTGCTGGAAGAAATAAATTTTTGACGCAACAGATTTGAGAGAATTTAATAAATGCTGCTGAGTGGAGATCATTTTATTTTTCATGGTAATTCCTGAGATGGATAGTGCCTATCTTGGCTCTCAGCCTAGACTAAATTTGCAATACTTCCAGCTGGAAAAGCTTTTGGTCTATCAGCTGGGCAGTTTTGCATGGAATCTGTGAGAAAAGACATAGTGAACACCCAAATGCTTTTTCTGAGTCACATCACCCAAACACCAAATCAAAGCACCAAATGCTTTTGAGTCACCCTTAAAGGTAATTTCTTTCTGTGTCATGTGTCCCTAAAGGATTGTGAGTTAAAGTAATTTCTTCATATAATCATTATAATCCTGATCCCCATAGTCTTCATTTGGAAAAGTCAATGCTGGTATTCGGGATTACATCTGAAATACTGCAAAAATTGTTTCAGTGAGCTAAATTTTGTAATGTTTGAGTTTACAGTCCTTGTCTGTACCTCATTCATATACATGAATAGAAATAAAAAAAAAATTCAAGGGATCTCTTTACAACTGAGGAATGAATACCTACACAGGAGGTATAGCCAATGAAAACAATGAAACACAGGACTGAATTACACTTACAACCTGAAACAACAGCTGTATGAACTCAGATTCAAAATAAGTTCTGATATCATGCTTAGAGTGAGGAAACCCAAAGCATTTTAACCATTTACAGCTGAGATATAAGTCACAGAGAGGCTTATAGTGCTCAAGTACACATTGCCATTTTCCAGCCTTGGAGTCCTCCCAAGGTTCTCCCTCTCTTTGAGCTTTGGAAGTTGTGACTCTTGAATGAAGTTTCTTAACAGAAGCAGTTTGATGAAGTTTCTTAACAGAAAAAATGGTCAGAAAAATTCAACCCCCTGTGAAGTGGCATATAAAGAGTGTTGGGAGAGATTTATTTTTTTTTCCAACAACTACAATTCTGCAATTGGAATATTTTCATCCAATATGTGACTATTTTAAGCAAGTCTCAGTTTGGTAAACTGGGAGTGTGTGTGGGAAATTGAGAGTAGCATATTTCTGTCGACTAGGTTCACAGTGATTTTTGGCTGACTAGATAGTGCTTTCTCCAGCAACATTGATCAACTGGTATTTCTTTAGCATTTGGTGTGGAGAGTTTTCATATTTTGTATTAAATCACAGTGATGGGATTTAAAGCAAAGGTCATGTTTTCATGTACATTAGTCTTTGGGAGGTTTGCATTTTAGACTCATGGAGAAAAATCAAATTGCAGAAACTGATCAACTTGGATCATTATGATATAGAAATTTCAGCAAATCTTTCCTGCCCTGTTTAAAAGGAGTGCACAGCATAATCTGAAGAACTGAAAAGTGCTTAAATATATTTAGTGGGCCAGAACAGAGCATATGTTGTGTTTTTTTTTCCAGTAGCTTAGCCACAGGTATGTAGACTCTGGTATATAGTATGTGGTTTTCTTTTTTAGATGAGTTCACATAATTTTCACTAAGTTAATTGAGCTAGTGGTAAAGGCATCTTCTGCTCCAAAATCAGAAAGTTGTGATATTTTTGTTTCTTGAGTTCCCAAATGAATTGGCATTTGGAAATTAATTTCAGCTTTATGTAAAAATATGTAATGTACCAAAATAAGCTTTCAGTCAAACAAGGTATATCGTTCAGTCTGAAGCTAAATATGGCTATGGTCTGCATTTGACTTTTTCCTGTGGGGAAAATAAAAAAAATAAGCCATCACCTCAGGCTCTGGAAATGGCTTTCACCATGGATGTCTCATCCTGGAGGCCATCTCTAAGCATGGGGAAGACGAGAAGGTGATCAGGAGGAGTCAACCTGATTGCCTTCTGTGGCGGGATGACTGATGGATGGGGGAGAGCAATGGTTGCTGCCTACCTAGCCTTCAGCAAGGCTTTTGGCACTGCTTCCCATGACAACCTTGCAAGCAAACTCAGGAACTGGGCTGGACCAGTGGACCCTGAAATGGGTCAGTAGATCACTGAATGGCAGAGCTCAGAGAGTAATGAGCAGTGCCACAGAGTCTAGTTGGAGTGAGTCGTTAGTGGGATCCTTCAAAGGGTGAAGCTTAGTCCAATATGTGACATCTTTCAAGAGGATGAAGCAATGTTGGATGCCAGAATATCTCCTTATTTTAATTTAGCTGGCAGGAAATTATTTCATTTTTGTGCATGAAAATAAGATAGATTAAGACAATTACATTTGTAAGATTTTGAAGAACAATTATAATTTTTTGTAGTTATTTATGTGTAAAATTTTGTAAGTTGTCTTTAATCATTAGTCTATTTGCTTTGATGAGGAGACATACATTATGGAAACAACAATAATTGGATATTAAAAAAAAATCCAGCTACTCTAACATACTTTGAAACACTGCTAGTGTATGATACTAGAATTTTGTTCTAACAGCCTTGAGGTGATAATAGTAGTTATTGGAAAACTGAGCAACTTCATAGGTTGTAAGTGCAGTGCCTAACTTTACCCCTACTGATTGTTGGTGGTTTGCTTCTGTGCACATGAGAACTGAGTTTCATGGTAACTTCTATGAAAAAACTCCACATTCTGATAATTGACTGCTTTGGCAGGGAGAGAAAGAACACTTGCCACAGATAGGATTAATAAAACCTCAGGATTATGCAAAGAGAGATGGAAGCAGGTACATTGTAGAATTTTTAACTTGATTGTAGTATGATTAGCTTTCAAGCTTGTTTTCAGCTCTTAAAAGCTTGTGGGCTTTCCCAGTCAGCTACAGCCTCTCCTGCTCTTAGCTGGAATGATCTGTATTCACTGATCCCTAAATCAATGAAAAAATCATTGTAATCTGTGAAGTAGAATTATTTTATCACTTAAGTAATTTGGATATATTCGGAAAGGCACCAAGAAAAGATTTTTAATCCTTCACGGATCTTTAAGAAGTGCAGTCTGATTGTGTGAATCATCCACAGAGCACTTTTAAATGCAGATGTACTATAAAAACTGGCCACTCAAAGACACGTTTAAAAATTACTGCTTCACCATCAGTCCTTTGGGAACCACATCCTACTGTTTTCTGTGGGCTTTTGTGAAGTTATTCTGTAGTTTCCTGACAATATGCACCCTAAAACGCAGGGTTGGCCAATTTATATGGAAAATTGGAAGTCGCTGTACTTTCATCTGAAAGTCTGAGTTAGCATATGTTGTTCAAGCCACGTCACAGGTCAGTGTGCTGAAAGAAGAACATGGAGTATAGCAATCAGAACACAACATGAATATTTTAACTGCAATATTTAGCTTTGATATCATGGCATGGGTTAATAAGAGGTCAGTATTTTGAAACACTAAGACCTGATTAAAGCAAATCTATGATCTAAAGTATGGAAAAAAATAAATAGTCAGGTAGTCAGTGATTCTTTGTATCTTGTCAAAACACAATACTTCTTCAAGTATAATTTCAGAATGTTCATATTTATTTATTTATTTCTTAGTTCTGAATTCTTTGCTTTACTTGTGTATATGCAGCATAAAACTGCAGTATATTCTTCCTCGTTACAATACAGCTTTTTATAGAAACATCCAGAATCTCTACACATGCTGTAAAGATTTTTTTCTGGTAATCTCTGCCAGGAGCAACCAAACAATGTTTTTATTTTTAAATCTGTGGCCTTCTACAGTTACTCAAGACTTGTCTGACAACAGATCCTTCACAGCTGTTGGTTTTTTTCTGAGACCTCAACACTAAACATCAACTCTCTGACGTTCAGCACATAAAACTAAAGCCCAGATTCTCTGTGGACTGAACTTAAATGCTGAAGATGTGAATTCTCACCTATGCTTCTAGGTCAGCAAAATACCCTGATGTTGAGTGCTTGCTTTATTGCTGTTCACATCTGAAGGCATTTACATTGGCAGACCTTAGCAGCTGTCATTCATATTTGAGGTTGTTTGGATTTAATGGTGTGTTTTAATGCTGCCAATTTTGCATTATTTTTAATGCCAAACCTGTCACAGTAAGATTTCAGGCATATCACTCTTTTAGGTTTTTCATCTGACTGACTTAGCATACTGAGGCAAGGAGAGAGCAGGAAAGTTTTTCATGTTTCAGTTTTTATTTTATTTTTCTTAAGCTCTTTGTCCTTTTGATGAATTGTGTGGTGAACTTGACAGTTTAATTTGGGAAAACTTGTGCTTTATGGTGCTGGAAGCCCAAGAGAGTCACTTCTATGGTCAGTATTGTTGCTATTTTTTCTTTTTTAATGGGATTCTGAAAGTGTCTTTCTGGAAACCTTGTGGCCAAAGTCTGATGTGAAAACAATAACTCCAAGTATGTCCCTCATCTTTCTTGAGTGTATTATTAGTTGTCATGGGCCTCTATACAGCTATGGTGTCCCACAGTAAGTAGTCACTAAGATCAAATGTGACAGCTTTTGGCATTGAAATGCAAGTCCTAAAGTACAGAAAAGATGATGAAAGGTAGGAAACAGATTAACAGCTTCTGCAAGGAATGAGGCAGAAGACTTTTGAGAAGTTTTTCAAGGAGGGTGAGGTAGAGAAGGAGGTATTCAAAATAATAGGATGACTGTGGAAGTTCAGCATGACATATGGACTTTTACACCTGGCCTTTGATACCTTTCATCAAACCTTGCAAAAGTGGTATTTGTTTGTAAAGTTTATCTTACAAAACTCAATTTTGTTGCTTTTCTAGCAGTGTGTTTCTCTGTTGCTTACTACTTAGGTTATAGTTATTAATATTTTAAAAACTTTTTGAATCTGAAACCTCTCAAGAGTGTGAAACACACACCTTAGGTTTTCTATATTTACAGCTGCTCCTGTAGTTATTTAAACAATTTCTCCTGTGTTTTCTCGGGAAGACTTGCATTCCTTGTTTGAATCTCTTCCATGGTGCATTTTATGAACTTCTTAATAGCTGGTTCTATCAACCAGTTACAGCTTTTTAGATAAGCAGACTATAAAGCACAGACTTTTTAAGTGGCAGCCTTACAGCTGTGTCTTATGGCCCCTGCATGTCTTAATTGCTTTGTTGATATTAGAAAAGTGATGGGTGTATATCAGAAGTGCAGGAAGAACTGGTGAGGAAAAAAGAGAAAGAACACTGAATTTCATTCATTATGCATAAAGGCAATAATTAAGTAACACTGAGTGAAAAGTAGCAGATCTGAGTTGTTGTGAAATTGTTAAGTGTATGAACACTAACTTGGGGAAAAGGAGGATCAAATCAAAGCAGTTTTTTCTAGGGGAATAGCAATTTCCTGGATGTGATTTCTTGATTTTACTCTGAAATATTAAAAATTATTTCATTAAATGAGAAAAAAATAGTTTTTACTCAATTGATTTTGAACTGCAGTGTGATTTTTTGATCTTGAAACATCATGCTTGTAGAGGATAAATCTCTTGTTAGCATGTCTTGCACTTTCACTTACTGGACGACACTGGATACCCCTAAACAGTGCAGAGCTTCTGCCAGGAAAAGACCATGAAGTTTGTCCAAAAAACACAGATCCAAAGCAAGCTGTTTTCCAAAAGTCTGTGACATTTTTGCATAAAAAACAGGAAATTCGAGTAGGCCAAAATTATTCTCATCCTGAAAATTGAAGGCACTTTTAACTAGAGGAGACACTTCAAATTGGAAAATAGTATGTTTTATCTTTAACTAACATTTGCCTTGATGTTAAAGTACAAATATTTTCAATGTGATTTCATAATTACAGTACTGAATACAGTGCATAGCTACTAATATTAATTTCATTTGATTAAATTTTTTCTTTCTTTAGTTTTAGCATGGAATATAATTTAGAAATGTGGCTTTTTCTATCACTTTTAATTTTAGTGCATGCTAGAGAGTGAGATATTAGAGCATGCAAATTTTAAATCCAGCTGAGGACGTTGGCAAATTACTATATCGTAAAAGCAGATGGAAAATTAATCTTTCATTCAACTCAGTAAAATAAAAAGTTAAACCTTAATTATAATCTTGCCTGCTGCTGCTGTTGTATCAGCAATTATGCTACAGCTGTCCCTATGGCATTTTTCATGCAGCAGTGTGTCAGGGACTTCTATCCAACAACAAATTGTCCTTGCTTCACTCTTACTGAGATATTTCTCTAGAAATAAAGATGTTGATTTTTATTAGGCATTTTCTTGCTTGAAATAATTTCTCTTTCATTGTACTAAGTCATTACATTCATCAAGGGATTGCTTTGAATTTTAACAAGTGTTAGTAGCATTTGTAACAATTTTCTTACTATAAGTTTTGGGAGTGACTGCACTATTTTTTATAAATGTGGAAATTTGCCTCATATTATAAAGCATAAACCATGTTACTAATAGGTTCCATTATTTGATTTAATTGATTTATATAATATCTTTACAGTGCTGACTTTTTTTGCTAGATATAAGCTTATTTTGCATTTCTTAAATTGAAAAGAAAAAATTGGAAATTGATGGAGCTGAAGACTAATTGAAATTAATTCCTTTCCAGAATCTTAATGTTGCCAGTTGGCCACTTGATTTTGATTTTCAGTTGTCCCATGGATGAAATGCTTCTGCAGAAGAGCAGTCTTTTCTTATAGAGCAACAAGATTTTTTTTTGCATTTCTTTTAAAAAGTGTCTCATTTGTGAGCCTTTCCTCCCTTTTTTTAATCCCAGGAACTGGCCCAGTGCCTGAAGTGCCTGGTTTGACTCTCTAAAATTTGGTGAGATGTTTTTTGGAACTGGGAGGGTAAGAGGGTGTTATGTGAGTATTATGCACACTTAACTTGATTAGATGCATACATGGTGTTTCTTTTGTAGCTCCATTGTGTATATTTGTACAGATACTTGGGCTTTGCAAACTCTGACAGTTTCATTTTCAGGAATTTTACACACATCTGCTCTCATTCATTTGAGATATGAGCATATTTTTCTACTGCAAGAATGGTATTTTGTTTTCCCTGTTATCCCTCTGTTTTTGTTAAGTGCAGTCCTTTTGTCTTCAGAGTTATTCCACTTTATATTATTTCAAGGTTACCTGGTGTCTTTTGTGTTTTCTAGATACATAAGGATATAGGTATTACATGATTAGTCTAGTAATTATTAAATATTGTTTCTGTTGGGGTTTTCTCTTTTTAAAAAAACTTCTTTTAAATGCTTCCTGAATGTGTTAAAGGATCTGATTATTTTACCTGAATTAGAAAATATTTTAATCTTAATGATGTTTTATAATTTTCAAATACTGTTTCTTATATATTCGTGGCTTAATTCCTATTTGGCAAACTCCTATGCAAGGAGAAGATTTTGCAAAAAAATATGTTAAAGCATTATTAAGTATAACTCAGTAATCCTCTTATCTAATCTTGGTGCAATTTAACTATGAGGTAGAGTTCCCTTCTGACACAATTGTATAATTGCTACTTTTGGAGTAATCCCTTCTGAGGATTTAGATCAGTGAAAAACTGTATTTCTTGCAGAGCAATAAAATGTATGTGTCAGAACAATAATGACATTCCAATTCCAGTCAAATATCTTGGTATATGAGTTCTTCTGTACTGCAGTCTTCAGGATAGTAGAGAGCTCCATGAAGTAGCTGGGATAACAGAGGTGCAGGAGGCGTGGCAGTGTGGAGTTTGTGTGCAGTAATATAGCCTTCATCACACAGGTTTTGGTAAGTTATTGGAGGGTATCATATAGTGCACTGCAATTGTAAGCCAAAAACATCCAGTTATGTTTGGGCCTGAAATTCTGAAAACCAGAATTATAGTAAAGTAGGGCAAGAACCTGAGCAGCTGAGCAAAAAGAGGATAACCACTTGCGTTCTTCATTTCTGTGGTGTATAGTAATTAACTCCTGTCATCTTCTTTCGCAATCAATTTCAGCACAGGGAGAAGGATCTGAGATCCTTTTTCTTTCCCCTTTGTTGCCAGCACTAGTGAAAGGTGTAAAAGACTGCTCTAAAAGCAGTTGTGTTTGTAGTTATGCTGGTCCATCTATAATGAAGGCATGAAAATCAGTGTGTTTACATCCAGCTTAATAACAGTGCTGGTAAATCTTAATGAACTATCAAGTGATCCCCTCAAATCTTCCTTTTGCTTCAGGGCACATGGTTGTGGTGGCAGAGACATCCACAGCCATGTCTCCATAACTGTGTTAGATACAGGGCAAGATTAGAGTTCATTAACTACAAGGAACAAGAAGTTTTAATCTTGGCAACAAGTTCCTGGGGTTTAATTTTATTGTTCAGAACACAAGCATAATGCTTAAGTTTGTCTTTAATCACTTAAGTCCTTTTGTCCTCTAGAAGATGCTGATACTGGTGGGCTTCTATACCATGCTAAACTTTTTTCTCAAAAGCATCATGTTGGAAAGGGGGTATTGCATCATGCAGGCATTTTCTTTTCCTTTAAGACTGGCCATAGTGAGGCACATTTTACTAGCACTTAATGTTTCCTTTTTCCTTGGGCAATTCCTAAAAGGTTTTTTCCTCAGTGAACTCATCTGTCATTTCCTAAATGGCAATTTAATGTTTTAAATGATAATGTAATATTTTTGGAGGCAGAAGACCTCAGAGAAGCCTTTTTTTTTTTTTTTTTTTTTTTTTTTTTTTTTTTTTTTTTTTTTTTTTTTTAAATAATTGACAATCTGATCTATTTCTTCTTCCTCAAAAAACTGCATATCTTGGACTGGAGATTCTGCATCTGAAGATGATGATAAGATTCATCAGTTTTGTAATTGCTGAAAAGGTGAAGTTTAAAACTGCAGGCTATGGCTGTCTTCTCCAGTGCATTTTACTGACTGCCTGGAATTTAATCATCAGTACAGCCCAACAGCATTTTCTGCTTAGATTCTGTAACAATTGGCTCTTGGAGCTTTACTCTTGATTTTATAAACATTATAATATTAAACGTGACTAACTGGAAGTTTCAGATTGATATCACAGAAAGTGAACTCTGCTGATTGTCTAAGATGTGTGTATTTATTCCAAATGTGTTGCACTTGGAAGAAAAAAACCATTTAGTAACATTACTTTGCCCCTTTTTGGGTCAAGTCCCAAAATAAAGGAAATAAGGCGTACCTTCTTCCAGGATAAACATAAATTTTCTGAAAACATCCTAACTTTTTATTACTGTTACCTTTACTGTTATTTTATAGTAGTCAGTCTCATTTTCTATCCTAGCACTCATGTTGTTAAGTTTTCCCTGAGACTACACAATTTGTTCATAGACATGTTCAGATTAGGAATTTTGTGCCTTTTCAAGTGACAGTGTTTTTGGGCTGTGCTGTCTCCCACATCATCACAAATATGTCTCTACCAGCAATAGCAGTTCTGTGGTACTGGAAGGGAATCTGCTGCTACAGGTACCCATCTACTCTAATGATCACACAGTGACACATTTTACTTATTCAAGAAGTTACACTGTGCTGCCAAGAGTCAGTTTTGAGTCCTGAGAACAAGTACAAAATGAAGCTCCTGAAATGAGTTGAGCTCCAGGTCTGAAGAGAAAAAAAGTAAAGATTTGTGGCTTTGAAGGTGTGTTTAAGGAGAGAGTAATTGATGGGAAAAGAGGTGGCAGCTAGGTTTTCATGTAACATGAAAACCAAGATCAGAAGAGGCTTTTAGTGAAGCATAAAACCGTGAACAATATTGTTCATCCTTTTCTCAAGCAAGTTCATGAATCTATTTCTACTTGGTCATATAAATTCATATGGAATTTTGAGGTTGAATATACTTCAAAGTAAATTAAATAGTTGCTTGTTTTGTAGTTCTGTCTTTCTCTAATTCATTGTGTGAAAAGATATATATGTACATACATTCATGTACATACAAGGCAAATGTGAAGTAAATACTGGTGTTGTATTCTTCATTATATTAGATTTGATACCTTTTGTATCCTTCATGAAATGTAATGTAAAATGCTAGTTTACTTTTTTTTTTTTTTTTTTTTTGGTGGGGTTTTTTTTTAAATTTTTTTTTTTTAAATGTGACAAATCTAGGGAATTTTTTTATGTTCAGTACGTTACCTTGATGCAGTTTTTTTGTTCAGTTTAGTTAACTTTGTTAAGTTTAAATTATTTTTAAATTGTTTGCCTGTGTAGGTGCTTTTTTAACAAACAGCTTTTGGAATCAGTAAATTGATCATTTGTCTGCAGGCTTACTATGAAATGTAGTTCATAAGATCTGTGTAAGGGTGCTCTTTTTAGCAATCTCCTGCAGACTCTTGGTGGTCAAGGGAAGGAGAACCAGTGTGCAGAAGCATTTGAAGGTGACCATTCACAGCACTGCAGAGTATTCACATTTTTAGTATTTTTAGTGTGTCTCTTTGTGGCACAAACTTCATTTTGTGGAAAAAGATTGGAAGACAAATGTGTCTTCACAACTGCTCTTACTGAAAAGGCTAAAGAGCCATTTATTTTATTATTTCTTTAGTAATGTGTATTACTAAAAGGGTCATAATTCCATTCTAGAGAAACTGTTGGTGAAGTTAAAGATTAAAATACATCTGGGTACTTGTGGCATGATGTAAAATCTTAATATTACTATTGCCATGGCATCTAGTCATCCAGTACAGAATCATAGAGTGCACACTATTGGCTCATCTCCAGGTTTTCATCCACAATTACCTCAAATCCTTCTCCACAGGACTGCTCTCAGTTCTACTTCCAGTCTGTTCTCCTGTCTCTGGTGGCCCTGTGCCAGGTGGAGAGCCTTGAACTTGGATTTGTTGAATTTCATGAGGTTGTCATGGTCTTGTTTCTCAAGTGTTTCTAGATCCCTCTGGATGACGTTCCATCATTCTGTTATGTCAGCACCACTCAGCTTCGTGTTATCTGCAAACCTGCTGAGTGTGCACTGCATCCCACTGTCTGTTTCATTGATGAAGATATTGAAGAGCACCCGTCCCAAGAGAGATCCCTGAGGGACATCACTCCACTGGCCTGCATCTGGACACACAGTCTTAAACCACAGCCCTCTGGCTGTGTCCAACTTGCCAATTCCTTATCCCCCAAATAGCCTACCTTTCAAATGTATGTCAAAGGATTTAAAGCAATCTGGGTGATCATGTTAGTCAGTCTTCTCTTTGTTGATTGTGCAGTCCCTCAGGAAATGAAGGCCATCATATCAGAGGTTGGTCAGGCAAAACCTGGACTTAGTAAAAATTTTTTGGCTGTCTTGGATTCCTTCCTTATCTTCTTTGTACCTTAACAGACTTCTGTCAGGATCTACCCCATGATCTTCCCAGGCTCAGAGATAAGGCTCACCAGTCTGTAGTCCCTGGCTCTCCCTTTATGTTCTTTTAAAAGTAGAAGTGATGCTTCTCTTTTTCCTGCCGCAGTGGACTTTGCCTGACTGCCATGACTTTTCAGTTATGATTGAAAGGTGATGCAGGCTTGGCAGCAACCTTAGCCAGGACCCTGGGATGCATCTCATCAGGCCTCATAGACTTGTGGCTGTTCAGTTTCATCATGTGGTCCCAAACCTGCTCTTCATTTACAGTGAGAGAGATTGAATTAGCCCAACATCCACTTAGAGGTTCATGGACTGGGAAGAAGTGAGAAGCCCAAAGTGCTTCAGTGAAGCCAGTGAAGACTGTGGCAAACCCCAGCCTTCTCCACATCCATTGTCAGCATTTCTACCTTTACATTTACTGAGATTGGATATTCTCCTTGGCCTTTCTTTTCTGACTGATATACTTAGAGAATCCCGACTTGGTATTCATCACACCTTTTGCCAAGTCCCATTATATCTGTGCCTTAGTTTTCATTATCCCATCCCTACACATCTGAACCATATCCCTCTACCTTTCCAGGCCACATGTACCTGCTTCTACTGGCTGTGCATTTCTTTCTTATTCCTCAGTTTGAGGAGCAGACCTTGCTCTTCAGACCTTACAGGTTTCCAGTCTGCCTTTCTTAATTTCCTGAACACCAGGATAGAGGGTTCTTGTGCTCTAAGAAAAGTGTCCTTAGAGAGTTGCCAGCTCTAATCAACTGCTTGTTCCCTAAGGACAATTTGTCAGGGGATCTCACCCATTAGTTCTTTGGGCAGGTGGAATTTTAGTCTTCTAAAATTCAGGGTCTTGACTCTGCTCTTGGCTCAGCCTGTGTTCCTCAGGATCACAAACTCAGCAAGGGGGTGGTCACTACAGCCCAGACTTCTCCAGCCTTAAGCCCTCTAATGAGCTCATCATGTATGAAGAAGTGAAGAAAAGTGAGGATTAAATGCTGAGATTACTACTAGGTCCTCATGTTTCAGGGTGTAATTTCTATATTTAATATTTATGTCTTTGTAAAACTTAGAAAGAGATTGCTCCATGACTGAGATAAAGGACCAAATCCTAACTACAAAATCATGAATGAAATAGTTCTCTGTAATTTTTTACCTTAGGTTTGTGTATAAATTTAATTTGTAGATCAAAAAATCAAGTATTTCTAGTGCCTTGGCAATATCTAATTGTCTTGTGTGTAGTTGGTGGTTGCAAAAATACATGCTCTCATATCACAGATTCTGCCATTACAAATACCACCCATTTTTTAGTTTTTTAGGCAAAAATTGGATTTTCTTGGTGTGTCTTTTAACCTTATGTCTAACTAATACACAATCTGTTTATTTAAAATTAAAATAAATGAAATGCAAAATCAACCAAACTCTAGTGTTAATTGTGGCTGCTGAAGTTAGCATTTCTTTAGCATTAGCACAGTGATTTCTATTTAATAATTTGTAAATTAAGTCTACATTTCTCAAACTAAAAACTCAGAGCTAGTGCATCCTTAAGATCTTAGTCTGGTTTTATTCCTTTACTTGTTAAAGTGAAAAAAATTTATGAGTCTGTTGTGAGAGGGAGAAAGGTATTAATGTATTATTATTATTAGTGTGTGAGATGTTCTTTTAGCTATGATCATTGCAGAGAAGCATAGGAGAAACAAATTATTGTTAGTTCAAAATGTAACTTATGGGATACACAATAAAATGTATGGATAAAGAAAGGTAGCTAGTATTTTTCCATCATATTTTTTCAACAACTGCAGTACATTTTGTGCCTTCATTGAAGTGTTAGCCCTTTTGGAGAAATGTGTACCCAATATTGTATTCTGTGAATACCTGTTGCCCAACTTAAGGAGCCTGAATACTGTTATTTCTGAGTGGAATTTCTATGGAATTTTGGATTTCGTAACTGCAGTCCTTAAAATGTTCTATAGAAGGTTTTATCTTTTAAGAGATCTGTTTTGCACAGTAATTTTTCCTAGAGGAAAGCAGAAAGCAGAACAGCCCTTTCACTTAGTTTTTGGCATAAGTATCTGTTTTCTGCTTTCAGCTTTGCTAAAACAGTTATTGAGCATTTTGATATGATCAGTGTTTTGTTTAGTTGGCATCACCTTTCCCTAGTCTGGCTTCCCTCGTTCTACAGAAGACAACATTTATTCTGAGGTAGACATTGACCATTTCCATGTTGTAACTTAGGGATTAAGAGTTTGCTGAAGTTTTATTCCCAGAGAGGAAGGGGTGAACTAAGGGTGTCTTATTAGTGCTTTATGATAATACACACCACTGTGCAAGTGGCATGACAGCAGCCAGGTGGCTGTATTGGCCTTTTATCCACAGCAAAACAGCATCAAACCCAATGTGCAAATCACAGATGAATTCCTGAAGTATTGTGTGGCAGATGACATCCACTGCATGTATTTTTGTACAATTTTCTTTCCAGGTTTTTCTATCCGTCAATTAGATGTTGGAAATGAAAGTGGTCAGTATACCAGACAAAATCAAGTTGAGTTGTGTGATTCTTTACCTATCCACAGGATTAGGTAGTACTTTAAAACCTAAAGAGCAGAGGAAGATATATCAGTATATAATATTTAAGATGGTAAACATAATGTTATCTCCAAAGTAGCTGGTTTATATTTTCTTCTTATCAATAGAGCAAATATAAGTGATATATTTAGTAGCTACTACATTGAGATATCTTATTTTTCACTTGACTTTGATTTCCTGCATACTGCTATTAATATGACATTACTCTTTACATTTTACATCGATGAAATAACAATAAAATTCTAGCATTTTTAATAAATGATTTTACAGTGAATTATACTGTAAGTATTTAAATGAGTATGCTTCCTTAAAATCCTTTTTAAAAAACCTCTGTAATTATCAACTTTCCTGTCAGGGATTGATGTGTGTTTGAGCTGCTTCTTTTACCTCAGCTCTTAGTTGAGGTAAACGTATAGGATCAAAGCAACCACCGTATTAATGGAAGTGATGTAGAAATATTTAACACATGTAACAAAGCCTGTTGCAGGAATCCTGGCAGTTCAACCTCTCCTCCATCCACCTCACCATCTGCTTATGCATCCCATACTTCATCAGCTTTTCCCTGAGGATCTTTTCTGAGACTGTCAAAAGCTTTCCTAATGTTAAGATAGACAAAACCAATTACTCTTCTGTTGTCTGGCACCATCAATGGTGGCTGCTTCCTGGCTGAAGATGAAGTTTGTAACAGAAGAACTTCTGTCAGTAATTTTTGAAAATAATGCAAAATGAGAAATGATAGAGTATGAGAGTCACTGTCATGATGGGCTATTGAGAGAACTGGTAGACCATAGCTACCAGATAGACTTTTCTTCCTGGGAAGAAAAAAATGTGGGAAGCTCAGACTGGTAAAAAGGAATAAGTCAATGAAGATTGAATAAATAAATACTCAAGAGGAATTTCAAGAAGAATTGCCTCTAAGATTATTAGTGTGTTCTGTGAGTGACTTTTGTTTCACAGGAGACAGCAGAGAGAAATTACTTGAATTCAGAATCCCAGACAGGTCGATGTATCTAATCCAAACACCCTGTATAAATAGAGGAGCTGTTTTCCTGGTACCACAGTGAGATTGCTTTGTACATCTTCAGGGTTGAAGACTTCACCACCTCCTTGGGTACCTTGCTCAGGTGCTCAGTCACTCTTGAAGCAAAGAGTGTTTTCCAAAGCTCATAAAGCATCTCCTGTATTTCAGTTTGGATGCACTGCACCTGGTCCTGTGACTGGGCACCAGTGAAAAGACCTAGTCATATTTTTTATTCCCCTTCATTTCAAGTATACCTTCACCACCATCCCTTCAGGTATTTGCATTAAAAATGGCTTTATGCCATTACATACTATAGTTTTACATTTGCATGGTTTGAGTGGAGTGGTCAACCAATGTCACTACAACAGGACAGCCATCCCATCCTGTCCTGGTCCAGGTTATGTTCCTCTGAGTCAGAAGCTAGGTCTGCTCACTGGAAGCATCAAAGTAATGACATTGAAACATTTAAAAAATTAATATTATGAAATGGCTTAGTGGAGTTCAGTTGGCTTACCTTCTGCTTGGAAAGACATCAGAATTAGGCCAAGGTAAGCAGTGGGTACACAGTCAGAGTTGAGTGAGTTGTGGAGGGGATAGGAAAGAAAGAGCCTTTATATTTGATGGTAGAAAACTGTTAATTCAGTTAAAATTTCAGAAAAATTACTCTCTGATAACCAATTCTGAACAGTGACAGAATCAAAACAGTATAAAATTTAGGAAGAAGAGTATGTAATGATTAGAGAAGAAACACATGTTTTAAAATGAGGAAACTAATTACGGTGTCAGTTTATTGGATATTTCGTGATTTATGTCCTAATAAAATATAAGGCAAATATGTGAGTGTTTAAATGTAGTTACAGTTTCAGGTACATTGCAGTTAGTCTTGCTGGTAAATCTGTTATTTTAACAGTGTTTCAGTATTACTGAGATATATTACAACAACATAATTTACTGCTGAATGAAAATTAAATTGCCAATTTTTTTTTATTTAACATTAACCCATTTTTCAGGATTACTGCTTTGGAAGCAGCTTGTTGTCCACTATATACACAGTGCAACGTAAATTTTTGACACATTCTGGATGGGTGAATCTTCATAGCTGTTTTTGGATTTGTATCAGAATTTGAAGCAGCGGCTCTCTTGCAAGTATTCTGATTTTGTAATGAGGCATTGGCTCACTTTGTTGTAATTCAGCTCTACAGAGCCATACTTTGTTCATTCAGCAGTTTAGTCCCTTGACTGCCAAGAAGATCCTAATGAGTTCCAGTTTTCCTTTTGAAGAACAGAAGCACTTGAATACTGCAAAACAAATCTGCTTTCAAATTGATTATCACTAACTGCTGCCAGGGTGCCTGTTTTCCTTTGTCTGCTTCATGGCAAAATAAAGTATAAAGTATATATTTATACAGAGGGCTTTCTTTGGTTACTTAGATGCAGGTAATGTTTAAATGGCTTCTCCATTTCACCCCACCTGTGCAACTCTGTTTTGGAGTGGTTATTTCTATCCAAGCACTGTCACTTCAGATGATATTTCAGGCTAGTTTTGGATCTCACAGAGCACATAAAAAACCCCAGAAATTCTTGGTTCTAGCAATCCAAAATCATTGTATTGGTTGGTAGTCATGCAAATTTCATACTTTCGTGTTTGTGATGTTGCTGGGGAGGCCATTGTAATCAGTGAGATTGGTAGCTAAATCTACTGTGAAACTTGAAGCTTTGGCAATTTTAAGGCAATATAGCATTTTAATACTGCTTTATCACATAGTGAATAAATGAGTATAAATGAGTAGCAAAACCAGAACTTTTTATTAGTAAAGTAAAGGCAAGCATTGGGTGAATATATAGAGGTCAGTGTGAATAAACATTAATTTAAATGAACCTTATATTCCAGTCCTTTAGGTTATTTGAACAAGTACATTTACTCCCTAAATTGTGTGTTAATCAGTAACATTTTATTTATAAATTATTTTAATGCTTTGATTATACTAGGAGCACTTGGATTCTTTAGTGTATATTGTCAAAAGGATCTGGCAGAGGATAAGGAAACAAAGAGATCAGCTAAAATTATTAAAACAATGGTGTGCTCTTTCCCCTTATTTCTCTAAACCAGAACTGTAGGGAGTTTTTAAAATCAGATTATGGTCACTTGCTTGATCCATGTGTCCAGCTGTTCCATTAGAAAGGAATTCATGAGCCACTTTAGTCTCAGAGTACAGTAATCACTAACACAGGGAGCTCTATCTCCATGATATCACAAACAGAAATATGGCTTTATTGCCAGAAGCAGCACTGGATTTTGAGAACAAAATACTGTGCCTTCCCTTGGAGAAAAATGCATTTGTGTATTAAATAATTGTGGTAATTATATTTCAGTTCATTTTCAGTATCAAGTTGCTTGGTAATGCTGTTTTTCATACCGTGTGTAAAAGTATATATTATGCCTTAGATCTCATCACCATGGGATGACATTTCCACACAGAAAAAAAAGCCAAACTTTTAATTTAAGTAGTTTTTATGGTGTTTTGTTCTTACAAGTGGTACTTAAGATCATATTTTTAAGACACAGAATTCTGGTAGGTTCTGCAGTTTTCATAATTCTGAGGTCATAGGTGGTAAGTGATCAGATATATTAAAATGGTAGGTGATCTGATTTGACTGATAATGCTTTCTCTTTCGAAGCCCTGCTAATGGTCTGGTGTTTTGGATGCTGTTTATTTCAATCTGCTAATTTATTACACTTCTGCCCAAGGAAAGGGCCATTAACTCTTGCTTCTATTGAATGTGGTCTCTTTATCCATTTTCTCATATAAACACAAGGTGTTTCTCATACCTAATAGCATTTTCTAATCCTTTCCTTTTTTTGTCTGTGCTCAGCTGCAGCATAATAACTATGTCTACACTGACTTCCAATACTGTTCTGAAAGCCTTTAAGTCCTCCATATACCCTTCTCTATGTTCTAATTCTCTGGTCTGTTTCTGGACTTCATACCCCTCCCTGTTTTTGCCCTCAGTCTGATTAATCAAGTCATACTTCTTATCCATCTCTAAATTATCCTTATAGTTTTTGTTTTTTTTTTTTGGCATTTGGTTGTTTTTATTCATCTCTACTTTCCCCTATATAAGAAGATAGATTTTTTTTTCTTTTCCTGGACCTTGTTCTTTTGAAGGTCATTCTTTATTGCAGTGTGCAGTACATCAAGTGCATTTGGTGATGGAATTGTCATGCCATATTTCTTTTATCAGGGACTGATGTCTGGGAAGAGCTTTATAAAGCCTTTTTTCAAGTTTCCTTTCTCCAATCATCTTCATATTTGATCTTGGTATTACTTCCCCTATTACTCAGTGTTTACTCTGATCTTTCACTATTTTTTTTTGTGATTTTATTTTACTTATTCTTGCATATTTCTGCCAGTCTTTTGGATCTTGTCAGTATTTAGTGTCTTCTGATTTCTCCTCTCCTCTTTATCTTGTGGTTTTGTATATTTTCTTTCTAGCTTTTTAAAAAAATTTGCCAGTTCATATTATGTTACTGTTTCTGGTGATCTACATCAACTTACCTTATTTTCAGTGCATCAGTCTTCTCTGATGCTGTTCATATGTACATCTACCATTCTGAAATATGTAGCAAAAATAAAAGAAAGACCTTTCTGCTGATAATCTTCCTCCTTTTATCCCTCCCATTTCATATAAAGGGAGGAAGTTTTCCTGTAGCTATTAAACAGTTTCTCATTTTCCATGCTGACTTCACCTATATTCTTAGGCTGTTTTTTCTTCAATGTTTGCCTGAATTTTATGTACTCGAGGATCTCCTTTCACTTAATTTCATATTATTTGTCAAGATTATTCTAATTGTGTTTTTTTTATCCCTTTATCAAGTTCTTTATTTCTACCTACAATTCCTCTCATTGAAGAGAATGAAGACATTGAAGCCTTTTCTGGAGTCAAGGACTATTTGGTCTTCCCTCTTTAATTTCCTGAAAAATATGCATTTCCTTTTGAGAACAGTTTTTTAATATGTGTACTTAAGTGTTTTTCTGAGTTACTACCTTTAGGAAGACAGAAGACTTTTTATGTCTGTTTTGTTGTTGTTCTTATTGTTACTGTTTGGGTTTTGTTGAGGTTTTTTTGTTTGTTTTGTTTTGTTTTGTTTCCTGGGAGAATATCATTTTAGCTGATTCTGCTTCTATGTTTTTTCCACTCTACTGATATTCCTCCCCCCAGGAAGTGCTTGTATATTTTTCGTACATCTTTTGTGCATCTCTGACACTTTATGTACTATGTAACACTGAGGTTTGATAATGTGTTAAACCTAAATTCTAGTCACTGATTGCTTATTTGTCTGCTTGTTTCAACAGGAAATGGAATTTCAGCAAGGCTCTGTAATAGATTGTTGCAGGGCTGCTTCTTTGAGGGATTGATATATTTTTTTGATTTATTTTTTTGGCTGCTCACCATACACAATAATAATTCCAAGTCTTAAATGTTTTCAGTTGTGCTGCCTGCCTTGTATTGATTATTAATGTAGGTTGCAAGCACTGTCTTATCATCTGTAAAATGTTTATTTGCTGTAAAATGTAAATTACAGTGAAATGGTACTTTTACCATTAAAATATTTTTTAATTTTATAAAAAATTAATTCATACACTTCACAGTAGTAGCTATTCAGGTGGTTTGGGTTAGTGTTATTTTTTTTTTTTCCTAATCCTAGCTCTGACTCATCAAAAATATTTTCTGGGTGGTTGTTTCTTTGAAAATGTAGGTGTGAGAATATTCACAGTGCTGTGTCTATGTGAGAGACAGAGAGGGATTTGTTTTTTTGGCTTCCTCATTAAGCATTTCACTCTCTCCCCTTTTCTGAGTTGCTCCTTTAATCAGTTCCAGCACACTACTACTTATTGGGACAGAAGCATAGGAATATTAGTGTTTTTCTTTTAGTGGTTTAATTAGGGGCATATTCTTTCCAACTAGAAACAAACTGAGAAATAATCAAGATCAGACTCAAATTGGTTTTCCAGACACTAACTGAAAAGGACCATTCCTGAGGATTTTAAAGGAAACTGAAAAGTTTGTCATTGACTCTATAGGCAATGTCTTAACACAATTTTTTGTCTTACCTGATTCAGTTTATTAACCTGTGCAAGATAACATAATCTGTGACTAAGACGAGAAAACTAAAAATATATAAGTGTACAAACTGAATATGTTCTGTTTCTTTGTTCAGCTAATATGTGTGGTTTATTGAGAACTCCAGCAAATTAGAAATGCTGAAAATTTTGTGGATGTAAGCAGAAAGCAAAAATTTCCTACTGTTTCATCTTTGATTCTTTCTAGGTTGTTTGGATTGCAAAAATATTTTGATACTTAATGCAGTACACAATATGGTATTATATTGCTCAGATACTATTTAGAAAAAAAATTTCAGAATTTGAAAGATGTACTTGAAATCTCTTTAATTAGAAATTAATGTA
Organism: Oenanthe melanoleuca; assembly: GCF_029582105.1. NCBI lineage: Eukaryota > Metazoa > Chordata > Aves > Passeriformes > Muscicapidae > Oenanthe > Oenanthe melanoleuca. The sequence goes on from NC_079362.1 coordinate 34,467,656, forward strand.
TCAAAATGGCATTTCCACTGAAATGTTTTGAAGTTGACTTGGCAGAATTTAGGGAAAGCTATATAATGACATGGGGATTTAACAGTATTTTAAAGGTTTTGCAACTTTTTTGAAGTTTTTTTTTTTTTTTCCAAATTTCTATTATCCTTAAGTTTTAGTAGAGGCTTTTATTATATGTAAAAAATTCTCATAAAATGTGTTTAAAGGATTTTTTTTAAGCTTACTTTGTTCAAGTGTTTTATGCAGATGTTGACTTTGAATGGTCTGTCAAGTGGAGGTCAGGTTTTTACTTTGTTTTCTTAGCTGAATGTCAGGAGGAGGCTAGGTTCTGTTCTTGCTTCCCACCTTATTTGGTAGGTTATTTTGTATGATTATTGTGGAGCAGTTTAGTTGGTGGCTGTGAGGTGTGAAATGCCTGGCATGAGGGTCAGTACTGAAACAACCACCACCTTGTTCAGGTTCATAAACACTATCAAAGTAGATGTCTGCTCAAGATTTTACCAGGTTGATGTCTAGGCTGTGTTCCATGCCTCCTTTTGTCTAGCACACTGCTTTAGCCAGAACTTGTCTATTCTTCTAATTTCAGTATTTTTTTCCCTTGGAGAATTCTGTTTCATTGTATAGTGTTTCAGATTTTCTCTACGTAAAGCATTTAAGTGTGAATATTTTATTATTTACTGTTTTATTACTACTGTATTTTTTACTCTTTCTTCCCTTTTGCTTGGTCCGTCTTTATTTTTTGCAGAGAGGAGCTTTATCAATCCTTTTTCTCCTCACTACTAGGTTTGCTACAGGATATGAGACTTTGCTTTACAGCTCACTTCTTTTTGATTCTCAAATTGTTTCTATTTTTGAACCTGATACTAAGTGGCATGGGATTTCTTTAATTATTCATTTATTCTTAAAAGCAGTCTGTAGGTTGAGCTGTTTCTCAATCACATGTTAACTCCCATCAAATGTAGAGGAAAACATCTTGTATCTAACTTGATGTTTGGTGAATATCTTGAAAAATAAAGCAATTAAGATTTTTACATCTTTTTTAAGCCTGTATTAGCACACAGAAGACACCCTTGATTTTATGGCAGCTATATTACTATAACATTCTCCTGATAAAAAGAGTATAAAAGCAGCAGAGTTAAATGAGCTGATTGGAGAAGGAGAATAATTCATTCATCTGACTCTTAGATTGAATTTTTAAAAAAGAAGAATTTAAGGTATCAATTTTTAGGCCTTTTCAGGCTGGCTTCCCATTTTCTAAATTTATGTCCTTGTAGTTCTTCCTCCCTCTACTTTCTTTCCCTTGATCTTGTGGGTTTTTTGTCTGGTTTTGGGTTTTTTCCTGCTAATATTGAAAAAAAAAAGAAAAATCCCACACTTGTAAACATTGTCTCTAAAAACCTAGAAAAAAGGCATCCTTACTTACTTACTGAAATTGAATATTTTTGTATTTTGCTTTATAATTTGTTTTTCTGAGTGTTGTGGTTGAAGAATTTCAGAACATCATTCATTCAACATTTTTTATTTCTTTTCTGTGGAATTGCCTGTTAGAAAGAGTACTATTGTCCTTCTTTTATGGTAAGACAGAACTATTATACATTAAAATTTTATTACTCTTCATTTTTGAGGAGACATTTTACTGTTATATTCAAATATCCTTACTTGAAGAGGGATTTTATATTAGACTGGATATGAAAGTCTTTGTATCAAAATGAAACACGATGCATGTGTGTACTGTGAACTTTATCTCCTTGGGGCATGCTGCTTGGTCTTCAAATTTTCATTCAAATTTTATGGTATATAAAAATTTAAATTTCATTTTCTTCTGAGAACAGTGTTTTAGTTTCAAAAATAGGGGTTGAAAATGTAGTTTTTCAGGAAGAGTATTTTTAATTCACAGTTTCTGGAAATGTGTGTAATGTCACCCATAAGAAAATATGGATATTTGGAATGTAATATACTACTGCTAACATGTGGTTACCCACCTTCTCCATTCTCTTGTAGAGACAGAAAATGCCAATTGAGCAAAGTAAAACTTCTTACAAGGCTGGTGATAAGATTTGAGTAAGAATATAGTTATGCAGCTAAACTCTTTGATAAAGAGCTTTGAAGCCAGAGCCAATGTTGTTGCTGGCAGTTGATGTTAAATAAAATTGTTCACTGTACTGTATGCTGGCAAATTGAATTTGTTATTTTTATCATTCTTAATGATTCAGATTCTAACACTACTACTAGTATTAAACCGATATTAAAATCTGACAATCAGTTTCTTACACCCAACCCTATTCTGTGCAATCTTACAAAAGCAAAATGACCCAAAAATTAGCTTATATATACTTGATCTATGAAAACAACAACAAAATCTTTGAATCGGGTATTTGATGTATTGAAGGTTATATTCATAGAGGTGATAGAAGATGCATTTTGCCAGATAATTTTTTTCATTGTTCTTTTCTAGTGAGCTGTACCCTGAATAGATTCACAAACAATTTGCATTTCATAGCCTTCCACTGCATACTTCAACATTGTTTTACTTGTTGATGGTTAGTGATAAAAGTATTTCTGCTTTATAATAATGTTTCAAAAGGACAATTAATTTGTAATTACTTTGGAGAAATAAATTCTTTTCTTGGAAATCAAAAACTTTTAACAGTTGGTTTACTATTGATGCTATTAAAAAACTGTCCTCTTTTGTGTCTATAATCATTTAAGGCATTATAACTTCTACTTATTGTAGTGTTGGTGCTGTCTGTACAGTGTCTAGCACATGGGCCATTGTTAACTCTGATAGGCTGCATAGGTACTTAGGGTTTCCACTAGTCTTTATTTCCATACAGGCAGTATAAAGCAGAATATGCACAGAATTGATTTAAGGACAAAATATCTAGAAACAGATGGAAAAATTCAATAATGTGAATAAAATACGTTGATACATCTTGTGTCTGAAAATTCCAAATTAAATTAGCAAATTAGGAAAAAAAGGAAATGCCTTTATAATACTTTTTAAAAATATTATCTGTTAGTTTGTCTGGTATGTTAAATAGAAAGTAATTTATAAAGCACTCATATCTCTACTATTTCTTCCTTCAGGTCTTTTGTAGAAAAATAGGCACAAGTACATGAATTTGATTGTGCACCAAAGGAAGTCTGTTGCTTTTTGTTTCATGCTATGAACTAGTTCTGAAAATTCCAATGAACTTAAAAAAACCAGGAAAAATAGTTTCTTTGCTTTGAAAATAATTTGTATTATTATGTTTGTATTTTTATTAATATGAATTTATAGTTTACCCCAGGTAAATAACTATCCAGATAACAAAATATTTTCCCATTTTTATTCTTATCAGACTGTTTATTTTTAGTGCATGCAATTTCCTTCCAGTTTCCACTGTTGCTTTTGCTGTTTTTGGCAGAGGTGAAATCTGAATCTGAAATAGCATTGTGTGAAATTAATTTTAAAATTTGAATTAAGATTTCCGTAACTAATTTTTTGTGCAGTCCATTAGTCCTGATCATCAGGCTAACAGATAGTAAGCTTTAAATTTTATAGTTCTCACTTGGATTTGACAGAGTTTGAAGTAAATGCAAATATTATTTCCTCTTAGCAGTAGAGGCTCCTCTTCTCTGACTCATATTTCTGAAATGAAAACCCAGGTCTTCTTGTGAATTTTTGACCTTTTTTAAAAATGTCAAAGCTGGACTTGATCGTGCAAGTCACAAATGTGTGTGTAAGAATGGTGGTCAGGTGCTGTTGATTGTATGGAGCTGTCTTTGGGAGAAGACCATGGGTTTATTTATCCGTGCGCACGGCAGGTTGCTCTGAGCAGGCGGGGACATGGTGGCCACTGTCCATTTGTTTCCTTCCCTGTCTTGGTACACATGGAATTTCTGACTGCTGAGACTCTAGTACGTTGTCTCTGGGACAGTTTGAGCAGTTTAAACCTCCTGTACACACCACACTCTCTTGCTGTGGCAGGGCAAAACCCCAGCAAAGTGAGCAGGAGAAATGAACCACTCCTTGATGTCCTCACGGGGCTGGGGTCAGGATATCAGCAACTCACCGCTTTTCTCATAGATTTTCTTGAAATCTTAAAGGATATAATTCCTTTTTTTAGAAAGAAACAACCTGGGTAATTTATGTTAATGCTTATTCCTCAGCAAAACATTCATTCTTGCAGTGAGATAAGGAAAATTAATGGTCAACAAATTCTCTATAATAAAACAGTTTCTTACTCTTGGCTCTTTTGAAGCACACAGAGTCATTTATATGGTTGAAAATAGCATGAAGAAGGTAAGTTATTTGTCCCATAAGCCAAATGATAAACAAAAAAGTTCTCAATATTAAAAAATTCTGAGAGACCCTTGTGACTAGGGTGAGTAAGGTATATTGGTTCTAGCAATGTTTGGAGTATATTCTTTTTAAGAGACATGCTGTGGGGTTTTAAATATTTCCTGTTTTCAGCAGTTTTAATGAAAGGTGTTTTAAAATTAATAACAGTTTCATTCAAACCTAAATTTATTTTTAAGAAGGCATTTTTTTCAATTTAATCAGGTCTGGTCACACTTCTCTCTCACAGACTAGCTAAATGTGGGGTCTGAATGGAGTCTCCTTAAAAGGTATTCATAGCTCTGTGGAAATCAATTGAAGAGTCAAATAAAATTTCAGAAAAAGAAAAGGAACCAAAAGTATTAAGATATGACAGGAAAAATAAAAGATAAAAAAGGCACACCCAAATCCAGTATTCTGCTAAAAAGAATTACAATAGCTTGAGTGTCAACTGCAAATATTACAAAATGATTTGTTCATAGTAGCTTTGACAGAAACAAGTATATTTATTTTCTTAGTGTAAAGGCAAAAAATACCTTTCTTAATAGGATTTTTTGTTTCAGTTTGGTGGACTTCAATAACCTCAATTACTTCAATTACCTCAGGAAAACAGAAAATCTGCACTGGTTTTAATTCTCTATGTACTGATGGGAATTTCCTGTCTCTGTGTTGAGACCTCCTAGAAAAATGAAATTTCATCATGATTTATTCCACAGAACCTTTAAACTCAATTATAAAATTGAGGGTTCTTTATAAATAGAATATGTAACCACAGATTTTAAAAGCAGATATATTAGCAGGTATTTCTGGTTTAATGCTGAAATAAAGAATCAGATTCTGTGTTTTCTTACAACCAATGACAATCAATCCTGCAAGAAAGGTATTGTAATAATGAAAAGAATTACAGGAAAATCAAGCATGGCAATGCAGTAAATAATGTCACCACATTCAATAACTTAACAATTTAATATACTTCTCTTCACAACTTGGATTTGGAGGTCAGCTAGTTCCAGCAGCTTTGACAGATTCCTCCTTTTATTTTCAGGTTCAGAAACACTGAAATTTTTTCCTACTTTATATATATTTGTATTTTTAATGCCCTTTGTCCACAGTTGCTAGGGGTTTTTTTCAGTTCACATATTATCTTCTTCTGTAATAGTCTAAACTATTTGGAAACAGGCTTGGGTAGATGTACTTAATTTTTAGTGATGACTGCTAATAATAATGAAAAGCTGCAAGATTAGATAGTGTCTTGGTTTTTTACATACACTTCTTTTATTTACTGTTTTCTTGCTTTTGGAGAATCCTGCTGAATACTTGCCAATAGGGGTATGTTTTTTAAAAGGCTTTACGATAGCTGTGACTTCCAGTGTGCTTGGACTCCACCCAGTTCTCTGGGGTTCCAAACTTGAAGATCTCTAGATGTTATCAAAATTAAGCAGTCACAGGTCTAGTTTCAGAGGATATGGGGCTGCTTTGCAGAACTGCTGGCTGCCAGTGGCTGCAGAGCAGCATCTGTTAGCCTCTATACATTTTGAAATCTGCAGTCCTTCAGAAGGGGTAAGAAAATCCAAGGAACTGGTATTTTATAACCTTGTTATGGAAATTCTGGTTAGCTGCAAAATGAGCAAAACTCCTGTGTCTTAACTGTCAGCAGGCCAGGAAATACAGCTTTCAATTGTATTCTTTGTTGTGGGATTGATCAAAGTAAGATGGTAAGAGTTTTGGTATGAGGAGAATTATTAGAGTCAGATGTTTAAGAAGCCAAGGGGCATCTTAAAGTTCAAGAGGAGCAGTCTTCCAGGCCAGGGCAGAATCCACATTTAGATGTGACACTGTCAGAATAATAAGATTGCAGAAAGTAACAGTCAAATCTGAAAGTTTTGGTTATGCCATGTTGTATTGTTAGTGTTCAATCAACAGACTACCAATTGCAGTGTAAGATATTTTCAGTCCTAACTTTTTTGCATGCCTGTCTGTGTGCATTATATAGATCTCAGCCATTCATATTATCAGTAGGTAAAGACTTTAGTATCCTTTAATCTCTCACTTTAATCCCCAGAAGTTAGTATTTGTTTCCTTCTGCTTTTTAGGCATGTTGCTATTAATTAACATTTAAAAATCTTTATTTTCTGATTTATGGTAGAAGTTTTATTTTTATTTTTAGCACTAAGATGATTCAGTAAACAACTTGTAAGGTATGTGTATGCATACTGTGAATATATGTGTGGGCATATAAGTGTACCAGTTTGCTAACTTCTAGAATGAAGTTGGTTTCTGGTGTACCACGCAGCAATTCCGTAAAGAAAATGGAAAAGCAACTTTACAATTAAAAGGGAGAGGCTGTTTTATGCTACAGCATGTGTTGATTCAGTTTGGAGTTGGGATTGGGGTGCTGATTTTGCTAGATTTAGAAGGGAGAGGGCAGGAAAGGAATGAATCTGCCTTATAATTAAATCTGTGTAGCTGGATTAGATGCGCTGTAAAGGCACAGATGCCAATGTAGAAATTGAATGTTGGAATTCAATCTGAACATAATCTTGAATGATGTTACTGCTGGTACAGCTTAGCCAGGCTTTAGTGGCATACTTGATCCTTAATTCCTAACTTTGACAACTGTTTCTAGAAGATGTAAGAGTTTTCAGCATTTCCTCCTGCAGCCAGTTTTTGGCACATGAGCATCGACTGAATGGAACTTGAGGATGACAAGAAATTGTTACAAGTGGATACATCTGTATGCTTATCATGTCACTAAAAATGCTTTGAAGTGTCTATTGGAAAGTAAGATTTTCAATATTCAGATTGAGAGCTAATAATAGGAGAAGAGAAGTAAGAGAAGTAGCAAAGTTGGCTTCCCAAAACAACTATTGCAAATACTGTATGTGTAGCTCTGTGTGTATATGTATACACACTATTAATTAAAGTTAACAATTTTTTTATACCAAGACAAATCATGCATCTTAAAACTGACTGTTTGATTCCTTGTGGCATACCTGCTTCAATAAAGCAAATATGCAGTCATTACCTTTTAGTATCATTCTTGCATGAAATGGCAAGCATTTGCTGGTATGGAAAGAGCATAAGGAGCAACTCATAAGGGATACAAGAGTCTGTGTTCAATGAAGCTAAATCTCAGGCTTCAGCATTTCTGAAAGAAAAATTGAATACTTACTGCTCTGTCAAATTTGTTCCCAATGTATGTCAATGGTAAAGGACCATTAGCACAGAGAATTCAGCTGTTAGGTTGTTGTCTGTAGGGGTAGGTGGAGGATTCTTGCAGGCATCCCTGTTACACAGCCCCAGCACAGAGGTCACTGTGAGACTGACTTTGTAATTCTGGTGAATAGGATAGTGAGCAATTTCCATGAAACTCAAAGGTTCAAGGGAGACAACAGCTGCATTCTTTTTTATGGTTTCTGCTGAGCCATTTTGTAGGAATTCAAAATATAGAAACTTTTATTAAATTTGATTGGTGTTTACAGAACTGTGTGGAAATCCTGCAGTTTCCTATTTAATTAAATACGAATATTCTGTAAGGAAAGGCAGTTTGCATAAAATCTAGGGTGAAGCTGGCTGTGCATCTCAGAGCAAAACCTGCCAGATCTTTCCTTTGAAGGCCAGTGCACAGGGCTGTGAGTGTGTCAAGTCAGCACTGGTTATATGTTAGCTTGTGATAAAAGTATCTGACAATCTGCTGTAAAATATTAAAGTGGTTGCTGCTTTTCTGGCCTTCTGAAGATCTGTGATTGGTCTCTGCTGTTTTTCCAGTAGATTAAGTGCCTGTCTGTGCCCTTCACTGTGTTTAATGCCGTGTAAGTTGCTCCTCATGAGATGCAGGTCTGGGTGGGTGCTGCTGGCCCTTCAGCAGCTACAAGAGAGTTACAGAACTGCCACAAGAGCTGAGGCTTCTAGCCCTGGCAGCAGAATACTCTGCCTCTAGCTTCAAGTAATGGCACTGAAGTAAACCCAAAACCACCTACTTGAGGTAAGTGGTAGGACCTCTTCTGTCAGCTGAATCCCACGTTTTTTTATTAAATAAGACCCATTTCAGCAGCCATGCTGCATAAGCCCCTTTGATGCTGTGTTGTTTCGGGCTGAGTGCATTGCCCCAGAGAGGACTGAAAAAGCCTGTCTGCTCTCCTAGGCATCATGTGGAAATAGCTGTCATGGGCATGTTGCTGATTCTGCGGGTCATCCTTGAAATGCTGAAATGTGGAGTGTTTGTGCTCCTAGCAGAGTTACTAAGGAATTTCAGAGAGAAGTGATAAAAAATTCCTGGGTATTTTCTGCATGGGGAACTGTGAAATGATAGAGTGTGTCTGTGTTTCGAGTCTGAAGAAACCAGTCTTAAAATCTAGTCAAATCTTGGTCAATGGTCAATTCCAAAGTCGATGTTAAGCCCATACTTTGTGACTGAGCTAAAGTGAAATGTTGATTTTAGCTCATTATTTTTTACTGAATCACTTTTTATGAGTGCACTTTATGAGATTGCATGGCTCTAACTTCTGAATTACATTTATTTTTATCTTCAGAATAGCCTGCATATTCTCAGCAGAGGTAAGGGTATTTGATGGCATATCAGGAGGATTAGAATTCATTTCATGGTGACTGTCAAGCCTTTAAAATTTGATTTTGTTCTGCAAATACAGGTGAAATACTGTAACATCAAAAGAATGTCTCAGTAAAAATTGTTTAGAGGTTGAACTATATCTGTATTGCATCAAGTAAGTAGTAACTATTTTACTGCCCAACACCTGGTAATTTTTTCCACTATTACTGCCTGTGGATGTAGGTCTGATTAAACTTTTGTTTGGAGGTGTCCCTGCCTGTAGGTATGTATGCAAAAGAGTAGAAGAGAGGGATTATAAGATCTCTGTTAACTGTGACTGTTAATTTGAACTAGGCAACATATGAGTTCATGGTGTTCTGCCTTTAGATTCTTTGCATAGTCATTTTTTCAATTGCATTATTATAGTAACATTATGTTTTAAATTTATGTTTAATTATTAATATATATAAAAACATCCTCACTTTTACTTGATCTCCTTCTGCCACTTTGCCTACAATGCTTCTTATAACATAAGAAACTTATTTGGGGTTTTAAAATTGGCACTGTTTTGTTAAATAGAATTGAAAGACCACATACCACAGTATTCCATATCTGCAGGAAAATCAAACAGTAAGAGAGAAAAAATAATTTATTTAGCAACTCAGCTGGTATTCAAGAGATTAGAATTTGTCTCTCATGTAATTCAGCTTACCTAATTTGGATGTGTAAAATCAGTGTAGTTCTGCAAGTAGATTTACCATGTCCTGGTTCAACAGCAAGTAACTACATTCATCTCAGAGTAAGGGAAGCCTCTGGTGTTGAAGTGGCCAGAGGAGCAGTAACTTGCTCAGCAGCTGATGGAAGGGGGATTGGACCCAGGTGAGTGGGCTAAAACAGCCTGGACTCAGGTCACCCTGAAATGCAATGTCACTGCAACCTGCAGAGTGTTCCCAGTGGGTAATGCATTTACACAGACTCCTTGACTGTTTCACTCTCAAGAGTGAGCGCTTCTCAGTTTGTAGCTGTTGTATGGACTCATCACTATTGCTAAAATAGCTGTGAATAGGTCAAAATGCTTGCTGGAGTTTGTTTGTTTTGATGCAGATGATGCAGCTTTTGTTGTTCAGTGAGACCTAAATAAAATTCATTTATTCAGGCTATGTCCTCTTGATTCAGCCAGACTCCAAATATAAATTTCCATATGAAACAAGTTTGTTCTGAGCTATACAGATTAGCTGAAGTTCTTTAACAGATCTTCATGGACTCTCAGACATTCGAATATTTTAAATGCAGTTTCTTATTCATGAATACCAGGGTTATTTTTAACCTTTTCACTGTTTTCAGTTTGAAGGGACTGTAACCTCTGTGTGAAGCTATGGTAACTTATGCACTGCAATGCCTATTCCTATAATGAATCATAAAAATATCACAGCACTTTCTCACACTACTGCTCATGTTCAAACTACTGCTCATGTTTCTTGCAAAAAGCAAAGCATTGGCCTTTTAATTGAATTTAATCAAGAATCTTGTAGGATATCTTTAAAAGAATGAAAGTAAATCAGTGGAAGTTCCAAGCAGAGTCAATTTAAAATGAAAGAATTAAAGTATCCAGAGGTTTTCTAAATGTTCATGTTTCTCTAGTCATCTGCAATATCCTTCCCATAAAATGAAATTAGAAATGCTACTTTGCATGAAGTCTTGGCCAGTAATTGTGGAATTATAAATGATCACATTCATATTATTTTCATTTATTCATTTTGACAATTCTAAAAGGCACAGACTGAACTGAGAATAAATGAAAGGTATACACTTCTTTCTATTTTATTTCTGCCTTTTCAGTTAGATCAGGGATTCCACTGTTCCACTCAGTTAAAATGCTGCTCTCTAGAAAGGATTTTGATGATGTTTAAGTAGCAGGGGTTTTTAAATAGCAAGATGAAAAGAGTTTTTCTCTAGATATGGCTGAACTGTATACAAAGTGTCTGCTATGTGACATCATAATTTCATTCTCTATTAAACTTATTGGTAAGCTCCATATTAATGTGCTTGCAACATTACAATTGTGTTTTGGTATGTGCAATTGCAGAACTGTGTAAAACTCCTTAAATGCTCCACAAAGAGGAGCTTGTTTCTGCATGCTGTTACACAACACATTAATAAAAATTGTGAATGTATGTTTTCTCAAGCCCAATTGCATTCAGGTTATTGCAAGCCTTTGCAATAAATTTAAGAGATTTCAGGATAATTGCTTTTGCGGTTTTCCTTCAATTGGATATACTCTTGTTTTTTAAATTTATGTACCAAAAAGTAGCCTCACAGAATTGTGTTCAGTTTGATTTTTAAGAAGCAGCTATGAGAAGATGCTTTCCTACTACAATTTCACAATTTTATGGAAGTGTGACAGAAATGAAAAAGATACTTGCTACACTATTTATAGTATACTTTATGCATTTAATGAAACTTGTGCAGTATTTCAACTACTATGTGTTATTTATTTCTTTTAAGTCAAAATTTGTCTTTTACAGTAGTTTTCTTTGCCAACATTCACTAGTAGATCAGAATTAATAAACTGGTATTCCTGCAAGTGTTTCTCCGTAGATTGTCTAGGTCATAGCAAAGTTTCCTCTGCCTTTTTCTTTGTTTCTTTGGGGGTTTTTTGTGTATTGCATGTTGTCCGTAGAAAATTCTAGATGAAAAAGAATGTTCATAGAAGAAAATGTTCAACATGTCAATGAATTTTTGACTGTTTATAACCCTTGTAAAATCATAATACCTTGTAATACCATCTAAATATGTATGTAAATAGTAATTCTGTGTATTACATGGAAAAAAAAGAGAAAGGGAAGATGAAGGAAATATACAGACAAGCAGTATTCTAGTTAAGAATATGTGGGGTTTGAAGCTTTTCTATTATAGATAACAAGTAGAGTTCAACATCCCAGAGGGAAACGTGTTCTGGCACTGACAGTTAAAATAATTAGCTTCGCATCTTCACATCATGCTTAACACGGTTTTAATATAGACATTAAAACATGGTTTTCACATAGAATGTAGTTTGATGGGGTATTGTTTGTTTGGTTGGTTTTTGGTTTGTTTTTATTATATTTTTTTAAATTTAATCAGAGCACATGCCTAAAATTCTTATCTAGAATTGCAGGAGTGGAATTCCGGTCAAGCTGTAGAGCTGGGAGCAAAACTTAGCTCCTTCCAAGGCAGAATTTAATTGTAAATGCCAAAGACATGCACTCACCAGGCTTTTAAAGTACTCTTGGGCATGACCACGTGAACAGTGCTGGCAGGTCTAGATGCTTTAATTATTTGAAGGCTTTGATTCTTTTTTAGAAGGACAGAAAGAAATATTATGGAGGGTTAACATTTTGGTGTATTTTGGTGTCAACTGCTATTGTGTATCCACTAGTAATCATTGGTACTAAGTACAATGCAGATGGCAACATTTTCTATTTATTTGTCCTCCCATTTTTTTTCTTTTGTTAGTTAGCATATGTAAAATTTTTCTTCATTGAAACACACCAAATAATTTAATGATTTCCCCCTAAAACTTAACATTATCACATATTTGTGAAGACTGTTGTGAGATAAAAAAGAAGAAACAGGCCCTTTGACAAAGCTTATACCAAAGCTGGACTTACCATATTACTCCATTCCCCACCTCTTCTTAAGTAAGAACCAGTCTAAATATCAAACATCAGTGAATTAAGCTAAAAGTTTTCTTCATAATTAATCTTTTCTTCCTCCCATAAAAGGATATTATATTATTTATGCTAAGAAATATTAGTGTGGAAGTGAAAAAGGCAATGAAACAGAATCAGGGTAGTGTAGCCCACACTTGAATGTGATAGAAGCCATACAAAATTGTTCCATTTTATTTCTTCAGTTGTTGCTTTTCAGCCTAATTAATCAGTTTCTGATTAATAGAGAGCTTGTGAGGTTCAGTATTCTTCAGTATATTACCTCTTCATTAAGTGTTTTACTTGACATGTTAATCAGTTCATGAAAGGAACTTTGCCCAAGTGGCTTGGCAGTTTTGGAGTCTAGAGTATTGGCACTTGGAATTATCCAGCTAAGAGTACACTTTGTTTTTCGAGGTTAAGACTGGAGTATGGGATATTTCGAGATGAGGAGGCCATGCTATTTAGATAACTGCCGCAGGGTAGCTGCTCCTTTATTCATGAGCCATCAAAAGAGGTGAACTGCATTATGTCTGGGCTGCAGCTGGGTTGAAGTTACTTTGTTCTACTCTAGAAGACTCAAATAGTAATTTAGTTCATAGTTATCTTGCAATAGGTCAAAAGTTGTCTTTTGAAAACTTTTCTTCGGGCTTTTCAAGATCTTACTGATCAAGATCTTTGTGCCAAGATGTCTTGAAAATCATGTGCTTTTGTTTCATTTCTGAGCACATCCTACATTCACAGCAGTGAATAGAGTTCATTGACCCAGAAAGCCTTTGATGGCAGCTTCTGGGTACTCGAAGCAAACTTCAACCAATTAAAGCTGTGCTCCATGAAAGATGAGGGAGAAAAAGCTGACAGTATGTTGTTCAGGCAAAGATAAAGGATAAAAGATAGTAGTGTGTTGCTCTCTGTGCCAAAGGCTTCTTTCCTGCCTCTTTTCCACAGCTGTTTTTACTTGTATGTTTGGCTTAGGCTATTAACATAATAAAAGCAAGTGCTCTTCTAAGGAACTACTTGATGAATATGAATGTTTTGACAGTAGGCATTGGTGCTTTTGAAGCCACACAGACTGATAGGTATCTGCACTAATAACTTTCTAAATCATTAAATATCCATGCAGCAACAAAATACACATCTCAGAAAAGTGTTTGTACTTGCTATCTGTTTGCTCACATGTGGAAATTAATTTTACTATATCAGGATTAGAAGCCTGAGCTACCCTTCTGTGGAAACTAAATTTTTCTGACACTCGAGCTCATGTCATGTATTATACTGTATATTAATTAGCATTCTCTCCAGTAGGTTCAACTGAACTATGCATGAGTTTGTGGGATACACTATGTATTTTTTACTTTTTTTTTAATACATTTTTTACTTTTATTTCAGTTTCTCAATGTGTACTTACTTACAATACTTATGTTTTTAATCATTAATTAAGTACCCACAATTGTTTAAAATGTAAATAAAAATTATGACATTGCAGAGGCCTTACAGTGCCATCCCACACCTTCACCTCTTGTCTGCATAGCAGTACTTTTGTGGTTCTTACATGTTTCCATATTTCATTTGTGCAGTTTCTATGAGATTGAAATACACTAAAAAGTAGAGATTTTTATAAATGTGTAGGCTGAGGGCATCATTTCCTACTGCCATTGTCATTTCAGGTAAGATTGCTTCTCAGGGACTGCTGTCACTGGAATTGTACCGTGTCCTGTTTTAATGACAATGAACTGAGTACACTTACTTCTAACTAAGCAGCCTGGTAAATCAAGAGGCCAGAAGTCTCTGGCAGTGATGGACACACTGAAGTGGTACTGCAGTCGTGTCAGCTGGATTAGCTAGCCCTAAAGGGAGGTCCAGCTCTAAGCTGGCTGCTAGCTTTGTAAGTCATACTTGATATATGTAGCACGGGAAATTGATATATCTGATTATATTGCCTTCCAGGATGAAGCTCCTTAGCAGACAGAAATTTTCCTTTCGCTAGTCTGCATATAGACATTAAAAGTTTGTGATTCCTAGAAACTAGTAATCATAGCTTCTAATTTCTTCAGGTTAGAGCAGCTCATCAGCCTGTAAACACTCATGGATATATATGTAGAGAGACATTTCAGGGAATGAGACTTATGAGTCTCATTTAGAAGCAGGTCTCTAGGAAAACTGGGCTTTTGGGGCTATCCAGATAAATATCTTCAATGTAGAAACAACCGTAAGTGTTCTTCTCCAGCTAGGAGCTATAAAGCAGCCTGAAAAATAATTTTGGAAAGGTGAAAAAAGCAGGAGAGCATTTGATAAGTTAAGTCCTTATGTTCAACAAAGCAAGTTTTCTGTGAGTAGTAGGTACACACATGGTTATTTTTGCCATGTTTATTTATTGATATTAAGAAGGCACTTAAGCATCTTCTTGTTTAGTTCTCAAATAATTGATTTTAAATCTCTGAGTAATTTAATGATTAACAACTCTCAGCTGTTTACCGCTTGGATGTAAATTCAATGCATTGCTTATGATAATAAATATTGCTTGTAATGACAAAATCTCTGCATTTGACAACTATTTTGAATGGTAATTTTGATCATGAATGTCTGGATTCTGATATATGAATGTAAAATATTCTTTAAGAACTTATCTGTAACTCCTGCTGTTTGTGTGCTCTATTTATTTTAATCTAGTTCCAAAGTACTTCCTTTAGAAGGAGCATATCTTTATATATGTGTGTGTTTGCGTGTGTGTGTGCGCATTTAAAGAAGTTAAATTGGAACAGTGCTTTTTAAATACTACTTTATTCACTAGGCTTCAATATGCAGGCTTCAACACACTGTCATAAACTTAGTTCTTTGTTGGGGAGGATATGGTCAGTCTCAACAATATCCCATTTTTATTAATTATTTGCCTTAATGTGGCATTTATAAGAAGCAAAAAAATATTTTTGCATTTTCTGTTATTCCTCTTCTACTTTGTGGAGTATAGGATATATTGCTTTTATCTCCAAAAAGCAACAACCTTGGAGCAAACTTTGAATGTGGTTTGTAAAACTGCAGTTATGAAAAAGGTAGATCTCAAAAGAGAATATTCTCTGTTGCCTTCCTCTTTTGCAAAGAATGGCCAGATCCTTCTCAAGGACATTTTATTTCTGCATTTTAAGTCTTATCAATAGCTTAATTGATTAAAAATGTGTGGCTGCTTCAGCATAGAGGCTTTACTTATTCCAACAGACAGTGCTCTGATGAGATGGTTCATTTTTAGGAAATGACTTTACAAACTAAGTTCTTTTCAAAAATGTTTTCATAGTTGCCATGAATTGTATGATAAAAAAGTTGATATAGCCTTAAGAAATGCAATTAGAAGAAGGCTGTGTATATTTAACTGTGGTATTATAAAGGCTTCAGTACAGAAATTATATAACAAAACATTGTTTTAAATTTAAAATGAGTATAAAGCTTTTTAAGAACCAACAAAAGTAAATTGCAACCAATTTCTTCACAAACTGCTTGGTTTTTACTGTCTTCATAAGTATGATATCCTTGCTGTTCTTTTAAACTGTGAAGTATCACAATTGACAAAAAGCCTGACATAAATCAGTTTCTTACTCAGCTCTAATAGCTGGTTTATCTTCTTGATGTGTAAACTACACATTTGGAACATAAAGAGCAAAAGCTGAGTAGATTGACCTCTCTGGGTGAAGAGGATGAATAATCTTAGAATATTTTTAGAACTTCCCAGCATAATTAATTTCTATTTTGGATACATAGTTCCTCACTGTGGCCCTGGTAATCTTGTAGCATTAAATTAAGGTTGTATTTTTATACTCAGTTGAGAAGAGTTGCCGAATCAAATGCCTTTCCCATGAGACCAGAGAGGGAAATCTGGGAAATTTTTTTACCTAGAACTTCCTTTTCAAAGGCTGAAGTAATAGTCAACTGCAGATTAAATATAAATCTGGGTTTAAGGATCTTAATTATTTCTTCTTTTTTTATTATAAAGCATTAAGAAGTAGCACCTTCTATTGACTAAAGCCTGTCATGATTCCCCCCTATCTTAATAGGAATATTACTTATAATGATAAGCTGTTGCAAAGATGGTACTCCTTGTTTTTCAAGCATTATGGGTAGTTTTGAGCTGGTTTCACAGTTGAGACAAAAAGGGTTAGATGGCTCCTTCCTTCCTTCCTTCCTTCCTTCCTTCCTTCCTTCCTTCCTTCCTTCCTTCCTTCCTTCCTTCCTTCCTTCCTCCCTTCCTCCCTTCCTCCCTTCCTCCCTTCCTCCCTTCCTCCCTCCTCCCTTCCTCCCTCCTCCCTTCCTCCCTCCTCCCTTCCTCCCTCCTCCCTTCCTCCCTCCTCCCTTCCTCCCTTCCTTCCCTTCCCTCCCTTCCCTCCCTTCCCTCCCTTCCCTCCCTCCCTCCCTTTCCTTCACTTTCCTTCCCTTTCCTTTCTTTCTTCCTTCCTGGAATCCTTCCTTCCTTCCTTCCTTCTTATTATGTTAATATTGTATCACCCCTATTTCACATGTATTTGGCAAAATCTTAACCTAATGATATTAGGTAAGTTCAGTGTTAAAGAAAAAACATGAACCAAGGGAAGGATGTTTAAAAGATATCTTCTGATATATTTTTGTCTGCTATTTGAAGATGTTTTGTATTAGTGGGAAACTTCTTTGTGGTTTCTTCTCCATTCTTCTGCTCACCAACCTTGAAGGCAGTAAAATCTTGATGTTATAGCAGCAGTTCTCAATAGTGAATACCTGGGAAATACTTGTGCTTCTGTTACTTCTTGAATACATGAATGTCACTATGAACAACTCTATATTTTGTCTAAGATCATGCAGGCTAAGGAGAGACAAAGTATGGCTTAAAATTTATAAAGGTAAAACAGTGACAGAAAGACACATCTGGGAAGAGTAAGGATAAGATTCTTCCCAAGCCAGCAGCAGATTAGAGCAGAAACTTCAGAGCCACAAAGGTTTCAATAGTCATGATGCAGCTACTATCCTGCTTCCTTGGGAAGAGTCTTGGGTGGGTAGACATTGTGAGAAACATTATGTCTGGAGTGTTAGAGGAGGAACTTTTAAGTTAGTCTTTTTTTCAGAGATTATGAAAGTCATAACAAAGCTTCAGGACCGTTTCTACAATTTTTATACAATTTCAACTCTTATGGATTAGCTATTTCTATAGAAATAATTGTTTGCTCTATGGTATGTACAGATTTCTGTGTATAGGCAAAACACTCCAGCAGCTGTCACGTTTTAGGCTGCAAATGTAGCCCTCCATGTCTGTTCTCGTTGCAGCTTTGAATGATGACTGTTTCATATGGGAAGGCACTAGGAACTTCTTGTTCTTAAAACAGTGATAAAAGCAAGTTGCCATCAGACAGAGAATACAACATATATTGCTGAACAGAAGTTTTTTGAGGATTACTGGTAAATAATATAAGCCCATAGCACTTACTACAGTACAAATTATCTTTAATATTTTCCCATTTTAGAAGAATGTACTCTCTAAAGGGCATCACTTTTCTGGTAGCTTTTTAAAATTAAAACTGTAAATTCTGTTAATAATATTTATTATTTAAATCCTTGGTAGTAGTAAGAAGTAATGAATAGTGATAACTGCTACAAAAAAGAAATTGTGCCTTAGTTTTGGAAAACAAGTGTGAGGGCTTATTGCATGTCTGTTACAAAGCAGTGTCCTTCAGTACAGGGATGTGTTTTCCCTACTTTTAGGTTGGTGGCAGTCCAGTGCACCTCTGTACTCAGGAGGTCTGGGTGTTGGGCTGTTAGGCTGTTCCTTTACTGCTTCTCTCACCAATAAATGGCAATTTATCCCATCTGACTGACAATGTCAGTTCAGTGAGAGATCACAGACACTGAATCAGCCAGCTGACTTTAAAGTAAGTGTTTTGGTCATTATTGAAGCTTTAAAACAGATGCCATTTTGACTACATAGGTTTTTAACAGGTAATTGTAACTTCTGCAAATCAAAAAGGGATAATATTGCCTACCTAGCTCTGGTTAAAACTGGACATATGCTTTTATTATTAGCTCTCAAAGCTCACCCTGTAAGCCCTTAAATTTAAGTGTATTTGTGCTGTTGTGTGATAACTTGAAAGCATCACTTCATTCAAGTCAGCCTAGACATCAAATATCTTGCCAGCTTGCAGAATCTGTGGTGTGCTAAAAAACAAATAAATAATCCTCTCTTAAAATCAGATGTAAGGCTGTACTGCATAATTTGTTACTTTTAAGAATTTATGTGTAGCCTTTCAGACTTCATGGCAGAGAAATACATGGAATACTAACCATTGCCAGTCTTGCTGCAAAAAATTTTGTGCTTTTATGTGCAATTCTGTCAATATTTGATCTTAAGACACCTTATAGAAGGAAAGCAGAGAAACATAATTCTTCCTATTATTTTGTGTTATGTATGTCCAATAAAAATGTATCTGTAGGATGTCTGATATTTGGTCTTGTTTTGTATGGCTTTTTAATTGATTTTCTGTAAGACTGTTGGAGTGATATGGTTTCTTCAGTCTACTGGCTAATCATAAAAATGCTTAATGCCTAGAGTTTTTGACATTAGAAGCACCTTGTGGAGGAAGTATGGCAGTGCTTTGTTTTTCAGTGTTAGCACTGGTTAGTTAATTTAAAAATACCGTAGTTGTCTTCATGCCTGTGTAGAGAGAGATTATAGTAGTAGGCAGAGTTCATTTGGTTTTCATTTATGAGAAATACCAGATCTGTCTTTATTTGCCACTATTTTTAGGAGTGTTCTAAAAGTCTTAAAATTTTATGTCAACAGATTCTTAAATTTGCCAATACGAGGCAGAAGAAAATCTTAAAATTCATTTTAAAAGGGGATTGTGCTGATCCTCTGTTTAACCTTACTGCTTTTTAAAACTGGCAACTGTCCTTGAGTGTACTTTGTCATGAAGTATTTTTAATGGTAGAAATATACCTGTTAATTTCCTGAATGTCAGGTAGTTTATTTAGTGTACCTTTGGTGTCTGGCTTTCAGTGACATTTGTTGAAGATTTTTATGAAAAGAACTATGTGAAGTGATACTTATGGCTTTTGTATTCCAGATCAATCTATGCAAACACACCTAAGAGAATAAAGTCCTTCAGCACATTTCAGAGCACTGTAGCAAATCTCAACTAGCCCTTCTTCTTTACTACATCTGTAAAAATACCAGGAGGAGATTGTATTACTGTAGAATTGCATTGTCAGGATTTTTCATCTACAAGCAATGTAAATGTATAATATTTTAGAAAGTAGAATTGTTAAATGCAGTTTGCTATGGTAATACTGTATTTGTGTTGATAGTACAGCCTGATTTGTTCTCAAATTCATCCTTTGGTATGCTTTCAGCATTACTGTAGAGGCCTCTGTCGTGCAGAGTATAATTGTGGCAGATTAAAAAGCTGTAGGAATTTTTACAGTGAGAGGTGGGTAGAATGAAAACAACAGAGTTGAGCAGAGGAATCTCATAAAGTTCTCTCAAATGATGCAATAACTCGAACTGTTACTGGAAATTTTCAAAATCTTTTAAACTTGTTAGTATTCCTGCTGCACCTTTGCTAATTTGTGGTTATAACATGCATCCCACTTAAAGCTGCTTGAGGTGCAGAAATCGATTTTATATAGATAAAGCAGAGAAAATACTGATCTTATATTTTGAGATGGAAGTTATTCTGGCTTACCCTTAAAGGGACACTGACATTTACAATGCACTGTGCAGTCTGTGTATGTATGACAGACAGGGAGTTGGCAAATCCTGTTTCTTGGGTGCTGTGCTAAACATTCCCTTGACTGGATTCCAGGCTTTTCCAAATCCTCATCTAGGGTGCACCTCTGTTGCATCTGATGTTCAAAGACCATTACTTATACAGGTCATGCTTCTGGAATCAGCCTTGTAGGTATTTCCATGTGAAACCTCCTGGCATCTTAAGTTCAATTAAAGAGCTAGCTTCAGCATGAAGAATAAATAGAAATATATTGATAATTTTCAGTGCTATTGTCTAAAAAACTGGGATTGTTTACCACTAAATAGTACAGTGAGACTGAAAAACCATTTAGCTAGACAGCTCTATATTTACATTCGGTAAGATTCTGTCCTAATTCTTCCAGTACTGTGTGAAAATCAGATGGAAGAGTGGAGATAGAAGTGCAGATAAAAATGCCTTTGTTTGTTTAAAGCATTAAAGACATCAAATATATGATACTTACTGTTAGTTACCTTTCATGAATTAGGCAGGAGACCATTCAACAAATTTTTTTCAATGCTGCCTGCTAAAACTCCTTGTATCATCTCTTAAAATATATGATTGTGGAAACCTCGCATGAAACAGCTTATCTGCTTTTCCTCTTTCAGGGAGAGTCGATGGTTAAACTTGCTTAAATAAGTTCTTTCTTTTATCAGTTGCTCTGGAGGAACAATGAGATAACTTTATTTCAAACATGATTTACTAAAACAACGTAAGTTCTTGCTTTATGGAATAACTATTTTTCTGTCTTCACAAGAAGATATAATTTAATGGCTCAATCATTTGCTAGTTTGATTTTGAATAGTTTTATTTAAATTTCAGATTGGATAAAATAAATATGGAGACCTCTACGAAATAGAAGTCCATGAGGTTGAATAACACTTCCTGTTTTTCTACTCTAAATATAGGCTTTTATCAATCTCAAGTTAAGCTTGTCATCCCCTGAGTGGATCATGTAGATGTGATGATGAGGAAGACATAATACTAGTTCTTAAATTGTGATGTTAACCCGATTATTTTTTTTTTTTTTTTTTTTAAGTATTTGTTACTTTGGAACACTATATTCTTTTGAGCAAGTCTTCCATCTAGCATAATTTTTTATTGTTTAAAAATGGAAAAAAAACCCTTTAGGATATTTTAAGATTTATTGAAATGTATGCCTGAGAAAGCCTGATGTTTTGCATGAATTCTAACAGCCTTAAAATAAACAAACTCCCCAGAAAATCTACCTTAGCTGTCAGTTGCATGTCCACTGCACAGCCTATAGTGATATTTGTAGTTGCAAAAGTATCCTTAGCAAATGAGAAAGGAATCTCAGTTCTAACATCCTCCCAATTACTTGAATATAATTTTTAATTTTCCACTTCCCTCCCTTTAAAATTAGTTATTCACAACCTGCCAATATTATAATTTTCTCCTAAAGTGATCTTATGATACTGCTAAAATAGCCTAAAAATTTACAGAAAAACATTAAGAAAGTAACTCCTGTTACAGAGTACAATATTGATTGAGTACTCTGTAACTCCTGTAATCTTTAAAATAATGCCTTATCTTGTGTCAAGAAAACAGAGAGAGGAACATTTTCACTGGGTAAAACTGCTGGCTTCAACATTAATCAATGGGAGTCGAGTGGATTTTTTCTTAGTGGAAACTGTTTCCAGATCTATTTATTTTTCATTGAAATATAAACAGCAAGAAGAGAAGGCATTCCTCACTAATTATCATATAATTTCAGATCATCACTACATTGACCAGGAGTGCAGAAATACTACAGACTTACATCTAGAAATAGTGCAGTTTTGAAACAGAAAGTGATGACTCTTTTTACTTTAAACCTACATTTAATAGAATTGTTCATTCTTATTGAAGAGAAAGCAGAGTGAGCAGGAAAATAAATGAAACTAGATTTGTCTTCACTGAGTTGAATGCTCTGTGGTATTAAGTGGCACATATATTTGTGCACATTTGTGTTTGTCTACCAATAATAAAGGAAATACGAAGCAGATAACAACTATGAGGTCCAGTTAGTAAAGGTTTAGCAGAACATACTAAAAGAAACCATTTTTCTGAGTTGTTAAATGTAAGTGAAGATGATAGTCTCCAACAAATACTGCAAATCAGAAAGCTTTTTTAAGTTTTTAATTTCTTGATGGTTGGTTTTGTTCTTATTGTTGCAACAAAAAAACCCCTATAATTTTAAAGAGAGTGCCAAATCTTCTGATACTATTTGTTTTCAATACAGTGAAGTATACTCATGTTTAAAAATGTATCAGTGTGAAGACTGACCATACCAATTTTAATTTCATCACCTCAGCTTGAACAGGACATGCAATTTCCACTGTGATATCCAAGTACTTTTTTTACCTGGATACAGGAGATGTATAGTACTTAGGAATGCTTAGATGGAACAAATGATAGTACATAATGAGTGATGTTGTGGTTTAACCGCAGCCACTGAAACCACCAGGGTGACCTAAGTGTTTGCAATGTGAAACTTAATTTCCATGCCATAGTTCTTTCTTTATAAAAGAGACAATTACCAAATTATTCTCATAACACATACTAAAAATTTATGAGTTTCTCTGCTGTACTTGCTGGAAATAATGTGGTGTAGATTAATAAATATGGTGTTTAAAAATTAATTTTAAATTATCTACTGAATATGACTAAAACTATCAAGGGTCCATTCCCGCATTGATAAACAATATGAATCTCAGTCCTCTGACTCTTATAATCAAGCCAGGCAACAAGGCTGTAGTACCTCAAAGGAAACTGATGAGTGAATTCAGAGGAAAAAAAAAATGAAATTTGGGAGCTGGAGCAGGTTGTGAAGGAAGATCAGAACCCTCCATGAAGGAGGCTAAGGAGGAGGCTTAGGAGCCTAAGCTGCATAGCACAGGAAATAGAGCTGTTGTTGCATATTCCCATACAGCTATGAGGTGGGAAAAATATTTTTCACAGATTTGCTCACAGGGTGAGTTATGGTTTGACAATACCTCAACCCTCTTGTATAACCTACGCTGGGACTTCACCCTCTACTGTTGGTTTTTGGTTTGTGGCTCTTTTGATCTGATTTTATTGGTTTTTCTTCAAAACCTCACTATTATTTGGCATGTGTGAAATATGATTTGAATTTCGTTTATAAGGTGTACAGTAGCATAAGTAGATCCTGAATATAACTGTGAGTACTCAACTCAGTATTACTCAAAGGTAAGATGTCCCTCAGCATGTAAAATGCATGAGCATTACTGATATATTTTAAAGCATGGCAACCCTAGTTTCTAGGTTATCAACATTTAAGTGCAGTTAGCAGTCTTACTGCTTGAAATGGCTGTTTTACCAGAAGATAAATTACAATGAATTTGGAACATGAACAGGAAACATGAGCAGTGGGGGGCGGGGGGGAGGGATTTGTTTTGTTTTGGTTGTTGTTTGTTTGCTAATGGGAGAGGTTTGGTGGAAGTCTGAGTCGACTTTTGGGTTGTTTAATTGAGAGGGGAGAAGCCTGAGTGGGGATCTCATTAGCGAATATAAATGTGTCAAAGATGGGTGCCAAGAGCATGGTGCCAGAATCTTTTCAGTGGTGCCCAGAGACAGGATAAGGAGCAACGGCCATGAAACCACAAGAAGTTCCACCTCAACTTCTTTGCACTGAGGGTGGCAGAGCACTGGACCCCCTCCCTGGGGGGATCATGGAGTCCCCTCTCTGGAGACCTTCAAAACCCTTATGGACGTGTTCCTGTGTCACCTGTTCTAGGTGACCCTGCCTTGGCAGTTGTGTTGGACTATGTGAACTCCAGACTAAATGGCCTCTAACTATACTGTGATTCTGTTAAATTATTTACCTGTAAGCTTAGTTTCCCATCATTCTGGAAACTCAGATCAGTATCATTCTCTTGCTGCTTTCCATTGAAGTTGTGGAATTAATTAGTTGTTTTATGTGGTATTTTGTGTTTCCTCAGTTACCATAGTCTGTAACCTCTTTGGTTACTTCCCTGTGGATTCTCTTCTTTGCTCTCCTACCTTCAGCTACTAGGGTTAACCTCATGTTTTAATACTTGTGTTGTTATAAGGATTATGTTATCAAATTTTGTATAATCTATGAATTATGTTATCTTGAACGTTTTTGTTAGTAAGCATCACAGAAGACTGGGAATGATTACAGCTGGGGCTGAAAATTCAGTATTTGTTTAGTATCTCATATCTTAGCCTACTTTCTTCACAAGTGATCATATCCTCATAAAACTTTCAAGTTATATAGTAGTAATCTCTACTTATATCTTAATATAAATAACTGTAAAATCTTATTACATATATTAATTAAAGCTAAATTAAATGTCTACAGACAAAGTATGTTTCTTCTGAGGGCAAGTAGATGGTGCTGTGCTGTCTAGAACCTTGCTGCCAGATGTGAAAGAGCAACTACTTTCCAAGGTTAGTCAGATCCAGTAGTTTTCATGTTGACTTCACATGACTATCTAAGAAGTAGATTTTATATAATTTATTGATTTTTA
The DNA here is from genome assembly GCF_029582105.1 of Oenanthe melanoleuca. Lineage (NCBI taxonomy): Eukaryota > Metazoa > Chordata > Aves > Passeriformes > Muscicapidae > Oenanthe > Oenanthe melanoleuca. Next base: position 34,492,483 of record NC_079362.1, read on the forward strand.
TATTCCAATTTATTTTAAAAATTTCATTTCATGTTATATTTCCCAAATTATTTGAATGTATACAATCCATAGGCATTTTATTTTTAATAGCTGTCTCCTATTAGTACTGTGTAGTTTTCTGCACATAGTGAGGAGAAGATGTTTCACTGTATGTATCTTATGTATATTATCCCCATTACCAAACTTACTCAAATAGTGAATCTCATCTTCATGCCCTTTTTTTTTTTGAGAATGTGTATTGGAGGAAATGGGTGTGGGGAAAACCTGAAACACACCTGCCTGTAGGCTTTTAGAAGCAATTCTGAATTGCCAGAAGAGAAAGAAATGCAGAGACAGAGAAAGTTACATGCAGAAAGTTGTAAAGTCAGATATTGAAGGAAATATGAATTTGGGTCCTATTCTATTTTTAAAAATATAATAAAAGATGATGATAAAAGAACAATTATGTTTATACCTCAGGATTACAATCTATCTCTTTAGTTCCCTCCTATGTTCCCCAGCTTCTTGTAGAATTTTGATAATTTAGTGTTCAGTACATTTTGATCACTTGTAATAATTCTAGGACAACTGTAAACTGTGTATTCATTAGGGAAAAAGACATCAAATTCTTTAATCTGATCTGCAGTGTAAAAATAATTTTTTTAAAATTTATTTATTTCTTTAGTTTTTATAATGTTTTTTCCCCTCTGATTTCCTTCTGCACAAGTTCTCTCAATTAGGCATTTTAATACATGGACCAATTCTACAGCCTAGGTCAGTGCTCTGTTTCTCTGCATTACCCCAAATCATTTGGGATATTAACTAACATTTGTCTGTTTAGTGACTTCATGCTAGAAAAATATGAAATTTTAAGGTGCAAAACTACCAGATTAGGATGAAGTACTCTTCTGGTAACAACGTATGCGAGAATTTGACTTTTAACAATTTGTAGTAGAAGACATGCATAAACTTGGGGTTTTTTTTCTCCTATTTTTAATGGGTGAAGTTTTTCAGAAAAATACAGAAGAAATTTATAGGTGGAACTATACCTTTAGGAAACACAGGTCCAGGACTGCTGTATTACATGGCAACAGACATGAAGGGTTGCATACGACTTAATTTTTGCTCACCTGGTTATTAACATTTGACAGTTAATTAGAAACACTTATATAATTTTTTTAAATCTCTGTTTATTGTAGTCATTATAGAACTTCAAATTAAATCCAAATCAACAAACAATAACCTGCAAACCCTAAATGGTAGATTTTCCCAATTGCTTTTGAATTGATTGTGCTTTTCATACTCATCTAGGCCAGTCAATGTGTTACTTTAATCAAACCTTGCTGTAATGTTTTTATGGGTAAAAATTTGAAAGAGTTTATTCTTCAGGACTGAGAATCAGGGATTTTGTCGTTGCTTTATTCTGCTGTAGATCTAGTTTAAGCAGTGATGCGCTTATATACGTGTTTAAATAAGACTTTTGACTTTTGCTGAATTCAAAATAACATTTTAGAATAAACAGTCTCCAGGATTTTGGATTGTTTGTTTTCTGGGGCCTTCTACCTGTTAAGCAGAACATAGAGTGAAATAAAGCTTCCAAAATATAAAGGGTTTAAGTACAATCTCTTTCGTAGTGTAAAATCCTTGTACAATCTCAGGAAGGTAGACATCAGGCAAGTGGAATAACCCCCGAGGAATCCTTCTTTACACTGTGCATAGGTCACAATTGTGAGAATGTGTTCCTGTTTATTATTTCTGCATGCCAGTCTAATGTGATTGTCTTCTGTGTTGAAAAAATTTTATGAGAGAAAATTCACTGTAAATAAATGTAACAAACTTTCTAATTAAAATTTCAGAAAAAACAACCTCAGTCTTTGGGAATATTGGAATCACAGATTAAAAATAATACATTGAAAATAACTCTTATGTAGGATTTAAAAATATTTTCAGGTGGTAGAACTATAAAGTGTCAAATCTGAATTAAGAAAAAAAGAAAGAATTTTAGTTCAGGTACTTCTCATTACCTTAAAAAAAAAATCTGTCTTCATATATGGAAATACATTTTCTCTTTCTCTGCCATAAATGACGTTACCAAATTTTGGGAGATTTGCAGCATCTGTAGTGATGCTTGAAGCCATTGTGCTAGCCAAAATACACACTGGCTCAGCACACCATGAAAAGACTGGAGATCAAACAAACAACACAGAATTCTCTGTTTTATGAGAGACTGAAGACAGTGCTGCATGCAGGAGCTACACTTGAGGATTTTCAGACTTGTGGTGGGAATTGATGTGATACAGTCCATCTAAAATACAATTTCTTGATTATAACACTCATGCCAAACAATGTTCTCTCACACTTCCATGTGGATGACTTCCCTGTTACTGGTGGGTGTTGGGCAGAGACAAGGCTGATGTTTTCAGCCATGCTATTCATTTCCCTCTTTCATTTTTTTATCTTCTTTTGTCCCTGATATTCCAATTTTAATTATATCTGCACTATTAACAGAAAAAGAAAAAAGAAGTATGCATATAAAGAATAAAAATGTGAGTGGGTTAAAATAAATGGAAGAACTAATGGTATGTCAGCTATCTGTCTTAATAGAATAAAATGTGAATAGATAGAATTCGACCAGGTAGAAATAACAGTGAAAATAGTTCACGGATGGAGAGAACAGGCAGTAATCTGAAACAAAAATTTAGAACTGAGAGAGTAGCCTCAGGACAGGAAAGACAACTGTGGGGCGTAGAGAAAATCCAATTAAGTGAGAGCACATCTAATGACTATAACAGGAACTAGTGCAGGATGAAACTGCAATTAATTGCTGAAGTTAATACCTTTAGATGTATTTAAATGGAATTTATTAGGGTGAAATACAGTTACATTCCCATATGTAAACATTTGGTGATGCATAAATACATGAGTCTGCTGCTGACACCTACCCTGTCTGTCAGCATAAACATGCCAGTCCAGTAGGTCCATGCTCATTATCAAATAAAGAGACTCCTATTTATACCATTTGTCCTTTCATTTTCCTGTAAGATGATTTAACAGCTATCATACACTGAATACTGCAATATTTTACTGTTACTTTAGCTCAAGAAATAGTCAAAGTCTACAAATTGTAGACTTGCATTCTTCGAAAAAAAACAAACTTATGCGTTTTTAAAAAAATCAATTTAATACATGTTTTCTGAATGGAATTAAGTATTTTTTTCTGTTAAATGACATTATGTCTTTACATTACATTGCCCAGCAGGCTCTTAAAAACTTTTCAGCTTCTTCATATGGAAAATTTGTTTGACCCATTTTGTTTCTAAGCTAGCACTTTCATGCAGCATCAGCCCAAATGATCCTCATGGAGCTGGATTATATCTGTGGATGATTTTAGGGGGAGGACACCGGACTGGAGATAATTGGTTGGAATATTGTTCTGGAAAATGTTTAGATTTTATGTAGCTACTTTGGCATTAAATTTGATTTGATTTGATAAAAATATAATTGGTGGCATATGCTTGCTGCAGCCTCACAGGGCACTGGAAATGTGCTTTAACCATGGCAGTGCAAGGGTCTGACATTAGGTGTAGGGGAACCCATCCACAGCACAACTTTATACAGCTTGTTAAAATCATTAATTTTCATTCTGCCTTAGCAGTGACATCCAGTGACAGCATGGTGCAGGGAAGGTTTGAGGGAGTGCTTTTACACAAAACAGGAGTGATGTGATTTATTCAGTGTCAAAAAAACACTAACCAGATGGAAATAGCTGTTACATGTTTTATATTATATAAAAATATTAATAGAAATTAATAGAATATATATAGAATTAGTAGATATGGAAATGAATACAATTATTAATATAAAATTTGATGGATCCTAGTGGAGTCATTACTAACTTACATCACACTCCAAACTGGTAAGATACTGTGTGAAGCACATTGTGGCAGTCTTCTCCGCAGCCCTTGAGGTTCAGCCTGAGCTGACACAGCCCATCTCTGCAAGCCTGGGATTGACAGAGTTGTTCCTGAGAGCTGCTTCTGAGCTCGTCCTGTGGAGGAGGCCACTGTTACCTAGGTTTAAAAATTCATTCACCGGGGCACCACGCAGCACAGCTGATAATAGCAGACCCGTACTTCTCTCTGTTCTGCTGCCCGAGTCTGCCTGTGCATGTGGACAGGCATCTACACCTGCACCAGCCACAGAACCTGCAGCAGAGCTCTGCACCTCTAGAAGCCACCAGGGGACCAAATCAGCTTTCTGTCCATGGAAGCAAAGACCCAGTTTCCCCCTCATTATGTTCTGCACTTTGTTGCAGCCTGTGATTCAGGATATCCATGCAGTTGGCATTTTATTGAGAGGCTCCTCATGTCTCTAGATTACTGTTTTGGGGGCTTGGCAGTGAGATACTTATTTAAGAAATAAATACAAAAATTATGTGGTTACTAGGGAAGTTTATTGTCATTTCCACTGAAAACAATGGGCTTTTAGAAATGCAACATGTTACGCGTGTTTTCCAGCTATTAATTCTATATAAGGCATTAATACCAGCTATGTAAAAAAATAAGCAAAAATAACTGATTAAAATGTAAATCTTTACTAAGATAATATTATTTTTCGCCCTTTGAGGGAGTTGTCTTTATTGCATTTAGACATTTAGAATAATTCCTCCAAGATTTCAAAATGTGTACACAACTTATTTAGATTTTCTTATCATATGTTGTATTTAGTAAGATGGAAATACTATTATATAATAACGAAGTTTTAGTTAAATACATCTAGATTTATATAATATCTTCAACATTTATAAGGAGTCACTGTGATTTTAATACATGTGTTTGGCCTGTGGGACCTGGAAGACTTTAGTCAAGCCTTAAACTGTGAGAAGTGTTGAAGAACACACTTGGTGCAGGTAGCTTGCTTTGCAAGCTGCAGGTCAGGACACAGATTGAGATGCAGCTGGAGTCCTGGGTGAGAGCTCACAGAGACAAGAGCTGTGAGCTGCCCACCCTTTGCACAACAAAGAGCACCAGGAGCAGTGGCACCAGCCAGGGGAAGGGACACGGAGACACAGCAGGAGCCAAGGGCTCGGGGGGAAGAGCGAGGTTTGGGGATTTGAGACTTGGTGCTGCTCAGACTGTGAGGATGTAAAAGCCCAGGGGTTCCCCTGCTCAGGACCCTCCTCAGAGGCAGCAGCTCGGGCTGTGTGCGTTACTGCACTGTGAATAAATCGTTCTGTGGAATGACACACCTGAGGCTCTGCCCTGGGAAGTCTCCTCTGACCGTGAGTGGGGCTCACAAGTGGGGCTGCCGTGGGCTCAGAGCACCCACTTGTGAAGGGGCTGCAGTCCCAGCAGGGACAGTCTGGCACTGGGACTGCGACTGCCAGAGTCCCATCAATGGTCACTGGACAACACCTTCTGCAGTCAAAATCTCGATTACATGTCTATAATTAAGAACAAACCACCGATATTTAGCATTTAAAAACATACCCCTGTTCCCCTCCAATCAGCATTTTCATTGTGGAAAGAGTGTGCTTTTAAAGTGAGTCTTCTAGTCTGCTACCTATTGCAACATTGCCTTCCTGATTTAATATATTATAACTACCATGCCAAATCATGGCATATTATTTTTTAGGTCTGAAAGCTTTAAATCTAATATACTATACTAGCCGGTAATCACACACAGCAAATATAGAGCTTTATATTGAGTAATTTTCAGCTGGGTAGCTCTGTGCCATTGCTGCAGGCTTTTCCTGCAGCTGACTGAAAGCTTGAGGAAAAGGAGTCAGGTTTTGCTTAGTGGCTCCATAGTGTGAGTTTGCCTGCTAAGACACCTGTCTGGATTTTAGCTGGTGTAATGCTGCAGCCAGAAGCAAAGCACATCAACAGCAGGCGGGTGTAGCCGTGGTGCAGAACTGGAGAGCTGTGAGCAGAATCGCTTCAGTGTCTGGAGCACAGCACTGAGCCTCTTCCTTCAGCTATGCAGAAGACAAGCAGCAGCAGGCCAGAGAAGTGTGGCTCTCTCTGTGCCTACTTCAGCATCTAGAGGCATAAGAGTGCAGCTCTTTGGACTGTGTATTGGAAATAAATATTGTTTTATTTTTTATTGTCATTCTCATTAATAAATCCTGTTAATCTATGCAATAGCAAGTGCAGCAATCTAGAGATTTGGTGTTTAGAGTTAACTTTTACTGGGGGAAAAATGAGTAACTATGATATCTAGTCAAAATTTCAGCATAAAACATTACTCTTCTAGTATGTATTCCTGTCACTCTTCATCCACAAAAAAATATTTCTAATTTCCTAAATATATTGTAGTTTAGAAGGTGACCATGCACAGAATGCCTGGGCACTTTGTACTCTTGACATAGTAACTTGTTTTTTTCCTTTAATTAGTTAATTCTTGGGGATTGTGTAGAGGTTTTTTTCCCACACTCAAATTTTGTGATACCACACTGTGGAATTCTGGTGACTTATCAACAAGGTGGTATCGCGAATTCCATTTATTTCAAAGAAGTAGCTTACACGTAAGTTGGATGTTGTGACCTGCCTCTCAGGCAGGTTTGTTGTTCACAGACCCTTTGGGGAAGATTAAAGCAAATTGGTGCAAAATAACCAATAAAGCAACAAAGTTTGTTAGAACAAATGCTTTGAAAACATAACTGGAAAAAATCATGATGATCTGGGAAAGGATGTGTATAGATGTTCTGGTGTGCATGATCACCGTATGAGAAGATAATTGCCAGGAGAAAAACTGAGAAAAAGATAGAAGATTCTGGAAGTCTGGTGGTGTTGAGAGGAGGGGATGAGTATTTTGGTTTCTCTGGGTGTGCTTGGTCAGACTTTTGGAGTAAACCCTGAATTTTGTGGCTGTGTAGGAAAGAGACGGGCATTAAAAGGAACACTGACCCTGCTTCTGCAAGATCTGCTTGACAGCAGCTTCTGCTTTAGCTCAAGAACAACTTGTTTAAGGTAAAATTTAGCTGCAAAGTTCCAGTGGTTCACTACAGATATTTTTCAAAACAAAACAAAACAAAACAAAACAAAACAAAACAAAACAAAACAAAACAAAACAAAACAAACCCCTAAGAAACTTCCTTTCCTCCAGAGAAAAAGACTTGAAAAAGTTTTGAACTAAAGTGCCAAAGCTGTGGAAGCATTCTCTGCAAGACACTCAGCAGGGAGAAAATGAACAAAAAGCAAAAAGCAAAAAAACCCAAAGTTTATCAGCAGGAGACTGTGACACGAATTGTTTGCCTCCACCTGCCTGTTTTCTGCCTATGTAAAGCTTCTCTGCAATACTCAGCATGGCAGGAAGCAGAAAACGGGTCATATTCTGTATGTTCACTGTGCTTGTAGATCTCCTTTGGCAAGTTCTTGTGTGAGATACTGTTGTGGATATCTTTCTTGCTGGATTGGAGGGATTTGTGAGCTGAACAGAATGAAAAAGAAGAAATACCTTCAGCCTTTACTATTAATGCACATAGAGGACCAATGTTCTCAGAGAAGCAAGCAATCCTGTTGTAGGTAATAAAGAGTTAGGAACAGGTTTCTATGACCAAATGCCTATCCAGAGTTTGACCAGTTTTCATTCTTACTTTAGCTGAATGCTTTTCCTTATATATTTTGCTAAGTAGTTCTTTTATTCCTTGATCCTGATGTGAAGAGTTCATCCTTAAAACAAATTATTGCCTCATGTGAAGTTAGTGGTGACATCAGAGTGATGGTCATTGATTTCATTTTAGCTTTGTTTGATCCTAAATGTGGAAGGCAGGAACTGCTGTTTTTGCACTCAGCCTCAAGCAAGTTCACTCTTTCTGCATACTAACATATGAAGAAAAACAGCTACCAAATGAAGCTCTAAGGATCAAAAATCTTTTTAATTAATTCCTTTCAAAGTTCAGGGAGCAATTGCTTGCAAAATGATTCTAAGACAACAGGGCAGTTACAGCTGTACCTAAATTGCCCCAAGTAAAGCTATGTTTCAAGCTTAGTGAGTTTGGGGTACACCTAAATATTCACTGCTAGTTTATTAATAGCATATTTAGGTGTTTTGCTATAGTGGCAGTGGAGTGGGGGAGAAGGATGGGAGGAAACTTGAAAATATGTCCTAGGAAGAATTTCAAATTACTTTAAAAACTATAAATTGTTTAGCGCATAGTCTTTTTCTTCTTTTCTTCAGCAGAATGTACTAGAATCAGACTGGTTTACAGTAGCCCTTCCTTGAATACAGTATCTCATATTAAAATATTCAGTTTTTAAAGAAACCATGGATCTTTTATATTTAGTGTGTTGAGATCCATAGAGAAGAGCAACAATTCTTTCTATTAGTGATACAAATGGAACACAGCAAATAAAATGCTCTATTTTATCCTAGTGGTTCTCAGTTTTATCTGATTCATTGATGTGTTTAATTTCCTGTTCTCTGCAAGCCAAAAAAAATGTTCCTAGGACACACAAAATGTGGTGTCTCAGCTCCTCTTTGTAGTGTTTTTTCCTGCACCATTTTCCTAATCTCTTTCACTGGAGCAGTGCCTCAGTCAGACCATAGTCAGACCATGATATTTGCCTGTGAACAGTTCCAGAATAATTTTGTGTCTTCTCATGTGACCTTGAGAATTTAATCTTTATTAATAGCTTTCCATTTCAACTAATTTTTGTATCAATATTTAATTGCTTTTAATATTTGAGGTCTTTATGATGGCCTTTTTCTGTCAAGGGATGACATTTAAATATGTTATCTTAAACTATTACATGCAGGCTACCTATTGGTATTCAAATATTTGCCTGCTTGTGTATCTTATCAGGAAAGTTTAAAAGTGAGATATTACTGGAGAGCCAAATAAATCGGGATGCTTAATGGTGTAGTGCTAATTTTAAGTAGCATAATCTTTTTTTAGGTGAGCACTTTTGAACAATGGCTTGTGTGCCTTCTTTTCTTACAAAAGGGCAGAAGAATAGGCAAAGGAGAACAGCTTTGAAGATGGAAGGGTACAGGTGGGAATTTTTTGGTCACATACTTGTGAATCTGCATATTGGCTTGCTGTGCATCATTCTCCTTAGCACATCTTCTTGGACTCACTATGCTGAGTGGAAAAAGAGGCCCCCATATTTTTGAAGGTGATTCAGGGAAAGAGACTGAATTAGGTTTTTGGTTTAGACAATTCAAATGTTTGTCTTTAAGACATGCTTTTCTGCTTCCTTCTGCTCCTGTTCTACCCACTGTACAAGTTATAATCAGTCTGGAGATCTGTTTGGTCAAGGATGACAAGGAATTAGATGGTGGTGGTGTTACAGACCCATACTCCTTGTTATTACTTCTGATTCTGCCACCTACCATTCCCATCTGGGGGTTGCTGGAGTGGGGCCTTCACAAAGACAAGCTTTGCTGCACAAATATCCCACTTCTGTGGGACCTCTTAAGGCTCTTGCATTACATTGTTCCATGGACCACCTGTAAGAGGTGATTGGAATGTCATCTAATTTAGAGGAATCATTTTTCTGAAAATATTTGGTGAATGCCTATATAAAGGACCTTGCCCATGAGTGGGATTTATACAAACTTTTATAACTTGGTCTAAACTCACAGTACAGAGGTGGAAAAATGCCATTTAACTGCTGTTCAAACTACATATGTTAGAAAAATATGGCAATACTGTAAAATATATTAATGCTGTTTCACAAAGGTTCTCTTAGACCTCAAGGAAGGCAAGGTCTGGTTTCTTTCTAGAACGTGGCCCTTTTCTGTATTGGTGACTTCTACTTGCATGGTGCAGATCTAATTTGTTGTCAAAGTTCAGTGTTTGTTTGCTTTTAGAATGTGCAGAAATGAGAGGGCAAGAAATCTGAGGCCTATTGGTGTTCATAATTAAAGTGGTTTCAGTTCAGTTAAGCCTGTGGAAGTTTCTTTCTGAAAGTTTATTTTAGTTGTAGTGAAGTTCAGTTTCAATAGCCTCTGTTGATAAGGAATGTGTTTGGATAGGCTGAATTCCTGCTAGTATTTTTAGCACTTTCACCAAACTGTTAAAATTGACTTTTACAGAAAGCATCTGCTTTTTTAAGGAAGTGGAATGTGTATAATGTGTCTGAATCCATTCCTGTGTCAGATGAATGAGCCAAGAAATGTGCCCCCCAACAATAGCCATGCCAGCAAAAAAAATGTATTAGTTAGATATAAATCCAGATTCTACCTACCTGAGCTGAATGTTTTACTGGAGTACCTATTAAAATGTCCAGACCTTACCTGCAATTGTTGGTCATTGACTTGGAACACACCAAAGTGCATGAAGGGTATTTTCTCTTTGATTTGAGTGCTCTGTGTTCTGTGATGACAGTCACATTGTGACATTTTTACATCACCCAGAAAATGGAGATAAAATGGCTGAAATTGACACAGCAATAGGAAAACACTCAACCCCCAACAAACTTTTATACACTGACAGTCTGTTTATAAAAGAACTGAATGGAAGAAACTCAGGATAGTGTTTTATTATGAACCCTGAGTGAGAGTGACATTAGGACCTGAGTGGAATGGGGAGATTATAGTGATGAGTTCATAGGTGCAATTTCCAGATATCCCTGCTGAAGTGGACGTTTTCCACTCCCCCTGTGCCCCCTCGGGTTGAATTTAATAGTCCCTCTCTGAACATGAGCTGCATGAAGAGCTCTGACAGGTGTTACCTCAGCACCTAGAAGGCTGCTGCTTGGCCTTGATATCACATTGGTTCACCTTAGACCTCCCTTACTGGCAGAGTGTGTTGGATTGCATGGCTGCTGCCCACATGCTGGAGAGCTGGAGCTCTTGTGGGTGGTGTAGGACTGATGCAGTGTTACAGACCTTTTACCATGAATGGGCTGCCACATATTGTCTGTCCTTGGGATCATTCTGAAGAAGAAACTTTGGATTTTTCCCCTGTAAAAAAGAGTCAGTAAACAGGATCAAAAAAGCTATGGGAGTTTGAAAACAAAGTTTAGTGCCTCTGAGCAAGAGTTTTGTAGTGGCCTTCAGGAGGACAAATTTAAGAGAGAGGGAGACTTTGTTCCAGCTCATGTGTAAAAGCTTTGATTACTTCAAGAGTAGATACAGAACTTCTTAATACATGAGAGGCATTCCTCTGGGAAGCCATGATTTTTTTTACTTATCTTTGTATTTTAGAGTCAAACAAATATAGCCTTTGAGTTAGAACCACTTTTTTATTGCTGACTTTTGGGTTTGAGCAGTTTAAAAAACTCCAAGGTTACTGGAAGTCCTCCAAAAGTAATATGATATTTTTCCAGATACTAATGGTCTCATACCACTTATTCACATGTTTGAGGGGATTTGGGTTGGTTTGGTTTGATCATGTTTTGTTTTCTTTTGTTTTGTTTGTTGTTGACACTATTTAAAATTCAGAAGTTTTTATTAAAATCTATCTGTATAAAAGTAGACATTCCTATATATAAATCATTATGTGATGAACCCTCAGATATTTTTTAAAGGATGATATTTTAACCTAGTTCACTGTTAAAATATATTTAATTTCTGTTCTTTTCCTTTTAATATGGCTACATAAATTTTAAATGGCTGAATTTAAGACACAGAAATACAATTGTGTGATGGTCATCTGGCCTTAAATTATTCAGTTCACTGAGTCCTTCTTAAGTCAACTTAGGCACCTCTTCTGGAGATTTAAGAACATGGGAATACATTCTTAAAAGTCTCCTGGTTAGAATAGTCTCATCATATCCTATTTAATCACATAAAATAATTTTTACCACCCCACATATAGTAGAAATGCCTGTTTCTAATGTGCAAGCAAAACAGCCTTGCTGCAGATGGAATCCAGTTCCTCATATTCTTTTCCTGGAGTCCCAGCAAATATGAGGAAAAGCTCATAGCCACATTCCTCATAGTGATTTTCTTGAGTGCTGGAAGGTTGCTTCTTGTTTTTTCACTCATTCTTTTCTTCCTAGTTTCTGTTTTCTTCAGCTAGATTGTGTTTCCAGAGTGAGCTGGGCTTCTGCTTTCCCCAACGTCTGTAGATAGTTGGTAGCTTAAGTGAAAAGATTATGTCCATACCTAAAGATAACATTCAGAGTATGTTTCAGAATGGTTTTTTAGATCCTTAGATCCCTTTACCTATGATAGTCAGCACACTGCATGTGGTCTGTCTTCTGAAAACTGTGTGAGTAAAAACAGCAGTTTGGGATACAAATTTGCTATATTGAAAAAGAAAACAAAGCAGCTTTTGTATATTTCCTATATAAATAGCAAGGGTTCTTTATAGGTATTATCCCTTCCATGAGGAAGATGATCACCTGCTATTGGCCTTGATATTGGTAGCTCTCAACAATAATGCTTGGAAAAATCAGGCCTGTACAAACCTCAAAAGACTATTTACTTCATGCTTTCAGGATCAATCCCTGTTATTCCAGATACATTTTTGAAAAGTTCTTTTTAGAAACCTCCTGTGAGAGATCCCGTAACTTTGTTAGGAAGTCTATTTCAGTATTAACCCAAGTTCCTTTTCCTGCCTTTTTTCTCCCTGCTCTCTCATGCTACTGTTTTATATTAATACCCAATTCACTGTGGAGACAAGGAATATCATTTTGCATCCAAGAGCATGTTTCTCCTTGGTCTTTTCAAGCAATGTAAAGGAGTAAATTTAAGTATTGCATCTAAACTAGGATTTCTGGTGGTGGTTTCTCTAGATATTATTTTCTACTCTCTCTCATTTAGACTTTTAAAAGATTTGTTGGAAAGCAATATGATCAATATTATGCAGAATAATTCATTGCACCTACATCACCGATTTGGTTGTTGCTTTCTTCTTCCCTTACCACTCTATGAAAAAATTAGACACTGAGTTTTAGTAGTAAGAAGGAATCACAGTGTTATATAATGCCCATGTTATATATTGGTATTTCTTCTTTTGGTGACATGTCTGTGCAGTCTGTTCAGTTTCTCCATCTACTGCTCTGGACAATGGACTGTTTATAGTTTATGGGCAATTTATTTATATTAATGGACTATCTGTACCTGGACTATTCTTCCCATCTGCATTCCTGTTAGAGCTTTTAGTTTTAAACAGATTCATTCATAGGTCATTATTCCATTCCCACTGGCCTAAGTGACTTTGTTTATACTTTCTGATGTACATTAACTACAACATCTTGAGAATAAAGGTGGAACCTTATTTTTGGACATAGCTGCTCTCTATTTTAGGCTCATATTGAAAAAAAAAAAAAAGTGTTAAATCTATGTGTACCTCACTGCTCCCAAAAATCTACATTTCTTCTTGATATCCTCACATGCTCTATAGTTGGATTAGCTCCAGGCAACATACAACATTTGAGCTGAAAGGAAAAGAGTAGGGCATGTTTTAAGGGTGGTTTGGTTTTGGTTTTGTGAATTTTTTAAAAGACTATTGATGGCCATTATGCAACAGTTGCTTTAGAGGGTCTAGAGCACTGAATGCAAATAACTATTAAAGGATTTTTGCTTTCATCTGTTTTTGACATGTTAAAATACCAATACTTCCAAAGCTGAGTGCCTGAAAACCTGTTTTTTAAAGAATTAAGGAACAAGTGTCCATTTTTTATCTATCCATTTTTTGTTGGTGGATTCTGTGTCTGAATGCTCTATAGATTTGCATATTTTCAAGATGAGGAAGTCAGCCATCACTCAAGGTATATTGAAAAAGATACAGACTGCATATATCAGTTAATTTTTTTTACTAACTTAGATTAAATTTATTCCTACATCTAAAATGAGTGTTGCATTGTCATATGTTCACTATGCCTGTTATTTCAACCAGGTACACAGTGAATTGCACTTTGGTTTTATTACACCGGGAGAAATTTAAATCTTTGTTCAGATATACCTATTGATTGCAGTCTTACATAGCTTAGTAAACCCAGTATGTTCACAGTGAGTATTATGCTTGTGCAATATGCAGTTTTAGAGTTAAGCTTACCCTTAGCTAACTGGCCTAGTGTTCTTGGGGATACATGTCCTGGCAACTCTCCACAGACAAAATTAGAAAATTAGGTCATGACCAGGCTTTGTGATGAAATATATTGTTGTGTCTGAAACGTAGAAGCTTTTCAGGCCAAAAAAGTGTTCAGACACTGTGTTCTGGTAGTTGCTCTTCTAGAACCAGAACCATGTTTGTTAGCATTTGACAAAGTGCAGTGGGTTAGCCTTGGCTGAGGACCAAAATCCCACCCAGCTGTTTTCTCATGCTTCTCCCTCAGTAATTGCGGGGAGAAAAGACCAGGAGTGTGAGATCACTTACCAGTTGTCATCATGAACAAAGTAAATCCTGCTTGGGGGAAATTAATTTCATTTACTGCCAATTAAAAAGGCATCACCTTCTCTGACCTTCATTCTCTCCCTGCTGCTTCTAACTCTTTTGGTTACCTCCTTCTCGCTCTGTCCAGTGATTTTGCCTGTCCTTAAGCCTGCTTTCAGAGTCATCCAGCTGTGGACCTGCCAGCACAGGCCACCACAGGCACATGGCACAGCACAGCCCTCTGCCACCAAGGCTGACACAGACCTCAGTCACATAGTGCCAGAACACAGACTGCTCTGTGCTAGGTGGGCTCCTGGCTTTTGAGCCAACACACTATGATTTTATGGAGGAAATAAGACTGCAAGCTGTATAGAATTTCCTTTTAGGTATTTTTTTGTTTTGTTATTTGTTTTTTTACAGCTTAATGCAATTTTGTGCAGCTTGTATGTGAGAGAAGGGAAATCTTTTTCTGTTTTATGAAGATATGTTTTATTCTGTGGTTAAAAAATGATCAACTTGTTTTTCCACAACACACAGATTATAAATTGATTTTGAGGGATTCATGCTTTTTTCAAGTAAATATGTTTGCAGTTATCACCATACTAAGTGCAACCTTATTTATCAAGCTCCCTGCTCTTAAAGAGTTTTTGCATCTGATTTGCACTGGAAGGTCTTTGTCTCTTCTGGAAGGCAGAGTGAGACTTCATTGGTCTAGTTTGTTATTTTAGCTCCTTTATATCATTGAAGCTTCCATGTTTGTTTGTTTGTTTGTTTTTTGCTTAGAATCCTGTAAAAAGCATACTGAAATAGGCAGCACTTGCATCTCCAGCAGGTATTGTCTGAGCATGTTGTCATCTACTGTCAGGATCTGCAGACAGCAGCTGCTGGTCATTCCTGCAGAGCTGCCTGCCAGGGTGAGTAAAATGGTGGGTGTCAGATGCTTGAAAAAGCAGAGTATCAGTAGAAATATGGGAGTCTAACTAAGCAGGTCCTATCCTGAGACACACAGTTGGCAGATGTATTTAAGGTCAGATGCAGAGTGTGTAGGGTCAGAGGATGTTGTATGCTCTTTAAATCACTTCAGTGATCCATGTGAAATTCTGATCCAAGCTCTGAAACCAACTAATTTGTACCTAAGAGTGGAGAAAGCTGCTGGGATAAGCTGCTGCTTGTTTGTTGCATAGGGAAATACCTAGGGGAACTATATATGCCTCAGATGTTGAGTGCTTTCTGTTTTTATGAAACTGCTGCCTGCCTAGCTCATCTACTTGTAAAGTAATTGATATTTTGTATTTGGTTGTTATTGTGTTCATCGTGTGGATTTGATAGCAAAGCAGATATGATTATCCGTAGGTTTGACAAAAAAGAACAGCAGAATGAATCTGGTTCCACTTTCAGTGATGCTATATATAATATGTATGTGTGTATATTTGTACACACATAAAATTGCAATTGTATTGTAATCTTATGGCTAAAGTAGTGTAATTACAAAAGGCCATTATGTATGTTTATATATTTAGTATTCTGGGAGCTCTTGTTTCTAGAAAAGGAGTAATGTAAAAGAGTGGTTATGTGTAATTTTTTTCCTCCTTTGAGATTTGAATCACTGGTGTCTAATGACACTACCATAAAATCTGCAGCTCTCTCTCTTTCTTAGCGTTTCTGCCTTCTTAGCACAGTAGCTGTATTGTTATAGTCAAGCACTTTTAGTAGACTGAAATTGTGTAGTAAGGTCTAAAGGTTAGGAAGATAAAATGTTAGAGTGTAGCCTAATCTATTAGAGTCTGAAATCTAACCAACACAGAGAAAGATTACGCAAAGATTAGATTGCATTGAAGCAAATCTGGATGAAAGAGTCAAACTAGCAATGGTTTTTAATAGGACTGAAAAATAATCAGTGCAGAAAAGTAAAGTAAGAACTGAGGAGGGGGGGAAGCAATATTTGTTTATTTATTGACACAGATTCTGAAAAAGAAACAAAATATTTTGAAGCGTGTACAAAAATACATTTATGCTTTTATATTTGTTGAATACTGACACCACTGAAAGTTATATCTAGAAGAGGTCAATTATCTTAATTTTTAAACCTAAGGAGATTTACTTAAAAATTGGGGCTAGAAAAAACATTTGGTGATAAATTCAGGCAGATGTTGCCCTAAATACTCTTGTTCTGTTTATAAACAGTGTAACTAAAGAGGGATAGATTTGCCTTCAATCTTGCAAACTGCCTTAGAAATTGAAATAAGGTGAATAATTTGACAGTGCTTTCACCCTTTTCCAGAATATTCTTTTAATAAGCCTGTTTATTTTGCTGTCCTTAGGTTTTTTTGTGGAGACTTCCTTGTATGCAAGCTTAAGACCTTAATATCTTCTTTACTGTAATATGTATGGGTTTATGTTATTCACAGATGTTTTCATAAGCTGCAATAAACATTAATCTGGCTAAGTAGAATCATATGCTCTTACTATCTTTTTCTTATTGCTTTATTTCTTTGTCCCTACTTGTTTTATCATCATTATTTGTTCAGTTCTTCCAATCTTTTCTGATTTTAAGCTCTCAGAAATTTTAGTGTTCTCCATCTCCATTTTTAAGAGTCAAGTCAAAGGCAAAAACTTATAAAATATACTTTTAAAATGAGTTGGTTTTATCCTCTTAAACACATAGACACAAATAGCCCCATATTACAGTGTTTTCTGAATTCAGTCTGTTATGATCCCTGCTTTACAGGGTGAGAGTTATGGTATGTTTAATTTCTGTAACTCCCAGTGAATACTGTATGTAGTGTACTTATGAACAGAAATTATTTCTCTGATATGAGTTGCACAAAGCCTTACTAAAAAATCCTCTTTTAAAGGGAACCTTTTAGCAGCTGCTGTGTTAGAGTTTATTCTTGTGATCACTTTGTGTGACACCTGGTAATTTGCTTGTACAATGACTGAATATGTCTTTTGATTCACGCTTTCCTAGTGAGATATTATCTGAGGATAATGTGTTTCATTAGTATAGTCCTATGTTGTTGTAATTATACTGCAGTTTAGTTTTTTTAAAAGCAGGGTTTTTTTCTGTCGTTTCCCAACTAATATGTGCAGCAAGCACTGTGTTTATGGTGGTTTATTTATTTTTATTTCCTAGGTAGCATATACCTGACTCTAATACTTAAATTTCTGAGTAAAAATGAGCCTTTATATGACTACATTTACCATTTTATAGTGGCCTGGGCATTTTCTGATACATTGTAAAACACAGTATAAGATTTTAGGACAGTTAAACTTCAGGACAGCTAGGTAGACTGTTTTTACAGTAAGCTCACAATAGTCTATTTCAGCCAGAATTTTCAAGCATTAACTCAAAAATATGATGTCATCTGGTAACAGGATCTACAAATGTGAAATTATGTAATTTACTGTAAAAGTGTAGACTATTTGCTTATTTTGGCTGCTGGCCTCAGTCAGTTATATCCAAACAGAAGAAACTTTGTTCCCCTTGGAGGTTTCGTGGTTGCATTTGATCTTCTCACAGATCGTGGCCGTTCTGTATGTTCTTTTCTTTATAGCCTAGATATTTTATGATAGGTCTGAAGCAAAAAGTGAGAGATTGCTGTGCTTGTGAGTAGCTCAATGTTCTCAGCATTTCATGTAACCTTGAAGGTTGATCCTCTCCTTAAGGGGGCTACAGAGGGGAAAGCTTTTGCTCAGGCAACAAGAAAAGATTTTAATTTGAATTTTTAAGGACTTTCATTAGTGCTTTGATAAGACTTTAATTTTTTTTTAATTAGTAACTTTATGAAATATTTTCTTATTAGATCCCATCATGTCTGCTGTAGACTGAGACAGCTCTTTTGCAGCTCTCAGGTATCTTTCTCATATATTGCTGGTCATTTCCTCTTGCATGCCATGGAAAGGTTGTCTTGTTCTGTCCTTTTTTTTGGAATGACAATAGACAATCATGTTCCCTGCAATCTTCTCATTTCAAACTCATTTCAGAGCTTGGTAACATCAACAAAATATCTTGAGCACAGCTTGTTTGTGGGCTGTTTCTGAATGATTCTGCAAGCTCACATGTTTACAGCTCTCAGTCCCTGTTTGCTCTTTTGTTATGGCTTACACTTCTTCCATAACTTGTGTCTGTAAATGTATTTTATTGGGAACCACGTTAGCATTTTTCTATGCAATAGCCCACAATTTTAATTTTTGGAAGGAAAACTCATTAGAGTTAAAAGTGAAGAATGTAGTTAAAATTCATCAGAACTGTGACATGGAAAATAAAAGCTGTCAGACAGATTCATTGGCATCCCTTGATGAGATTCAGATTTGATTAATAAAGGTAAATTGTGTAGAACTAATTATTAACTTTTTTACACCACTTGGTATAATTTTTCTTAATTGTTTTTTGTGCTGTGAAGAGAGCATGTGTTAAAGCTATTAAGATACAACTAACAATGTGTCAACATTTTAAGAGAGAAATGTATAGGAGCTAACATACTAAATATACTGTTTTATATAAGGAGATTTTGTTGCTCCTCTGTTTAGAGTCTCGGCACAATGGGAAAATCTAGAAATTTTGCATTTCATAGTTTAAAGACAGATGCAAAGTTTAAAAAGAAAGGTATCAGGCCCAGCTATATTCTAAAAACAAAACACCTGTCACCTTATCTCACACAGCCAAGGAGAGTTTTCATTTCTTTATCTCTTACTCTGCTTTCTGGGAAGGAGTTAATGCCTTGAAACATATTTCCAGGTTCTCTTGTTCTCCTGCACTTCTTTTCCTTTCCCCTAAGTGTAATTCCTCTGCTCAGCTGAGAAAACATTTTGTTTTTTCAATTTGTCCAACAAATCTGTCTTTACTTCCCTTCTCCCCCTCGTTCTTTCTGGTTTTTTCCCTTGTGTGGAATGCTGCTTGTGCCTTTCTTGTTGTCTTCAAGCCTTTCTTGACTTCAGATTTCTAACAGGTATCCAGTCTTGAGTGCTGCCTGTCAAAACTTCAGCAAATAGTGGCAGATTGAGTAACTGGTGATAGACTTTGGTTACAGTCTCCTGTCATTTGGGCTCCATTAGTTAACCAATAGATTTAGATGTCAGATAACATTTTATTTTATGTTTAGCAGTGTATAAGGTCTGATTAAAGATCTTGTGAAGCTCAGGGACAGTTGTGAGCATTTTATAGTGATAATTTTTTTTTTTTTAAAGCTTGGAGGCTTGTTTCCTTATATTGCTTCAGAAGACGGTAACACAGGTCAAAACATTGTCTGAATCAACTATCAATCTTGGTCTTTGATAAAATTGGAAATGTGTTGCACTTAATCCCTTTACCAGTTTGATTGGTTTTGAGCCCTCTTTAGAGCTGTATTGGTAGGCTTCTGGAACATTCATGTCAGACTGATGCTCTGCTTTTTTAATTATTATTCTGTGTAGTAAAGGCTATAGTAAGGAAAGGAGCAGTTAAATGTATTCTCAGGTCTCTTCTAAATTACTCTCAATTGTATACTCACAAGGGAGAATTGGAAATAGAGAAGCCATGAATAGAATGTTGAACATGTCTGGTGTGAAGAAGAAATTATTTTCCCTTCTTTTAACCATTCCCTGGTTCTTCTTACTTTCAGAATGCCCAGCATTATTTGTTTTATGTATGTATAAAAAATGTGTTAAAAGATGCACATTTCAGTCATTCTGGCTGGAAGCACAGGATACACACAAAAATGCCTCCATCTTACATTCTTCAAGCATTCCTGATTCCTTTTCTGTGAATACTGCAAATCTTGCATGAGTAGGATATTTTTGTTAGGTGAACACACTTCAATCCCAAAAAGCATCATAAGCTGGAAAAGCAAAAAATGATGGAACAAGATTAATTTAGATTGGAAGCAAAACACAGTGCTGAGTAATTAAGGCAAATACCTGTTGAAACAGAACTGTTTAACACCTGTTATGTGTTTGTAAGCTTTATCTATCCATATCTTTTAAGATTTAGTACCTTTTTAAATGTGACTTAATTAGAATTTATTATGTTTTTTCAGGAATTTCCACATAAAGTGTTGTCAAATATATAAGAAAGTGAAGGCAAATTGTCATGATGGTGCTGGCTAGCTTCAGTATCTGAGATGCTATTGGAAGGGGGATCAAGAAGAGGCTGATGAAGACTCTTCTCTTTGGCTATTTAAAATACCATCTTAACAACTTTCAGAAAAGTGGCTCCTGAATCCATTTCCACAGTTGATAGTGTTGTATAGTCTCATCTTTACTTTGGAGTGCCCTGTGGCTGCATCTCAGAGTTCTTCAGCATCTGATTTGAAAACTAGTGGCATTGCTTTGTTCTCAGTCCAGTCTCAAAACTGCTGGTGGCAACCATGATAATGTGTTGGTCAGGGAAATCATTAGAGCTGGCCTTGGAAGTTCATACTAAAGCCTAGGGAGAGAAACCTAGCAGGGTGAATAAGAAAACAGCAAATTCATTGTTATGTTAAATATCGTCAGACAAAGTAACCAAGAGAGAATGCATGAGTTTGGCTTATGCCAGCTGCTGTAAAGGCAGCTGTGAAAGTATATCAAAGTGGTTAGTACACTAAAAACCATTGTAGAGCTTTCTGCTATTTTAGACAAGCACAATTAATTTCTGGTGATAACTGACAGATTTATTGTTGATTTAAACAATGCTCTCCTTAATACGCTGCAAATGTCTAGTTATTTTTTTCCTAAGTGTTTTAATTCTGGTAAGCTAAATGAGCTCAGAAATCCAATTATATTAGTGTCAGCCTCTCACTGAAAAGTACTAAGCAGTCATACAGGGATTGGGTTTTCAGATGCTTGCATCTGTCAAATAATACCTTCTTAAACCTTTCCATTACTTCATTAAAATACAGAAATGAGGGAAAATGCTAAAGTATTTGAAACACAATGTTTTAAGGAAGGTTTGCATGTTTTACTGCCTCCTGTATTTTTTTTCATTAACTTCAAAGAGTTTTTCTGTTTTGTTTTTAATGAGAGAGACTGCTTTTAGCATTCTTTTGGAAAATCTTGTACATGGAGGGAGGGACTTTGTTGACCTGAGCTGTGCTTTAATCTTACTTCTGTGAATATCACTTTCCTCTCACTTCCAGACAAGAAGCAAGAAAGAAAATGAGCCACTACACAAGGGGAAGAGAGAACAGGGAAAAGCAGGGAAAGGAGAAAAACTCCCAGAAATCTCACATTCCTGGAAGCAGTTTGACCTTGCATGAGCTTGAGTTTATCAGATCTTTGGGAGCCAGTACAGTGATGGCCAAACACTATCATGATACATCTAGAGGTGTATCTGTATTTGCACACTGTGCCTCTTGCTGCTGATGTTATTTATTAAATATCTTGTTGCAGCTGGCACTGCTCTATGCAAGCACAGCAAGTCTGGGATGAGTGCCTGCAAGTATTGCCTTATATGCAAGCATGAGCATAAGCTTTAAAACTAATTTCAGGACTACTTTGGAGGCCCAAATCTCTGTTTTGTGCCTTCTTGCTTTGTCCTTCAGTTTTGTCATCGTAACAGAAAATGGCCAGTGTCAAGTGTCACCAGTAGATTTGTAGTGACTTAAGGAACTGTAAAGGTGTTCCTCAGACTGCAGTGGCTGAATCATGAAAGGGAGATTTCTTTCATTTTTGGTTATCTTCTCTTTTTCTCTGTTTAAATGAATATTTCAGCTACAATGGAGAAGAAGATCAGCATTTTTGTAAGTATTATGTCAGTCCATTTCTGGCATGAATATATGTATTTTTCAAAACTATGAAGACACTTTTTTTCTGTTCTAAAACAAGACAAACAAGCACACATTCACACCCCCATGCTCCCAAGACACCCATTAAACAATCTCTAACCACAGATTTTGCAGTAGTATATTTCTGTGAAGCCAGAAAGGTTTTCCCATCAGATCTCTGCCTGAAGCAAATGCAAGACATGACTGATCTCTCTATGAAAGAAGCAGTAGGGAGTGTGATAAAATGTGTTAGCATAGCAGCAAGGTTTCATATTTTGGTGAGCATTCTGTACATTCAAGGTGCTCCCTAATGAAAAGTTGAGGTTGTTAATTCTTAACCATGTTTGCCATATATGTCTGACATGCTTGAGAGTGGCTGCAGTAAAAGTTAACTCAAAGTTGATGATTTCTGTTAGTGAAGTTCATAAGAAAACGTGAAGTGATCTCCTTCCAGTGAAAAATTTGTAAATGCAAAGTTATTATGGTTTTTTTTGGTTTTTCTTTTCCATTTGCAGAATCATTGAAGATGTTTTTCTCTATATGTTTTGGCATTTTAGAATAGAAGTTAGTGTTACAAATTAGGTTTTTTTTCAGAATTTCCTTTGTGACACCCAGTGTAAGAGTTTTGTAAGCTGAAAAAACAGGAGATGGATGACTATCTAATGATAGCCATCTGACCTTTTGGGAGGTACAGATTGTTTATGTGTCTTTTCCTGCTGGAAATGTTGTTGGAAAAAAATAATATTGATTACAGTACTGAAACAGCAAAACAGTGTGTGTCTCTCTGTAAGGGAAATAAATTTTCACAAAAATTCCATAGATATTCTCATTTTCTGGGAAAATACTTTGTATTGTACTCTGAGTTGAAAAAACCTTTTGATCTCTAATGGAATGTGACACCTAAAATAGATATGCTCATGATCGGTTCAATTTTCTGTATTCTTAATTTTTAGTTTAAAAGAGCTATTTTCAGTACAGCAGCTGTACAGAGCCATTAGCCCCTTACCTTGCCTATGGATGGGGTCCAGTAAGGGATTCTTGCTGCTGATCTGAGCTAGTATTTAGAAAGTGGTTTTTAACACAGCTGGAGAGAGGAGTAATAATGGGCGCTGTTCCAAATGGTGATTCTGAACTCTGGAAGGGATTTTGAAATATACTGAAAAATATATTTGCCCATTGTTAGGTTACTTCCGTGACACACTTTGATGGTATCGGGGAGCCAAGTTAGTGCAGCAAAATAACCAGAAAAGCTGAATGAGCTCCCTGTCCAGCATGAATATAACTGTGAATTAGAAGTGGACATGAGGAGCAATGCATATGATATTTTCCCTGAATCCCTTTTCTTTTTAATTGGATTGTTCTCTAACTATCCATGTTCCATTTAGAAATATTTTTTGTCTTGAAAACTCGAGTTTGATTTTCAAAAGGAAAGCCAGATAGCTTCTGATACCTTTCTTTTAGTCAGATGCCATAAGAAATATTGATGTTGGGAAAAGCAACAAAAAGCATTACCTCTCTTTTTCTTCCCTTCCACTGCATATGTGGAGGTGACTAATTGAAGCACACTGACTCTACTATCACAGTTCCATAATGAAAGCAGATAAAATAGAAGGTACTAGAACACAGTTTTCTGTGTGCCTGTGGCTGCTCACACATAACTGGGACCCTTCTGCTGCGGGAATGGTGCAGGCTCTGCAAAATCATTTAGGTAGAGAGGGCTGTGATTTCATCCCTAATGCTCCTGCTGCACAAATTCAACCTATTTAACAGAGGAAAATACAGTGTCTGGCTGTGAAGATGTAAGACCAACATGGGAGTTTTCTTAGGTGATTCTTGAATGATTTTATGATTTGAGAGAGCCAAGCCCACTCATGTTTCCTTATGAGATTTTGTGAATATCCACAACACTGTCCTTGGTTGGATTAAAACCAGATGTTTATTGTGCTGTGGTTAGTTTTTTTCAAGGTTTGGAGTATAATTTATGTTAGATTAAGTAACTTTATTAGGTATATCTCAATATTGAAACATATTGTGTGAGGTACTCTTCTGTGTGAATCTGGAAATGTGAGAACACATAGCATCTTCAATCTGAAACCATCAATTTCTTCCTAAATAGTCCTTATCCTTTAGTGAAGATAGGAAACTCTGACACTTAATGCAGCTATAACTAATATTCATTTTCATCATAATTCCTTAAGTCAGTTTTTCAATATAGCACATGAATTTCAGTCTTGTGGAATTACATTTTTTATTAACAATGCAAATAATTAGAAATGTAGTTACAATGCAAATGCATCTCATTCTTTGCTTTTAAAAAACCAAAAGTTTTCCATTGGGCAAAAGACTGCAGAACACAAGGAAAACAGTTTTGCAAAATACCTTGCATTGTTTTGTTTGTAGATAATGATATTAAAGAACAATTGTGAATACAGTCTACAAGATTGCTGTATTTCAATTTACATTTGCTATACAATAATAATGATTGCTTTATTGTTAGAGGACTATTAGTTGCTCTCAGCCATCTCTCAGCTGAAAAGAAAATTCAGTTTGCAGAAAACAGTTTGGTAGTTTGGTTTATTTTTCTTACAGTGTTTTGCACGTGAGAAGCAAAAGCTGGGAAAAGGCATAAGGAGGTAAAAAAATATGATGATAAAATCATGCCTTGATCAGATTAGGGGTAACAGCTCCCACAAAGTTATTGCAAAAGGGTTTCATAATAAACATTGTTTATCAGTAACATTGTTGGCTGTATTTATAACAAGGGAACTAAGTGAAATACAACCTTGTTTTAACCATAACATCTAATAATATCTGAAGATGTCTGACTGAAATGGCTGGCTTTGTTTTGGTTAAAATTTAGCTCTTTCTATCAGCCAGTCTTCTTGAACTTGTGCGTGTGTCCAAATTAGCATGATAAGCCTATTTCTTTTAAAGAGCTGCAGTTCTTAGTCTTCTAAGTTTATCCATCTAACTTCATAATAAAATAATCAGTAACTTAACCTTCCTATATTAGTTATTTGAGATATCCCCTCAAGGAATCAGTAGTTCAAGGAGAGATTTATAAACATGAGCTGATGTGTGTGAGTGTGGGCTGAACTGTGTGTTACAGCATTGCCAGTTGTTTATATTGTATGTTGAACAACCATTCCAGCAGATTGCCAGCTCTGGTGTCACTCCTTAAGGTTATCAGAGTCTACAAAACAAATAAAAATAATTAATTCTGGTCTTGCGCACAAAAATAATCCCTCTTCAATTTAATGATGTCTTAAATTGCAGTTCTCTTTGTAAATGTTTTTGACAGATGAAAGAAGGAATGGGTGTCTAAAAGAGAGCTCAGTTACAGTAGCCTCCCCAAGGAAAGGCATAGGGGGAAGTAGTGGTCAAGGGAAATGATGAACCTATGATGAAATTCATAGCTAAATAGTATTTCCAGATGTGATGTTAAAGTTTTATCTTAATTAGTTCTTGTCATACTTATCTTCTAGTCTGACTGGAACACTTTCAAATTATTTGGATAGCTTTATTTCCTGGCACCAGAAAAAAAAAGACAAACCAAAAAACAAGAAAAAACAAAAAACAACAACAAACCCAAAACAGCCAATAAAAACCCACCCCAACCCAAGTCAACCTGGTTACCGCTGATTTCCTCTTTCCTTGTTTAGGATTTGATTTCATCATTTTATGCATACTTGAATGCTCCTGGTTTCTAATTTTCACTCTTGAAAGTTTTACTTTTGATCTAGCTACAGTGATTGCAGAATATTCAAGAAATTGTCTAAGATTCTGACTTGAGCTGTGTAGGGAAAGAATTAGAGAAGTCCATATTTGTATGTAATAGTCCTTGAAGGTGTCAGGTTAGCTTCAGGCTGCTCGACATTACCTTAAAATATTAGCTCCTGGTATAAACTTCATGTGTGTCTTTGTAATTTATTTTAGCTTCATCTACATTATTTGAAAATCTGGTCCCACATATAGCTGAAGGTAAGTGCAGGTTATTCTCTGTGTGGGCTATATAGGGCATATTTGATTTTCTGATTTAGGGGTTGACAAAGGTGTTGAATATTTGGTTTACTAGGATATCATTATAGAACCAGTGTTTCTTTGTGACTAGTTACTGAAACAGCTCAAATCTGGAATAATTTTTTTCGTCACCTCCTGAAGCTCCTGTTTTTTCAGAACTTTGTCTTGCATGCAGCTCGTTTGACTTTGCCCTGTCTCTGCAGTGAGACACCACAACTCTGCAGCAATGGTCTCAGGCAGTGTTGTTTATATCTAGATGTTTATTAAATCTTATCAACTGAGACCAGGGTGATCACCTGGTCTAACTAACTAAACTAATTCAGTTTCTGATTTTGAGAAACTCTTAAGTTAAAAATACTGGATTTCTAAATGCTCTGGTTTGTTTTTTCATGCTGGAATTTAGGATATTTCTGTTTGTCTGTCTGTAAGTAAGACCTGTCCTGCTGAGCATCTTCATAAGTGTTTGTTTTCTGCAAAGTGCTATACTTTATCTGCCATGTATTTGTCTTGTTTGGGTATCTTGCTTTCTTTTTTTTTTTTTTTTTCACTTCAGTATTGACATTTCTAAAGAATCTCACAGAAGAGGATTGTGTTTTACTGCTAGTTAAGTAAGGAGAGCTATGATCTCTTGTTTTTGTCTAGAAGACCTAGGAAAAGAAGAACTTGTCTAGGGAAATAAGAACTTTAGTATCCTTTTAAATTAGGTAACACAGAAAACCCAAACATATTGCTTTGAATAGATAAAATGTCTTAAAAAAAACCAACATATGGGTTTAGCTACTAAAATAAGCGGAATGAGAACTTCTTGGAAAAAAGACATCTGTCAGAAATCAGATTTGAATTGGCAGATGCAATAAGTGGTGATTTTGCAAGCAACAGGAGGCCACCAGTGTGATAGGTGGTGCAGCTGGTTAGACTGGGTTTAGTCTTCTCAGCACTCCAGCCCTTGGGCAGGGCTCTCACTTTAGTTAATCAAGACTGAATTACTCAGCTGCAAACTGAGTAGGGCACAGAGCTGATCCTCTGCCAAGCTGGCTCAGGGCAGACAGTACTTGCTCCAGTGCCTTCCCAGATACATCTCTGTGGCTCCAGGTGAAGTGGAGCAGCTGCTTCAAGGCAATGTGGGCTGATAAACCCACAGCTATCAGCACACACATCCATTCCCATTGCTGTCTAATCCTGTGTGATCTCCTTTTTCCTTTTGCTGCAGGAATCCTTTTTCCTCCCCTTACTCAAGGTGATGAAAAAGGACTCTCATTGGTCTTGCCTGTTACAGATTTTCTGTACAAAAAGTCTTGATTTAAGTTAAGGGATCTAAAATCATGTCAGGCAGCTCAGGTCAACATGTGAAAAGGAACCCTAAAAACCAGAGGATGCTGACAGCTTAGCAGTAATTGAAGGGAGTTGTGGGAGCTGGAGCTACACAAGTGCTTGGGGTCCCAATCAATCATGCTTCCTTCAGTATTGACTCATAGGATAACTGTTTTCACTTGGGCTAAAGTAAGGAGAGTAATTGACGTATAATAACCTGAGCTGACTGCTCCAGTAAAGTCTACCATGACTTAGCAAGGCCAAATTAGGTAAATTTGCTTGGTAAATCTTTTTGGTTTTGGAGGACTTCCTAATGCTATATGATAACTGCTATGAAAGTGTGTTCTTAATCTAAAATAAAGATCAAATACAAGTGGTGAGATGACCCTGGCTGAATGCCAGGTGCCCACCAAGGCTTCTCTATCCCTCCCCTCAGCTAGACACAGTGGAGAAAATATGACTAAAGGTTCCTGAACCAACAGAGGATCAGGTAGAGATCACTGACATGTTGCAAAGGTGTCATGGACAGAAGTGTCAGTTCAAACGCATTCATTTAATTCCTTATCAATCAAATGGGGTCAGAATAATGATAAATAAATCCCAAAATTTTCAAAGATATTGTCCCCAGCCCCTCCATTCTTTGCAGGCTCAACTTCACTACCAAATTCCCTATGTCCGTATGGGTCCACATGCCCTGCCAGGAGCCTGTTCCAGGATGGGCTTCCCGTGGGGTCACAGCTGGGCACATCTGTGTGCTCTGACAGGGGCTGCTCCGTGGGCTGCAGGAGCACAGCCTGCCTGACCGTGGTCTTCCCCACAGCCTGCAGGGGAGGGGCTCTTCTCCAGCACCTGGAGCCCCTTCCTGCCCTCCTTATTCACTGACCTTGGTGTTTGCAGGCTGTTTCTCCCACGTGTTCTCATTGCTCCCCTCTGGCTGCAGTTGTGCAGTTTTTTCCTCCCTTCTTAGGTGTTATCCCAGAGGCACTGTGACCATTGTTGATGGGCTCAGCCTTGTCTTGCAGTGGATGGCTCTGGCCCTGTCTGACATGGTGGGAAGCTTCTGGCATTCTCTGAAAAAAGCCACCAATATAGTCCCCCACTACCAAAACATGCCATATAAAACCAAAGGAGCACAACAATCTACAGGCTTACAGTTTTTGCTTGGTGATAATTGCATTTAATTACAATAAACGCTGTGTTCTTGGTCAGTGATGAAGTTCAGCATGTGAATCTGTCGGTTCCTCCAGAAGGATCATCTCAAGTTGTTTCTCTTTCTAATGAAACACTTCAGCTGTATTTCTCATTAATTGTTTTTTGGAGAAGGATATGATTTGTGAACATAGTAAAAAATGGTTATGATGTTTTATACTCCATTGAGTTGGAAGCAGCTTACTTATGTAGGAAAGATAGGATTAAATGCAAAAAAACACTAACAAATTTAATCCAATAAAGCAGTTTTACTAATCCTGGTAAGCAGTTCTAAGGAGTTAACGATACCATTTTTCTAAATTTTATATATATTCACATAGGGAAGTTTCCAACTTTGAATTGTGAACTGAATCCATTATACTATTTCTTTACTGTTGCTGTGTTTATGACTGTTAGAGCACCTGTATAATTTAGACAGGATTGTGTTAAAATCTTGGAATGTTCATAGTAGGATCCACTTTAGTATTTATGGCATTACTATAAAAAGACATATTCTCAAGGGGAAGTGCTGCCACTTTCTCTGTATCTGCAGAATTACATAAAAATCAGAATGAGCCTGCCCGTGTTGGAACTGGGAATTTTACTAATATCATAGTGTTTATATTAAAAAGTGACAAACATTTTCAAAGACCCTGAGACAGAGCCTATAAATATGCAAAGATGATTGTGATGCATTTCTTGGCAAGTTTTATGCAAAATGAGGGGGAATCAGATATTGACTTAATGTATAAATGTTAATGTGTATTTTGTCTCATCAACAAAACTGCGTTTTACAATTAGCTAATAAGATAGAGAGGTTAGTAAAGGGAACTGCAGGTAAAGTTCTTACTCTCTGCAGTTTGTTTAGTTATTGGTGGCATTTCCTGGCTGTGCTGTCTTTAAAAGATGCATTGCCACTTTCAAAAGGAAAACAAAGTTATTAGCATTCCTCACTACAGACAGGAATTAAATATGTATGGATGGATATCTTACTAAAAAGGGAAATAAATCAGTAATTAAACTACACAGATGGGATAGAGATAATTAAAATATATGTAAAAATTGGCTTTACAAGCCATAAAAAGAAACACATCTGTTTTAAAAGAAAGTACAACCAAGTAAAAAATCAGCTTGACACATAATTTTTTTCACAGCTCTTGAACATCTGTGCAAAGCACATTACTAGTGTAAGTAATGATGGATTTGCTTTTATCAGCAAAGATTTCATTTACAGGAGTAGAAAGCTATAAATACAATACAAACACTGCTGAGCCCACAAGTCTAACTTGGATTGCTTCCATCGAAATTTTGTTCCAGAGGTGCTCCTGTTCTGCTTTGAGTCTTTTATTAGTGCAGGCTCCTGTCCTCTTGTCACATCCTGGCTGAAGGTCATAGGAACAATCATCATCTGCATAAGCATGCCTTCTGAAGAAAATAGTATGTAGGAGTTAATTTTGGAAGGAATTTTTTACTGCATTTCTTTTCCCTCCAAATTTTGCATACATTTGCACAGCAACACTATATTGACCGTTGTCTTCTCCCTCTCTTGGAATTTTTTTGCCTTTCAGGACTTCCACTTCTTCAGAGAATAACTCCATAATCCAGAGAAGCTGTTTTCCATTTTGTTTTCCTCAATTGTCAGATTATGGGGCTTTCTTCTACAGTTTCATCATACTTAAAATTTGTTGTAATATATTACAAGAAAAATCCACAGACTTTTGTATCTAATGCCTGTACTGCCTGAAGTACCCAATGCATTTTTGGATACACAGGAACACAGCTGGTACCCAAAAGGTTCCTCTCAGGATATGTCTGGCTAAAACTGAGGACAGCTAATTTTGAAATTAACTGTTTTCTGTAGTAAAGTGTCTAATTGTCTTACTTTTCTAATAAAGGGAAGGAAATTATGTGTTTCCTATCTAAACCATGTAACACTCTGATGTGAAATGAGCATTAGATTGATCCAAATTTTGGCTGATGCCAGAGGGTATTTTTACTCTTAATGGGATAAAAAAACCTCCTATGACTGCAGTTTAAAGGTAATAGAAAATAAGGTAAAAAGAGAGTAGCATATATAAGCAAAATTATGAAAAAGGTATGAAAATTTTCAATATTTTAAATCTTAAGCAAAATTTTTAAAATTAACCAAAATACTTAATACTTAATTGACTTAGTACTAGAACAGGTACTAATCCAGTAACAGACCCTGAGTGGTGTATAGTGACAAATTGCTAGGAAATTTTGGTAAGCAGAATGCCTCAGTCATCATGCTTAGACTTTTGATGAGATATTAATTTGTCTTGTGCTTTAGTGAGCAGAAAGAAAACTTAATTCTGCATAAGAAGCCCAAGGTTTCTCTGCTCTTTCACAATTATTTAGTATAGCCTGCACTGATTGTGTTGCTGTTAATTGTGGGCTGCCTAAATCTTCCTATGAAAAGTCTTTATTTTCTTTTCTTATAATTCTGCTAGATTTGAACCATTAGACCTAAAATTTTCTTTGCCATGAACAGATTTGTTAACATTTTGTAAAAAATATTCTTGTCATTTGAGGAACACGATTAGGGGAACTACATTGCTGATCTGAAAACAGAAGTGCCTCCTAACAGACAAATTGCTTCACATTTATACTCGGGGTATCTTTATTCATTACTTCAGTGTAGTGACTTGAGGGTGTGATGTGGAAGGGACTGGGGAGGAGGAAAAAAATCACATGAGAATGCAGATAGGAAGAGAATGACAAAGTGGGCACTGCAACTGGCAGAGGAGCACTGGACAGGGTTTTAAGCAGAAAATACAGTAGGAGTGATCACAAGTACCAACAGGAATAGGGACAGAAGATATATAGGGTTTAGAGCATTCACCTTCTGGAGCAGACTGTTGGAGTTTTCATTCCTATACTCTTTTCTGTTCATCCCCAACTCAAACCAAACTGAAAGAGTTTTTTCTAATTTGCCTTCATTAATTCAAAAATTAAGCACATGCAGAGGATTTAGTATTTAATTGAATTAATAGTAGCAGCCAGGAGTGCAAATGGTCTTTCTGTCCCAGGCTTGAGCCTCTGTGCTTTGAACTTGCTAATCTTTGAGCCCTAGGTTGCCATGTCCCAAACTTTTGATCCTAAACTTTATTGTAAAGTCCATAATGGGATAAGAGCAATCATCTCTGCGTGATGGATGCAATAATGGCTTTTAATTTTTGATTTTTGACAAGGAACAGAAAATTACATGCAGAGTTTAGTAAAGAATAGAAGCATTGAAATTTCCTACACTTAGAAACTGAGGAAAGTCAGGCTTAATTCTTTCATTGTGTCAATGTTTTTGAGTTTTTGCAAGAGAAAAAATGTGTATGAAGAGAGACATAGTGCTTTTGTTATACTTACGCAATATAGGTGAGAAAATTTGGTCATATAAGCCACCTTCAAGTCTGCAATACAACATTCATTTCCGATTAAATGCAATTTGAAAATAATTATTTGGCACTTTCATTTTGTAAAATCACTTGGACTATCTGAGGAAAAACTTCAGTGAGTGGGAGGGAGTGTTGACAGTATTGGAAATGTGATAGAGTAATTTATTTCAATGGGATGTTATGCTGTGGGTGGTCTTTTTGTTTATGGAGGATGAAAATTGAATTACAATTTATACTTCTAAAATGCACAATAATGTAGTATTTTTCTAAAAGACCCTGTGTTTGCTAAATTTTGATTCCTAATTTTCAGACTTGCACTTGGCCTCTGTTAAGCCTCATGAGGTTCCCATAGGCCCAAGTTTTGTCCTGGTCCATCTGGGTGACATCCTGTCCTTCAGGTGTGTCAACCCAACGACACCACTCAGCTTGGTGTCACTTGCAGACTTGCTAAGGGTTCACTTGATCCTGATGTCCATGTCATTATTGAAGACATTAAACAACACTGGTCCCAGTGAGGAGCACCACTTGTTGCTGATATCCATTATGACCCAGAGCCATTGACCATCACCCTTTGAATGTCACCATTGATAGATGCTTTAAACATTAAAGAACCCAGCTGACACTAAAGAGAAATAGAAGAAATTTAGTTTTCAAATAACAGATAGCTGATTCTTCTTCTTGCTTGCTGAAACTCAGGAAACAACAGGTCAGCATATAGTGGTAGGAACACTAATGATTATATCTGTAATTTCTAGTTAGTGCATTTTGGCTTACTAGGAGGAAGTCAAATACATTATTCCTTCTTTATTTTTAATAAGATTAGTGAACCTCATATATGAGTGAGGTCATTTGTACATTTTAGTGTATAGTTCTATGAAGGCAAAGGCTACCTGGTTTTGAGGCAGATACACTTGATGCTTCAATCCACCTTCCTAAAACTTGTGTCATTGTCCTTTGTGACTAAATCACTGCTTGAGTGTCAGTAGCTTTTGTGACTTAACTACTGCTTACATTCCCTTGTTCTACATCTGCCTTCAGTCACAATAAGGAAAAAATAATTTTGTTGCCACGTATTTAAATGAATTTATTTCTGTTATCCTCTCTCTGAAAAGTTCTTTGTTGCTTTCCCCATTTTTGTTCAGTATTCTAAACAAGTGTTGTCAACCTTAGCAGCAGGATGAGGGAGGTTATTCTCCCCTACTCTACCATGGTGAGTCTTATTTGGTTTGCTGCATCCAGCTCTGAACTCCCTCCAGCAGTCTTCTGTCTTTCATGAAGAAAGACATCCACCTGCTGGAAGGAGACCAGAAAAAGGCCACAAAAATGACCTGATGACTGGAGCTCCTATTTTATGATGTTAGGCTGAGGGAGCTGGGGTTGTTCAGTCTGGGGAAGAGAAGTCTCCAGGGAGACCTCATTTCACTTTCCAGTGCATGAAGGGACTTACAAAAGGAGGGTGAACAGCTTTTTACATGGGCAGATACTGATACGATGGGGGAGAGGGTTTTAAACTATAAGAGGAAAGATTTAGATTAGGTATTAGACAGAAGTTCTTCACTCAGAGGTTGGTGAGGCACTAGAACAGGCTGTCCAGAGCAGCTGTGCATGCATCATCCCTGGAAGTGTTCAGGGCCAGACTGGATGAGACTTTGAGCAACCTAGACTAGTGAAAGGTGTCCCTGTCCAAGGCAGAAATTTAGAACTAGAAGGTCTTTAAGGTCCTTTCCAACCCAAACCATTGCATGATTCTATGACTGCCTAATTTTACTTTTTACAGGATTTGGTATGTATAGTTGTAACAGTAGTAACATCTCTCTGTAGGCACACATCCAAGCAGATAAATGTAATAAATGCATTAGGTGGGTTTCAAGCAGCTCTCAAATGTTATTTCAGCCTGATCATAAATGAAAATTTAATAAGAAAGAGCTTTCCTTAATATAAGGTGTCACCTTTGTTATGAAATAGAGCTACTGGCCACCTTGACAAAGTAGTTATTTGCTTAATATTCATCCTATTTTAAAAAAATTAATGTTATCCTACAGAAATAGCCTCAGCTATGAATAATTCTGTTCTCATCCCTTCAGGGTATTATAACGTTTTACAGTAAGAGACAAGAGAACAGTAAAATGGATTATTGCCCTTTGTTTCAATTTTTACTCTTCTTTCCCCATTCTTTTCTGTCTTATGTACTCTATTCAAAACACAAATCAAGCCAATCAACAATTTAATAAAAACTAGAGAAACTAATTTCTGAATTATTTAGATTAGTCAATTGGATTGGTAAAATCTGAGGTCCTCAATTCTTTTTTTCTGCTTTGTTTTCACCCAGAAATTCTCCAAATATATAAATCCCATCTATTTGCTGTACAACATTGCACTTCCTTGTTTGTTATCTTTTGGAGATTTTATTTTTGCTTCATTTGATTTGAAAATCTGTAGTAAAGATACAACTGCTTTCTGTATATTGAATTATTGTGTAGCATAATATTGTGTGGAAACAGTGACATAATGTAAAAGAAGACATAGTGCATATAAATTAGGGATTCCTTAATGAGTTAAATCATAAAGGCTAGAAATACTTCAGTGATTTGTAAAAAATCATTATTACTGAAGAACCAATCAGTGAATGTGCAGGTTTTTTACTGCCTGGAAAAAAAATGAGTTTCAAATCTGTTACTTAAATAGGAGGGTAATACCACTTTTTTCAAAACATACACCTTCAAATCTACATTAAAACTGTTAATATTTTCAGCCATGAAAAGACATGAGGCAGTGTAAAATAAGTTTGAGATTATTATGGTCTAGCTGAAAGACTTTTTCTTTTTGCTGATCAACCACATTTCCCAATTCAGAAGTTCAACAGTGAAGTATCTTATTAAGGATATTTTATAATACTGAGAGGATGAAGAATCACTGCTTAATCCTGTATCTCCTGTTACTATGAAGCATGTAACTCGGCAGGCTTGGATTTTTTGGTTTTTTTAGTGTAAGAGTGATTCTCAGTGACGTTATAAGAACACAGTCATGTTAATTAATGGTATATTTTCATACCATCTAGTCAGGAAGTACAGGCGTGCCTGTGGAAAAGTATAATGGCGATATAATTAGGATTTCTTCTAAGGAAAACATTGTAACAGACATCCTGCCATGCTTATGTTATTTTAATTGGATGTTTAGCTCAAGGGCGTTCATAATTTATCATAAACTTTAATGGTAATACAATCAGCTGGAAGGAAGTCATACTTATCTCCTTGATTACACCATAAGAAATGAAATGCTAATTTGAACATCCTTGTTTTAATATTATTTTACTGACATGGCAAGAAGTGAAGCCTTGGTTGACAAGGAGGTCATGCTGTTCAGTGTCTCAGCTGGGTAATGACTCAATGTAGTACAAGTATAAGAAAAATTGAATTAAAAAGAGAATAAATCTGGTCTATCATGCAGAAATCTGACCAGTATGCAGACTAATGAATAGCTTTTATGTCAAGATGATGGTGAAGTATTACAGGCAGTCTTAGGGTACTGAATTTGCCTTTTCTTTCTTTGGAAGAACTTGGACATCTTAGGTGCTCTGTTTCAGTCATTAGTTCTCCAGTGGTAGCTTCTGAAAAACTACTCTTAGGTCTACCAGCCACCAGAACCAGGTTCCAGCCATTCCCCAATTTTGAAGTGTTACAAATGTTATGGTTAGCCTTCCATTAGAATGATGGAGTATTTAATTAGTAGGGATAGATTAGAGAGCCTTGGTCCATATTAGGTACATCTGCTGGCTTAAAATGTGACTTGACAATGCATTTAGGTGTTCTCAAGATGTGTTTACTTAAAAAGAGAATAGTTCATTTTTCACCAATCTATGTTTATTGTTTTGTTATCCAAAGATGTTGAAAACCCTGTTTTAAGAATTTTAACATGATGTGATGTATGGTGGGAAACATTTTTTTCCCTTGGAAAAGTTATTGACATTGCATTCTGTAGGCTTGATCTTTGTGGTGAGCTTGTGCTGACACCTTCCAATGGGTTAGTAGGAGCTACCAAACTGCTTTTACCCGGAATCAGTAAGGATTCTTATTGCTATTGTTCCTTCTAATATCATCTTGGATATTCTTATTATGTGTATGTTTAATCCTTTTAGCTTCATGCTAAGTTCTGAGCTTCATAATTTTAAAATTCAATAATTTTGATCTCCCTTAAGCACTCTTTCACACATATTTTCTTTTTCTCCATTTTGCATCTGCTGACTTTCTATTTTTTGTCATAGTAAAAATATATGTCTGATTTATGTTAATTATAATTTATAAATTATTCATGTTTTATTGTTACTGCATGACTGTTGTGTTTTCTCCATAAAGTTAATATTCCTAGCACTAAAAAAATCTCACTGGAGGCAATACTTAGTTCCAGTGGTTTCAGAGGATTTATTCCCAGTACCCACCTCAGTCATCTGCTTCTGCCTGGGAAGGATAGACCCTCCATCCAGGCAGGAAAGACCTGTGCATAGCAGGAATACAAAGCTGCACCACTGTATGAGTGAGCAAAGAGGGGAACATAGAGGGAATTGGCTGGTATAGCTGCCAAGCTACTCTCTGTGATTTTTGAAAAGTCATGGCAGTCAGATGCCATCTCTAAACTGGAGAGAGACGGATTAGTTGGGTAGGCTGATCAATGGGTAAGAATTTGGTTGAGTGATGACATCCAAAAGGTGGTGGTCAACAGCTCAGGGTCCTGATGGAAGGAGGTCAGTGACAAGTGGTGTCCCTCTGGGTTTGCACTGGTTTGCACTGGGGCCTGTGCTATTTAATACCTTCATCAATGTCACTGACATCAGAGTCAAGTGAACCCTTAGCAAGTCTGCAGATAACACCAAGTTGAGAGGTGTGGCTGGCACATCCAAAGATGGGATTCCATCCAATGGGACCTGGACAAGCTCTAGAAATTGACCCATGGGAATCTCATGAGGTTTAACAAGACCAAGTTCAAGGTGCTGCACCTGGGTTGGGGCAACCCCTGCCATCAACCCAGGCTGTGGGATGAACAGATCAGAGCAGCCCCCAGGACTTGGGGGTGCTGTGGGTGAGAGGCTGGACATGACCCAGCCATGGGCACTCCCAGCCCAGAAACCAAACGTGTCCTGGGCTGCATCCAAAGCAGCGTGGGCAGCAGGGGAAGGAGGGGATTCTGCCCCTCTGCTCTGCTCTGTGAGACCCCAGCTGGAACCCTGCATCCAGCTCGGGGGTCCCCAAAATATGGCATGGAACTTTTTGGATCAAGTCCAGAGGAGAGCCATGAAGATGATCCAAAGTGATGAAACACGTCTCCTAATGAGACTGAGAAAATTAGGGTTGTTCAGCCTGGAGAAGAAAAGGCTCTGGGGAGACTAAAGAGCAGCCTCCCAGTACCTGAAGGGAGCCTACAAGAAAGCTGGAGAGGTACTTTTCACCAGGGCATGGAGTGTAATGAGAAGGGAGAATGGCTTTGAAACTACAGGATGACCAATTTAGATTAGATATAAGAAAGACATTTTTTTTAAATGTGGGTGGTGGAACACGGCAATAGATTGCCCAGGGTGTTGGGAGATCCTCCATCTCTAAATGTCAGTGAGGATGAGGCTCTGTGCAACCTGTTCTACTTGAAAATATCCCTGGTCATTGCAATGGGGGCTGGACTAGGTGGCCTTTAAAGCTCACTTGCAATTCAATCTATTCTGTAATTCTATAATTCCCTCTTACCTCTTGTAGATAAAGAGGGGCATTTCTCACTGGATCATTGCTTTAATGATCCAAGATTACCACTTATTAGTATTTCCTGCTATGTGCAACCCCTTACCATAGCTCCAAGTCTTGCACACCACTTCCATATAAATATAAATAATTAAGTCATGATGAGTGTTTAAACACACTTCAGAGTGCTTGTGTAATCTATTTCAGAGAATCACACAGAATCAATCAGGTTGGAAAAGATCTTTGAGATCATCAAGTCCAACCAGTGACCTAACAACACCTTGTCAACCAGACCATGGCACCCAGTGCCACATCCAGTCTTTCCTTAAACACCTCCAGGGACAGTGTCTCCACCACTTCCCTGGGCAGCCCATTCCAATGGCTAATCATCCTTTCTGTGAAGAAAATCCTCCTATTGTCCAATCTAAACCTCCCCTGGCACAGCTAAAGACGGAGTTCTCTTGTCCTGTTGTTGGTTGCCTGGAATGAGAGGCTGACTCTTGCCTGGCTACACCCTCTGTTCAGAGACTTTTGGAGAGTGATAAGGTTCACCCTGAGCCTCCTTTTTTTCCAGGATAAACAACCTCAGCCACTAGGACTTGTGTTCTAGGCCCTTCTTTCGTCAGCCTTGTTACTCTATTTGACTTTCTTTTACACTTTTAGAACTCTAAACAAAAAGTTGGTGCTTTGCTACAAGTGTTGATCTTATGAGATTGCCTGTTTTTATCTTAATGTGTTTTTCCTTTTGAGTCCTAGATAGGCACTAGTCCTAATCTTTTTCCCTTTTTTGTCTGCCAATTTCCATTACCCTTTATCACTTTTGATACCTCAGATTTTGTCAGTATGTTGTATTTATTACAGTAAAGCAGGAAGCAAAACAACTTGGCCTGAGCTTGAAGCAAGCAGACTAGTCAGCTATTTAAGGTGTACAAAAGGCTTCCAGTAGCTTTAGGTCTCCAAACTGCTTCTCCTATAAGCATGTTGATATTGTCTGTTTTCCTAGATAGTTTTAGAAACATATAGTACCTCTGTCTCACATTCTTGGCTCCATCTTTAGACTAGCACTGCTAAAAGGTGGGACTGAGTTTTTATCTGATGTTGCCTGGATGAATGCAATGTAAAATGGATGCTGCAGATTGAATTCCTACTTTCCATCTTTAAAGCTGTAATCAAGTATCACTCCTGTGCTAAGCTTCTATGTTTTCCAGTTATGTACACCTCTCAATAATGCTTTTCTTTATTTTGTGCGGAAAAATCTATCCAAGAAAGGGCAATGGACTAAGGAATTAAAATACATAAACTAATAGTGAAATATTGCTAATTATGAACAAACAAAGGCATTCAAGGCCTATGTTTCCTACACTCTTTTTGTTGTAGATATTTACACATTAATGTAAACAAAATGTGTAATGGATGCAGACAATTAATTTGTTTGATTGATGAAATATTTAAACAGAATTCATGGTATTACTTCACAGAAATTATGAATGCTGGTTTTTATAAGCTATTTCAGCATAATCTGATAGTGCTGGAATAAAATTTGTACTTAATTGGCTATGAAAGCATTGACTGAATTTTTCTTTGAATAATTATACTATTCAAAAGCTTGTTTAAAGGGTAAATCCAGCAGTTTTCTGAAGTGTATTTGCAGTGGAATGATAACTTCTTGAGATTAAAAGAAAAAAGAAAATTGTAGCTGGTAAACCATAATGAGGAAAATAAGCTGCTTGCCTGTGCCTCAAAAGAAATAAAATTTAAATGCATAATTATGGGTTGTGTTGAAATATATAGGGAGTTACAGGATTTTTTTTTCCAACCAATATTATTTTTTCTTAACTTCTTGATATTTTAAACATTTTTTCTCATTTCAGTGCTTGAGGTAATTTTTATTAGTAATATGATTTACTGTTAGGAGCTACAATTATTTCACACATGAAAATACTTCCTTTCAGATCTGCCTGTACTGAGAACAAAATATTTCTAGAAATATCAGACATGTGCCAGTGAAAGCAGGTGCAACATTCTGTTGTTTCTGCTCTGCAGATCTGTTCAGATGAGACATCTCAAAAACTCTGTATTGAGAAACTCACTCCTTTCTCTTTAGTTCCAGTCTGCAGGGGAAGGCAAACTTTGGTCTCCTGGGATCGTTTTTGCTCTGCATAGGGATCCTTGGCCACTTTTGGGCTTGTCTTCTGTTTAGTATTAGAAAAATTGCCATTTTCATTAGCCTAGTGCTTTTTTTTTATTATGGTCCCCTGTAGCTAAATTCCCCTAGCCTATTCTGGCTGTGTGAACATTCCTGATATGGCTTGATTTCCCAGTGGGATGAGGTGGGTGTGGGCAAGACTTATGTTGCAGTGGTGGTGAGAGCACACTATCAGTATTCACTTTCTGGCATAAACACAGTTTCTGACCAAGCAAGTGCTATATGCAGCAGTACCCTGCCTTGTTATCTTCACTGTTCAGAAGTATTTTGTTACCAGAGAAGAGATCTGCTGGTGCACTGCTTTCTTCTGTACGTTGCAAGATGTATTTCCTGGTCAAGAAGTTCCTTCCAGTTTATCTGACCTTTCCAACTTCTGCATGGCCATGTAAGTTAATTGATTCTCACCAATCCCCAGGATAGGCTGGAATCCATCTGTTTCCTCTTGTCATGCTTTCTACTTTGACTTTTTGAAATTACTCTTTCTTACTAACCTCTATTCTGCACCTTCATGAGCTATTCAGACAACTTTAGCAAACTGGTATTTCTCCTCAGGCAGTACTTTAACAGTTCTACTTTGCCCAAGAAATAAGCACTGAGTATTCTTGTTTGCCATTTGTCTGGTAGTTGTGCATCCAGTCTTGGTAGCTAAAAAGAAGTACTGTCATCTACACAAGATGTTATGCTGCACTGTTTATGGCATTGTGATAGTAACAAATCAGCCAGCTTTTTAAATTTCATGAAAATTCAGCTAAAGAAATTGCTGTCATTTTGTTTAACTGGATGTGTACAATACAGTTGTTGAGACCATGTGTTTTCTCTTCAGGTATGTTGTACTGAACTTGTAGGGCTCCCAGTGCATAATTTTGGGCATATATAGAACATGGGGGGGGAAAAAAGGTATGTGAGTAAATGGAAGGGGATCAAATAAACACAGGAGAATTTTTTTTTTTTTTTTTTTTACTGTGTCTAACTACTTTCCACAAATCTGCACAAGAATAAGACATTCCCAAGAAAAGAGGTAGGAGAAAAATGTAAATGTAAAATAGTGGGAAAAAAGGATAAATGAACAGAGAAAGTAGCATCTCTTTAGGGCTGAGTTGTTCAAAAGAATTTTGAATCATGCTATGTATTTGCTTCTACACACATGCTGTATAATATAGTTCATATTGTACAAATTTAAAAATATGCTGAATTGTCAGTGTTTCCAGTGTCCCAAAGTTTATATTTTTGTGAAAAACTTCTGGAGGAGATCAAGTGCAAATTCCCTAACATTGATTCTACAGTAGACATTGCTACCACTCTCTTCCTCATCAAATTATGTTTTGTAATATAAGTTTACTAATTATTAGGGAACTTTAAGACTGCAAAGTAATATAAGTTCAGAGATCATCTGGCCCTTCGTCTTCAAGCAGGATCTGTTTCAAGACTGGAAATCAAAGTTCCATCAGTTTGCAATGGATTAACCTTACTTAATAAGTTCCAAAACCTCATGTTTTTGCAAACAGAAGTGTTAGAGGGTGGCAGACAGATAGAATGCCTATCACTGTGCAAAAGTAGGTTATATTAAGTAGCTCTTTATAAATAATTGAGATATTATCTCAAAGGGAGAACTTTTTTGGTATATAGCTTGCTTAGATAATCCTCTAGTTAAAATGAAGATGATTCTGTTATTTCTTTTAGCATTTATCAGAAGTTCTGTTTCCAAATAACTTTTGGACTTTTGGAAGGATGGGGCTGATTGGTTTTTCTGTCTTACGTCAGAATGAATTTTAAGGAAACTTGGATAAAACTGAAGGTAAAAAACCAGTAAAAACAGCTTGAGAAAAATATTTATTGCTTTCATTTTAGCCCCAAATTTAAGTCTCAAACAGTAGTACATTAAAGACTCCTAAAAAAACTTTTGTCCTAATAATTGACTTCACTGATGGATAGTAGCTCACAGTAGACTATAATAGCTTTTGTAGACTAGAATCACAAATATACTGTGAATAGTAAACTCAAATGATTGTTTTGGGTTAGAATTTTTCATTTAGAGGGAAATATGACCAACTTGTGTTGCAGAGAAATAACTGCAGTTTAACTCAGCACTTATATCTCAATCTTCGTAGCCCTAAGGCTTGATTATTTTTAATAGTTTTTTTCAGCAGAATTAGAAATTAAAATGGCTTTTTCTCAAAGTTTTCTTCAACATTTGAATTGGTGAGTTACTTTAAAAGTAAGGATACAGTTAAGAAGTCCTTTTAAGCTCCTGATGAGCAAAGTAAGATGCATGTTTTCTGCAGTGGATAACAGATTTAGTAAGGCACAGGCATGCAGATTCTTCAGGAAGATTGATTCTTCTAAGGGAAGTCATAAATACTAGGAAACCCTTTGTGTCACACTGTTGTGGTTTGCAGGATGCTCATCTCCCAGTAGAAAGAATTATGCCTTGTAAAATATCACTACAGTATAGGGATTTTTCATGAGACAGGAGCCTCATACTTTTTATAGCTACTGTTGCTATTGGGGCAGGGGCACACACAGGGCTGCTCTCTCCTGCTGTGTGAAATTGTCCTCTCCCAGTGTTTTAAGATTACACACTCAGAGTACTTGAAGAATAAAGGCTGTAGAAATATTAATTTTTTATATTGCACTGTAGAAAACCTCCCCA
The DNA here is from genome assembly GCF_029582105.1 of Oenanthe melanoleuca. Taxonomy (NCBI): domain Eukaryota; kingdom Metazoa; phylum Chordata; class Aves; order Passeriformes; family Muscicapidae; genus Oenanthe; species Oenanthe melanoleuca. The sequence goes on from NC_079362.1 coordinate 34,534,960, forward strand.
ATTCTTCATTCAGCAGAAGAGGTTTCCTGCATTGAACATGACAGCAGTGCAGATGGTGTGCTGAGCATCTGAGCTGGAATCAGCTGCTATGATGGGAGTGAAACCATCACAGGAGTCAGGCAGCACAGCCTCAGGCCATTACAGGGTGTTAGTTCTGTGGCTTCAACTTCGCTTGGTGAGTGGGAAGTGGGTCTGGATGGACAAAGATTCTCAAACATGTACAAGGAGATTGGTCTCAACAAGGAAAAACAGGAGGGATACATTACCACAGTTTTTTTTTTTAAGGAATGGCTCTAGCCAAGTGTGAATGAAATACTGTCCCAGACATCTTCATACTGTCATAAACCAAACCACTCTCTTCTAAAACATCATGAAGAGTGCTGAGTATATCCATGCTGAAAAGTGTTCACCACACTAGCTGTCAGTTTTTGGATGTTTTCCTTAGAAGTGTTGGGTTTTTTTTGTAGGAGGGAAGGCTTTGGGAATAAGCTAAATGTAAACATATGAGTGCTACTGAGTGGGAGTGAAAAGGACATGATCTTCGTTGGTGTGACAAAAGGGAAATTTCTCAGTAAAAATTCCTTCTGGTTAATCCCGCAAAGTGGGGTGTGTTGCTAGTTCAACAACATACTGCCCACAAGATTCCCAAAAAAAGCAAAATTTCCAGTTTCTATATAATTTGTTTATATGGAATCAGCATTTGTAGTGTGTGTACACTTCAGAGAATAATTACAGTATTCAAATATTTGGTCAGATACACAAATGCATGAGTCCTTGTTTTAGAAAATGTTTTATATTTATCATTAAACAAATATACTACTTTATGTCACAACACATAGGAAAAAATTCAGAAACTATGATTAATCATCAAATCACTTTTTCATCTTCTTTTCTTTAATCCAGAGGGTAGAACTTGATATTTCTATCTAAACATATAGCATCAAAGACTTTTCCCATTTTTTTCTGTTGCATATATTGAAGACTAATATTTGACAAATTTAATATTTTGGCCTCTGTATGGCCAAATGTATCACATATTGAGGAAGAGACAGATTATGGAATAAAAGTACTTACACACTTTGCATACATGTGTTATGCAATACAGTTAATTGTAAGTTTCAATGAATTTAATAAATAATTCCATAGGCACACTAAAACTTTAATATTTTACAAACACAAAAATTTGATTTTTAGTGTTATGGTTCAATAATCTATAATCAAATAATCAATAATTGTAAACTGACTTCAGGACTATGCTTAAGGGTAAGAGGTTAGCAAAATAACTTTCTTCTTCTGCTTCCTAAAGTTAAGCATTAAGCATTTTTCTCAACTGCCTATTAAAAAGGTATATGTTTTGTAGGAAGAAATGTTGGTAAATGTTCTGGTACATTGCTGTGTATGAGCTTTCAGAAAGGTTTAGTGCCTTGCACTGAAGATGTGTAGGTATAAAAGATTATGTATTACTTTTTTCATCAAATTTTACAAGGTTTTTAATATATAGTATGAATTCTGTAAATAATAAAGCATGCACATAAAAAAGCTAGTGTTTCTTATAGAATGTATTTGATGCAGGTAATACTTAACTAATAGACAATAATGTAATGTGTGTTATTTTAACAATGGAGTATTTTAGCGACTTGATACAAATGCAGGAAGATTTAATAATCGATTAATTATCTTTAAATTTGTGAAATGTCACTTATTAATAAATTCTTTGTGTGTCTCATGCTGCATGAGACATGCCAGGGAAGGGTATTTCGTTGTAAGGGAGCTGTAGCACCCTTTGTGGCAGGGTGGGAACCTTGGCAAGATCCAGTTTTGGAACCATGGCTCTGAGGTCATGGGAGATTTGGCTTCAAGGAGGATGGATTGCTCCTTGTGGGAGCCAGAGAACAATTTTAGCACGTGGAAAAGTTTTTGGCATCAAACTGTTACCTGAGGATGCACACATGCCCCACAAAGATGCTCAAAAGGATGTGAAGTACACGCATGCTGAGGGCTGTCACTGGATGTGATAGCAGCAATGCTGCTGTGGTAAATCACCTCCTGTAATGAAGCAAGCAATGGCAAAACTGCAGATGGCTCTGCCTCCTGGACTGCAGGGGTATTGGTTTAATGCTGTGGAGGGCATGTTAGCTCCAAGGCCCCTGGTGTAAACATGTAGCTGGTCCCAGCGTGCTTGCTGGTGTCTTACTGTGTAACTCCCTGATAATGAGAACCTGCTTTTCTCTGCTGAGCTCTCCCAGTGGCTGAGTATGTAAGAGCAACCACAAGTCTAAACATCACTGAGTTACATGGAGCTTAAGCTATGACAGGAAAATCTGTTATACCTTCTGTGTGATCACTCATCCTTTATTATCCAGAACAGGAAATGAGTCAGATCTTTGGCATCATCAAAAATGCTGAGTCAGCCATTTCCATTTCACATCCTAGTGGAAAGATCGGCAGTGTAACTGGAACTGTTATTACCAGTTTCTTACCCTGTCCTCCCTTCTACATTACCCTGGTGCTTCTCTTCTGGAGGCTGGTTTGTTCCAAAGAAGGGGGTTTAGTGACACCAGGCAGTCCAAGCCTAGGGAGGCTGAAAGACTGTCACCCTACCTTCCTTAAATCTGCTGACTACTGAAATGCAGCCTTTCCCACAATTGTTTCACTTAGATAACACCCAGGATAATTTAAGACATTTTTCTGTTTCCTTCCATGCATGCTGCTGTCCTTGTATATCAGTGCTGTTTAATTTGTCTATTTACAAGCTAAATTAGAGAAGTCCTGACTAGTTTCTTTTGCATTGATTTGGTCCCATGCATTTGATAAAAACGCAGATCCAGAATTGTGTGAAGTTGTTTGTTGCATTTTCCCCAACTATTCTGGCTGATGCAACACTAAGTTTAGTGTCCCTTTTCTGTAGGGGGTTCACACTGCATTTTTATCATCTCTTAGTGTCACCTTACTGTCTGCTAATACACTTATGTTTTCTTTGTATGCCAATTATTTCCAATTTAAAAAGTCAGTTTTCCTAAGACACTTACTCACTTACCTCTTACAACAATGGGTATTGCATTATATGTGTTGTCTTAATACAAAGACTTAATTTCTGCAACTTCCTAATTTCCAAATTCTCTGGCTCTTATGGGTTGTCTTCTCATTTAGTCACAATGCCCTTGACTGTGTGTCATGAGCAGTGCCCAAGATTTTGTGCCAGTGTCACTAGATATGATATTGTTCCTTAGAAGCTTCTGTAATGGCTTCCCTCCAAAGTGATAATTCCCTGCTTGCACATAGCTTGTTATTGCTTGTCTATCATCTAGTTCTTATGCATTTCATCATTTCAGTCTTAATCCTTATCTTCTCCAGACTGATAGTATTTCTCAGAGTACCAAACTGACTTGCTCAAATATGTCTTCTTGTCCAGAAACTTAGATTACCTGTAGCTTAACATTATTGTGAGACCATCTTAATGTGCCTATAGTCATCTGGGTTTTTTTTAGGCACTCAACTTCCTGCTGTTCAGCAGAATAGTATCATCTCAAACACAGTAGATTTACATGTGTACTTCATATGGATGAAATGTCCCTTGGACTCACTGAAAGTAATGAATAAATCTTCATCTCTAGAAGAGCTAAACTCTAAAGGGCAGAGGGAAGAAGGACCATGAGTAATTCCTGTTCATCTTATTATATCAATTATAAAAAGTCCAGTTTAGATAAAGTGGTCAACAGTTTAGCACTACTGTGGATTTAAGAACAACTCGAGTGGATGGATGATTAAGTTTTATGTCTTCTCTGTTAAATGGGAGAAGTTGTTCTTAATGCTCAAAGAAAAATTGTGTTAATTTAAAAAGCACCATTTGCATTTACTCTTTTAATATGTGATAGTCTTAATAATAAATAAATAATAATAATAAAGTTGGTTGGTTTGGGGTTTTGTGTATATGTAATAAGAACTTTCCTTTTTTATTACATAAGTAAATCATAGCGATTATAATAATTTCAGAGCTTGCAATGCAAATTACTTTGTGCTTGTGTATTAGCCATTGTTGTGATAATAAAACATTGCCTTTATTCTGATTTTTTATAATTTTTTAAATTCCTGCTTGCAGCTCAGAGTTCCTTAGAGCATGATTAGATCATTAGAATTTCTTGCCAACTTCTAGTTTCAGCTGGCATGGAAAAAGGCAAGCAGAAGTCCATGCCAACTCTTGCATTAGTTGTGCTGTGAGAACCATTCAGAAGATGGCAAACTATTCAGAAAAGTCACAAAGTTGTACAAGATAAAATGTTGGGCCTCCATGTGTTGAATTGAAGACAAATTCTCCCATTTACTGCATCCAGTGAATGTAAATTGATTGTATCATGTCAAACGAAATGTTCATTTGGCAAAATATTCTCTCTCTGCAGTAACTGGTAGGAGAAGCTGAGGCAGGGCTACAGGACAATAAGGAATTATTGTGACATATCTTCAGTTGGGGCTCCAGGAGTTCTAGATAGCAATGACTGGAGTTTCCTGCTAAGCTCTTGCTTTGCACTTTAAAGTAATCTAAAATTTTACCACCAACAGCTTGCTGTGCCAGTAAGATCTGTACCTGGGCTATATGATTATTTCCTTTTCTGTTTCTGAGTCTTGAGTGCATCCTTGTAAGTGTCATAGTTCTTTATGTGAGAAGAGATGGTACAATTCCTATCAATTTTTCTTATGGTGCTCACTTAGTCTCACTCTGTTGATCTCGGGGTTGTCCATCTTTGAATTCCTCCCTTTTGCCCTGGTTATCTGTTTATTTAATGATCCAGATGTGTAATCATTGGGTAGCCTTGGTTTGTACCTTTGTTGGTACAAACATGGTTGATGGTTGATGACAAACTCAACATGACCCAGCCATGGGCACTGCCAGCCCAGAAACCAAACGTGTCCTGGGCTGCATCCAGAGCAGCGTGGGCAGCAGGGGAGGGAGGGGATTCTGCCCCTCTGCTCTGCTCTGTGAGACCCCAGCTGGAACCCTGCATCCAGCTCTGGGGTCCCAGCACAGGAAGGACATGGAACTGCTGGAGTGAGTCCAGAGGGGGATGCAAAGTTGATAAGAGATAAAAAGACAGGCTGAGAAAATTGGGGCTGCTCACTCTAGAGAAGAGAAAGCTGCATGGAGACTTCATAGCAGTCTTCCACTATCTGGAGGCCTACAGGGAAGCCAGAGAGCACCTCTTCAGGGATTGTATTGATAGAACAAGGAGTAATGGGTACAAAATGAAAGATAAAAACTTAGGCTTGGTGTTAGGAAGAAATAATGTCCTGTGAGGGTGGTGAGAAACAGGAAAAGGTTTTCCAGGGAGGTTGTGGATATCCCAATCCTCACACAGTATTAAAGGCTGGGTTGGATGATACTTTGAGCAACCTGGTCTAGTAAGTAGAAGGTGTCCCTGTCCATGGCAGAGGTGTTGAAACTAAATGATATTTAAGTCCCTACCAACCCTTAACATTCTATAATTCTGTGTTACCATTTTCAGATGGGATGGTGACAAGGTGTCTGGCCACAGTCTTCAAGATGCTGGTGTGCAATGGGCACAACCATGCTTCTGATTCACTCTAGCCTTGTCCTCATGCTATTTGCTTTTCCTTTCATCACTACTCAACCTTCGTGTGACACCTACACAGAACTGCATACTGTGGGGACTCAGCTCTCTTCCTGGAGTCCTAACAGCTTGCACATTCTGACATTCTTCAGGTAGAGTTAGCATTATGTTCCTCACATGTACTTTCCATTTATCTACACAGAATTTAATCTGGCGTTTTATTACCTTGCCATTCAAAATAATGAAAACTTTTGCAGGACGGTTTATTCTTATTATGCTGAATCATTTTAATTTATAGTCAATAAATCTCACCACTTCCCAAACCCACCTCCTTTGCCAGATAATTTATGACTGTATTTTTCATTTCAGAATGTCACACAAATCCATTTTCCAGGAAATGTAATCATCCTTCCCTTTACCTCCTGGGCTTGACCACCTTGCTTAGAAATTTCAAAGCAAAGTTAGGATCAAATTGAATTGCTTTCATTTAGATGTTAATAAGTTGAATTGTAAAAAAACATTTTTTTTCCTTGCAACATTGAGGACAAATTTCTGCACCAAGATTAAAACAGGCTATCTGCAGGAAGTGCTTTCAGTGTCATGTTTGTTCTCTTTTCTCCAAATTGGGATCTATTAAAAGTTTTCAGTAACATAACTGAAAATGAATAAGTACAGTTTTGAATTTGTGTTATAGTACTGCATTACTGAGTTGATTGAATTTTTCTTTCATTGCTACTTTTAATCTTTTGTTGATTATCAAAAGCGAAATCATTATTATAATGGAGTATAACTTCTCTCCATGATTTCAGTGGAGCATATCAAATAAACCCAGGCATCTGAAATTGGAATGTGCAGAAAATGCAGTATTTATGTCAACAGAATATTTCTTATAAGTAAGTGCTGCTAATGAATCTTCTGTAAAGCAGATTTTGTGATAAGTCAAGGGTTACAGGAGCAATGCACAGTAGGACAGCATTTAGCTTTGCAGCAATAATATGTCATCTGTTGCAAATCTTTTGGATAAAAAGCATTTTACTACTTTACATAAAACTTTCATGTATTTAACTATGAAAAAATCATGCACTTTTAATGTAATGTGTAAAGTTAATTGTTGTTTCATTTATTCTCAAATAGCATTCTTCATTAGACGACTTAGAAAAGAAAGCCTCCCAAACCACCTCCCCTTCTTTGTTTTCAACATTACACATTTTATTTATTTTCCTTTATGGGGACTTTACTATGAAATTCTAGATTAAAAGTCATGCTCTCAGCTTTTTGCAGAAAAACTGGACCATCCAAGAGCACAGTCAACTTGCAGAGCTCAATTTTTCATACAATTTTAAGTAAAACAGACCAGGAAGGAAGTGTAACTTATAACTGGAGAACTGGAAATCTAGCCAGATCAGCTGTTCTTTTTTCATTATTCAAAATGTAAACTGTAGAGAGAGAAAATTGTTTTTCCAAAGGGCAAATATCATCACCCAGCTCTTTCCTAGACACTGCTTTCCCTTTCAATCTCTAATCCACCTGTCTTGCCAGCCACCACCTCTGGTTGTCAAGGAAGCCATATGTCATTTCTTCCAGCACTGAGTTAAAACACTCACGGGCCTGATGTGTTGGTCCTGTTCTCTGTGATTACAGGGAGCTCACCCAAACCCTTGTGTCCCTGGTTCATCTCGTCTCATGTAACAACCACAACATCTACAGTTCGAGACAGAACAAATGTTCTCAGACAGCTTTAGGTTAGGAATTCTGTGAATAAAGGGGTATAGGAGTCATGTTGTAAATTTGTTTATTTTTTCACATTCATTTTCTTAAACATAACAGAGGTACCTGTTTTATTAAAGGCAAGTTTAGCATAGCTTAAGGTATTTCTCAGAATATGTATGCTGCTTTTCTACATAATATATGACTAACCCCAAAAATTTTAATCTGAGTAATAGTAACAACCATGTCTGCTCAAGAAGTGTTTGGAGTCTGAATGAGTTGGGAACGGCACTCTAGAGGTTTTGTATTAAAGTTCTGTTTTTCTAAATGTGACAATGTTTATGTCTTGTACATACTAATGAATTTTCCTTAGATTTTATGATTCTTAGCTTTGTTAAGTGTTATTTTACATTTATTGTCATATTCTTAATATTACTTCTCATAGCAAACCCTCTGTTCTTGAAAGAATTGAAGTAAAATGAGCTAAATGTTTAGCTTCTGATATACTGTGCAATCAGAACTTACCTCTCTTGATTTCTTCAATGTATAAAAGACAAACTTCAATACCCATCTCTGAATCTGATTGCAGCGTACATTTACAATACATTCTTGAACAACTTTTTCTATCTAACTAGCTCATTTTCCTTATGTATTAATTACAGATCAATCTGTTTGCAGGTAAAAAACCACAGCATGGGAAATAATTCTCTGGAGTTAGTAGGTGTTAGCAAAGGGCATCAGATTTTAAATATATTTATGATGTCAATATTTTACTACTCCATATAATTTCCCATTTAGGAATAAATACTCATTGCATTATTAATGAGCTAAGTTGTCTTCCAGGGAGAAAACGGAATCAAATAGTTTTATGATTTGCTTATAGTTTAGTTGTCAGCACAGAGAGTATAAAGGCCAGATATTTTGGATCCTGTCAGGCAAAAAATTCATCTCTTCACTATATCACAATTACTAATTGACAGTAGTAGGTCTTATTTTGCTACAGAAATAAATTGGAAATCACTATCACAATCAATTGCTTAACTGACATACTCTATTATATAGATAATGTACCTTACAAAATGTGTATTTAAATGGTTTTATTTAAATCATTGAATTCTCTATCAACATGAAAAAAAAGTTTTGTTAAGGCCATTCAGTTTTTAATGTTAAGCAGCACTGTTTGCATATATCAGTACAATCAGCATTGTGCTCCTTAGACATAAATACAGGGTGCTCTTTAAAAAATTGTGCTATCCTTTGGTTAAGAATCTGTGGTAACTGGGATTTTCTAATTGAAGTGAGAAATATTACCCACAGACCCAAGCATTTCCCTTAGCTCTGCAGTTGCACAAAGTGAAGATAAACCCAAGAGAACTGACCTTCTCTTTAGACAGAGAACAATATATACTTGTTGAAACTCAAACCAAAACAATGTAGCTATTTTTTACTGAAGGTTTAAAAATTCCATGCCTAAAAATGACCATGATCTATAAGAATTGGTAATGATACCAGTACCAATGTGAGTCCTTTTTTCGGGTAGAAAAACTTCAACTTAATGTCTCTTTCCCCCTACACCCTTCTGTCTTTATAGATGCAGCAATTGTTCCATGAAAACTATGAACACAACCGCAAGGGTTACATCCAAGATCTTCACAACAGCAAGATCCACACAGCCATAACACTTCACCCAAACAAAAGACCAGCCTACCAATACAGGCTGCACAACTACATACTGAGTCGCAAAATTTCCGAACTGCGCCATCGGACCATCCAGCTCCACCGAGAAAGTGTCCTGATGAGCAAGCTCAGTAACACTGAAGTAAATAAGGAGGATCAGCAACTGGGAGTGGTGCCATCTTTCAATAATTTCCAGCCGCGTGAAAGGGATGAAGTCATCGAGTGGGAGTTCCTGACAGGAAAATTTCTTTACTCAATGGTGGAGAACCAGCCACCCCGGCAGAGCCTGAGCAGCGTCCTGCGGGCCGCACTGGATGATACTGTGATGCAGGTCATGGAAATGATAAATGAGAACTCCAGATCCAGAGGAAGGCTCATTGATTTCAAGGAAATACAGTATGGGTACCGCAGGGTAGACCCTCTGCATGGAGTAGAGTACATCCTGGATTTACTGCTCTTGTACAAAAGGCACAAAGGAAGGAAAGTTACAGTTCCAGTGAGACGCCATGCTTACCTTCAGCAACTGTTTAGCAAACCTTTCTTCAAAGAAGCAGAGGAGCTGGATGTAAAAAGTTTGCTGGAGGACACCAATACTGACACTCAGTCTTTCTCTTTCCTTTCCAATTCTATAAAGATTTTTTCCTCATCGTTCCAAGGCACCAAAGACACTGTTGGACACAGTGACAAGAAAATACATATTCTTGTCCCTGTCACGGGAAGATTTGATACTTTCTCAAGATTTATGGATAATTTTGAGAAGACTTGTCTGATTCCCAAGCAGAATGTAAAGTTGGCAATAATTCTATTCAGTTCTGAGTCTGGCCAAGACTCTAGCAAACACATAGAGCTAATGAAAGAATACAGCATTAAGTATCCCAAGGCAGATATGACTCTGATTCCGATGTCAGGAAAGTTTTCTAGAGGTTTAGGTCTTGAGATGGCCTCTTCTCAGTTTGACAATGACACTTTGCTGCTGTTCTGTGATGTTGATCTGGTATTCACATCAGACTTCCTCCAACGATGCAGAGATAACACTATTCAGGGAGAACAAGTTTACTACCCTATCATCTTCAGCCAATATGATCCAAAAGTAATATATGGAGGCAACCCTCCTGCTGACAGTAGTTTTGTTTTCACAAAAAGAACTGGATTTTGGAGGGAGTATGGATTTGGAATTACTTGTATTTACAAAAGTGATCTGCTGACTGCTGGTGGATTTGATACCTCGATTCAAGGCTGGGGACTTGAGGATGTAGATCTCTTTACTAAAGTGATAACGTCTGGCTTGAAGGCTTTCAGAAGTCAGGAAGTAGGAGTTGTCCATATTTTTCATCCTGTTCAGTGTGACCCCAATTTAGATCCAAAACAATATAAAATGTGCTTAGGGTCCAAAGCAAGTACATTTGCCTCTACCATGCAGCTCGCTGGACTCTGGCTACAGAAACATTTGGGTGTCAGGTACAATTGGACTCTCTCCTGACAATTCAGCCTATTTGGCCTTTTTAGGGGAGTTTACCTCATTGCTACTATTTGATTTTGCTGTCATAGTTTTAAACTCCCTCCTTGTAGTCTTCCAAAGACTGTTGAACTCAAACAAGATGACTCTGCTGTTCACTGATGTTTCTTATACCTACTGGACTGGTGAGGCGAATTCCTTCATATTTCCTTTATTTGAAATTCAATCTAGTCATGGAAATCATACATGGAGCATATTCATCGCAAGAGACTGTATTAGAAGAATGTTTTCTTTCAGCTTTTGGATTCAATATCATCTTTGTTGCATTTCTCAGATTTGATGTGAAACAAATATTTACTGGTGAAGGTACCACAAAAGTGCTTTATGCTTCTTCTGGGGATGGAACTCTCTAAGATAAACTTGAGTTTTATAATTTATATGAGGACTTATATGTATAAACGCTACTTTTCTTCATCTTTAGAATTTTTAAAGTAAATGAATAACTATAATTGTACCTTTATTTTTTAAAAAAAGAGTAAAGCTGAGGAGCTACTTGCAAATACAACTGGTACTGGCTACCAAGGTCCTTAAATGTCTTAATATTAAAACTCCTCATTGTTATTCAGTACTCCTCATTGATATTCAGTCAAAGTGTAAATGAACTTTATTTTCACAACCAACAGGATTTAATCAAATGCTCATGTACACTTTGAAGATTTTTGAGCCAACATCTTTCATTTGCAGGCAAGAAGAAACTATGACTAAACATGGTCTTTCATGATAAAGTGCAAGCATACAGTGTTCTTACTTTGAAACACTTAGTATAAGTTGCTCTTTCTCTTTTTAGAATGAATCTCAAATGCATAATTTTCTTTCACATTCCTTTCATAAGGCTGCACTTCAGTGTTAAAGTTATTCTTTTTTTACATTTTTCATGAATATTGGTACTCAGTAGCAACTTGCTGTTAAAACTAAAGTAACTGTAGAATAGTTATTTAAGTTTCAAAACTTACTATTGCTGGTCAAAGTTCCTTGCCAATATATTTATATTAGTGGAGGTTATACGACTGTGTTCAGATTTATCTCTCCAAACAGCCTGAAGTTGTCATATTGTGAATTCATGAAGTATTTAAAGTAATTCCAACAGGAGAAATAATAAAATAAATTCCAGAAATGTTTATATAGGGATATATGTGTGTGTGTGTGTGCGTGCGTGTGTGTATATCCCTATATATTTAGATATATAGAGAGAATAATTTCAAAGTATGTTCCACTTTCAGTTCACGCAGTGATTTGTTACAATCGTTGCTATTTTTGCTACATGCTTGGAACATTTCATGTTATACTGTGGTAAGAGCTTAGAGACATTCAGGAAACCATCAGCATTCAGCTGAATTTATTACAGTGGGTACATCTAATAACCTCAGTACCCTTGATTTCAAACTATATTTCAAACAGAGCTGGGCAAGAAAAATTTTAAGTTTTTCAGCTGTGACTGAGTGATTCTCTGTTTCCTCAAAAAAAAAAACCAAAAAAACTCCCAAAACCCCCCAAAACAGCTAAGAGTTTGGAATTCACTGGTACATCTGTTTGTGTGAGGATATCCAGATAATTTCCTAAGGCATCAAGAGAGTGTGTAGATCAGTTAATGTCTCTTATCTGTGGTTCTCTGTTCTGGATTTACCATGCAAAGAAAATGGCAAGGATTGAGTAAACTCAAAATTAAAGGGCTGGCCATAGTTTGGTGTGTTTTAAAAAAGGCCATTCCCTTGTCCTGGAGAAGGTAGTAATTGTGGTAGATGAGAACAGAGAGTGTAATTCATATTTGTACCAGCCGTCCTCAAGCAGAATTCCTGGCTTGTTATTTTCCTGGAGGCTCTTGCCTTCCTAGCCCACTATTGTTAGTTCAAATGTCTGACAGAAAAAAAAAAAAATCAGTATCACTTATAATATAATTCTTGGAAATTGCTCTTCAAATTGGGTGCAAAGTCACACTTTGTTCATTAAAAAAGCCAAGGACAAGGAACATGATATATTTTAAAAATCTCAACCAATGCAACTCAGATTGTAAATACCAAAAACTGATTGCCTGTTGATACATGTTTGTGATGATTTTTTAAACAAGAAAAAAACCTAATGGCTTACAAAGACATCTAAGGAAATCATTGTCTACTGGGATGTATTCCAGTGCTTATTTCAATTACTTAACTTAGTGGCCAGAAAGTATTTGCTCAGCTCAAAGTAAAATAGTAGATTAGAACAAGCGATGAAACCAATCATTCAGTGGGGATAAAGATATATACAGAGGGCTTGCAGGATCAGGTCCTACATGGTATGAGCAAAATGCTAGTATTTACCAGTACAAATATTTATTTAGTGTCTTGACTGATTCATTTGTTTATATGATGAATTACTTTGTTAAAAACCTGATTATAAATGTTTATTATGAAATATTGCATTTTCTTTTGAAATAACTATCCTGAGATAACTTGAGAACTTGTGTTAGTTTGTCTAAGGAATAATATGCCTTTTAAGGAGATCATATTAAAAGAAAGAAAAAGCACAAAAGTGTTAATGTTATGTATGTATAGACTAAAACGGGAATATCTGTGTTTGCTTTTGTCTAGTTTGAATCATAATCTTGACTGTAAAATGAAATTTTTATGTGTAAAATGTCCCTTTGTAAATGTGTGACAAGTGAATTCACAACAGAACATAATGACCAGTTTTCCCCCAAACCTTCTTCCCCTGGGAATAGTTTCCCTGGCTTCATTGCTGGGAAGTGGGTTGTGACAGTTCACACTTTGCCTTTTCAGACACAGCCAGTCTTAAAAAAAAAAAATCTCAGCATTCACTAGTCAGAAACCTCAGAAATACCCTAACCACTGCATCATGACCTGTTTTTCCAGTCACATTGCTTAATTTAGCAGAGTATTTGCTTCTTCTGGATGAAGGAAAAACATCATGTTGGGCTTTCTAAGACTTGATGAGTGTACCCTGCATCAAGGTGCTGATTCTCAAGCTGAAAAAGGCAGAAGACCAGGAGGACATGTGAGGCTCAGCCACAGGATTTGGCACCTTGTGCCCAAGTCATCCCTGTGCTGCCCATGCACTGCCCACTGCCTGTCTTGGAGCTTTGGGCTGGCAGCTCAAGCCAGCACACAAGAACTATTTTGCTTTTGAGAAGCAAAAGGGCAGTTTTAATCAGGAAGGAATGAAAAGAGGATCCCAAAGTGAGAATTTATTGAGTGGGATGGCAGATTGTCTTGTGCAGATCATGTTTCTCACTCTCCCCAGGCAAAAAGAGAGCCTGGTCTCGCACCTATTCCCTGTTTGCTCTCAAAGGGCATTGAAGGAAGGGGAAATCTTCGAGGAAGGGGAAATCTTCGTGGGGCTTGTTGGCCTGCATCATGTGCTTGTGCCCTGCCATATCATGGGACATGTTGGGGGAAAAGGTGCCACGTGGTCTTCCCAAAAAGCAGTGCAGAGAGAGGCACCTTCTGCACTCACCCAACACCAGGTGCGCACAAAACTGCCTTCTGGAGCCTTTGCTGTTATATAGTCTGCTTGATAGTGCCTCAAGATGCTTGCAAAAAAATTCAGTGCTGGTAAAGTGACTCCTAGGAGTGTACTGTACATCTTCAGTAACTGTGGAGAGTTGCAAGCAGCATGAGTTAAAAACCATTAGGCAAATAAAAAATTTAAATTTATTATGAAGTCTTAACTAATCACTACAATTACTTTTTTAGATGTTGTTTGATACATCAAATATTTTGCTCCAAAGAATGATGCTAGTTTTATGATACAAAAATACCCCTACATGTATAGTCTGTATCTTATTTTCCTGCAACTTGAAATCAGTTAAAATTTAAGGAAAAAAACAGGGATTAGAAATTGGTGAGTTACTGACTGGGGGAAGGGTTATGTTTCTGCTGTAGTTTTAAAAGATAATCAAATTTGAAGAAAAAAAACTTACTGTGTTAGATGCATACAAAAATCAGCCATGATGTTACAAACCAGTGATAACTGTGCTCCTAAGCTGCAGCAAAATGTGCTGTTTCACTAAGTCTAAATATTTACAATAACTGAATATCACTGAAGGTTATAGTCTGTTGTACATCTGTAAGTAAAGTGTAATCCATTTTTAATTCATTCATTTCCAAGAATAATTTTAATTTTCTTGCACCACCATTTATTCACTTGATTTATAAGATGGCTTGTCATGACTCACTCTCAATTTCTTATTTTTCTTTTTCTTGGGTCTTCTCATTTGCAGTATGTATTATTGCAGAACTGAAACTTTTTGAACTAACATGATATTTCTGTTACAGTTTTATGATTTCACTGCCATACAAAACTGCTGAACTAGGATATTTTAGTGAATGAGTTTCCAGGCCTACTTCAAATTGTTTCCATTTGCCTGTCACTGTAAGTTAAAAGTGTTCTGAATGTTATTACTTCATTTCTTCCTCTGCTCTCCTTCATACCAGAATCACAAGCAAGGACATACAAAAACTAAAAACTTTGTAATTCTTAATGCTTACATTTAGGAAAATTAACTGAATCTGGGGATTTGTGTGGTCCTTTTTTTTTTTTTTTTTTTCTTTCAAGTCTTTTATTTCAAATTTCAGTACCTTACTTACCAATTCTATAATTTTAGTAAAAGAAATAATGGTTATTAAGATATAAGGCAGCACATATATTAGCTTCTCCCTACAAACTGTCATTTTACATCTTTATTTTCTATCTACTTTATTACTCAACAGATGTTTGCTATTTATAGGAACTTTAAAGATAAATTAAAAGCATCCTTGCTGGTTCAGTCCTTACCTAGTCTTAGTGAAGAGCCTAGGCATGTAGGCAGAGATCCAAAGATGTACTATATACTGTAGGCTGCTGATTTCTGTTTCTTTTGTAGGGCTGGAGGGAAGATCTCCTCAGCTCTGCATGACATGCCTGCAGTGTGATAGTGTTCTTCACAAATCACCCATGTCTAGCAATGATTTTAAGTGACTGCAAAGTTATGGGCTTCCAGTTTAGTATAGCAGGCAAGATTTATTGGACTTAACACAGGAGAGACTGATCTTCAGATTCAGAGGCTGGTGACATAATCAGGTGGTAGACAAGTAGGTTAAATACATCTGCTGCTGCAACATCTGGGCACACCCACTGTAAGCACCCCTCTAAAGAGGATGCCCCAGGAATGTAGTAGGTTCAATGGAGATATTCCTAAAATATGCGTATTTTAGCTAACATTGGTGCCAAATGCTTTTACTTAAAGCTGGTGAAATTCCCTTTAGGTGATTTCCATTTTAAAAAATTTTAAAAACAACAACAACAACAACAACAACAACAAAAACCAAACCAACCTTTTGCTTGAGATTACTAGCATTGTTACTACTGGTTATTTGGGAAGTCTTCATTACTTGCTCTCATTCCTGATTAGGGTAATATGGAGCAATAAATTATGCTTATTTTTCACATTTCCCCATACACTGTTGGCTAAAAGAAAGAAAAGCTAACCGACTGTTTTGAAGATGGTAGTTGAACTGTGAGTCACCAGAGAGAGCTGCTTGGTGTAGTATAGCTTTGAAATCAAAACTGGGACCTACTACCAGGTAAGGACAATTTCAGCAAAAGAAGTGGAAGCCTTGGTTTGTGCAAGGCACCATGGTGTCTGGGGATCCACCTTACTGCTTAGTGAGTGATTGCTAGGAACAGACACAGTCTGTATACAGTGCTACCAGCATTTGAAGAAAAAAGTGAGGAATGTAGAAAAAAGTGCTTCACAGGTGACAGGATAGATAGTAAGGATACAAATCCAGAGGGGTGTGTATCTTTTCTTCTTTTAAGAGAGTGGAAGATAAAACATCTTTTAAAGAAGAGCTCTGCTTTACTTTCTTCCTGGAAACTTTTCCCCTTGTACATTCCACTTGTACATGCAGAGACAAATGCTGGGACTGTCTGGAGCAATATCAAAATCTTCTACACCTGATTTATTCTTACCAGCAAGCCCATGTCTTTTTTAAGTGATAGCTGAGCAGGCAGTTTTTAGTTCCTCCTCTTCTTCTTTTAGATATGACACACTATTATTATTTGACTAGACAAGATCTTTGACAGCTTGTGTCACAGATTCTTTAGCGTTTTGTGCCTAAGATGCTTTAGTTTTCCATTGTATTTTCATTTATTGCACTGTTACATGGCACACTATTGCTTTAAATTATGAAGTTCCTTTAAAAAAAGGCTTCTGGGCAGTAGTTTTCAGCTGATGTTACCTTGCAACCACAGCTGTGTGGCTGAAACAAAGTGCATTCACCTATGGTAATTTATTTGTTGAATTCATACATTGGTTTTGTTTGGTAGAAAATTCAGAAGGAAGTTTCAATTGAATAATTTTTGTTGACAAAATGAGAAAATCTGTTTAACTGGGACCAAGCAATGAGCCGTTCCTCCGGCATGTGTTTTTACTGGATGACATCCAGAAACTACAGGTGTTTTTAACCAAAAAGGTTGTAGAGAGATGTCATTAGTAAAACTGAGTGGGAAACACTGCTATGCACTTAAGAAGATTTGTCTTGCCTGTAAAAATATATCAGTCATAACTTCTGCCACAGTCAACAGATGTTTAAGGAACAGACACAAGGGCAGATCCCTTGATCTTGCCCTCATGTGTGAAAGAGACCAGAAATATCAAAATTTAACCTGGAACACCCTTAGAAGAGAATCCCCTCTGAAAGAAACGTGGATGTGGACAAAGGGAGCATGCAAGAAACCAAAGAGAAGATTCTCTTTCTTCTTTTTCTTTTAGGCTTGACATGGTGCTGTGCTCATCAGGGAGCTACCAGGTCTTCCTGGATTGAGCATGGCACCAGGCAAAAGAAGCACTAAAAACAAAGCATAAATGTTGTGTATATGACAGGACCAGATACTGGTGCGTGATGGGAAAGCAAGTATGTGGGGAAGCATATAAGGAGTCAAGAAAATGAATTATTTTGCATGTATAGTACAAAGTGTGTGTGTAAGCTATTTTACTAGCCCTGAAATCTAGAGGTAAAATTAAAGGACATAGATTTGAATGGAAGGAGGAGATACAGTGCAGGAAACAGAGATGGTGTCTAAACACAAAATTTAATTACAGTAGACATTAAAGTATATGTGAAAAAATAGCACAAGAAATAGAAGTAAACAAACTGCAGGAAGAAAGGAAGAATTGAAAAAGACTTAATAAAAAGCAGCTGAAGGAGTATCATTGATGTAACCTATGCCCTGGATACAGAATACATCATAGTGCCATTCAAGAAACAAGGGAAACATATTATAAAAAGCCCTTCTGTGGCACTGCATCCCACTGCTCTACCTGGGTGTGGCCGAGGAACCAAATGCCAAGTTAATACTAAAATATTCTTTCTTATGTTTGCTTTTTATCAAAGCCCAAAATACCTACATTTGTTTTCTTCTTGGTTTGGCTCCACCCTGCATGGCAAATATCTAGTCAGATGCTGTGTTGCTGGGATTTTGTGGTTTTGGTAAAAAACACGGAAGATGTTGTTAATAAACGGAATGGCAGTACCAACGCTATCCCACATCTGAATTTATCTTTTTGTTGTTAAAATGTCCACCAGTTACAAAAAGTAGTCTGTCAGCAGGAACTTCTGCTGTCCTGCCCCATCTTTCTTTCCCTCACACTTTCAAAGTCTAGTTCTGCTGTGCTTAGGTACGATGACAAATTCAGAGAACTAAGGAAATTGATCTCCTTTTATTAGCACCATACCAATAAATTTATTTTTTCCCACAAACTTTGCTACAAGATTGTGGATTTAAACCAAAACCATGTATCCCAGATAAAATTATCTTTCAGAGTCTTTCTAGTTTATTCATACAAATATGAGGTTAGACACTGTAATGATGTCACTGAAGTGTAAAATTGCTGAACTACAGTGTTTTTTTGCATTAGTTCCCAGCTCTGTTTCAAGACATTTCCTTGTCACTCTCTTTAAACCTCGAATTGTATTACTGCTTCCTTCAGCCCATTCTTATGACATCTTGAGTTTATTGCCAGGAACAGAAACACATAATCTTCTCGGATTTAAAATGCATCTCCAAAACCAAAATTAGGTCTGAAGTATACAGGACTCACTGATTCAGTAGATATTTAAGGTCTCAGTGACACAAGAAGGCAAAAGTCTTGGAAAGTGAGAGAGACAACACTGAAGAAGTGGAAGGGTGCTTAACTCCATAGACATTCCATTTTATGGAATTATGCATAGTTACAGAACGGCTGAGATGAGGAGGAACCTCTGACGATCGTAGAATCATGGAACAGTCTAGCTTGAAATTACCTTTAAATGTCATCTAGTCCAACTCCCTGCAATGACAAGAGATATCACCAACTAGATTAGAACACCAACCAACCTGACCTTGAATGTTCTCAGGAATGGGGCATCTCCCACCTCCCTGGGCAACCTGTTTATGTAACTTACCAATCTCATTGAAACAAAACCTTCTTCCTTATGTCTAATGTAAGTCAACTCTCTTATACTTAAAACCATTATCCGTCATCCTATTGCAACGGAACTGGCAAAAAGGTTTGTCCCCATCTCTCTTATAGGCCTTCTTGAGGTACTGAAATGCATCTATAAGGTCTCCATGAGGCCTTCTCCTGCAATCCCAACTCTCAGTCTGTCTTCAGAAAGGAGGTACTCCAGCCCTCTGAACATGTCTGGACCTCCTCCCACTCCAGCAGTTCCATGTCCTTCCTATGCTGGGACCCCAGAGCTGGATGCAGGGTTCCAGCTGGGGTCTCACAGAGCAGAGCAGAGGGGCAGAATCCCCTCCCTCCCCTGCTGCCCACGCTGCCAGGACACGTTTGGTTTCTGGGCTGGGAGTGCCCATGGCTGGGTCATGTCCAGCCTCTCACCCACCAGCACCCCCAAGTCCTTCTCACAGGGCTGCTCTGATCTGTTCATCTCCAGCCTGTGTTGATACTGGGGTTTGCCCCAATCCAGTTGCAGCACCTTGCACTTTGTCTTGTTAAAACTCATGAGATTCCCATAGGCCGACTTCTTGAGCTTGTCCTAGTCCTTCTGGATGGAATCCATCCCTTAAGTTTGTCAACAGCACAGCTTGGTGTCATCTGTGGAATTGCTAAGGGTGCACTTGATCCTTTCATCTGTGCCATTAATGAAGATATTAAATAGCAATCATCCCCGTATGAACCCCTGAGAAACACCACTTGTCACTGATCTCCATCATGACACTGAGCCATTGACCACTAACCTCTGGATGCCACCATCCAACCAACTTCTCATCCACTGAACAGTCCATCCATCCAATCCAATTTAGAGCAGAGGATGTTGTGGTGGACCACGTAAAAGTCTTTACAGAAGTCCAGGTAGATTATATCCATAGCTCTTGCCTTGCCCAGTGGTGGAGTCACTCCATTGTAGAAGGCCAGTGGGTTGGTCAGGCAGAAAGTGAAGCCATGATGGCTCCCTTGAATTATCTCCTTCCCCAAACCCTGCTCAAAGATGGGTAGAATCCACTGATATCTCTTTCACTTAGTAGTCTGAATTTGTTTTCACATGTAATTTGTACGGCTAAAAACTCTGCTGGATCGAAAAACATCTGTGGAACAAATACAGGTGCAAAAAAGCCTTCTGCTCAGGATCTGCCTTGTCCTGCAGCAGTCACTAGGATACCCAATGATACAAATATGCCACAGAGGCATGACCCAACAATGACCAGGCAGAAGAGATATGAAGCAACTCAGAGAAGCTTTTTTATTGATATTTCTAAGATAAACTGCTGTGCTGCTGTTGTTAAGATGTCAGTTACTGCTGAGGACAGTTCATGAGACAGTAAGCAAACCACCAGTATGCCCAGAGCTTTCTGGTAAGTGCTGGGATACTTATGTTGATAAACTGAGCTAATGCATATTTGGGATTTAAAAACCTGGGATTGTGATCAAACTGCTATTGAACAGTGAATTTATTTTCCCCATTCATGTGCTTTTTAAATAACATCAGGTAATTAAAAACAAAAACTTTTATAGACAATAAAAAGAAGTTTAGAAAAAGTTAAAAACTTTTATTTATAGATCAAATTTTGGCTGAACTTCAGCTCCTGCAAACCTAGTCTAAAGCACCAAAAACAATCATAATTTCCTGAAGACAAAAGAAAGTATACTAAGGCAAATCTCAGGGACTCTCATAGAAAATGTTCTGTATGTATTGCTACCTATTAGGATTATAGAAGCAAGAGGATCTATGTTTTGCCAGTTCTTGAGGGTTTTTTTAGGCAGTGGCATTTCCTCCTATGAAAGGAACAAATGGCTCCTTCTGTTACTGCTCTATATAATCCTTCTTTTTTGTCTACTGTGGGTCACTTAAACAGGCTGAATAGAATGATCAATAGTAGTAGCAACAATTATATGCCAAATTTTTGTCATTGCAAGTCTGTCAAACCAGATCAGTAAAGGTAAAAACTCTGGAAAACAGCAAGTGCCAAATTATTGCTGGTGGCATTTTACAAGTTAGGACAACACAAAATGACAGTTTTATGAAGCTATTAAGGAATACCTATAAGACTGAAGCATTTTTTAGAACTCAATATAACATATTCTCTAATATTTCTTATATCTAAGAAACAAGCAATCTTATAAGGGCAAACCTTACTCTCCAGATTACTATAGCAACACGGTAGCATCAGCAATTGAGATTGTGTTTTACATGTCTCTGGAATTAGAGAGATTTTCCCTATCACCACAGTGACATATTCACACCATCTTTCTGTGTTCACTTGCCAAATTTTGACATGAGTCAGACCACATACGGCTGTAACCTAACTTCCAAACAGCCTTAGAGAGCACTTAGAGACTAACAGAGGAGCACAGTGCTAATATGATTCCTGCCCAAAGTTCAGCATCACTGTGGTATAAAGTTTCTGCTACTTGACATAGAAGTCTATGGGGTATCACAGTAGTAGTAGCTACCTTATTATTATTTAGTACCTTCTATCTTGTCCAACAAAATTTAATGTGAACCAGAGCTTCCTGTTCTTTCTCACACACCTTGATTGGATGAGATTTGTTGGGCACAAAGAGATAGAAAATTGTGGAGCCACTTGCCTTTTCTAAAATTTCAGACAGATTCTGAAAAATTGAATAGCAGTCCTTCAAAGCAGGATATGTTTGTTATTTTGATACACAAGCTCACTTGGAAGGAAGTTCTCTATCAAAATGAAGTGATGGGTAAGATATGATTCATCAATCAGACTGATAAGATAGACTTCAATAAGTCATACTCTACATAAACTATACCTTTGTGATACAACATTTTTAAAAAAAGCAAGCATAACTTTTCTAAAAGGGTTTTTGAAATCTCTACCACTGCCACTCAGCCATATAAGTGAATCACAGTTGCCCCTTCATCTGCCCTCATTTTGAGAGTAAGGCTGAAGGAATTGATATTATTTAATGGACCATTTATAGAAGAACTCATGTTTACAGAAGGCTTTAATGGAGGATTTTTAAGATTTTCTGTAGGGAGTTTTTTTTTATTAAAATGGAAATCTGCAAGGAAGTGGACTAGAATAAGGGATGAATGGCATTGGAGGACTTTTTTTTTTTTTTTTTTTTATAATTAAAGGTACACTAGAAATAATTTGAAATGCCTAAATTTTCTCAAAAGCTTTGCAGTGTCTTTGCTGCTGTGGCATGGGTACGACCAACTTTTGCAGAAGTAGTGTAAAAATCATCATCTAGGAGAAAGCAGATTATGAATGCAGAGGATTTGGCTTACTGAACATAATTATACTGAACACTGAAAATAAAATTAAAGTTAATTTTCTTACATGCTTTTATGAGCTGTTTATAAAACTTCAGCCCTGGTAAGGGAGTGGTGATTGCTGAGGTTATAAAAGGCTGTTCCCAGCTTCAGGGGAAGGATGGCAGGTTGCTTGAACTAAACAGGTTTGCAGGCAGCAGGATTTCTGCAGCTATTGTAAAAGGAGGACTGGGAACTACACACTTAGGTAAGCTTTCTTACTGGGACTACTATCTGCACCAAGAAGGCACCAAAATTGACAGTGCCTTGCCTTTACAGTGCCTGTGGAGCAAGAGAATAGGAACAATGGTTGCTCACAGGCCACAGTGGTTCTGTGAGACGTTGTTAGGGCATATCTTCCCTTCTTCTAAATGGCATGGAGCTAGCAGAACCCTATGGAGACACTGACAAGAGAATTGCTATGCTAGTGTCACGCAGCTGGTGAGTATACATAGCAGCTATTCTATAGCTGCTCCAATTTATGCCAGCACTCCTGACAGTCACTTCTTGTGCTGTTGATATCCCACAGGCAACTATGACCCTACATTTGCAAATAGGCAAGTTGTGCTTCCAAGCCTACCAAGAAATACAGGAGATGTGAAAGAAACACAGTGATACAGTGAAATAACTGTTGTAAAGATGACCCTCTGTGGGGTCCATGCCTTGACCTGCTGCATGCTATGGTTATGCAGACAAGTATAAAAATCAGGAAGAAATATACTACTTACATTGGAAAATAGGTTATCAACTTGTTAATGAGAAAAGGTAAAGATAAAAATGTCACTAAAGCTAGGGAACTGTTTGAGGAAGCCCATGCTGTCAGAGTCAAAATGGTTCAGAGGACCTTGCTGGCAGAAACTGGTGCAAAATATTTCTAGTCACAGGATTCATCAAACATCAAAGAAATCAAATATCTTTGTCAACTAGTATATTTTTGATCATGGGGACATTCACTTTGCAACTCAAAGATTAATCACAGCAATGCAATTTGACAACTTACTAAAATCTATGAGATCAAGATGCCTTTCTTGGAAACAGGATGTGGTTAAATATCATCATTACCATTCATTGACCCTTCAGAAATCCTCCCAGTTTCAGCAATATCAGTTTCAATTAATAGTAATAGTTTATGGGAGGTACCTGACTGTCTTGAGTAATCTTTGAATTTTAAGATTGACTGTAGCACATGCTCCACTATGTATAATGCAGTTTCCTAAAGTCTTATCAAAGGGATTGTAACTCATATGAAGTCCACATTTTGAAAAAGGCAATTATATCTAATGTGTGTGGCCAAATTTGGGAATATCCTTATTTTTTAAGAAGCTTAATTAATTC
This sequence comes from Oenanthe melanoleuca, assembly GCF_029582105.1. Taxonomy (NCBI): domain Eukaryota; kingdom Metazoa; phylum Chordata; class Aves; order Passeriformes; family Muscicapidae; genus Oenanthe; species Oenanthe melanoleuca. The sequence continues at coordinate 34,558,521 of NC_079362.1, forward strand.
AGTGGGAACCATGGTAGAAATCAGAGTTAAGATGACAGCCACTAGAAACCTAGGCAAATCCAAACCAGAGTTTGCTTTTTATGTTTTAATTATGTGCTTCCAGTAAACAGAAGTTGGCAATTCAGCACCGTGCCAGCCACCAGTTTTCTTTATTTCCTAATGTGAACACTGCTTCTCTGCTCTTCTGGAGCTGCCCTTGCCCCCATACACCACACCTTTTCATTATCAACATAAGATACCACTGCAAAACTCTGCTGTTAAATTTTTAACAAGAATCTTAAACAGTTGTGAGTGGGTTCTGCTTTCCATTGCTGTCTATTTCATCTTCCTTTTATTCCTTTCTCTTAGTTGGCACTGTGTAGTAGGTCTCTGAGATGCATTTTACTTCTCAGCCTGTGTTTACACCATATATAATAGGCTGCTAAGTCTGTTAATGGGTTTCAATGAACCCTAGTAAAAAAAAAGCCTACTTTGGGTTTTTTTTTTCTTGTATTGTATTTGTGTTTCACCCTTCAATAGAATTAAATACTAATTAAATTAGATTATATATTATTATACTATTATAATATATAGATATATATAATATATATTATATTATTATATTATATTATAAAATACTAATTAAATTCAATAGAATTAAATACTAATACTTTTATCTGTAGTATGATAGCATCCAGTCTCCTGCATGTTATGGAAACCTCATTAATAGGAAGATGAACATTAGCAAAATTTCTGTTATATAAACTTCCAATTGTTTCAATTTACATAAAAATACTTCAGTTAGTAGAAATACTAAAAAACAAAAAGGAAATGACTGGATAACCATATGCAGATTTGTTGAGAAATATATCCTTTCCTGCCATGCATTTCACCACAGATGAACATGCATTTCTTTCTCAGTGAACTCAGATTGCTCAGGAGAAACCCATGTTCATTCTTTTGCTTTGAGAAAAAAGTGTGTGATCCTTCTCAAGCGCCACATCAGTTATATCAAATGGAAACAAGTGCAAACCCTAAGGCCTTTACTCATGCTGTAAAATAACTTCCATACAATGTTTCAAGTAGGAAGATACTAGAGTTATTGTTTGACAAATAACAGATCCTGATTTCCCTGAACATGTAGAAATTACAAAGGAGAATGCTTAACTTAACCTTCAAATAAACTTCAGAAACAGGTTTTCACTGTTTGGCCCAGAGCAGTTAAAGAGTAAATGTTCATGGTGGATTTTCACACACAAACTCTCACCAGCCACTGATGAAGTATGGGATACTGCAGATTTGGGGTTCTCAGCACCAGGAGTAATTGGGGTCCCAAATCCAAGGTGGCATTAATCTGTGCCTCATGAAAAGAATCTTTGATGACGTTCTTTTGTGGAAATGGTCTTTGCTGTCCTTCCTCTTAATTCTTTACATTGCTTAGTTGAAAATCACTTCATGTGTAGGGAAACACAGTAAAGTATGTGACAGGCGTGAGATGTGTGATAGGCATGAAGCTTTTTCACGGGCTGATGATCTCATAATTACATCCAAAGATCTCCTGAGCTCACAGACAAGTCTGGCTGCTGCTCATCTTTGCATGTACAAAGTAATTTCCTAAGGCTCTGCATCAGCACAGCTGTGAGCCATTTGTCTTGTGCTCCCCAGCCTTTCACTGCCACTGCAGTGTATTTGACCAGAAATGTGTTGCCTGATTACTAATTTTTCTTTAAGACTGGTTTTCCTTGCATGTAGATTTTTTTGTTCTATAAAACAAAAAATGGGTATTAAGATGAATGGAAATGGAAAAAAGAAGAAAGTGTTTGCCAACCTATGCTCTCAGTACACAAGAAAGCTCAACCTGAAGCAATGCTTCCTCTATTTTTTCCTTTGTAGGTATCATGGACTATTGATTAGAGAGCCAAACTCATTTGTAAATACTAGAATACAATAGATCATACAAAAAAACAATTTAAAGTTAAGTTTTGGGGGAAAAAAATAATGAAATATAGCAAATAAAAGCCACAGATAAAAGATGTAGCACATAAAATTGTAACAATAATGTGATGACAATGATTTCAGAGCTGTAACTTTTAGTTGTGTGAGTTCTCTATCCAATATAGGCTCATATGTAAAAGCTATGCTTCAGTTATTGACTCTATCTTTACACCATCATAATCCCAAAGTAGAATATTATAAAAAAGAAGACATTTATTGTAATTTGCAGTTAATTTCACTCCCCAAAGATTGCATAACTTCCTATGATTAAATTGTGTGTTGCTTTATAAATAACATTTGTCAAGTCTGCAGACAAGCTTTAAAAGATTTGTGTTTGTGAAAGACCAGCTTGAATCTTTAAACTCATTGAAGGGAAAGCATCTCTACTTTAACTACATAGAAAGTAAACAAAAAATATGGTATTTCTAGACAACTGCTGATTTTCTTCAATTTTTTTTTTTTTTTTTGAAAGAGTGAGAAGTAACCCATTCATTCTAACCATTTGTGCTAGAAGAATCGTCATTTGAATATTGCAACAGCAACATAAATATCTACTTTTAAAGACCCTTATCTGGTGTTAACCCTGTCTGTTTCTTAAGAAAACTCTGAAATATTTATTATTCTCTTACATACCCTTTATTCCCAGTCAGAAGCAGTGTTCAGTAAGAAAAAGCTTGCAGTGTCTAGATTTCACTGCCATGAAACACTCCATCACAGTGAGCACTTGCTGCTGGAGCAAGTAGACAGGTATCAGTAGACAGTTTCTGAACTTCAGTAGCTCTGAAATGACCACTGTGGATGTGGGGAGGAAGAGTAATATTCAATTCCAGGACAATCTTAATAATGAAATATTTAGGTTAAATTTTTGACAAGTGGCTCAGTTCAGACCCTGTACTTCTTTTGAATAATGAAAAACATGATGTGACTTTTCATGTAACTTTTTTAAAAATTGAAATCTGCTGTGCTTTAAAGCATTTTTCTTCCTCAGTTTAAATAATTCAGTAAAATGACAAAGGAATTGAATCATCTACTCTTTTATAAAGACACTTTTATGAAATTCACTAAATACACATCAAAATAGGATGGTAAGAATTCTGTTATATCCCTTAGTTTTAGCTCCTCAGTGTGAGAAGTGTGACAGAAAAGCAATTACTCAGATATCTGCCAGATCTCTGCAGAATGATGTTTCCAGTTACTCTTCAGGAATATTTCTTGGGAGCATAAGTGGCTTAAGGCCTTGGGCCCCCAATGCTCTGTAGGTTTTGTTATTCAAATGAAAGAGTCCCATGAGGATGGGCAGCAAATACTGGAATTATTCCATACTTCTGAATACAGCACCTCAGGAAATTCAGTCATGTATTTTTATGGGTACACATTAGAGGTTGTTTGGAAGTACCACTGATCATATGATATTCTCATGATGATATGATTGATGATATTATATTCACAAGCTCTCAAAATCTGTTAAAATTGATGCCATTCTGAGATGAATACATTTTAAGTTGTTTTGCAGCTTGTCTTGCCAGAGATCAGTCACAGGATTTGTAGGTAAATTAATAATTTCCACAGTCTTGGTTTCCTACAATGTGTAATAATAAGGAAGATAGAAAATAAAAATTACTGAAAGAGATTCATATTGTAAAAAAATTTTTGCCTAGATATTTAGGATCTCTTTTCTGGCTAATGTTCTCTCCTGTAGGGCTGCAGTAAAGTAAATCAGTCTAATATTAAAGCTTAGACCAACTGAAAGATAAGCAAATAATCCCAAACTGTAAAAGGATGATATGCCAGGTATTCACAGTATTCATTCACCTAACATTTAATAAAATGCCATGATATGATGAAAAACCTTCAGAAGAATTACAGAAATAATGCCATAGTTGTCTATATTCACATCATTCTTCAGAGCTCCAGGAACCTTTACAAAATTTAGGGCAGACTGCAACTCCCATGATGGAGGGAAATGTCACCTTGTGGTACTCACTAGTATAACATCTCTTCTCTAATGAAGGGAAAACCCACGGTTACTGCCACACAGGGTAATGGCTGCTGACCTCTACAGTATTCCTGAAGCTGGCACTGAGTTTCAGTACACTGAAATTCATAGCTGAGGTATACTCTAGGCTGCTACTATGGTTTCCATTAGGATGCAGTGGCCAGGGCTGAGACCTCTTGAAGTGTAACAGGAAGGTTGTAGCAAGGAGGAGCTCTCTAGAGGATGTTATGCACAGCAATGAATGGCTGGTCTTTTACAAGTTAAGTGTATGACACAGAATTGTTAATGAAAATCTGAACTTGTACTAATATCTTGTGGTTTAGAAAAGGTACTCCCTAGTTTAGTGTTCCCACTGAGACTCTCCAAACTGTGTGCTACTTGCTTGCTCCCCTCCCTCCCCATTCTCCTCCTTTCTACTCCTGAAGGTGGCTGGAGAGGCACCAAAGGTGGAAATCACAGATTGAGAAAAGAACACTTTGCTGGAAACAGCAATGAGATAAGACAGTGAGCAATATCAGCAACAATATTAATAATAAAAGCTCAAGAGAGCGGAACAATTCACATGTGATTGCTGAGAGCCAGGGTCACTCAAACACTCCCTTCACTGCATTTAGTCAAGCAGCAGGACCCTCCTCTCTCCTTTCCTCTTGCCCCCAACAATGAGGTGAGGTGGTATATAATAATGTCTGGGTAGATATGCTCCCTCCTACTGCAAAAGTTAACCCAGCCATGACTGGAATCAAGACACAGTATTTTGATAGCACAAATGTATTACATATCTTGCCCTTTAATCTTTAATTATCCTAATAATATGTAAAATAAACTGAACTCAGCTGCTAGATATTTTAGTTCACATGGATTCACAGAATCACAGGACAATTGGCATTGTGGAGATCACCTAATCCAAACTCCCTGATAAAGCATGTTCACATAAAGCAGGGTGAACAGGATTGTGACCAGATTGGTTTTGAATGTCTCTGGAGAAGGAGACTCTGAGTCAAGTTATTCTGACTAAAATTATGCTCTTTGGAAAGATCTAAAATCAAAAGTTGCAAAGAATAAATTATGTTTTGTCATCTAGCTGATTTTTTTCTATAACAATAATAACAATTTCTTTACTAGAAAAAGCCATTAACATGAGTATGTTTCTTCTTTTCTCCTCTGCTTTTTTTTTCCAGACAGTGATTTGGCCTCCAGACACTGACTTTCTGTTTTATTGCAAAGGAAATATTTCTATCTACTTGTAACAGTGAGACCTAACTTCTTTACTATTCCTTTCTTTCCTCCTACAAAATGCTGCCACAAGTACATAAAAAGCTACCCAGAATTAATTTCACTTTTTATATCCCTTGCTGGAGCATAATGGGAAAAAGTAGAAATGTAGTGAAAGTCTCTACATTCTAATTCAGTAAACTCAAGTAGTTACATATTTCTGTCTTTTGGCAATATTCTTCTCAAAAGACATGCATTCAACAGCTATCTTGTGTTAATATGTGATGTGCCAGAAAGAGATACTGAGCAGCTAATCAGGATTTCACAAATAATGCTATATATAACTTTGGACTAACACAGGATATATAATAGATTTAAATATGCTACATGCTGGCTGAAAAGAAGAAATTGCACTTGGACTGCTAGAGAGGTATAGCCTGTATGCTAGCAGAAGTGGCTTAAATATGCAGCTGCTTAAAATAACATCTGATCCTGAGCCTTTGAATGGTATTAAGACTACCATAGTAATTCCTCTAAAGGCCACCCAGATGCCTTTAGTGTCTTTATCCTTCCTTTAAAAAAAATATTCCTCTTTTAGTTTAGCTAATACAGCTGGCATGGCTTAGTTTCATGCCTAGAATCAGTGAGAAATGCTCCTGTAATTGATCAGGAATATATTGAACTGGATTTGCAAGAAACATGTGCTCTACTTCTGACCAGTGATGTTCTTGTGGAAGTGATGTATTGTCTGTCCATTTCACAGAGGAAAAGGAGGTGAAGTATCACCATCTAGGCTGGCCTTACAGGTCACTACTAGTTCTTGTTTAATTGAGGTGGAAGATGGGCCAGGAGAAGCAGCTCTTCTGTTATTACCTGCTTCCTCGGAGGATAAAACAGCTGGTGATGTAATTTGCCTTGCAAAATTTGGATAGGCACATAACATATTCCTAGAAAAAATTCAGGACACTCTTTTTTAAATGTTAACTACTTTATTATTTCTTTGCCCAGTTACTTTACCAATCTAGAACAAGGGCACAAGAAGAGAAAAGATGCAAAATGTAGCACAGATGTTAAGAGGTCATTTGGTTGCCTAAACTTAAAATATTATTGTCAGTCAACTGCCTCTAGGTAACCAGCTCATCAGGATAAAAGCAGGTATGAAATAGAAAACCAAGGTTTTGTTCTGGTGTACAACAGATGATCTCCTAGGCAAGAAAGAATACTTTGTGGTCTGTATGGTTCCATCATGTGGTCATGGCATTTTTTTCTCAAAATTGCATGCTAAGTTCAAAAATGAATGTCATCCTGATCTCTCTTTATTCAGTAAGAATGTAAATGAAATCTACTATGTTGGAAAGCCTTCAGTACCTTTAATTTAATTCCTTTTATAATGTCTTTCTATACTCTCAGCTGGATTTTTTTTTAAAGAGGAAAAATATGACCTTGCTAATTGCTACAATTAGAGCTACTGCTGCTAAAGCAATTATCTATATAGACTAAACAAACAAACAATAAAAAAAAATTGCAGTAACCTCCGAGTGGATTAACACTTCAATTTTAGAAAGGCAAGAAATAATATTCACAGAAAGGATGCCAGTCTGTATTGAAGGAGTGTCTTTGTATGTTCCATGACGATTTTGGCTGTGTTTGACATAATTCACTATTGCTATACCCATATGGTTGGTGTTGAAATGAAAAGCCAAATCATATTCATTTTATGGAGAAAAAAGATATTCCTGCCTTAATTTGATATCTTCTATCACAGTTTATTTCAATTTTTTTGTTATAATGTGAGAATAATTAAATTGGAGCATCCTTTATTAATGATTTAAGATCTCAAATTTATTTTGTTTGGTTGGTATAAGTGATAAGTGATATTGACAGTCAATATTAGGGAATGCTGATAAAATTAAATATTTTTTAAGCTGAATGTGACAATTTATTCCAGTCCTTGACCATGAATACCAGTGTTAAAGAAACTTCTCTATCCAACCACCCAGGAGCCAATTCCACACTTGCACCAATGGAGCTGGCACCGAAGCCCCTTTGCACACAACCTACACTCGCACAGTCAGGTCAGGTTTCCTTACTGCTCCTGTTTCCCAAGGCAGTCTGTGATATCCCAGTTCTTAAAGCAATCAAACTGGTGCCATAACTAAATAACACAATAATGGCTCAAGCTGCCCTCTGCGGAGACACCCTGACAATGGAAACCCAGAGTTTTTATATACTTAAAATCTGACATGGGAAAGTCTGGGGTTCATGGGCTTCTGCAGTGCCTCAGTATCCAGTCCCTGTGCCGAAGGGCTGGCAGATCCTGACCTCTTGCCTCAGGCTTCCACCCAGAGCTCAACCCGCAACTCCCATTGCAACTGCACCCTGAGCCACCTGCATTGAATTTGTTCCTCAACACCAGTCACCATGATTATTTAAATGCTGTCAAGAATGGCCTTGCACTGAAATCAGGCAGCTCCCTCAGGCCCATGGAGCTATGTATGTCCAGTGTTTTTTAAGCTCTCTCCAACTCAATGTTGTTCTGTGAAGGATACATTTTCTTTGCTCCAGACTTTGCCTGTGGTCTGAGAGGCCTGGAGTTACTGAAGACATTCCTTATTGAAAAAGACAGAGATTAGTATGCTGGCCTATTTTGTACTCTTTATCACCATCTTCCCTACCCCATTCAGCAGCAGGTCCACGTTACCCCTAGTCTTCTTTTTGCTGTTTATGTACTTGTGAACAACATTCCTCTTTCCCTTTGCATCCCATGCTCCTTTCACACTGACCACGACTTTCCTATCCTCATCTCCACAAGACATGACAGCAACTCCATTCTCCTCCTGTTGGTGCTTCCACCTACTGTACAATTTTTTATGTCCAATTTCAATCATAAGCTCTTTGCTCATCCATGTAGATTTCCTGCCACCTTTCCCTAATTTCCTGCTTGATGTGATGGACCATTTTTGAACTTGGAGGACAAGATCCTTATATATTGACTTCTGAAAGGCTGGTGGCATCTCAAAAGAACTGTCCATATGAAAAACCAAATCCAATGAGAATCCTTATGGAGAATGTGGAACCAAGTGGGGTTACAACACGTGTGTTAAAATTATCCCTTATTATTCACATTAACAGGTCAGTCCCTGGTGCCAAGTGACAAAATGTTATTTTTTCATATATTTTTGTAGTGGCTTTTTATATTCAAAAAAGCAATTTCCATGGCTTTTGGACTTTTTTAGTATGAACACTTGGTAAATTATTCTTAGAGAGTGGCGACATCATCATCTCCTGAAACAAGGAATAAGCATTTAGATACATACTGAGAGAGCTGGATAAAAAAAAAAAAAAAAAAGAAAAAAAATTCTCTTTGCTTTTTCCAAATACTCACTCTCTTCCACCCCTGTCAGCTAACCCCACTTTTTTCTTTTTAATTACAGCAGATGTAGGCTTATTCAAAACTGTTCATGTTTCAAAGGCATGATGGCTATTTTTGCCAGAGAAATTTTCTTCAAATTTACTGACTGTATGGTTCATAGTATATGCATCAACTGAAATAAAGATTTTCTAGTATAAGATTTTCCATAAAATAATCCCCTTTGCAGTCTGTCTTTCCCCAAAACTGTTTGCCGCCATTTTCTACATTTTCCTTCTATATCCTGCCCAAATACTTAAAAACATAAATAAATTATATTTCTATATAATATTATGATATATATTAATTCCACACCTGAAATACAAGTCTGGAATGTCTGAAATACAAGTCTAGAATTGATACAGAGAAGATTTATTGTATGTTGCCACTGAATGAGGCAGTGAAAATGGCAGAAAACACAAAAAAAATTTCTTTAGTATGTTTATTCAACAGGTCATATCAGCTGGTTTATGAGAAGAGGCTCTTTTCAGAAACTTCACAATAACTTTGATGTGTTGAGATAACTCTACCTGCCAGTAGATCTGGAATCATCCTCTTCAGGTCTAGGCAGTGTCCCATGTGAAGAGGAGACTTGAGTGCTTTGGTCCAGCTCAGGAACAAGTGAATTGGAAAAGTGCTCATGCAGATCTAGCCCCAGCCTCAAACATAACATAATCTCCCCCTGTCTCCAGCCAGGCTTTCTGCCAGAGAAGGACAGGGGAGAGGGCTTTTTCTCTACATCTCTTTTGTCCCCTTCTGGGGAAATGTGTTTTTTAAGTGAGCTTAATGTCTTTCTTTGAAGCAACTGCACTAATTTACTTGTTCTGTAGTAAGCAGATGAATTGGGACTGTCAGAATCATATGGAGATAAAACAGATCCTCTTTCCCTAGGAATTAAATGGAAATATCTTGTCAGGTCAACCGAGCAGCTCCTGAAGAGTGGAGGACCAGGGTGGACAGAGAGAGAGGAAAGTCATTGATATTCAAGGTTTCAGTCTCTCTGGCAGCTCAGGTGCCTGAAGCTATATGGTTATCCTTCCAAAAGAAACACACCAGGGCACATTTGTGCAGGACCCCAAACTGATGGTCAGCCAGGAGTGCCCAGGGAGCATTCTGCATCCTGTGCAATGGCCTAAGGGCAACATAAGAACTGTAACATTGAGTCCTTATATTTCCAAATACTGGAAAGGCTGCTAAATCAATCTCTTGGAAATTATGAACCATGAGAATTGAAGCTGGCAATACAATTGATTCAGCAATTCTGCCTTGCTGCGAAATGCTGTCTTCCTGCCATTGTTGTGTAACTTTTCCTTCCACATTTCTCCATGCATTTTCAGTAATTCTTAAAGCATATCCTTTCACCCTTTCTAGTTAAAAAACAAACAGAAAGTGGCAGGAGAAATGTGCCTGTGCAAAAATAGGAAGAGGCAAAAACGTTGTGAATTAATACAGTAAGTCTAAGCAAAATATTTAGAAAGTTGGAATGAAAGTGTTAGAGTGAGCCACCTATTCCTGTCCTAGAAGCCTGTTCTACTCACTTGGTGGATTCATCTGTTCTGAAAAGAAAACTGATTACTTATTTCCAGGTCTACAACTCCAGTACAGGTGAGCACTCTGATTTTTAGAAGGTTCTTCCCATGGGCAAATCCAGTGTTGCTAGGTTGAGATATCTTTCAGGGAGAGTCTCAGCACTTAACCTGGCTTGTACCCGCTGGTTTAGACACTGAGTACCAGCAGGGTTAGAGAGCAGGTTAGACCAATCTATGTTAAGCTGACCACTTGATATTGCTGGACTGTAGGGTTAAGAATAATCTTGTAACAAATTTGTGATATATAAAATGATACTATTGCCTTTAAAAAAATTAATTTTGCCTGGTTTTTTGTAAAAGTTACAATTTTGTTGCAATGTACCATGGTTCTCAGAAATTTCTGACACATTTGCAGTTCAATCTGAATAGGAAGCAAAAGAAGTCATCCTGTTTCCCCCACCTCATATAAAAGAAGAAAGGGTCTTAATTTCTTTGAATTGCATATTAAAAAAAAAAAAAATAGAAGCTAATTGCTTTTCAAATAGTTACTTCACATACTGGAGAAATAATGTGAATCTGCCAGAAAAATCGTGGTTTTAGTAACATTTGGTATTCCAATAAATTGAGATAATTAAGGTCCTTCTTGTTCATAATGGGGTTTTAAAATCTGTTAGATATGTGCCTTTTACTTTTTGCATGCTTTTTAATGTGTTGATTGATTTGCTTTGGTATCAGTTCAATCTATCTATTTTATAAATGGCAAGATCTTCCTTTCTTTCTGAAGAGTGTTAAGGTTGTTTGGAGCAATTAGCCCAATGTTAATGAGGTAAAATTTTCTCCTTGAAATGCAAAGAACTATTGCAGTGTTGAGGAACATTATCAAGAAGGAGCATGGTAGATTTTGTATTCATATCTGGCCATATAAAGCCTTGAGCTTTGCAACAGAGAGGTTATGCCTTTTGGGGCATCCAGCAGGGTATATGGAACAACTAATGTATTTTAGCATTCCTTCTAAAAACTGGTGAGAAAGAGAAGGGTCTATACTTCTTGTTCACAACTAAGGATGTGCAGAAAGATGTGGATGCGGTGCTGCTGTTCCTTAACTTCCATTAGTAGTAAAAGTTTCAATGTCCTGCCTCGTCCTTATAATGCCAAGTAATAACAACGAGGATACAGTCCCTCTCAGGCTACGTTGCAGTTGACAGACTCACTTGATTTTATGGATATATCACTGAATATTCTTGACTTTAACAAATGTTTCTTCATCAGGGAACTGAAGTATCCACCTCCCTCCTACACAGCATAGGAATAAACAATGAACAGTTTTTCGGTCCTCGTGTTTTGAGTTTCTTTGAGAGTTGCCACAGAACAACCTGAAACCTGGGAGAATAAAAAAAGGAACAAAAAAAAGGAGTGGGAGGGTATTTATTTATTGCTGGGAGATTTTTTGGGGTTTTTCTTTGGTGGGGGCTTGGTGGTTTTTTTTGTTGTTTTGTTTTTTGTTGTTGTTTTTATATACATCACCCTGTTACAGCTGTGTTTAGTTTCAGAGACATGTTCATCATTACATTAAATGCCCTTAGAACCTGGATACTTTCCTGTTTTGGTTTAGTTTGATTTTTCAGTCAATGCACTAATAAATGTTATAGTTTAGGTTTGCCAATTTTAATATACTTATTTTCTGTTGTGAGATAGAATTAGGAGCAAAAACAAAGCAGGCTTAAAATTTATAGCGTATAAAGAAAACTTATTAACAACACAAAGAAAATAACAAATTCAGAACAAGACCTTCAGACCACCCCCTTCTCCCCTCTTGCACTTTCTTAACAACAACACACAGAAACATTTCAGTCAGTTCCCAAATTAAAGAATCTTCCTCAGTTCACTTTAGGGAGAGGAGTCTCTTCTTGTTTGGTTATAGGGATATTTTAAACAGAAGGATGTTCTTTCATGGCATATTTTCCACTAACTCCTCCCATTTTCACAGCTCTCCCAAACTGTGTTTATGGGCCATATTAAACTTGTGGGGTACTTACTTTTAAGAATGAACTGTTCAGAAGCAAAAGTTCTCTTCATCTTACTTTTTTCTATTCATACTTTATTCCCAGGAACAGAGATCCCCTTTTTCCCTCAAGACAAAGGATCTAGTGAACAATCCAACCATTTATGTCTTTTCTACGGTTTATAGGAATTTTTAGTGCAGTACAGTCCATCCCTATAGCTTAAAAAAGGATTTTCATCTAACTTTCACAGTGTCTCCTCATTTTCTTTCCATCTATAACATGGCTCCTGCTTCACTGACTTTGGTGTACCCTCTCTGTTCTTTTTCCTCTCACTCAAGGGAGGATTGAAGGTCTGCAAGTATTATTTGAACATTGGAAGGGTTAAAATCTCACATAGAAGATGCAGGGGACTGCGGTCAGGCCATGCTGCAGCGGTGCCAGGATTTCAGGACCTGGGGAGCTGGGTGAGGGCCAGAAAGCAAGGGTGGAAGGGCTCTGCCAGAACAGGGCTCAGCCACCTCCTGCCACCAAGGCTGTAGGATGGGCTCAGCCACCCCATGGCTGCTCCAAGATGGGGACAAGCAGGGCTTTGCTCAGCCACAGACACACTGGGAGACAGAGGGCTAGGATCCTACCATGGGCCTCTCCTTCCCCTGGCTATTGTGGGCCCTGGTTGGAAACAGGGCCTGGTGGCCTCCACAGCCCACCCCTGCCCAGTCCTGTGACAGACAACCCAACCTGTATTCCAGATCAGGCAACCATTACTGAAGAAGACCTGTACCCCAACCCTAGGCCCTGGGAGGCATTTGTTGAGTTGTGGAGATCCCAAAGGAAAGGTTCCAGCCTACCCCACTGGACCCGACCTTCCCTCACTCCACCTCTGCACCACTTTCCCCTGTACCCATTGGACCCCAATCCCAACCCCACCCCCTCTCCTACCCCACATTTATACCCTGGGCCTCCCCACATCTTGGTCTTCGACCACCGACTCCTACAAAGACCTTGTCCCCTTGGTTAGTGTGATCGGATTTTTGGGTCTCATCCCACTTTTACTTTCCCTATTATTAAAGTATTTTATGTTGCTAAGTCATGGTCGTCGAGCCGCTCTTCTTTTCTTTCTACTATGATTGTCCTAGTATCAGAGAACCCTAAAAAGTGTTGTTGGGGACCACCCTCACCCCCAACACGGTCCGGCCGCATGGGAAGGGGCAGAGCTGGTCGGTGTTACCTTGTGAAAGGCCAGAAATGAAAGAGGGCTTTCCTGCCATGTACTTGCTTCAAGATGTAAATTCATGAAAACGAACTATCTTCTCTAATTGGTTTGTCATGCTGTCAACAACTAAACCAGCCTCCAATTGGTCACATCAACTCACAGAGGAAGTTCTCAGGGAGAAAAACTTCCGGGTATTCCCTGCTCCAAGGTGCCTTCAGTGCACAACCAGGACATTTCCCTTCGCCATCTCGTACAACTAAGGAAGTAGCTGAGCTGCTGGGAAGGAGTCCACACCACCTCACAGCACACAGGTCTGTTAGCTAGTGTCCACTGCAGCTCAAAACAGCTCCTTGCAAACCCGAATTCTAAAAGCAGCTTTCCTCCCTGTGGTAAGTACACCATAGCAGATTAATACTGTGTTCCCAGTCCTTTGTCTGCCCTGATTTTCAAACTAACACAGCACTGCCAGGACAGCATAAGTGATGGAGGGGGCATCTTTGGAACTGGTCATTTTGGGGACTTTAGTTTGTATCTGAGTTCACTTCTCAGTGGTTTGTGTTGGAGCATTGTGGCATAGCCATTCCTGAGATGGCAGGCTGGCTGTATATAGTTGCACTTGATCACCCACAGTTTTGAAGAATCTAATAGTAAAAAACAGTGCCTTTTTTCCTGGGCTCTTGCTGCATCAACAACAGTTAATATGCCAGGATTTACCTCGCCACTTAGGAGATAACTGGGCAGTGCAAGGGAGCACTGGTTGTGCAGGTAAGAGATGTGTCCAACAGAAGTAAATGGAAGAGGAGCACCTTTAATGCTGTTGTAATTATAGCACTGATGGCAGGTTAGCAGGTTATTGACATCCAAAAATGTCTATTTATGGGAAAGAAAGCCTTAAATAGTACATATTTGTTTTTATTACCAACTTCTACTAAGGCAGTAAAAAAAAAGGAAGTTATTGCCTCAAATGTGTGAGAAGGCATACAGAAACTCAGTTTAGGCCATAATGATCAGTTTCTTATCCTCTAAGACCCCTGTAGAATGAAGCAAACAAATAGTACAGAGACTTGAAGATCCCCAAACAACCATTTTGTGTCTATACTTCATTTAATACTAGTTGTAATCTGGGGGGTTTTTATGTTTGCAAAGATCCTTTTTACAGGAAAGTAAAGGAAGGAGAAGAGAGAAATTCTGCCAAAGGAGATTTTATTAAATCAACCCTGAGCATATTCAAATGCTGTGAAAAACAAAAGAGTGATAAATACAGACAGCTAATACATGTACCTTTGATTTATTATATTTAATTTCACTGAGTGGCTGAGCTGCCTTAGTGACTCAGCTGTAGCTGTGAAAATCACCTAAAGATTTGCACAGTAGCATATTTGATTTCAGCATGACTCTGCTTGGATTATCACCTTAAAGTGTGCTGAGATATGTAAATTAGAATCTGAGTTTGGTTTTAAAGTCTCATATGTGGCAGAAGGCTTTAAAACATCACTGAACCCTGCATTACTACTGAATACTTATCTTTGCTTTGAACAATGTCTTAAATCATCTTGTTGGGTTTTTTTTGTTAGGTTTTAGCCCACTTGTTTTCAGCCTGGTTTTTGGGGCTGTGACAATGTGGTAAACCAAATGCGCTGAAAATATCTGCTCCAAACGTAAACAAAAGCTTTCATTGGAAATTCAGAGCAGCTCCCCTTGCTTTCTCTGCTTGTCAAATTTGCTGGGAATAGCAGTGCTGAGATTTAATTAATACAGTGATAGAATTATTCCTTTGAATTGCTCTAAGCCAGATTTTGCAGTTGTCTTGGTTTGAAAGACAGGTGTCTGCTAAGAAAGGCAGAAGCCTGTCTTTGAAATGGACAATGTAAACCCCCTCCCTCCAAATTATTATAATTTTGAAATTAAGAGGCTCTCAGGCAAAGATATGGGAATTAGGAATAACAGTTCTTTACTAGGAAAATTAAAATAGAAATACAGTATTACAAAGAACAATCCCAACCCTGACAGAGTCAGAATACAACCTGACACCCTGTCAGTCAGGGTGTTGGTAGCAGTCCAATTAAATGGTGGCTACAGTCCTCCTGCAGTGGCAGGTGTGGTTCAGTTGAAGGAGTGGTTCTGTAGAAGGTGCAGTTTTCCTTGGAAGGTAAAATGATGACGTGGAAAGGTCTGGTTTTCTTCTGGCATCCCATGGAAAAAGGCTACTTTGGTGTTCCAAATCTCAGTTTTTATCTAGATAAGAAAGGCTTGGCTCCTTCTCCTGGCTGGAGCATCTCCCTATGGGATGATGTAATTTTATAAGTCATGCAGTGAAACTCCATGGCCCATTAACAAAAGATATCTTCCTGGAGGAAGGATGGTTTGTGGAAGAGATAAAGATGACTGCTCCACCTGGTTTTTAACAGATGGCCCATTAGCAGAGAATATCACCCACAGAGATAAGGATCACTGCCCCATCTGGTTTCAACAGATGGTGATAGAATACATACTTTGGTCACATCCTGTCACATCCTAAGACAGCAATCCTTCATTAAACAAGAGATGGCTGGCTGCAAAACTATTGATGCAAAGTGTCAAGGACCATGTGGTCTTCTTTTAATCAAAATCACTTATGAAATATTAAAAAAGGCATTTGATTTTTTTTTTCTTTACTGATGAAATCTTTTTAGAAATTCCACTGAGTTCTCTAAGACCCAGTGAGATTGATAGTCAATTATTTGGCCCTGGTTTTCTTTGTAGCCAATAATTTTCTTCCCTTGATGTCACATTGGTATTTTGGTCTTAAGAAACAAATCTAACCTTTCAGATTGTTATTGCCAGTTCTGCACTGCAGATAAATACACAGGTTTTCCATACGTGTGTCAGAAAACATATCTGACAACATCTTATGTCCTTGGGATGTATGAACTAAGGTAAGGAGGTATGAACTAATAAATTAAAAATCAGGCCAATCAAGGAAGTTGGGGCATTAAAAATCATAGATCCCATTTCAGCATTTCTTCAGAACATTCTTGTACATTCATCAGGCACTATCCAGCTGAAGTCCTGGCTGAACACATTAGCTCAAGAGAGGAAGAAAATACTCCCCTCTCTCTTTCCATTTAGTGCTTCAAACAATTTCAAAATGTAGGATAAAGCCTGCTCAGAGAATGATATCTAAGTATCTCCCTTCACTGTGGCTCCCTCTGCTTAATTCTGAGGCTATAGAAGCTGATTACAAGCTACTGGTCTGTCTGTTCCTCACCTAAATGTTATTCTGGGTTTTTTTTATGTTGGGGCTTTGAAGTTTTTCTTTCTCTACAATGCTTTGGAAATCAAATACCTGACCTCACAGCAATTATTTTTTTTTTTTTTACCTCATCACTCTATTCTTCCAAAACAAATTTCCTGAAAACTATAGTGGAAGCTACTGCTTTACATTGCTGCAGACTAGTAATATTTGAATTATTCCTGGGCCCTACATTTCTGAGGTTTTTAAGATTAAGTGGAGAGGAATAAAAACAATGCATGCAGAAATTATTTTGCTATGGCTTGTTTTGAAATTTATTTGTGGAGTTTTTTTTTTCAAAAATCCTTCTATTTGCTGATGGCTCATTATTTCATAGTTCTGCTGGAAGAATTTTTAAAAGCCAGAGACTCCCAGGCCTTGGTAGACTTACATGATTCCACTTTCAATAAAATTATGGATTTTCAGATGTGTTTTGTTAGGTTTGTTTTGCTCCATGAGGCTGATCGTGTCCTGCTTCCCCAAACAGTGAGGACCTGAAAGTGGCTTGAATCACAGAAGAAAAATTTTGTCAAGAATTAGTATTTATAATTTAAACAATTGTTATGCTGAAAATGCTACATCCTTGATAAAGTGTCTCCATGAAATAAGTGCCTTTCACTTTCATTGCATTTTCCAGATTCTGAGTTATAAATCTGTCTGAAACGTGGCATTTCTGTTTGGAATAGACAAGGAGAGAAATATTTTCACTTTTATATACTTAGCAACTATGTAGCTAAGCAACTATGTTTCCTCATACTGTAGAAAGACATACATGTTTTAAACAGAAACCGAGTATAGGAAATGTTGGCACCAAAGACAAGTATTTATGCAGGCATCAAGACATGACAAAATATATAAAAAGGCACAGCTAAAATGAAATCATATCTTAAGCCTTGGTTGCTGTGATCTGCTAATGATATAACGATCTGCCCAAAAGAGCAACAAAGGCATGTTTTTCTTTCTTTCTTTTTCTTTTTTTTTTGTTTGTTTTGTTTGTTTGTTTGTTTGTTTTTTTGTTTGTTTGTTCATTTGTTTTGTTTTTTAGAAGAGCTACTCTTCTGTAGGCTGTTGGCCTTATGGCAATACATTTTACAGTTTAACAAAGAACAATAACTGCTACTGTCAAAAAATCATACATAGTGAAAAAGATGAGCAGGACCAATGTAGTTATGGTTTTAATCATGATGTGACAGTGGTGTTTACACCTCTAATAAGCAGAAACTGGAACAGCAACAGATTCCCAGGACTAAGGACAAGCATTGTGATTTACTTATAATATAGAAAACTGTCTATAATGAGTTGTTTCTTTTCTTTTCAGATTATGTTTAATATTGCATAAGATCATGTTCTGTGGTTCAGTCTTTGTTATAAGACTATAATGCATTCTGTCATATGTATTTTCAAGGGACTGCTGTGTGTGTTGTCTTTGTCTTTATTAAAATCTCTTGCATTATGTGCTGTACTTGAGAAATAGTTCTTGACATTGTTCTTATTAAAATACTCAAATGAAGTGAAAATAATGATGTAAAAGCAACTGCTTGAAAACAGCCATCATGGAAACAGCAGCGTGGTTAAAGTTGAAAGGAATCTTTGGAGATCATTTAGTCCAACTATGTGCTCAGTGCAAGTGGTTTTAGTTTTAGTTTTTCTGGCACCATCCCTACACTCTTGGACAGTGTCTACATACACCTTCTGGGTCACCTGCCCTGCTTCTAGCTCCAGTATGCCTCCATGTTTTGTTTGATTCTAGTCAGGAATTCATTCGTTCTGTCACTCTTGCTTGATTTCTTGAATCTGGATAATGTCCTTGAAAGTCAACTAGTTCTTCAGAACCCTCTGTTTTTATGACCAGCTCCCATGGGATTCTTCCAAGCCGGTCCCTGAACAGATCCAAAAATGTTATCTTGTAGCGAGGGGTTGTGATCCTGATGTTTATAATGCTTCCTCCTCTAAAGTTCTTGAACTCCAAGCTTCCTTGGCTGCTTCAGTCCATAATGCCCTTACATCCCTATTGTCCTTGTTTGTAAGAACCAGATCCAACAGAGGACCTTATCTCCTCATCCACTCCTCAGTCACCTGTCTTAGGAAGCCCATTAACTTCAGATTCCTCTGTGTGTTCTTGTACCTTGTGTTCTGCTGTGTTGTTCCTGCAGTGGGTCATCTAGGGGTTTCCAGCCCCCCATGAGGACCAGGGTCTCCAAGCAAGAGTTTTCTTCCAGCTGGCTGAAGAAGCCTTCTCTGCTTCTCACTGATCAGAGTGTTTGTAGCAGACACCCACCACAATGCTGCCCACACTGGTTTGCCCTGTAATTCTGACCCATAAACTCACAGGCAGCTGACTGCCTGTCCTAGCCAGAGCTCTGTGTGCTCCTGCTGCTGTTTCCCATTCTCAAGAATCCCTACTCTCAGTGCCAGCCTGTCCTTTGCAAAGGGCCTGTGTCCATCCATCTGAGCACACCAGCCATGTGAGTTTTTCCACCATGTTTCTTGATCTGTAGCCCTGCTGAGGCACACAGATCTCCAATCACTTCTGCTGTTCCTCATTCTACCTGCATTAATGTGCAGGCACTACAGAGAGACCATGATGATTTCTCAGATAAACTCTTAGAGCTTCACACACTATACTCCCTAATTACTGGAAAAATAGCGAAACAAATTAAAAATGGGTTTGTTTTTCATTTTGTCTAGGCCAAGGCTCTTGGATTTTACTTATTGGCATTATTCCAAAGGATGCCTTGATAATCCTGTAAATTGCTTAGTGTAAATTAGTTAATCTTTCTCATGTCTGTATAGAAGATATTCAATAAAACCTAAGTGAGGTAAATGTACCTACTTGACAGCCTTCAGGAGAAACTAAATCTGACAAATACATATGTTTGTTATATCTATGTTTTTTCCCTTAAAACACACACATGTTGCAGAACAACAGAACGTTTGAGGTGGGAAGGAACCTCTGGAGATCATCTGCTCCAATCCCCCACTTAAGTGCAGGGACTGAGAGCCACATAGAGGGTTTATATATCTTCTAGCTTCTGACAAAGCTGCTTATATGGATAAAGCACCTAAATTGGAGAAAAAAGTGGCTGGTTATGAAAACACTTGAACGTATGCTGATTAAAATTCTTATTCTACAGAAAATATACTAGCAAAATTAGGAAGAAAAATTATTAGGACTTTAATGGAAACAGGAAGAGTATCTTTGTATGAAGTGATTTACCCAAAGCACCAGCCAGACTGCTGATTAATTTAACTTTTGTCTCTGATTTTTCCTGAGTAATGTCCTTCCTTGTTGCAGGAAGGGTACGTATACCATGACTGTCAAGAATAAAAGACATGAAAAAGCTGAGGCAGTAAAAAAAATGAAACAAAGAGTGATTTTTCCAGTTTCTTCTGTAGAAGTTCCTTGAGGTTTATGAAAATCCTTCATCTATCAATTCTTTTTATCCAGAAGTTTGGAAGCTAAAGCAAATGTCACACAAACACAAAACATACTTGTTAACAATTGGCTATGAAATTTATGTATCTAACAGGAACTTTCTATTAATAAAGCTTTAAAGAAAATTAAAAATGTAAGAATAAGTTGTATCATACAAAAGATATAAGATAGGCCTTTGAAATGAAAATGTGAATTGAGAGACAAAACTACCATAATTTCAGCATAAGTAGGAACAGACCTAGATTTACAAATTCCTCAGAGGTATAATTTTCAGGTCTTTCATTCCCTTAAAATATAATACAGTTTCTTGATCAAATTCAGTGCCTGACAGGGTCTAGGGTTTTGCCTGTGTAGAGAAACTTGAGATTATGGAAACACAACTAGATAATTTCTGCATTAGTTCTTTGGACATAGTACAGAATTCTCCAAATAGCTGCATTTAAGTCTCTCATGAAGGGCTAAAGAAAATTTGGTTTATGCTGTATGACCACAAATGAGAGGGTAAATCTCATTCAGTATTCATAAATGAAAAGAAATGCATTCAAGAAAAGCTAACCTTATCTTCACTTCATAAGGTACTCTAATTACCTGTTACCTTTAAGAAAAAAAAGAAAAAAACATGTGTTATTTATAAACAGTACTCTTGAGACCAGTTGCAAAGTTGGTTAAAAGGATGAAAGGAGTGCACAGCTTTCCTGGGAAAGCAGAAGAGAAAAATTAAGTGAAGAAGAATGTGGTATGCAAACACCTATGGGTCCTATAAGCCTAGGACAAAATCTTCAGTCATCAGGCTGTGGAGGGACAGAATACAGGAGTGTTCGGAATAGCACTTGGGCAAAGTGAGGGAAGACAGCTATGATAAGCATCCAGTGTCTGGATGTATCTGTAATTTTCCAAATGTTAGAGATGTTAACCTACACTAATGCATATTCTTTTAGGCTTTTTCCTAAAAGTCCTGGTTGTCAGGAGGACAGAGCCACAAAATATTTCAAGTATTTCTATTCACAATATCTCCAGAACTATTTTACGTCACATACTGAAATGAGGAATTCAGTATTACCTACTCAATCAAGAGAAGGAAAGGTGTCATATCATCCACTCATATTTCCCCCGCTATGGAGAATAAGGGTCTACAGGGAGAGCCTACTTGCCCTCTGCATTTTGTCAAATGTGAGTGAGGGACTAGAATTACACCTGTGAATACCTCATCTTTTCTGCAGGACAAAAACATAGGCAGTTAATTTAGAAAGCACAGCAAAACATAAACCAGTCTGTAAATTACATGTAATGAAGAGCATAGGAGGAGAATGTCTTTTATCACTGTAGTAAGTTCTTAGGACACCAAAAATATGAGATTTCAAGGATTTTTATTTGGCAGGGCTATTTTCCTCTGTGGCTTCCAAGCTGTTAGTTTACAAATCCCTTTCCTAAAATGTCACATTTATTTCTGAAGTTACTTTGATGTGAAACATTGTCTGGCTAGGTTTTTTTTCTATATTATAGTAGAGTACTTCATTTAAGGTAATTGCATCTTTTGATGTACAGTGATTTTGCATAACTTTATTAGTCACAGAGTAAAACCATGGAATTAAATTTAAAAAAAAAGAACCTTTGTAAGCATGTTTGACTGCTAATGATGTCTATGGAAGTGATTGGTGTTTTGAATATAATACCACGCCTGCAATGTTCTGCAATACAGATTTGTGCTAAAATTGTACAGATTGAGTGCCATACAGAAAATGAAGACATGGTTCACTGCAATGCAGAATTTAAAAAAGTGTGATTAAATGAAATTTTTTTCTGACCTGAAAAATAAAGCTGTGTGACCACATTAGAGTCCTTAATACAACACCTGAGTGTTTGCTCTGCAAAGGAAATGGTGAAATGGCTCTTCAAATGCAGCAGTTACAGAAGGAATTATTTTTTTTAGAATTCTTTAAAGTGTAAGACAGGTTGTATTGTATCCAGAAAGATATAACTTCTTAATAGGTAGAGCAAGAGTACAGTGAAAATGAATAAAAGAATTGCTGTTCGCTGTGCCTTTGGTGTACCCTCTGACATTTTGATATTTCATTCCTATTTTGCAAAAAACAGTCCCAGAAAATGAAAAAAAAAAAAATAATAGCCTTTGCCATATATAAAGAACAGATAAAACCTCCAAACACTTCTACCAAAACCCTTTACACTCTGAAACTATTTTTAAAGTATTTCTTTGACAAAACTCTCCATTTCTGTTTCACTCTTTTTACTCCACATCATGCACTGTATATGGATACCACTTATAGTAAAATTGCATCCCCAGGCAACTGTCATTCTTCTCTGCAAAGGAATGTCACACTAAGTTAACAAATATTTTACTCCTTTACACTCTCCAAGTATTCGGGGCAGCTGCACTGGGAGATTCCACATGACTACACCCTGAGCATTTTAAAGGCAGTGCCTAGTGAAAATATAAGATGTTCTAAGGGTACATTCAGTACACATTTTATGACTGTCTGACCCTTTAGAAATCCAGTTTATATGTTGTGTTCTGCCCTGTGATGAGCTGCCTCCCATATGTAATGAGCAGTTTTCCCCCTGCTGTCGCCATGGTTTGCAAGGGGACATTAATACACACAGGCAGACAGTGCACTCACTCTCAAGAATCTTAGCATCTAGTGTAAGCAGCATAATTTCACACTGTTAAAAGCAAGATTGTTTCCTGCACATGAAATCAGGTCATTTTCCATACCTGCAGTTAGACTTGGCTGTATTACAGTCTGGTAGCGAGATACTGGGAACTATCAAGCTGGAAATAAGGCAGATTTTCCTGAAATGCTGTGGTTAGTGTTACACATGAATGAATAAAATTTAACTGTGAAAAAGTTTTAGGCAGATGCCATCTCTACACGGGAAAACTCTTTCGTTTCAAAAATGGAACAGATTCTTCAGATCTAATATTAACATTGATTTAGACAACAAAATTATACAGATCAGTTATGTACAGTTTCATAAATATGTAGGTGCTCAAGTGCAGTAGCAGTTCCTTTCTGTGATTTCACCAAATGTATGTAAAATACATACAAATGCAGGATATAGCCCTTGCCTGGCTTCCTAGTGAAAATCTTCAACCTTTGAACTATGTAAATTCTTACAGCTATTTTTTAGGCCTCCTAGACTAATGCTGGCCTGAGCAAATTCATTGCTAGTTTCATGGTATTTGATAGGTTTTCTTCCTTCAGCTGCCATTCATAGATTCATGAAGACGAGAGTCTTGTCAATGAATAAATAAAAGCTTAGGTCTGCAGCCAACAAAAAGAACCACAAATATATATGAAATGTTGGGTTTGACAGTCCTGCCTTCCAATACTGAGTCAGATATTTTTCTGTCTCAAACATCAGTTTTCAGTGAAATTTTCCTGCTCCCAGTGAAATGAGAAAAGTGAACATATGTGAAGGATTCTATTTCTTTTCCTGTCTTCCTTAGTGGAGGTTGCTATACCATTTTTCTTTCTGCTTCTTCCTAAGTTGTGTGTTGAATGTTCCGTAAGAAACATATTGTTAGAGCAAGATCTTACTCTAATATTCAGCTTATATTTGGTAAACGTAGATGCATAAACAGATGCAGTCTTCCTTATCTAGCTAATAACCCTGATAACTTTGTCTTCTCCTTGTTATTCTCATTTTTGGCTCATAAATCTTTGTGTATTATAACTTCTATACCATAATACAGGAAAGCAGGTTATCCTCTGGCTCAGTGGAGCTGCTCAAAACTCAAGACCAAGTATTTTGTTCTACTTAAGAAAGAACTTTAACACAGTTTGGGGTCTACACGAAGTAAAAGATTAGTTTTTGTGTATGATAGTACACAAAATGATATGATAGATGATATGTCTTCACCAGTTAAGCATCTAATCTAAAATAATACCATATTGATATTCTCCTTAGTACTATATTAAATTTCTTCTCGTTTGTATATGCATCTAATAAAAAAGACTCAAATAGGTAATTGCTGTAGACATTTTGTCTTCCCATTCCTACAGGAAGCAGCTAGGCTAAATCACTGTGTATGTTGAGGATGACAGTATACTGTTCAAGAGCATGTTGTAAATAATTTCCTCATAACTCCCCCAAGCTCCATCTAATATCTAAAAGCAAAGCTTTGAGGCTTGCTCATGTTGACACATTGCAGCTTGCCAGCTACAGGAACTGCTCTGGAAAATCCCTGTATTATCAAAATCCAGGTCAGAATGGTTATATAATCTTAAAAGGAATAGCATATTGGCCTAAATCTAACAGCTTAGTAGCAACATAATATCCAGAATGTTAAGACACCTTGGATTTTAAGAATTAGAGTGTTACCAATCCTGTGTATTTTTCCAGTGGAAGCACTTCTTTTTCCCAAGGAAATAGCAAGAGAACAGGAGGCCAGTATACAATCAGAATGCCTCATTTGGAATAAGGAAACTCTCAAATGGAATAAGCAAAGACATCCTTCTTTTTACACCTGTACATCTCTTACTCTTTGAAAAACAGAGAGGTGTGAGAATTATATGAAATCTTCACATTGCTAGCTCCAGACAGCTAGAAGATATAATAAATTTTATTATGGGTGCACAAAGGAAAAATCTGACTGTTCTGTTGCAGAAGCAAGTTTCATTTTCTCTGTCATCACACAAAATGCCCAGCTCCAAAATATGGTATGTGGTTTTCTTGCATTTGTGGTTGCTTGTGAGAAAGGTGGACCAAACATCTTGCATCATTTGTGACCAGTAATATCACTTCCTCTAGACAAAGTTTATTTGGTTGCTATTTCTGATAAAACTAGCTTTTCCGAAAGGGAGCTGCTTAGGATTCAACTCTGAACATCTTAATTTAAAGTTGAAGCGAGTACTTAAGCATCGATTTGAAGATTAATCTTGCTATAGTTCTTACCTGAATATGTGTCCACACATTTGATGTTCTGCTATGAGCTATGTTTCTGATAGCTACTTCCCACTTAAGTCAGTTGAAGGGAACACTTACTGAGAAAGTTGTCCATTATTTCAATTAAGCTGTGATCATCAACAAGTGGTGCAGTGGAGCTTCATTTCAATAGAGAGATGCCAGAAGAGAATGAAGATATCAGGATTACAGATAAAGCGAACTGTTTTTATGTGGTTTTTTTAGTTTAAAGGACATGAGAGAGACACCTGGCACAAAGACCTTTTGCCATTATGTTTAATTTTGGCCTTGTTTGTCCCTGTGGTCAAGAAGCAGCAAATAAATCTCTCATCCAAGAGGACCATATTGGCTGTAAGTAGAAGTGGCATGCTCTACCTGCAAGGAGCTCAAGCACAAGCAATCCAGACTCTTATATCTCAGTAAGAAATAAAATTCAACATCAAGTATTTATTGTTTTTTTCAAATATATTTTTTTACATTGCTTATTTTGCATAATAGGTGCTGTTGTACAAATCTGCATATGGAATTGAGTGGAGAATATTCACAATAAAGAAAAATTGTGCCAAGTAACACTGTTTAATTGACAGAGATTATCATTACCTTTTCAGCAAATTTTACTTTGGTGTCTTTTTGCCTTTTCTATGTCTTTCTTTTCTTGTCTTTGTCTTTTCTTTTTCTTTGTCTTCTGTACCTTTAATAATAATCATATTTAAACCAAGAGGAATTTGGTTAGGATATGTTAATTTTTCTAACAGGTGATATTGATGTGCACATATTACACACACACACATACACACACATACACAAACACATACATATATATATTTAAAAAGCAGGGGAGGTTTTTATCTTCTTTACTACCAACTCTATGTATTTAATAGATATGAAAAATAAGTTTAATGATTATAGTCCTAGATATAAAAATTATTTTAATGGTGTCCCTGAACGGTCCTTTAAGGTAATAAATAGGGCATGGCTTGGTTTTAATTTTAAGATGATTAATTTCATGAAAAACATAGTTTTTTACCACTTGATCTGTTTTATCTGGTAACAGATTTTAAATTATCCTTTCGCCATTTATGTAGAAAACTAATACAATTTAATGAAAAGTAAACATTAGCAGGAAAAGAATTCTGATTTGGGCCATCTATGCAAAATATCATGAAAATAAGATAAATTGATTTAACATTTCTTTGTGGAAGTAAAAACAGAGAGATGCTTTCCTTTAAACAAAGTACAAAACAATCCACCATAGATCAGAGACCTGACACATCTACACTGACAGCAAAATTTATTTAGCATTCAGGGCAGCAGAGTAACACTAAGAATTTGTCTTCATCCTCTTCAGTTTGTTTTCTCAAGTAGATATTTAAATAATCATTGTACATATGCATATCAATGTTTATATGTGGAAAATATGAGGGTTATTCCTCTGATTCTCTCTATGTTATAGTTTTCTTGCAGTAAAAATGCATCTTTGTGATTACTCGTTGTTTTGTATATATTCCTGATTTTAGGCAGAATTTTTTTTGCACTTGAGAAACATTTAATATATTTTTTAACCATATTCTTTTGTTCTTTTGTTTTTTTAAATATATAATATGCTAACCAATGATTCTCCATGTATAAAAACATTGTCTGTTTATGCCAAATAAGGACAATTGTTCTTAATTACTGCAATTTGTTAGAGAAGATTCTGGGCGCTAAATTCTGAGGCAGAGTCAGTTTTATTTCAGCTTGATGTGGGTGTCTCCTGAGGAGGGCCCTGAACAAGGAAATCCCTGGACCTTTACACCCCTGATTCTCACACTTTCTACACACACCCTGCCTGCACCTCTTGGTCCAACGGGCCAGATTAATGATCAGGGGTGTTCTAACACCCCACTGGATTCTTCCTCCATACTCACTACTCATTAACTGAGCTTTTCTTTCACCTTGGGACAGGCTTTGGGCCCTCCAGGGTCTCAAGCCTTATCTGAAAGGTAAACCTTCATTTACTCCCTGGCTCAGCCATTCATGTTAACAGAGTTAATTTATTAGTTCACCTGTGCCAACCTTTGAGCTGATGCTGGATTTTCAATTAAATTTAAAACTACACAATTAAGTTCTGATGTTCTGTAAGTAAAGTTGCTCTAATCCCAAACAATCTCATTTTATGTGTTACAGTATAAAGGACATTTTGTTTAATTAGAATTTGTATTACTGTTAGATGGTTTATTATGTGGTTTTATAAAAGCAGTGTGTTGAAAATTGAGATCTAAGTGAGACTCAGGTACCATGACAAGGAATTTTTTTTTTGTCCTACCTCCATTCCTAGTTAGAAATGTGCATGAGGAGCTGGTTAAATTAAAATACAACAACTGATAATGTGAAAAGTCACATATGTTTTTCTTTTTTCTTACTCATAAGGCTTAGTATTCACTTTGTTGATCTGGATGACTGTGTGTTCTCACAAAAGCTATTGGTGACCTGTCAGAGGCATGGCTGAAGTGCCAAGGGGCAGCAAGGGGCAGATTTCAAAGCATGCAAAGCCAATCATTATAGCCCAGCATGCATTTTTTTGTGATTTGAAGTGGATGGAGGTTCTTGGGTGATGGAACCTGATCTCTGGGAGTGCTTGCAGCATGGCTGTGTTGCTGGTGGAGATGGTCACTGTGTGCCCAAACATGGTATAAACACAGGTGTTAGTGACTGACTGCAAAATAATGGCAATTGCTTCACAAATAAGGCCATTAACTTGGGCTCAAATCTGGACTTTTTCTTAGTGAAATGCAATCTTGAATTGGTGTTCTTGCATGGAGAAGGATGGACAAACTGAAATTCTGAGCGTTCGTTAATAATTCTTTTCTCATTCTACATACTCATGGTTTTAGTAGATAAGTAAACCCCTCTGCAGATTGGCTTATGCTAATAACACTGGAAGGTTTGGATTAGGTTTGGAATATGAAAAGACATAAAGCATTACCAGTTTTGTGACTTGATTGAAGTTCATTATTTCATGTTTGAGGTTTTTTTAAAGATAAATTATTATGATTTATAATTTAAAATGTCAAATCTGGTATAACTCTGGAAAAAATATAAATACATTTTAGGCAATAATGAATTTATTTTTTTATCTCAGTGAAATTATCAACATGTCTTTGTACAAATGCATAATCCCCATTTCACATTGCTTCAGTTTATGTGGTTCCATGATATTTAAAACTATAGATCAGAAGGCAATTTTTTTTTTTTCCAGGCTAAAGCCATGCTCCTAAGGAAATGCAATTATGGATAGAAATTTGGAGAGACACATCTTACACCAGGAAAATATGTGTTTGTCTCAGTGATGTGTTTGTCAGGAATTTAGAAAGTTTTCCTGTTACTCTCTGCTGTACTTCTGCTAGAGTTGGGGATTTCTGGCTTAGCTTGTTCAGGTGATGTCACCTAAAATAGCAATGGCTCTGGGTGCTTTTCTCCATTAGACAAGCATTGCTGAAAATGTAGTTTATAGGTTTCTATTACATAAATTAGATGATGTCTTAGAAAGTTTATTACTCCAGAGAGCTTTGTGTCTACTTAACAGACACCCAAGAGGCATAATGCAAAGGCTCTGCAGGCTATTTTTGGGATCTTTATGAAGGAGGAGAAAACCGTTCCACCCATGGTCTTGCCTTCACTCTCCATTTTGCACTGTTGTAATGGATGGGGAGTCAGCAAAACTACAGAGGTCAGGAGCTCTTTTTACAAGCTCTGAACCTCACGTGACAGCTGTGATAACAGCAGTATAACTTGACCTTCTTTTTCATTTTTAAGGGAAAAAGAAACAAAAAACCAGTGAATTCAGCTCTCAAATATGCTTTCAAGTTGTTCAGTCACTGGCACTTTGACCTCTACAAAATCATCTTCTGAGGCTGGGAACAGAAAGAGGGATGTTTCACAGGAATGCTTTGACCAGAAGCTGGTGAAACTCCTAACGTTTGTTATCTGGTCTCTACTGGTATTAATTTTTCCTTCATTCTGTGTAAGCCTTCTGTTTGAAGCTTCTTCTGGTAGATTCCTAAAGGCAAGTCAAGACTGCCTTTCTAGTTCTCTTGTTTTCTTCTCAGCTTTAGATACACATGTTAGAAAGGATATATGGTTTTACTTCAATAGTGTGCATTTGTCTGTACTTCACTGGTAGTTTTGGAGATGTGGGTTGGACTTTGTGAAAATGTGGGCTGTTTTCTTTCTCAGTTTCCTTAAGGTGAGGTAGTGTTAGAAATCAATGCATGAAATTTTTCTTCTTGGTAATTATAGAAGAAGCTATTGTTCTGTTGAACTTAGGTAAGAGTCAGTAGATGACTATTAATTCAGAATATCTGTGTGCTAAGCACATGCAGGTTCAGGAAGCTCTCCTGTTGTATCCACTATTTCCACTAATCCCCAAACCTGCAATAGTAGAAAACAAACTCAGCTTTCCAGACTTCCAAAAATTCCTTCTGTATTTAGGGACAAAGAGATTATCTGCAACACTGTGAATTTTTTTGAGTTCCAATAACAGAAAAAAAAATAAAAGGGTTAAAATCTTCTCATTTTTTAAAAAGCAATAATGTCTTTCCCCATTTAGCTTGAATATGAATCAAACTGTCTGAGAAGATGTGGGAACAGAAATTTTGTTGAAAACCAGTCTCCTTTAATTCCTTCTGTAGAAAGAATTGTTTGCTCCCTCACACCTCCTTACATTAAAATTCTCCTCATTTTTCTGCTGAACAAAGTGAATCCAGCAGGAGGCAGGGCCCTCTTTTCAGGTTCCTCTTTCCATGTGCTCTAGAAGTTCTCCTTCATTCTCTGTGAGCATTAATCAGCAAGTTATTTCTAGCTTAAAGGTCCTTTCTGCTGTAGAAGTATTTTCAGTACTTTCAGACCTTTTCCAACACTTTATAAATCATAAGAGAGATTCGCCATACTTGGATCTCATTAAATTGACAGTCTCTAGATTGGCATTTGTTCTTTGTGCAGTTTGTGTGTGACACAATGATCATAAAATGCTGGATCTCTCATTTTAATTAGTTTTCTAAAACTTCCTGCTCCTCTTTTCCTACATGTCACTGTCAGGAAGTCATGAAGTTATATTTTGCAATATTTGCCTTAAGTTATTAACTGAAATTAAAATTAACTATTAGCACAATTTAAGACAGAATTTTTGCTTTAATATGAAAAAGCAAAAGAACCTAAAATGTGTATTATAGCTTCCAAAATTACTTTTAAAAGATGCTCCTTCTGTTTTTCTAGCTTTATTTTTAAAGATGAAGTGAGTATGTTACTGACTTCAATTTTTTTTCATGGAATTAATTGAACTAATAATTTGATAATTTAATTTCATCAGGTTTTTGAAGTGCCAGTATGTCTTAGACTGAAGAACAAAGTAGTGTGTGAGTGCAAAAAGGTATTCACCAACAGTTATTGGTTTTTTGAGGTGCAAGGCAAGAGCAGAATTTAATGCAAATTTAATGCTAGCTCAATTCATGAATTAATTACTGTATTTTCAATATCCTAAGAGTATTGAAAACAAATAAACTGCACATCCTGGAGCATATATTTGTGTAAGAAATAACAAATACTTCTCTTTTTCAAAACAAAAGCTGATATATTTGGTTTTTTAAGCAGTTTGTTTTCAATCCTTGCTCTCAGGTGTAACTGTCAAAGCTGAAAAAACATTCTGTTAATTGGTGCTACCAAAACCAGTGCATTGACAAGGTGAGGTTCTTAGTCACACAAACACCAGGGACAATTAAATTTCAATTGCAAACTGGTCACTGAAAAGTTCATTTTTCGGTTGTTTTTAAGCTCACTGCTGGAAAGTCAGCATGAGTGAATTAAAAGTGCTTGTAATCTTGCAACAGTGCATGCTGTCTCTCCTGATCTGGTCAACTATACTCAGCAGAGATTGGGATGCTTCAAGGGTATTAGCAGATTAATGTTTAAAACTGATGTATCACATAGCAAATCTATAATAACCATTGTACTGGAATACTGTAGGGAATCATAGGTAATATGAGGCAATAATTCTTCTATTATAAACAGTGGTGTTAATTTATTTTTGTGTTACTGTGGGTTAGAAAGATATGGTCTCTAAAGAGAAAGGGTTTCCTCTTAGTAGTTGTTAATGCTCAGGGATTTCACAGACTCATCGTTTTGGAAATAAAAATTCTTGGGTCTCAAAACAGGGTTTTTTTTTGTATCTGCTTCTTTTTTTTTGTATCGGTCTCCTGTCATGCTGAAGATCTACCTCATGTAAGATTACTCAATTTATACATCTTCTTGATGTATCAGGTGTTGGTGGATAGCTTTCTAATAGCTTGCATCTCTGTGCAAATGAGATGCCAAATTTTAGTGTTGGAATTTCTGTGATTCTCAGGCTGCAGCCTGCCAGGAATGTGAAGTCTGCCTGTGGTGAGGGTTGCATGGCTGTGTGGAATGCTCCTAGAGCTGTTGTGTGAGGCTGGTGGTATAGGTGTGGCCAGAATTAGGGATAGGCTAATGCACATTTCAGGGTACAAGTATTTTACCAATGTCCACAGCAGTGGTGTCTGTAGGACTTGCTCTTTTGTGGAGCCAACTTTAGTGCACTTCCAGTTTTACATCTGCAAGCACCTCCCCAGTCAAAATATTCTGTAGAATCTTTTGGTGAAGCCTGATGTAAATAACGAGGTGTGGGGTAGGAGTAAGACAGAGACCTACTCTGGACAGCTTCTAGGGGAAACTACCTTGCAAAATGGTGCATCAGTTCTTCAAAAGAACGAGGCTCACGCCTCCATCTGCCATGCACACAGAAACACTGTGCAAGGAAGGCAAGGGCGTAGCTGGGAAAAGACCTTTGCTTCCCTACTCTTGAAGACATGGCTTTGTTTGACCCAAGTGATGGATAAATTATTCAAGAATAATTAATCTTCTAGAGATCTTACTCATGTAATGCAGTCAATGCTATTGTATTTTTTTAACCATCATCACAGAGGATTGCAGAAGGGAACATGATGCGAGCAAAATTCTTCCTCTGTATTTGGATTTTGAATGAGAGATAAGACTCTTCAATTAGTTTAGGGAGATTATGAGGAGCTTATCCAATCTTTTGGACTTGAGACCTGAAATAATTCTGTAAGTTACAGAGATAAAATTTTATTAACACTTCTAGGGTTAATTAGGTCATATATTAGCATTAAGCCCTCTTTTCCTTAAGAACACAATAAACACAGTATATATTGTCAGTCTATGAAGCATAATCCTTTCTCTATAGACTATGGCTTGATATAGCATTGCTGAGACTAGGACTAGATCATGTACTCATCAAAACCATGTGATATTTTGCCTAAATGCGATGAATGGAGGATTTGAATGTATTTTTATTTCTTCTTCATTTATTCTCACATGAAATAATTTTGTATCAGCAAAAAATTTCTTTTGACAAGATGGCTGTGAAGTTATGCCCTAACCAGAATTTTTTTTTTTTTTCTTGTGGAGACAATGTGAGGCTGTCTATAAGCAGATAGAGTAAAACAAAATAAAATACCTGTTTTGGAGTTAAGACCTGAAAAAATATTAAGAATAGTTAAAATGTTCCTTTGAAAATGAACTGTATGGTGTGTGTCAGAGTGTGTCAACAAGAAGCAGAAAACACATCTAAAATATATATCTGAACTAATTAACAGTTGAAACCCAGATGCAGGCAAAATACTTTATTATTCTGTAGCCAAGTGGAAGCAAAGTTTTCATGTAATTATAAATGACATACCAGGCTATGGCTCAGTGGGCTCCTTGGTGTTGTCTATCATGTTGTCCTTCCTGAGGAGTCCAAGGGCAGCGTTGTATTGTGCCTGCTTCAGAAAGAAAGATACCTGAGTACACACTGCACAGGCACATCCCAGCCTCTGTGCTCTACACTGGCCACTTGTAATAAAGTTATTGAACAGAGGACAAGAAATCCATCCTCATACAAGCCAAAGAAATAAAGCAGACTCATGATTGTGTCTGCATCTGCTTCTGGAACATATGCCATGCAGCCATATAAAACTGACAGACAAAATAAATTTTGCAAACAGAAATTGTGTCAGTTGGATATAATTATGTGGAAATTAATGCTTACATGCTCCTGATTCCATTGTCTTTATTTGGTTCTCAGGTATAAAGAGTGAAAAATGGAGGCAATTGTCACTGTTAAAGACGCACAGAAAACAGCCATAATGGCAGCATCTTGCAGGCAAGCCTTGTCAAGTCAGGCTATTTTAGTACAATACTTTTTATCTGCTGTTCCTTAAACATGCCTTCTTCATCAAAGTAATGGGAAATAAGATTTACCTGTCTTTGTTCTGAAAATCTCTTTTATTGCCACTACTACTTGTACCGGTAAAATAGGTAAGTCTTGATTAAATCTTATGATTAATGTTTTTACTGATTGCAAATTTTTAATATACACTCTTTGAAGCTGAATAACAAAAATACCTGGTTGATTCTATTATGTAATCTGACTTAAATGCAATGTTTCATTCCTAGCAGAGGTTTTAGACCAAAAATCAGCTTAGAGTTCGTGATTAAACTAAAGCAAAAAAATACCAGTTTTCTTTGGCTTATGTTATATTTTCTTCTTAGGGCTTGCTGATGTAAAAGGGGGAGGAAAAATTATTTTTAGTGTGTCGTAAGGTTTTAGTGTGTCATAAAGTTTTAGTGTGTCATAAGGTTTGTTTTATGCAGTCATATGTCATTACCAGGAAACATCAGGATTATTTTCCTTGTGTAGCTTTTAACAAATGAGAGCCTCCTGGGACTAAAGCCACAAAAATCTCTTTGCCTTCAACACAGATTACCTTTAGCTCTAAAACTTGGGAAGAACAGATGAAAGGATAAATTATTTGATTGCTGATATAAAGATAATTTAAAATCTCATTAGTTTTAGATAACAGAAACAATGTAAACTGCATTGTAGCCTGAGTTTAATGGGCTCATGAGGGAGATGATAGTTCAAACCATAGCTTTGCCAGAGTTTTGATTGTTTCTTTGTTTCTAGGTATGTTATTGGCAAACCAAACCAGATTGACAACCCATTCTGAAGTGTAATGGCTTAAACCATCCACAGATGACTTTTTAAACTATCAGGGATACCTGTCTGTCTGTCTGTCTGTCTGTCTATCTATCTATCTATCTATCTGTATCTAGTGAACTATGTCAACTACACAGTAAATGCTAGAAAAAGTGGATTCCCCGCAGATATCTTATCCTCAGAGTCCATTTTTAAAAAGTATTTCCAAAGGGGAATGTCTGCACAGCAAGACATAAGGGTGTTGAATAGGCAGTGACAGGAGGAGGAAAAGGCAGAGAAGACCTCTGAGGTATGATGGACAAAATTGCTGAGAAGACCCTTTTCTCTGATGTTTAAAATAATTGGTCTATTGGTAGGGTAAGCATCCTGCAACTGAATTTTCAGCAGAGGAATAAGGGTGATAAATCATATTCAGTGGGGTTTAAAAGAAAATTCATTAGACAAAACAACACAAAATCAATGAAAACAATTCAGCCTGGAAACAAGTAACATAGTAATGAGGGTCAGAAAAGACACAGCAGAAATACTGCTACTTGTTAAATTAAACTGTGCACATCATGTAGTTTCAGATGGAAGTCTGGCCTTGCTCGACCTCTCTGTGAGAAATGTGGAGACTACTACAGATCATGTCCTTTCCAGACAGCTAATATAGCCTGAAGGTGCTAGGCTTTCATAAGACACTTGTAATTCTGGCAGAAATTGGGCTCTGTTGAGGCGGAATAGACTTATAAATTTTAAGTATTTACAGTGAATAAACATTGTTAGCAAAATCATCTTGTCATGGCCCTAATACAGCATCAGTAGAGGCACAACAAATCCCCTGAGTACTGACTGCTCACTGTCTAGTTCAGCACAATATGCTTTCATTTCAGTCAGAGGTTGCAGAATAGGGTCACTGCAGCTATCCTGGAGTTTTCACTATGGAGAGGAAATGCTGAAGGTTTTTTGGCAAGTTTGGAACCCAAACCTCTGGGTTCTTGAGAGGCTCTGAGGCTGCTTGTAGCACAGCTGGCTCAGTGTCAGACACAAAGCTGTCAGAGCTGCACCCTGAGACAGTTATGCTGTAGATGGAAGCAGAAGGCAAGAATCAAACTGAGGTCAACAAGGAGTGGGAAGGTTTCCAGAGGTGTTAAGGGCATGCACAGTACTTGGCTCTGAAGCATTACCATAACAATAGCTTTTTGTATGATTTAATCCTCTGGGGTTTCTGCCTTGGATTTTCCCTAGTTTCTGATTGAAGTAATTGCTCAATCAATAGAATACAGTAACATCACAGAAACTCATTCTTCTCCAATAAAGGAAAAAGATATCCCCGTGAAATTCTTAATATAAGAGTACCAGTTAAAAATGAAAAAGGAATAAAAATTTTATTGTGCCAAATATAAGCTGAGGGATATCTGTAGCAGGAGTGAAAGGAAGGAAATACTGCTCTCTTAAACGTAGTGGGAATTCAGTAACAGTCTGTGCTCCCAGCCTAGGAAACCAACCATATCCTGAGCTGCAGCAAAAGAAATGTGACCAGCAGGGTGAGAGAGTAATTTCTGCCTCTCTAGTACTGCATCCAGCTTTGGGATTCCCAACAGAAGAAGGATGTGTGTCTGTTGGAATGAGTCTAAAGGAGGGCCATGAAGATGATCCAAGGGTTGGAACTCCTATCCTGTAAAGACAGGTTGGGAGAATTGGGATTGCTCTGCCTGAAGAAGAGAGGGTTCTAGGGAGACTTCACTGAGGCCTTCCAGTAGGAAAAGGGGGCTTTTTAAAAAAATTAAAAAAAAAAAAAAAAAAAAGAGGAGTGATACAGCAGCAGAGTGAAGATTTCAAACTGAAAGAGAAGAGATTTAGATTTGATCTTAGGAGGAAATTCTTTACTGTGAGGTAGTGAGACATGGGAAGACATTTCCCAGAGGAATTGTGGATACCCTGTTTTTGGAACTGTTCAAGGCCAAGTTGGATGGGGCTTTGAGCAGCCTGGTCTAATGGGACACATCCCTGCCCATCATGGGATTTGAATTAGATGATTTTAAGGTTCCTTTCAACACAAATTGTTCTATCATTCTACGAATTTTATTATGAAATATGTAAATAAATTTTCCTTACAGTGTTCAAGTCATTCAATGTTAGATGATATTGCATGTACCCTAAACTTTATATGGAATTTATGAAGATGTTCCTCTGGGAAACAGCCCCATCAAAACAGGAAATCCCATGAAAACAAGAAT
The DNA here is from genome assembly GCF_029582105.1 of Oenanthe melanoleuca. Taxonomy (NCBI): domain Eukaryota; kingdom Metazoa; phylum Chordata; class Aves; order Passeriformes; family Muscicapidae; genus Oenanthe; species Oenanthe melanoleuca. The sequence continues at coordinate 34,594,758 of NC_079362.1, forward strand.
GTCTCCTGTCCTTTAACTGTGAAAATTCTATGTGTTGTATCTGGCTTTTTGCGTGGGCATACAGCCTCTTGGAAAAGGAGATACATGTTACTATGCCTCAAAGGAGGGCCTAGTGTTTTCTCTGCTAAAATTTAAGTGACACAACTACTCTGACATAGCCCCAGCATAGCAGTCTGGTGTTCAAAGGCCAGTTTTCATGGGTGGGAATGCAGTCTTGAAATAGGTCACCTGAGCTCTGTGGCAGTGTAACAGGTTTTCACTTGTTTTCTTACACTTAGAACTACTGCAGAATTTCCTAGAAAAGAAAATACTTGCTTCAAAATGTGGCAGATGCATGCAAAAGCTGATGTTATCAAAATAAGAATGAATTACTTCCAATTGAGATGACTTTTTACTTCTCATCAGCATTTAAAAGTAGTTAAAACCACATCCTCCCTGGGTTGTTCTATGATCCTTTAAATAGAATAATAAACGTAATGTCTTCAACCAAGAGAAGTTACATTTCACTCTGCTGGCTAGATTTAAAATATTGGCTATATTATAAAGAATTACTAATTAAAATAAATGGCTTGTGATGGAGGCTGACTTGAGCAGTACCTAAGACAGTTGAATACACAGAAAGAGGACAGGTTGCTGTTTACAGTGGAAAGATGAAAATGTCTTTGAGAAGATCTTTTATGGAAATATATTTCAGCTTGCAGCTGGACAGAAGAACTAAATTTTCTTGCTGATCAGCCCAAAGATTGAGGAAGTAGAAAATGTTGTGTGCTGGCTTTGAAGGTGAAAGATTTTCTCTTGACCTGAGGGACTGACTATGTCTCGTTTAGTGGCATAATAAGTGTCCATCATTAAATGACTTAGAAAGGGATAATATTTCAGCTAAAAAAAGAGGTGAAGAAGCTAGCAAAGGCCCAGGGGGTTAATGGCTCTTTTCTGCTTGTTTTTTTGCTTTTTTTTTTTTTTTGTTTTGTTTTGTTTTGTTTTGTTTTGTTTTTTTTTTTTTTTTGTTTGTTTGTTTGTTTGTTTGTTTGTTTCCCTTTTTTGTTAATTAGATCTTTAACAGGGAAGTGCATTTCAAACATGACAGTATTTGTGTACAGCAGGCTGAGGCTTGTGGACACAACCAGAATCTTGTGACTCCTTCTGACTTTTAGTTTGTTAGCTTGATGTTTGGGCAACCCCAGAGCAAGTATTGTCCCTAAATTAATAAACACTCATCAAACAGTGTGCTGACTTCTCACTCATGATATTGCCTGCTATTTGGAAAACCCTTGCAGAATGGAGAAGGTAGCTAAACATTGTTATGTGATGAAAATTAAGATAATTGCAAGCGCTACTTAGCGTAGTAATTTAAAAAAACAAACATTCCCTCGGAAATAGCCTCCAAGGACAAGCTCAGTGAAATATAACTTCCTGATAAAAGGACTAGGTCAGGTACAACAGAGTGTTGTCATCCTTTGGTTCAATAACTTTAGGTCTTCAAATACAGTGCTGCAGAATTTAATGTACATTCAACAGAAAACATACTAGGAAAAGATAAAAGCAATCAGTTTGGGGTTTTTTTAAAGTAAAAATTGAAATATTTTTAGGAAAGCTATCTTAAGTTTTAATGCATGTCAAAACTGACTTGATTTATTTTGAAATAAAACCACCTTAACTGCAAAAAGATCTATTAGAAATGCATATGTATTTGTTGTAGGCAAAACTGTTTATGTGTGTAGAAGGGAGTAAAAAAAGGATAGTTCTGATTCTCTGACAAAAGACTGACTGAATGATTCCATGAGGGAGAAGAAGAACTTACAATTTGATATTCACTGGCAGCATTTTTTCCTCCCAAGAGAAACTGTTCAGCCTGGGATGCTTGTCAAAATATTTCCTTTCCAACAAATCCCACTCTGAGTTTCTCTCAGTATTGTCAATCCCAGAGAAAACTGCAGAAAATCTTAATTTACACAATTTACCTGCAGACACTGCAGTTATAAATCAGTAAGATGAAGGAAAGGCAAAACCTTAAGGTAATTATTTCTTTTTCTTAATGAGCACGTCGTGCCTGCAAGGTATATGCCATGATGCTGGCATTGGCAGAGCATTAAGAAAATTATGAAAAAAAAAAGGGTATACCTCTTTTATTGACAGTCTTCCACCTTGGGAGCTGATAATCAGCTCAGTACACTTGGTGCAAGGTCCTATCATCTCTCTTGAGTATTCCATGAAGTTTCTAGGAGCTCTGTTATACTGTTTCATAGCAGGATTCACACAGTTCAAAGTTACTTTTAGCGGTGTGTGAGACGGATTTTGCCCTGTTACTCCTGACCAGGTGACCCTATCAGTAAGAGCCTGTCTGCTTCAGGATTGTCCCTGTTGGAAGCTTCAGCACTGAAATCAGAATGGGCACAAGGTCTAACCTTTAGATCTGGCTCAGCAAGGAAATTATAGTTGTGCAGTATAGAGAAGCTACACAAGGTGTGTGGTGCATGCTCATGGAAACAGCAGAGGAATTCCATTTTGATCTGTCTCACATGTTACCAAGTAGTCCATCTTTGTGTGTGCAGAAGTCTTATAGTGAATGCTTTGGAATAAGTACTGCTGATATTAGTTGTCACAGTGTAAAAATAATCTTGAAAATTTACTTGAAATATACTGTTACTTTGCCATATGTTCTTCTCCCTCCCCAAAATACCTTTATCTAATTTTTATAGCAAGATTATTTTATATAAAAATCTCATTATATTGCAGAGAAATGTGGCAGATATTGAATGACTTTCTGATTTCAGTAGTGCTGCCATGAAGATTATGATTATTTCTTCTCTAACATTAAATGACAACATTAGAATTTTTAAAAAACAGAACTGAAGGTGGGGGTCGGTGTTCATTTTTAGCATATACAGTGCATTTTATTCTGAAGTCTTCTGAAAGCCATGTTTCATGTGACCTTCTGATGTGATAAACAGCTCCATTAACTGCTGAAAGTCCTGTCCTGAAAGTCATTCAACATTAGAACAGAGCATTCATCTCTATTCCGTCTCGTTTCCATAATTCTTTTTAACACCTAATGCGTAATAAAAAAAAAAATCAAACCATTTATCTAGCACTCACCCCCTCCTTTTCTCTTTCTGCTCTCATCTTGCTATTTTGCAGGAATGATTTATCCTCTAGATTAATGCTTTACTGTTTAATTACTTTACAGGAAGCTTAACTGAGATATGAATAATCCAATAAAAGGAGAGATCCATTCCTACACCTTCTTCTTCTGTTGTCAGCATCTCATTTGCTAACACTTGGCAGGTGCTTGCTGATGACTAGAGAAAAAACTAGTTGTTATTGATGTCAGAATAAATTCAAGGAAACTTGAATTTCTCAAGGTATAACATCTCTGTTTCTATAAACATCAATTCATTACAGCTTTTAAAGTGAAAGCTTAGTTGTTTCCTTATTAAATATATTAAAAGCTATCAAAGGAGACATTCCAAATCTACTTTGATATTAAATACCTCTGGGAAATAAGAGCAGAGAATACTGGGCAAGTCTGCCTTCTAGGATAGTTTGCTTTTAAATATCATGGTATTTTATTTATAATCATCTTTATTTTTAAAATTTATCTAAATGTGCTAAACACAAGTTCACAAAACATGATAGAGAATACATTCAATGAAGTATCATCTATTGTAATTAATAAAATTTAGAAGTCACAGAGAGAAAAAAGAGTAATTTATGTTTTAATATGAAATAAAACTTGATTATAAACAGTTGTGTTTTATGCTAAAAAGCAGAAAATTGGCACTTAGAACCATAGAATATCCTGAAATGGCAGGGACTTTTGAGGATCCCGGAGCCCAACTCCTGACTCAATGCAAGGCAATCCACAAGCTAGACTTCAACCTAAGTTCACTGTACCAATGCTTCTTGAGCACAGGGAGACTTGGGGCCATGACCACCTCCTGATGGTAGGCTTTTTTCAGTGCTTTATCCACTAATTTGTATGATATGTTAAAGACTGTAACTGATACATTAAAGTAATTATTTTTCCATAAGTCTAATAAAGCTTAATCTTTAGCAAAGCAGCCTGGTGGCTCAGTTGGAATTAACATTTAATTTTATTTTAGCTTTAGGAGCTGCATGCATATGTTCAAAAATTCTCATCAATGAACATTTATTGATATTTCAAATAAACCCTGAAAAATCAGATACAAAAGCACAACCGCGTTTTGTTGGACTGACCTCTTTGCAATATGGACCCCTCTGCATTTGCATTCTGCCTTGCTGAACTGCTATTGCATACAAAGGAAGGAAATAGTTCTCAGAGTCCTAAATTTGGTTTTAGTAATAGCCATTTAAAGGTTTCTGATTTAACCTATCTCTTTCATATTTATGCAAAATTGATTTCTCCTTCAAATGCTGAGGTGGGAGTTCCATCCAGCCAATAAACCTGCACTTCTGTGGGACAGAGCTATCTGAATATAAAGTCAAATTTACATTCTGGTTTCCTCTACAAACATCATGAAGTCAACAAATAACATTACAGTAGTAAATGTATATAAAACTATCTTAATTGTAACAGCAGAAAAGACTGATGAATGAGATCTGATGTGGTCCCAGATTTTCTTAAAACAAATTGGTTCTCCATCCTAGAAATTCTGGTCCTTACAGTTTCTTTCCATTTTCTTCTCAAAGCTCTTGTTCTTCTAGTATGTTAGGCAAGATTTTACCCTTCATTTGAATAATAATGGTTTCTAGGTAAGAAGGGAGAATCTATACTCACCAAAATAATTATAACATATATTGGAATATCATATACATTTTTGTGAGGCTCATCAAGTCCTAATGGCCCATCTGCTGTCCTAGACAAGGGTGCAGACTAATCAGGATGTACATGAGGTTTTGTTCTGCACATACCAGAAGTCATATTTGTTTAGTATCTTTAAACTGTTTTCTGAGGAGGCCTGTTACCACAGTGTATCAAGTAGTGCTTCCTCAGAAGGGAGCCTGGTGTTTAACTAGTTGACATTGATAGAGCAATAGGACAATTTTGATTACCACTTGCTATGTAAGCAGCAACAGATGCTTATTATTATAAACAGATGACTCTTTTATTATTTCAGATAGTCAGACAACCATAAGTCTCAAGCCAGGAGACTTCATAATTTTATATATGTGGAAGCAATTTGCATGAGAACCTCCTTTTTCTGATTAAATTACTGGGAGAGGTCATTGCTGTGGTCATTTTTAAAGATAAAGCACTTGGAAAAACAGGCAGTACAAATTATATGATTCATAAAAATATCAACTCTCCAAATGATTGCAATTCACTTGGAGATAATTATAATAGCTATGGTTGGTTAGTTTTTTATTTATGTTATGTTTTTCCAACCATTTTACTAATTGTAATTTAATTTTGGTGTTGCCTGATTTAACTATTGAATTTATTCCTAAAATAGATGGACTTTAAACTCTTTCTGCACTTATTTAAAGATCCTATGTTTCAATAGGAATCTTCCTATCCATCTATCTGAATGTGGTTTTAAAAACTTAAAACAATTACAGTAGGTAAGATGTAGAATGGAATATTCATGAAACAGTGAGCAGTTCAGAAATTACTTTCATTGTCTATTCATTGATGTATCTACAAAAGTAATGCTTACTCTGAGTTTGTCAGCAGTTAGGTTTGTTTGAATCAGAATAAAGATTTCCCCAGCATTTGGTTATATAACCTAATATTAAAATATTTTTGGATGTCTTTTTAAAACCAAGTAATATTTTCAAAAGAATGCTTTCATCTCTTAAGTACATTTAAGAAATATTATTTCTTATGTTGAATTTAATTAAATTATGAATTAAATTATGATAAAAAAATGCTCAAACAGTATCAAGATTAATGTAAACAAAATATTGGTAATGAGCACCTATACAAGAAAAAGCAGTAAATGTTGCAAAGCACAAGTTGCAGAGATTAGTATCATTTCTTCATCTGGAATGTGCATATAATGAAATTGATAAATTGAAGTATAAGACCAAATTAAAAAAAGAGTCATTCTGAGCCTCTGAAGTTTTAATGAGCTGAAACAGAATGTAGAGGTTACACAGAATGTTCTGTGGTGATACAGACAAAGTGAATTCATATCCCAGATTGGAAAAAAGTAATTTAAAACTTCTCCATTGGTGTGGAATTTGAGCAGCAGGAGAAGGCAGAGCTAGGGGTTGAAAGAAGAAATCTTTCTCAGGATTCTTGTAGAAGTCCAAGTCTATTGGAAGTGGTTGCAACCTGGCTGACTTTGCTCTGCAAAAGTCAGTAAAATTGCTTTCCACCAGAAAACCATGCAAAGAAACAAAACAAAGAGGAAATAAAACTATAGCCAAACTGCTTAAATTACTCCATTTCAAATTAATGTGCAGATCATGTGAAATGTTAATATCTGGTTAAAGATCAGAACCTGCAATAACCTCGGAAAGCCTTCCATTTGCACCACTTAAACTGCCATCTGCATTCTCACTGTTGTCTTTGCAAAGAGAGAAAATACACCTGCATCTTGGATTTCTAAGTCCTTATCTGATCATATTTGAGGAAAAATGAAACACGTGACACTAATGGAGTTTCTATTTTCATTTCAGCTTCCCATCAAGGTGTTCATTTGAACAGCTCTTGCCCATTTTTAGCCTCAAACAAAAGTAAAAGGGTGAAAAAGTGGAAATATGTTCAGAAAACATAGTCAACTCACATCCTGTATATCCCCACCTTTTAACTATCAATCCAGTGTGGCCCCAAGGCAGAGGCTGTTGGACCCCTGTATGTATCATTTCACATGTTCAGATGACACAAGTGTACAAAAAGGTAACACTTCCTGGATAAGCCACAGGACAAGGTAGATTTCCTCAAGATCATCAGAAAATTTTTAGAAAATTTAAAATCATAGGTCATTTTATCTAATAAACTTCATTGAATGAGGCACAGTAAATTATTTCTTTGCTGTCACTTGTTATAATAATTTAATTCTTCACCTACAATGAAGTCTAAGTAACAGAAAATGAGAGAATCAAGATTCTCATTCAAAATCCTTAATGAATCTGACAGGTTTAAGTTGTTGTAAAGCCCCTTCAGACAAAAACAAGTTGTATGACATTGTCTTCTTGTCGGAAGTGAAGTTGTTTTTCCACATTGTGGAAAAACATGGATTGCTACATTGGAAATTATCAAATACTGAAACATTTTATTTTTCAAGTGAATGTAGCAAACCGTCTCCAACCTAGGCAAGTTATGGCAGGATACCTGATACATAAATGTTTTATCCAGCAGATGCCAGTACCATTGGAGTATGTGGATTCCTCTGCTGGGCTTTTCCTGCTAAGTCCTGTCTCACTTCTCTGGGAGTTAGAACATTAAGACTTTTATCCCAAGATATAAGATCTAAACTGTCAAGGGGTTTCATTCTTTTAAAGTGTGAAATCACAAATTATAAATGCTTTGGAGACTAAAAATAATTCAGGCAGAGAAGCATAGCAGAGAAATTAATTAGTTATGCCCAAATGATGCAAAATATCAGCACCTTTGTAGTGGATGGTGAATTGTGTAAATGCTTTCTCTGAAAGATATTTGATGTGTAAGAAATAAGCCTTTTTTCTGCTGAGAGTAGTGTGAACAGCCTGGCTGGCCTTTCCTTTCAAGAAAAGAGCGAGCCTTGGAGAGGAGTGGCTTGCTGACACATAGAGGTGTTCAATATTTTCACATTCAGAAGTTTGGTTACCATCTTTTGTGGGGAGGTCATAGAAGCTTCAAACAGAAGGCTAGAATAATTCATTGAAACTTTCCATAAGCTCTTAATAGGATTTTCAAAATTAGGAAAACATATCAATCAAATAGCTTTCTTGGCCAAGCAGCTTTAGAAAGCTGACTGCTGAAGAAGTCAGAGAGCTATTAATAGGACTTTAAAATTATCACCCAATAGACATTTAAGTCACCAGCAAAGCTTTTTCCTTCTCCTCCCTCTAAAACTGCAACATTTCTAAAGACAGAGATTGTAGACATTGTTCTGATGCACCAGAGACATGATTCCTCTCCTTCATGTGAATTACAGTAAGGATTTTTTCATTATCCCTGTGTAAATGTTCAAACCCTCTCAAAACCAAGACTTCTAGGAATGGTACTTCTTCCTCTTTGGCATAAGAAAGTGAATTAATGCACCAGCTTGAAACTGTACTGCAAAAATCACTTATGATACAAAACTAATTATAATCTCTTTTTGATGTACAATTCTTCATGTGTGGAAAGTGACTGACAAGCATAATCTTCAAAAATCCTCTAAGCAATAATGCTGCAATTAAAGGTGTGATTTTCAAAAGAAAAAAGCCTCTTATTGACAGGTCCCAACTGCAGCACAGTAATAATCAGTTTGTTGTTAAAGCATTCAGTGATTTGCTTCTCCAGCTTTTGAATGACTTTTTATTGCTGTATCTTTAGTAGCAATTTAAAAAAAAAGTAACAGTGGAATATGACATTTATAGGCCTAGTTTCTATAAAAATAGTTCAGAACTTAGTTCTAAAAAATACTCTTAAATAATTCTTTGTCCCTTTTGCACAGACATTGTCCAAGCCTGTGGGGTTTCTCATATTGCAGTGTAACTGCCTTTCTTTCCAATCAACTAAAAAAGCAGAAAAGCTCTGCAGTTGCTGGATATTTGTGACCACTGCAATAAATACAGTTGTTTCTCTGGTCTAAGCATTTTTGGGTTTTGGTTTGTTTGTTTTGGGTTTTTTTTTTGCTAGGAAGAGGAGTGTGTTATAGAGTGCCAAAATGTAGTGAGAGTTTTGCAGAGACACATAGAGGCTTTAGAGCTAGAGACTGTAGATTTTGATTTGATTTCAAGTAATAACACACTAAGGAGTAATGGCCAAGATGAATCTGAAAGAACATAAGAAGACTGAAGAGGTTGGGCATGGGAAGCCAAGCAAAACAAGTTACAAAAGATTTTCATAGGCAAAGACAGGGCACACGGCCATACAGGCCTGCTTTGCAGTTTATTTCTCTTTGTTGTTTGTTTTGGTGCTGTTTTTTTTTTTTTTCTTGTTGCTGTTGGTTTATTTTGTTTGGGTTTGTTTTTTTTTTTTTTTTTTTTGTGGGTTTCTTTTTGTTTCTCTTGGCCAGTCATTTAAAATTTTATTTTCATTTTCAGTTGCACAGAAAGATCTTCTCTAAAGTCATACTTTTCATTCTGATTTTCAAATGACATGAAAATAAGGGACAGCTCTACAGTTCCTGCATGTTGCTTATTATCCAGTCTACCTACCTTATGTAAAGGCATAATTTAAGAAGTGTCAGTTTGCTACTTGATCTTCCTGTGAGTCAGAGAGCTAAAATAGCTATAATTATCTAACTGCTTTGCAACCCCTTATTAATTTCCAGGATGTAGTCAGTTTGTTAATAAGAACTTTGGACTCCCAGAGGGTTGAAGCAATCACTGCAAAAATGATATCTCAACCAGTCTCATCTGACATGTTATTTGTCACTGAAGTACTCACCTACAGAAGAAAACAAAATTCAAGAGTCTTCCTGTTTTCTTCTCTCTGTGTTTTTGGATAGCTATGATAAGACAAGAAAGAGTTTAATTCTAAGTGCCGGTTTCTACAAAGAGGTAAAATAATAATCTTCAATTTCCAAGCTAAATGATTTCATAGCATCACCAGATGGTCAAAGAAAGTGATTGCCCGGCTCTGCTCTGTGCTGCTGCTGCCTCAACCTGAGTAATGTGTGCACTTTTGAGCACCACAACATAAAATAGATAGAAAGTTCTTAGTGTCCAAAGGAGGCCTAAAGGGATCGTGAAGTGTGGGGTGGGGAAGTCTTATTAGGAGTGGCTGAGGTTGCTTGGTCTGTTCTGGCTGGAGGAGAACTCAAGGAAATGGCACAAAGCGGAGGGGAGGTTTAGGGTGGATATCAGAAGAAGGTTTTTTACCCAGAGAGTGGCTGGACACTGGAACAGGCTCCCCAGAAAAGTGGTCACAGCACCAAACCTGACACAGTTCAAGAAGTGTTTGGACAGTGCTCTCAGGCACGTGGAATGATTCTTGGGTTTGTCCTGTACAGGGCCAGGAATTGGACTTGATCCTAGTGGGTCCCTTCCAACTCAGGATACTCTATGATTCTATTCTATGATACATAATTTTGTAACTCCTTGTCATTATGAGACTGGTAGTTACATGGGTAACCTGAAAAACAAGCGTCTGAGTCTAGCACGATGCTGTATCATTCACCACTGTGAATGTTGCAAGTAGCACATGAGTTTTCCATTGGATCTTGTAGCAGCTTTTGACTGCTTATGAAGACATTAGGAACATTCTCTACAAATTTAATTCTTTATTTTTCTTGAATTTTGAGCAACCTGCATAAACTCAGAATATTTATTTTCTAAGTAATTTTCTAAATTGTTGACCAGAATATAGATAATATTTCTTTACATATGACTCAAGAGTTTTTCTGTGTTCAGTCCTCATGCAGACTGATCAAATTCCAATATTTTTCTTTTTTTTTTTTTTACCTTGGTTTCACTATGGCATAAAATTAAAAAGTAAGTTTTAGGATACTGGTAAAATGATTAAAGAACCACTGAACAAAACTACTCTTTAACACAAGATGATCCTATATTTTTATTATAGACACATGGCAGACTATATGTGAGGAGCAGGTTTATCAAAGGAATTTGCTTTTTTTGCCATTAACAAAGCCAAACTAAGACTATGTTAGGTCAATCCACAGGAGCATCTGTACCTGAAAGCCATGTTTCTCACAGATCACAGAAAAAAAACTGTAAAATGAGAGGCATCACTGTATTTCTAGAGCTAAATTCTAGTTTCCAGCAGTTTTTTAGCTATCCATGAGCTGGGAGTTGGAGCAACACTCAAACAATTCAATATCTCTGTGCTTTTCTACCTTTCACTCACTAGCTGATGATTAGCCTTCTTATATGCTGGTATCTCAAGCATCTTGCAAGAGTGAGTTCATAGGATTACAATATGTGCTTTTTGAAAAAGAACTTCAATCATTCTTTCTTCTCTCTTTCAGTAATACGTATATGTCTGTCAAAATCTTCCTCAGCTGCTTTTTCTTAGGATAAGAAGCCTTTGTCTGTTTAGTTATATGGAAATTTTTCTACAACTCTAATAATTCTTTGTACCTTTTCATTTTATTATATTTGTATCTTTCTGACGCCAAATAGTCAGATCCATGTGCAGAATTTAAAATGCAAGTTTAAGGGGAAAGCGTACAGTATTATAATTATTTTGCTTTCTGGTCTTTTCCTCTCAGTTCTTGCCATTTGTCTTTGGTTACGATAGAGAAATAAGTAGATATCTTCACAGACTTCTAGATCCAGATATTTTTCAATTCCTAGAGGGATAATAGACAGCTTAGAAGCAATTGTTATATATTTATGGTTGGAATCGCTGTTTTTTGAAAGGGATGTTAATAAAAAAAAGATTATAACAGCAATGGAAGCATCTAGAAACTTCACCATGCCTTCAGCAAACTACCTTGGATGTGTTCAGCCTATTTTCCAGTATGTTCTATTTCAGATGCATTATTAAGTATTATACTGCTAACTACATGAAAACTTCCTTCAGCGAGTATGGATCCACATGAATAATTATCTGATACTGCAATATATATTGATCAAAATAGGATCAATGAATAACATGGATGACATAAGTGTGTATTGTTTTCCTGTTATATAAAATATTTGAGATAATTTCTCTTATATACTAGAAAACAAGTGGAGAAATCAATATCTGTCATTTAAAAATGTCTAATATTGAAATCCCCAACTACTTCATCTTGAAGCGCCTCCTCGTATTGAAGAATTGGAAGATAAGTTTGGGCTTAAAAGAAAGATGGTGTATAATGTTGAAAATACATTTCATGCAGCAAAATGTAGTTTTCAAAATGTATGTGGAACAAGCACTTATTTCCCCATCAGTGGGCAGTTCTGTAGTGTGTCAAAATGCAAGCTGGTAGAAAGACACACTTCCCAATAAATATGTGGGGTGTGTGGGTGGGTGGGTGGGTGGGTGGGTGAATGGCTTTTTACAGTTGTCTCTTCCAAATAAGCTGTTCTTCATTCCAGAGGTTAGGTCACTAGGTTTTGCTAAATCATCTTTCTGGCATTACAGAGTTGTAAATTCCCGTCTTCCACTTATTGTTTTCCTATCACTGACCTTGTAGCAACCTTCTCAGTTCACAAGACTGGGAAGAAATTAATCTGTAGGAGAGCAAATGGTGATGTCTCGGAGAGGAAGTTTGACTCAGTGAGGTGTGCTACTGACAGCAGATACCAACTATTTAACTGGAGGACACAATTTAACTTTAACTTTGTCAGAGCTAAAATAGAAGATCAAGAAATGGGAAAATATTGTAGATAAACTGACCACGTGTTCTTATTATTTTGTGGTGAAGTTTTAGCAAGAGGGCAGCAATTAGAGTAAGGTAAACACAATTAAAATTTAGCACCACAACTGAACAAAAAAGGCAGTGTCAACCTAGAGTCTCTGCTTGGAGACACAGTCCATAATTAACATTTTCTTTGAATAGGCAGCAATTTTGATCATCTGAGTATGACTTCAAGCCAAGTTTCTACTTCTTACATGAAAGTTTCTTCAGTAGTATTAATAAAGGCTTCATTGACAATCCAAAAATTTGCTGTTTGTATTATTCAGTGAAACATTTTAGACAGGTTTTTAACTTAAGTTAGCAGTCTAACAAATCTGAGATTTGGGAATATATATATATTGTATATGCCTGAAGATATGCTTTAGAAATATGGTGAATTAAAGTGCTGGGGATAGTCTTACAGCTCTTTACAGTGAAAACAAAAGATTCCTGAGCTGTATAAATTCCCCTATTTTCTTTATAGTTAAAGATAGGAATTGCACCAATTTACACAACTTTATAATTTGATCTCATTGAACTAAGTGTATTTTTCACACCTCTCAGAAACAAAATCTGGAATGAAATGCAGTCAGCAAAAAATTATTTTAATTGCAATGTTTCCCAGTAGGGAGGGCTTAAAAGAAGAGAATCCTTTGAGGAGGAAAGAATTGCCTTTTATTCTGGGGTTCAAATAATAAGTCTAAAATGAGCATTTAGCTTAATCTCAGCTATTTACCTGTGAGAATATAGTTATTTACACACATTTTTCATGCACTTTAGAGCTTCACTGCTTACCTCATTGCTTTACTGCTAATCTACATTCTCCTTTACTGCATATGTGAATGAAAACTATTATTTCTCAAGAAATTCTAGCACACTGTCCAAACTGGTTGATTCTAAATCTTACACAATACACGCCAGAGAATAATTTTGGATTATATTAATTAATATTAAATATCAATCTTAAAAAACAAAATGTGCATCTTGTTTTAAAGCTGATGAAACTTTAAATTAGCATAGTGCAAGACTGTGTTGATTCACAGTCTTAGACTAAGCACCAGCCAAAATAGTTCCTCTGTTGAACCTCTTCAATAATGTAGTGATCTGTCTTAACTAATACTTTTGAGGTGGGCAGCCCTTGTAAGGAGCTACTCCTCAAAATATACAGACATTTTTACTGTATTTTACTCTGATGTTTCTTGCACTTGAACATAAGAAATTAAGCAAACATAAAAGATGGGCTTTTGCTTTTATTTCTGAACTAAAGGCAGTATTTGAGTATTTGAAATGAGTTAACATTTTCTCTATGAAGACATGCAACACATTGCAGAACTCAAATTCAAGAAAACATCAGCTGTCAAAAATGCCTAGATATGTCCTATGGATAGTAATATGCAAGATATATGAAGAGTATATATGAAAATGCAGTAGATTCCTTTAAAATTTGTAGAGGTAGAATTTGTTTATAATAAATATAATAAATACAGCTATATTTGTAAGTATTATTAACATCAATTTCCTTGTTGGCTGTAGAAAACAAGCAGTTTATGGAATGTTTTTACTAATTGCTGCTCATTCAGCAGAGTGCAAAGCCTCCCAATCAGGCCAAATTAGTGAATACTCTGTGAGCTAATCAGGTTTTTTTTCTGTATAGTAATAAGATGATTTGCACCATTTAAAGGCTGTTAGCACAGCATATAATTCTGCATTATGTTATCATTCAAATTTATATATCCCAATGTCTTGTGTATCCTATTCTTAATACACCTAGAGATATTTTGATTTCTAAAAAGAAAATATTTTTCTAGAAAGAAGTTTTCTTTCTTTTCTTTTACATCAGCTTGAAGCTGATGTATCTGTAATTGGAAGAATGCAAAGCAAAAAAGAAAATCAATGATCTTCATGGGATTTAAGTATACCTTAGTCTGCCTGAAATCATGGATGTTTTAGCTGTAGTAATGCTCCTCATGGTACAGATTTTTCCTCAATATTTTAACTCCATTTTATATGTGCTAATAACTAGTGTGATGAATTCTGCAGCTGCCCTATAAATGGAAAAAGGTCTACTTTTCTATAAAGCGACTTTTATTCAGCCCTTTCACTGGGACTGCCTATGTTTGGATATTATAAATAAATACAGAACCAGCCAAATAGAGAGTTTTACAGAATGGAGATATTTCTTCAAACACATATTCAGAGGTTTCTCCCTACCATTAGATTTTCTTCTCTACAAGCAGGAGTTATTTATGTGTGGTCCACAGACCTAAGACTCTACAGTTAGGCATGTTTTCACTGTATTTGCCATTAACTCCAAGCAACCGTGTCTGGTATGTCTTAGTCTGGGTCAGGGTTTGCTTTGTTACTGGGAAATTTAGAAATAATTCATTTGGATAAATATAACTTTTCTGCTTCTACCATGTTCTTCTTCCTGTCAAAGTCTCTGTCACTTACTCAAATGCTTTTGTTTTTTCATGTGATTCTACCAAAAAATTACCATTTAAAATGTACAACAATGGCTAGTTCAGTATGTTTGTTACTTCTTTAATCCTTGCTAAGAAATCTGATATACTTTGATAATTCTTAACAAAGAGACGCATGTATTGTCTTGCCATTCCTCAAGTATTTGTATCCCTATTCATTGCTTCAGTGAAGCCTGAGGAGCACCAGTTCCCAAAAAAGAGAAACTGTACAATAATCATTTTCCCATGACCTTATGAAGAATGTTATCAGGATTTAAATTTAAATCTCTGAGAAGTTAATGGGAATCTCACTCTTCACCAAGCCCATAATTTTGTCCCCCAAACGTCCATCAAACAGTTATGTGGGACTGAAGCAATTCTAGCAGATTTTACAGAATGCTGTCAGCTGTCAACCCTCAGCTGTCTTTGAACCAGGTTCCCTAAAGCCTTTGTTACATGAGCCCCTGATTAAGGAGGGTCAAGAAACCTTTAGCCAAAGCTGAGGAGAAGCCTATATTGGAATCAGCCCTAGAACAAGGAAGATGAAGACAGCCAAATGATACAGCAGTTTGTGCAGAGAGGCATGAAGAAGGGAACCTCAGCTGAATTTGTATCTGTGTAAACAGTCAGGCAAAGAGGTTCCAGGCTACAGGGCAGTTTCCCATGCAAATGTTGAGAATCTGGCCCTGTTAGGGTAGAGACTTAGATGCAGGCAGATCTTCAGATAGCGGAAGCATTCCTTCAAGCCTTCTGCTCCAGGGAGTGCCTGGAGCCTCTCTGACACCAGAAAAGAGGTGCCCATGAATTGACCTTCCTGACATTAAACCATGCATGATCATCACGAAAAAGTAGCAAGTCATTGAAATGGCTGATTTTATGCTGCAGGGGATGAAGCCACCAATCTGCCAAACTAACTTATCATCTACAGGTCTGCTCCTTGCTGGGAATTCAGATCTGAGTTGTTCTAGAGGGACTGACAAATATTTTCTGACACTCAAAATTTCTTCAATTGATTTCTTCAATGTGGTTACTGCTGATGCTGCCACAAAGAACCTGGACAGTACGAAAAGTTATTTCAGAGTTGTGGAGGTGGTTAAGGGCCTGGGGCCCAAGTGGTGTTGTCCTCAATCCTGACAGTGAGGGTAAAGTAGTGAGAAAGAGGGTACTGATAATTCAAGTCAATAGCTGACTGAGGATCTATTGCTGGTGACAGGGCTTTAGGTTCTACAAGCACTGGGCATGTTATGCAAACCATTGCCTTCTGGAGAGAAATGGACCTCACCTTACTAAGATGAGTATTATCTTTGCCAGCAGGATGCCTGAGCTGGCAAGGTGGGTTTAAAACTATGAGTACACATGATGCAAAAGAGTTACTAACAAGCCTGAGAAGGAATGATGAACAGGCTTAATAAGTAAGGATCACAGAGTGATGTGATAGGAAAGAATCACAAAATCAAAAAAAGTGAGAACTAAGCGGGATCACCTCCACCACTTAGCTAGTAAGCAAGGAAATGCCTATAAGATAGCATTATGAAGAAATCTTCAAAAATTCTGGGAAATCAGTATGCTGGAATACCTCACTGAAGTACCTGTTTAATCAAGAATGGAGCAAGGGTAATAATAAGTAAATGAGCTGAAGATCTGTGGACATTTGCAGGGCTTTGATCTTGCTGAGATCATGGAGATGGGATGACTTCCTTGAGTGAAATATTTCAATGGAGCTTTACAAGAAAGGCAGAACCAGCAGGATAAGGAGGATGAGTTACCCCTTATGTGAGAAGCCATCTAGGGTTAATGGAAGGCTGCCTGAAGTTCAACAGAATTTAAAGTCAGCAGAATTTATGGACGAAAATTAAAGAGAAGGCAGGTAAGAGTAACATTGCAGTGTCTATGCTGTAGGCCTCCTGCTGAGGAAGAAAAAGATGATGAAGCCTATACAGACAGAAAACAGTTATATTCTCAGAATCTGATCCTCATTGGAGGCTTCAGCTACCTTTAGGTCTATTAGAGAGAAAAACTAGAAGGACATAAGCAAACAAAGAGGATTGCCATGGAGAGCATTCATGGCAATTTCCTCACCCACCTATAGAGAAACCAACCACAACAGGGGCAGGGCTGTATCTCACACTCAGAAACTGGGAGGCTCTCACTGGGAACGTGAAAGTTGAAGGTAGCCTTCCTTGGCTGTGGGGACCATGACATGGTGGGCTTCAAAACCAGGAGACAAGAGAAGGAACAGTACAAAAAGTAAGATCACAACCCTGTACTGCAGCAGAGCAGAATTTGACCTAATCAGAAATGTCCTGGGAAGAGTCCTCATTTCCAGGTCCTTGAAATAAAAGAATGTGATAAGGAGTAGTCAGCATGGATTCATAAGGAGAAATCTTGCCTGACCAACCTGCCAACCCTCTGTCTTATGAGGAAGGCCTGGAGCAGGCAGGGCTTGGGGAAATCTTATCAATGTGTTTATACACCCAGGGAGGATACAAAAAGGATGGAACCAGGCTCTACCCAGTGGTGCCCCATGACAGGACAAAGGTAATGGGCACTAAATGGAAGACAAGAAGTTCTGTAGAACAATTGAGAAACCCATTTTTACTGAGAGGATGACTGAACACTGACGCAGGTAGCCCAGAGGCGCGATGGAATCTTCCCTCTTGGAGATCTTCAAAAGCCACCTGGTCATGATCCTGTGTGAGCAATTCTAGGTCCAACACCTGTGCTCAGCTCAAGCAGGTTGGACCAGATGAGGCCCAAAATTGTACTTTAACCATAGCCCTTCTGAGTTTATGCAAACGTGAACTTAGGAAATAGGTTCACAGAATCACAGAGTCATTTATGTTGGAAAAAACCTCCAAGATGATTGCATCAGATCTTTGACTGATAATATGGAGACATGATGTTTGTAGATACTAAGACAAAAATGATAGGTAGGAGTGTGTTCTGAATTGGGTTCTGATGAAATTACATTATTTTATTTTAGGTCACAGGCTCCATATGGAAGTAGGCAGATGTTCACTGGTAATTTTTCTAAGTAGTATTTTTATATTTTATTGTCTCCAGGGCTATTTGGTTCCTGCATAAAAGCCCTCTACAGGGGAATTGCTGGCTACTCCCATGCTCAGTGTGGACACATGGCAATAATAGCTGACATGACAAAATGTGTAGTGCAGGAATTTCCAAAGGTCTTTGTGAGGCAAAGGAAGTTTTTAATTGCCTACATATGTTAACTAATACTTCTCACCTTGCTATCTTTAAAATGAACAGCCTATGGTATTTTTGCATCATAAAATATTTAATAATATTTATTCATACACATGAACACAGAGACACACATGTACTACAGAATTTTCTGTTGAGGTCCCCTCAGCCAATGGATGTTAGAGATATTTTGGAGAGCAAAGATATATGTTGGCTTTCTGCTATCAGGTATTGCAGCTCTGCTGTACAGCTGGAGATCCCCTACCACAGCAATGAGTCACACTGCATCAAGATTGGGTATAGTTAGAATGGTTATTAGACTTTTGCTTTTCAAGCTGGGGATACTGGCATGTTTCATAGACAAGAATTTATTGCATTGTTGATTCTAAGGAATTGATTCAGTGGTTAATCAATTAAATTGCACTAACAATCCCAGGCATAATGATTGTGTACGATTATCTCTCAAAGGTTTTAGCTCCTTATAATAAGTTATTCCTCCCTTCCATTCTAGAACTGGGCTGTTCACTTAACTCCATTTTGTAAACAGGATCAGAAGAATAGAAATTATAGAGAATCTAATTGTTTCTTCAAAGAAGTGAGCCAAATCTTGTAGATCATATGGGTCACTTTGGGTCTTTTATCTGTAGATTTATGTGATGATACAGAACTACCATGAAATAGAAACAAGAGCCTTCTTCACTTCATTCTTTGTTGCCCAACATGTTAAAACCCCTTTTGATTTTACTCAAATTCATAATTTCTGGAAGATACAAGTCAGAGTTTAGGAATAATCATTTACTTTTACTGTTTCCTTCACATTTTATCAGCATATAAAGCCACATTCTATGACATTCTCAATCTCTTTTCTGAGGATGCATTTAACCATTTTTAGACACATCTAACATTTAATTTTGTATAGACCGCAATTTTCAAAGAAAAGGAATGATTTTAAAAGTTCTGTCTCTTATATAAGAAGTGTGTTTGACATCCATATTCAAAAGAATAACATATTTTAGTATATCTTATTTTTGGAGCCCAAAATTTTGAGGCACCCTGGAGCAGAGCTCACTTCTGAAAATAATCTCTCACAACTGAAATTTAAGGGTTTTATTGGTGATTTTAAAAATTTATTTAGTAGGACTTCAAGAGCATTTTTTATTCCTTTAGAAGACTACATAAAATTCTTACAAATATGAACAGCAGTTGTAAGTCCTTTATTATGCTCTTGTGATATTACTGTGGATTATGAAATCAACGAACTAGTGTTCTTTCTCCTTTGGCTCTTATAATGTCTTCAATGTACAATAAGGTAAATAATTAACTTCTGACTTTCTTTAGGCGACTGCTTGTTTTAGAGACTAATAGAATCCATTTTGATTCATGTACAAAAGGATTCATACACATTTTATAGTCAAATGGCAGGGCTGTGCACTTAAAAGGAATGAATGCCTCTTTTTCTGTCATAATAAAAAATGTTAAGGAAACACAAACAGGTAGTAGAAAAGACAATTATCACTAAACAGGAGCTCTAACAAATAACTGACTTGCTAAGTAAAGGGAGGGAGGGAGGGAGGAAGGATTCCAGGAAGGAAGGATTCCAGGAAGGAAGGAAGGATTCCAGGAAGGAAGGAAGGAAGAAAGGAAGGAAGGATTCCAGGAAGGAAGGATGGATTCCAGGAAGGAAGGATTCCAGGAAGGAAGGAAGGAAGGAAGGATTCCAGGAAGGATTCCAGGAAGGAAGGAAGGAAGGATTCCAGGAAGGAAGGATTCCAGGAAGGAAGGAAGGAAGGAAGGATTCCAGGAAGGAAGGAAGGAAGGAAGGAAGGAAGGAAGGAAGGAAGGAAGGAAGGAGAATGAATGAATGAATGAATGAATGAATGAATGAATGAATGAATGAATGAATGAAAAAATAAATCCTGTTGATTCAGACAATGTCTGACAGGAAAACTACTGGCCAGTTTCCACCTATTTGCTTGAAGGCTCCAAGCATCATCTTATGAATATGGAATTTAGTTTTTGTCCTGGTTTGAAGGACAGGTGTCTGCCAATAAAGGCAAGAGTTTCTCTTTGAAATGGAGAATGTAAACCCCCTCCCTCCAAATTATTATAATTTTGAAATTAAGGGGCTCTTAGGCAAAGATATGGGAATTAGGAATAGCAGTTCTTTACTAGGAAAATTAAAATAGAAATACAGTATGACAAAGAACAATCCCAAACCTGACAGAGTCAGAATACAACCTGACACCCTGTCAGTCAGGGTGTTGGTAGCAGTCCCATTAAATGGTGGCTGCAGTCCTTCTGCAGTGGCAGGTGTGGTTCAGCTGAAGCAGTGCTCCTGTAGAAGGTGCAGTTTTCCTCTGAAAGTCCAGGGATTATGTGGAAAGGTCCATCTTTCCTCTGGAATCCAGTGGAAAAAAGGCTACTTTGGTGTTCCAAATTTCAATTTTTATCTAGATAAGAAAGGCTTGGTTCCTCCCTCTGGCTGGAGCATCTCCCAGTGGGATGATGTAATTTTACCAGCCATACAGTGGGACTCAATGGCCCAGCAGCAGATGATATATTCCTAAAGGGAGAATGTGTTGTGGAAAAGATAAAGATGACTCCCCACCTGGTTTTAAAGATGGCCCATTAGCAGAGAATATCTCCCATGGAGATAAGGATCCCACTCAGCTTCAACAGATGGTGATAGAATACACATTTCTGGCAATATCCTGTATTGCAACGCAATTCTTTATTCTAGGAAAAAAGCTGGGTACCAGGCTGTCATCTTAGAAATTGGTAGTTAGCCTAAAATTTTAAAAAATTGGTAGCTGGCATATTCCTTTCTCCCCTAAGAAATGGAAGAAATAGAAGTCGAAGTATGTCTGCATTGCATTGATAGGTCTGATAATTCAAAAATATATGAAGCACAGACCACCTCCACCCAGAAGAATTCTATGAAACCTAAATATTGTAGGAAGATTCTGGAGTATAAACTAATACAATTCTTATACAGTAATAAAAATACTATTATATTTGTGAGTAGAAAGATGTTCTTTCTGATTCAAGTTTCCAAGGAGATGTGCTCGCATTGAGTTTCAGGTGCAATTGATGTGACACAGTAATCAATTTAAATTTGATATTAAATTGGCTCTTTCAAGTCTTTTTATCTTCGCCTACCTGTAGCTCTTTCAATAGATAAGTAAAATCTACAAAATTGTTAAGTACTTGCCATGGAATAAGTGATATGTTTCTAGGATAGAATTGTTTCCTATTGGGTGTATTTTCCTCACTGTCTCCATTGTTCTCTTTATTTTCTTCATCACTGTTCTTTATTTCTTTACATACCCTGATTTTAATCCTTGCTTTCACCTCTGTTCACTTCCCAGTGTCTAAATATCCTCTTTCCAAAGCTGCATCACTATTTGTGGTGTGTCTATATCTATATTTCCATCCCTTTTCCAGGTTCTTTTTTCTCTGTTGTGGCTTTGCTGCCTTTCTAATTGCTTTTCTATTTCTTGTTCTAATAATAGCTCTTTACTCTTTTCATAGCACTAAAGGCCTTTTTTCTGGTACTTCTTTTTTCAGGCCAGAGTTTTAGCCATGGACAGATATTAATCTGTTTAGAGGCAGTGTACATGCTTTCTCAGGAGGCAAGCTGTAAATTCTTATAAGCTCAATTTTTTCATAACCTGGCTAATATTTACCTCATGTCAGTGCCATTACCATTATGATAAAATCCAGCAGCGCTCTTTGTTGAGGGATTCATCTGAATCCCCTGCAGTTTTTGAGTCACATATAGAAAACAAATTTTAAATCAAACGCCATGATTACTGCAGTGCCCTTCAAAAACCCTTAAAAAAGGAGGCCAGGTTAAAATGGATAAGCTTGAAAGTGCCAGTAATTGGTAAAAATAAAATAGAATAAGTATAAACTGAAATTTCTGGTTTTGCATACAAGAATATTCCTCCTAACTTCTCTGTGACATTTGTTCACCTTGTTCATTTATTCTTGTCACTCAATGAATCACCACATCACTGTTTCTTAAGAAAATCAGACTGTCACTACCCTGACATCTCTGCAGCTAAAAATGATGCAACATATTTAATTAATGAAGTAACTTTTTTAGGGCAATCAGTAAATAGAATAACAAATAAACCCACAGCTAGAGTTCAGAAGAAATTTGCAGATGTTAATGCATGTTCCAGGTTAGAAATCTGTGCTGCAAAACTGAGGAAACAAAATCAGAAAGTTAACATTGGCATGTTGCATTTAAAAAATATGTCCAAAATCAGTTATTTCTGGTACTGTAAAAGTTCAAGCACCTATATATTCATTAAATGCATTAAATTACAAATATTTTGTAGAAGAGCAACTTACTTTTGGATATATTGTTGAGCCCTATACAACCATGTAGAGCTCAACAATAGTTTGAAACACCAAAACGTTCACTATTCTCCTTCTGAACTGACAGAAAATTCCTTTTATAAATTAAAGCCATATAGGTTTTGGTGAGGAAACTGTAACAAAGTAACAAAAGTCTTCAGTTTCATTTACACTACATTTTCTTTCTTATCTAGCCAGAATATTTTCAGGTGTTGGTGTATTTCCTTTTCTTATCACAGAGCATTTTGTTTTCACTGTTTCTTAGGAACTGTCTTTTAAGTACTGCAAAAACTGAATCATAGCAATCCAACTTTATTTGAATAAAACAAACAACAGCCAAAGTGCAAACATGATTGGCAGGAGAGTTAAGATTAAACAAAAAAGCTACAATAAATTTATATATAGTTATTGTTCTATCAGAGTAACAAATTATATATGTCAGCTAAACAAGAGATTTATCTCCTTGTGCCTTTTTAACACCAGTGCTTAGATGTTGCAGTGATTGGTGCTCTGAGAGTTGGAGCAGGAGCATTGTTCTAGCCATCTCCAAGTCACATTTTCACAGTATCACAGAACAGGTCAGTTCTAAAGCACTACAGTGGGTCGTCTGGTCCAACCTCCCTGCTCAAGCAAGGCCTTCCTAGAGTACAGAGTGAAGGATTTTGACTGGATAGTTCTTTAATATCCTGGGTGAGGGAGACTCCACACCCTCTCTGGGCAACCTGTTCCAGTGTTTGGTAGCCCACACAGGAAAGTTCTTCTGCTTGTTAAGTGGAACAGCCCAGGCATCAGTTTCTGCCCACTGCCTTTGGTGAATCCATGCATCTGACATTTTCTTTCTTCCAGTCTTCAGGAACCTCTCTGAATTGCCATGACCTTTCAGGATGATTAGGGCAATCTTGCCATGATGTTCACAAACATTCTCATGGATGAATCTCATTAAGGCCCAGGGACTTATTGATGTCAGATTTTTCTAGGTGCTCCCTAGACCAATCTTTCTTGGGCTTGGGGAAAGGGAAATTTTTCCTTCCAACATTTTATTAACTTGTCTCTTCTGTCGGAGATTCCTGAGGGCTGATCCTGTCAATTAAGGCCAATGCAAAGAAGGCATTCAGTAACTTTGCCTTCTTTGCATCCTGTTACCAGGGTTCCCCCTCCATCCACCAAACAGTTCTATATTTTCTTTTGTTTTTCTTTTGTTATTGATGTATTTGAAGAAGCCTTCTTCATTGTCCTTGACATCCTTGGACAGATTTAATTC
This sequence comes from Oenanthe melanoleuca, assembly GCF_029582105.1. Lineage (NCBI taxonomy): Eukaryota > Metazoa > Chordata > Aves > Passeriformes > Muscicapidae > Oenanthe > Oenanthe melanoleuca. The sequence goes on from NC_079362.1 coordinate 34,618,451, forward strand.
CAGATTGGCTTGGTCTTCCTTGCCTCATTTCTACCTACTCTGAAAACCTCTCTATATCCATTCCAAGTGGCCTAATCCTACTCTCATCTTTATATATCTCCTGCTTATGCTAGCATAATGACAGGGCTTTTTTTCCATCCATGAAGGTCCCTTGATCCCTTTGCCCAGTTTCTTGCTCTTTGTGATGCTTGCTCTTCTTGAACCTGGCATTCTTTGCAAGCCAAGGACACTGTGTCATCCAGGTTCTTATGGTGTGCAAGCAAGCTCATACTGGAACTTGATGGGCCTGAAAGTATCAGCAGTTGTGCCTAATAAGATCCATTGTTAAAAGAGTATTCCAGCCTTTAACCCCACAGTTGGTGGGGTTTGCTAAAATAAATTTCTATGTATATATGGGATTTGGTATATCTGACTAGTTTCTGCTTTTCTTTGTTAGAGAGTAGTATGATACTGTGGATGGCTGAGATTTGTGGTTCTCCAAATATCCTGATCTGGCAATACTCAGGAGAAGAGAACACAAAAGCACAGGACTAAAAGATTCAGAAAATAAGTAGTCAGTGGCATGTGTTAAATTAGATCAGAAAAAAAGGGTCACCAATTTTATGTGTATGGGTGAGGCACATGAAATCTGTACAGGAATGTTTGTAGTAGCTTTTCTGTTTGTCTGCATTTTTCTGAACCATACCACTGATAAGGCAGGAAGCAGTTTGAGAAAAAAGCCCATGTTTTTCAGGCACCATTCTTTTTGGCTTTCATTGCAATATGATCACTGAGTCCTTGGTGATGAGAAGGTGTTTTTACACTGTCAAGAACACAGCTATTGACCTCTCTAGTGGTTTGCCTTTGCATGAACAGGCCTGTGGCAGCCCCTAGTCCCAGTATACCATACCATGTGTGGTAGAAAGGGCAGTGTAAGGTGTGTTTCCAGACTGCTGTCTTCCATGTCTGGATGAAATAATTTAACTTCCCTCCCTGAGATGCAATAGACGGAATGATCTACCTGGGGGATGAAAAGGAAGTTTTCAGAGACAACAATGCTGTCAGGGAAGAATTTTCCAGGCACATCCACAAGTAGGCAGAAAGACTGTGATGTTCTGTTTTTGGCAATATTGCCACAAGTAGTGGCGATCCAGTCTCTTTAAAAACTAGGTAACAGTGCAAAAGGAAGCATCTTCCAAGAGCTAGTAGAAGAAACCTAGTGCCTGGTACTGCAAATGACTTGTGCTGCTCCTGCATGCACAGAGAAAGCTTCTCAAGGGTGAGTACAGAGCCAGCTCTGAAAAGATTTGTAACAAAAGAATCAAAGCCACATTGAATAAGGTGTAGTGAGTCATTAATGAACGAGTTAAATTCATAAACATTTAACCTAATTAAAGCATAGCTCTTATTTTCTTTCTTATGCCTGAAATGCTATTACTTTCTTGCTGACTGTCTGAGAAACTGTACTTCAAGGACAGCAGTGAGATGCCAAATCTCCATGTCATGATGCTAAGGCATTGCTCAGAATAAGGCCCTTCCTTGCCCTAGCTTTGTATGGAGGGCAGGAAGCTGAGCCTGACAGGATGAGCACTGTGGTATTAATGAACAGAGGACCAAAATTAGATGCTTACGCAAGTGACAGATAATAAAAGACCTGAAGCAATGCTGCATTTATCACTTCATAATGCCTCCAATTTAAAGCAGCTTTACATTTCAATCATTTCTACATGTTAGAATTTATTTTTCAAGCTGACAGGATCCAATACACCTTTGACTTATTACAAGGAGTAAATAACAAAAAAAGGTTGTCCCTTTAGAAAACTGATTGTCTCTGGTTGTCCCAACCCCAAAAACCAAAGCCTATGAACCCAGCTGGAAACCCCCTGAAGGCCATTTTCTCACCTGATCTAGAAGCAGTTTCTTCTTGTTTCATCCTCACAAGAGGACAATAATTCTATTGGGATCAAGGTTTGGTCCTAATCAGCCCAGAATAAAGCCTTTTCCTAACTCCTGTTGTGACAGAGAGCAACCTGGCCTGTGGTTCAAGGCTTGTTCCATGACATCTGAAGTGTTTCACTAAAATTTTGTCCACATTGATTCATGTGTTTTTATGTTAAAAATAAATACATTTAACTAAACTTGCAAGCAAAAGCGATACAGAAAACCTCTGGTGAGTGGTTTAATAAATAAAAATAAAGCAGAGTGAGGTTGCCTGAGTTTTGAGGGAGCATCTCAGTGAAAGCCTGAACAGGTTTATCGCTGTCAGCACACCAGGCTGTAGAAAGAGATTGCTGATATATAGAGATACATTAGGAACCAAAACTAAACATATAAACTTCTGCAGTAAAGCAATCGTCATCTCATGGTTAAAGCAAAGTAAGGGATCTAAAAACAAGTCTGTCTGCTGTATCCAGGTTCCAGGCCAAGCCCCCAATGCTGCAGTTCATTACCCATGATTTTGAAATTCAGAAATGCACATATTAAATAGATAAATTATCTTTTTCTCCTCAGCTGACCTATGGCGCTCACTGTAAAGTGTCTCTTCAGTGCACAAGTTAACCTCATAACCCATGCAATCTTTCTAAAATTTGATTTTGCAGCATGAGAGTAATAGAAAACCCAATTTGCAAATTCAGCTTTGAAATAGGACTACTACAGAGTGTAGCTATTGTTTTTGACCCAGTTTCAGTTAAATTAAAAGTTTTTGTGCAGGCATGATCTAATTGCTGTTCTCTTGTTATGCCATTTCAGAGGAGCTCTGTGGGCAGTAAAGAAGGAAAATCTGTGCTTCACTTCTCACCCAGAGGAAGAAAAAGAGAAGCTAGGAATGTCTCATAAGAAAAAATATTGGTCCTTTGTGTAAAAGAGTAGGAGTTCTTATTTAGTTGAGCAGATCTCAGTGACACTTTGCTTGAAAATTTGAGACACATAAAAGAGTTCATTCCTTCTCCCTACACATGTGCTTACTGGAGTACATGCACTCACTGGGATAATTCTGAGTTAGAGATTGCCAGACAGTGCAGATCACTGCTGAATGCCTTTCCTTCAATCCATATTTGTTTTCTCCTGAATTAAGTCAAAGCAGTCATGGATAGTAGCAAGAATTTATGTGGTAATGCTCTCTTAAATGGTCAGGATTTTCTTCATACTATGTTCATAACTGAAAATCTCCTAGAAGCATCAGATCTTTGACAAATTGTGTGTACAATGGAAAAGACTTCCTAGAAGCAGCAATGATATTAGCTTCTCTCTTAATTGATACATGCTGGGGGATTCTGGAAAGAAAATAGGCCTTTGGATAGCTTGGCTGTGTAGCCTTTCCCCCTCTTTGTAGATAGAATTCAGTTAATTTATTCTATTAAAACAGTGATGCAGATCTTAAATATTAATATCATACAAGAGAGACAAATTGTCATAAGTCATCTTGTTTTCAGAATGCATTTAGTTAAATTTTTAAACCCTGGAACTGCCTTCAGGAAAATGGATGTTCTGACAAATGACCTGCAGGAAAATGCATTGATTGATGACACCCAGCACATGTACCTATCTTCCCAAGCCTCACGCTGAAGGGCTTTGCTTGTTTCACAAACATACCATTTCAGACTGATTAGATGTCCAAAGAGAGAGCACACATTGTTGTGCTTTCAGGTTTGACTTTGATTGATTAAAGAAGTCAGGAAGAAACTATCAGATGCAGCAGGTATCAGCAAAGTATCCACAGCTTCCAGAAACTAAAGTACTGAGAAGTCAGGTGGTTTGGAGGATGGGGGGTGGGAGGCAGAAGGATTCTGTAAAGACAGGGAAATTAAATGGTAGAGATTTTTAGCTATGCTTTCCCATTTTGAAGAACCTGGTACATCACTTTTTATCTGAGTGCAAGAAATAGTGTTGTGTTCTTTTTTCAAATAGTAGCTACTCAAAAGGCTGTGGAATAACAATATATGAAAACAAATAGAAATAGTTAAGCCTATTAGCCATAGCTAATATTTCCACAGGTGGAAAAAATATTAGCTACATTCTTCTCAGTTGCTTTCCAAAGAGCCTACATTATTATCTTTTGCATAAATTAGAAAAATATCTACAGTTTTGCTGTTATATCATTATCTCTGAAATCACTACAAATACATACCATTTTGCAATGTGAGGCTTTGAATGCAATTAACATATCCAAACAAAACTTTGCTTTTTCCTGAATCTTATAAGTGCTGTTGAAATTTACAGGACTTTGGAGCTTAATAGGATGTCTTCCATTATGGTCTACTCCAGTGATGTGATGTGAAAAAATGATCAGATATTTGGGTTTGTACAAAAGACCAGTACATCCTGAGAAATATTTTCTTAAATGTTATTTGTTATAACATGAAGAAGGATGGCTGTCTGTTGCACATAGGTAAAGCCTTATAAAATAAGGGCCTTGCTCTCTTGTAAAGTCATGTCTCAGGTCTGCCACTTAGGCTAAGTAGAAGGGAACAATGGGAGAGTGACTCAGCTGGAATAGGGGGAAGAGAGAAGTAAAAAACCTAAGAGACTTGCTGTGTGACTGCTGCATGTCCACATTGTGGTGTGTGGTGGCTGGTGGACTTGGGCTTGTTGTGCCTTGAAACAGTGTAAGCTGATAACAGCTAACTGCTTCAAAAGGGCTGGTTTTTGCAATAAAGCAGCTCTCCTCTGCACCTGCCTGGGGACTCTGTGTCACTTTGCTTTGCACATTTCTCATTAACTTGGGCACTCCACAACATGAAGGCATACAAACTGATACATGTACATTGGTGCAGAAAAACTGAGTGTAGGAACATCCTTCCAGTGCTCCCCTGGCTGTATCTTAGTGAAGTACATCAGCTGGACCATCTTTTCCAGCTGCTGACCAGACATTTGAGTAGATTCATTGAATGATTGGTGTCTAGAATAAGTAAGTCAGAAGGGTTGCCTAAGTGTAACTTGGACAGACTTTTTTCAGTGCCCACATACAGATTTGATCTGATGAAGGGAAAAATTCCTGCCTGTAGTTCATATGTCAGAGGAGCCTCCTTACTGTTATTCCAGCAATAACACTGCTGAAACAGCTGCTGAAATACTGTAGTCCTATTTTCACCTTCTGAATGGTGTCAGAAATCCAGCAAATTCAAGGAACACATTTGTTGCACAAATATCCTTTTGTATGTTCAGTCCAGGAAATATTTCTGTGGTCATTGTACTAAGTCTAGCTGGGATTGAGTTAATTTTTTGCATGGCCATCCTCACAGTGCTGTGCTTTGCACTGGTAGCTAGAAGGGTATTGATAATGCACCAGTGATTTCACTACTGCTGAAAACAGCTTAAGTGCTGTCTCTCCAAGATTCTACCCCAGTCAGTGGTTTGGGGTTGGGCAAGACCTTGGAAGGGTAAACAACCAGCACAGCTGACCTAAATTGACAAAGGGGTGCTCCATAGCAGGCTTGGATATAAAGGCTAAGAAAAGAAGAAAGAAGGAGTGGCGTCCATTATTTCCAAGACTGTCATTCTGGAGCAACCACTATCCATGCTGAAGCCCTGCTTCCCAGGAAGTGGCTGGACATTGCATGATGGTGAGAAGTAGAGAATAATTTCTTTTCCCTTTCCTTGTGCATGTGTAACCTTTTGATTTTACTTTAGTAAATTGCAATATCTCAACTTATGACTTGTTTTCCATCTGTCCTGTCCAGGTGGGATGGTGGAATGATAAGATGGCTTGGTGGGTACCTCCACAACCCTTGGAATATTTGATCATAGTCTCTTACAGACATATCAGCTGTACACGGTATAGTTTGTCATTATGCTCATTATGTCATTATGAGCTTAATGCTTTAAGTTCTTAGCATTAAGGAATTAAAATATTACCATGCCAAAAAGAAAAAGAGTGTGACATTTAATGTAGTCATATCCAAATCTTATGTACAATAGATAAGTTTCTGGTACTGCACAGCTGGCAGTTGAGTCCTTAGGAGAGCAGCTTACATCCCAAGGAGAGATCTACACACAATGCAGTCAAAAAGAGAAAGTTGTACATAAATCTTTCCCTCCAGTTTTATTTAAGACCATTTCAGTTCATGTTCCTTTCCTCTAGGCACTGCATCACTTAACTAAAGCCAAATAAAAAATAGTTCCAGTCTTTCTCTGTTTTGTGCAACAGACCCAGGTATCCTATAATAAGAAGAATTATTTTCCTGCGTTTTCTTTAAAACTTCTTTTTATTCCACAGTGCTTACAGCAAATGAGTTGCATAGTTAGCAAGCTGGATCTCAGCTCGTTTGCAACAGTCAATTTCTGTTGATACTGGATTTAAAATGGAGGCACAGGTGTAAATGACCTGTCTATAGTCCAGTAAGGAGCCAGTGAGACAAGTTAAACCTAAGTTAAACTCTAACTAAACCTAAGAAGGCTTGTTTTTACATATTGTGATTATCCCCTTATTTATATGTCTTTCATATATAAATATCAGGTTAGGACCACAGAGATGCCTGGCCTGATACTGAGGTGATGGTTTTGGATTAGGATCTTCTGTTTGTTACAGGACAGCTGTACTCTGAAGAAGCTGCTAGTTTAAGCAAAGCTTCACCACAAGCCTTGTAGTATATCTAAGCCGTCTGTTTGCAATTGATAGTAAAATTTTTGATGGAGTTAGGTTTCAGATCAACAGAAAATACTGGCTTTAGATTAAACAGTTCGTAGAAATGCCTCTGGATAGAAACTGTGTGTGTACCCTCTATGATGATAATGATTGAAGCACTTTGTGGTAGGAGAATAAGTCAATAAATGTGAATAAACCAATATAAGATATGGATTGAAAAGGACAGCAAAACTAAGACTGAAATGTACAAGCATTGTAACAGTCAAGTTTAGGTCAATGTTTAGAGGGGCTGCTGGTAAATCCTGAGATTATATTTGTGTTCTGCTTCATAGAGGTAAATCATCTAGAATCCAGAATTTTAGTTCTGCAAAGATGGTTGTGGGGATAAGACTTAGCTGCATCTGAAGCAAGACTTTTAGACGTTTATCATTTTGAAAGAACTAGACTGTTGATCAAATGCATTGTAGGCTTCAGCTTCCCAGTGTGGGATAGAAGTATACAAAGGGCTTATGTCTGAAAGGTAATACAGCTCACCTGAGTCTTCTGGCAGAGCTGGAAACCTGCAAACAGGTCTGCAGCATGACAGGCCAAGCAAGTTCCTCATTTAGGCCACAGATTTTATTTTCCATGTGAAACACCAGAAGTGTTTTACCAGAAATTTCATCTCACAGTTCTTCTTTGTTCTGTTGTGTTTCTGTGTGTGGATGCTGACCTCTCTGAGGTAGCTTAAGTATTTTAAGTTGTTCCTTCAGTATGTTTTACCAAATATACCCCAGGAATTAAGTTACTACACGATAAAGAGAATTTCTTCCTCTGCATTCCAGCAGGTTACTGCTACAACATTAAAATTGTAATCTTCGTTGCAAAACAAGGATCAAATCAAGCAAAGGCAGAGCTGTGCTTCCCCCCTTATTCAAAGCTACAAAATCTGTATGAAGAATATCACCTTTGCTTTCTCCTTTCACGAGACTTAAATATAATTTTATTTCAATTTCTGTACTAGTTTTGTTTCTAGTTACTCAGGCCTGCCAATCTGTTGTTCCTGTATAATATTTTGTCTTACAGTGAAAAGTGTATTAGACTATACAATGCCTCCCTGTGGAATTTTTATGCTTCTTCAACATAATATTGCAACATGTTTTCTAAATTACCTTGAGGCACTTTGACTCAAAATAAGGTATGTTTCTCTCTGCTTTCCCTAAAACATAAATTTTTATCTTGCAGTGCTGTCCTTTATGGAAAGGCTAAACAAGTAAAATTGTTTCTAATTTATTGGTTCTTGTAGTTTGGTAGCGTAATGAAGTAATAAATTCAGATTTTTTTGAGTCAGCTTGAATTCACACCAGTTACAAGAAATATAAATTGCTCATCACACAGATAAGTGTACCATGAATAGAAGCATAAGATCTCCTATCAGTGCAGTGAATTTTGTACATTTATTTTCTAGCTAGGTGTATGATTTCTGCAGGCTGATGGCACTAACTCGCTGAATGTGCTCGTGAGACCATTCAGGTGTGTCATTCATCCTAGAGAATACACAAACAACCAGAGCTAACAGCATATGTACAAGAGAGCAGTCACAGATATGCTTCTTGCTGGCAACCAGTAAGAATGAAACCACTTTCCCTAGGAAAATGAGTGTTAGATATCTACTGTTGTTCTGTTGCCAGGCACAAAATCAAAGTCTGCTTTACTTTCTCTGGCTTTTTTTTCATCAGTAAGAAAGGAGGAGAAGACATCCTCTTGCCTTGCTCTCTTGCAAACAGTGGTGCAGTAAGATACTTAATGCACCCTTCTAGGTGATAAATCAACAATCAAAGCATTCCTTTGTGTAGAATGAGCATTCTGGTCCTTTGTTTTCCAGTGTTCTGTTCTTAAGCCACATCACCCTCTGATAAAGATGGAGCAAAATCATTAATTTTTGAAATGCAATAGCAAATTTTAATGAGAACTAATAATATGCTTGTTAGGTGTATGTTTGTTTTGACTCTTTTCAGGACAAAAGGAATATTTAAATAGCAAATCTGAGGATACATGACTGCATATTTTTTAAGCTGTGAAATTCTCAGTTATTATTTCTAATGGAATGGACTAGAATGGACTATGTAAACTTTTTTTTCCCCCACTATAAATATTTTCAGCATCTGGGGAGAAAGGCTTTGTTATTCTGTCAATTTTCCACTGAACATAGATAAATTATACACATGACTACTGTGAATTTGGTACTTTAGAATAACTCTTGTATTACTCACCATCTTTACTGAACCTTATGTTTACAGAGTAAATTCTGCTCATATATTACTTTAAAATAAATACCCATAATGACAGTGAACGAAGTAGTGACTTCTCTGGCTGTGTTTTTCTATTTCACTTTACCTGTGATATGTGTAAAAAGTAATAGGTTTGAATTCACCATGGCAATGGTAATAAAGCTCTTTTCTGTCTTATTGTCTTTCTACAGGGCTTGCTGCATGATGTAGGTGGATTGGAAGCTTCAGAAAGAAAACAAATTTTACACTATGCCAGGCTGTATGTTACTTGATAATATCTTATTGCAGAATGGAGATTTGAAATTTGAAATCTGTTGCAAGGACATTCCTTGGGTTATTTCAGAGGCAGTATTTTTCTGTCCTGGAAACAGAGAGTAGGGAAGCAGAGCAGAAAAAGGAACATTATCCTTTGTGTTCTGAGAAGTTTTGATGAACTGTGAGCGCCTTTCTCTAAAAGAAACTTGTTCCTCTTAGAGGCTTTTCTGTTCTTTCAGAGAGCAAGTAAATTTGTTTAGAGAGAATAAAAAGTTTAAATAAAGAGTAATAAAGTTTTATAGCTTATTTAGCACTTCAGAATCCAAATATTGTCTCTTCTCTTCATGAAAATGGATTTTATATGCAGCAGTAATTTTGCTCCAACTACATTTTCTGGCAAGGCTGATTTGGGTGATTAAAAGGGGGGCATTTTACTAAATTTTCTACTGTAACATTTTGCCACTTCAATGTTTCTCAAATAGCTTGCATAATTTATTTTACAGTTGAGTTAACATTGACTAGAAATATAAAGCTGTGACATCATGGCCTTCTGCCAGGAAAAAAAAAGAAAATTAGTAAAAGTAAATGCTGAAATGTAGTAAATGAAAAAGGGCTGCTGAAATAAATTCAACTACTGCCTGTGGCAAGGAACAAAGGTGTAGTTTGGTCTGACTTTTTTGGTTGTGTGCTTTTGTGGGGTTTGGAGGGGATTTCTTGGTTGGTTGTTTGTCTTCAAATGAATGTTGAATCTCTGCAGCCTTTATAAGACTTGATAAATTTCAAGTCCATTGTTGAAAGTGACAGCAGCTGAATGGCAGGGTAAAACAAGCTATTCCAGTAAGTTTGACATAATTCACCTCTAAGGATTTAAAGCACAAAGAATGAAATTATCAAGGTTAGAACTCACTTATGGAATTGTGTTAAATTAGCTCTTCTCCTGTTTCAGTGGTTCAAGTGTTTTTAACTCCAGAATAAAATGCTGAATAAAATAAGTTAAACCTTCTATTGTAAAAAGGCTAAAAAAAATCAGTACACATTTGACCTCTATATGCAGCAGTGATCACTTTATTTATACAAACTTCAGCCAGATTTCACTGTATCTAGTAAACTGTAAGATTGAGGACTGCCTTGGTAAGGTAAGGGAAAATGGACATGTAAATTGCCAAATTAATTGCTCTTAAAACAGTTGAGAGGTTTAGCATGAATGCTATGCCTTTAACCACAGGAGAACCATAAGAAGACTGTTATCTTTATCAAATAGAGCTGCACAGATACAAATAATAAAGAAAGAACTGCAATGAAGGCAGAACACTATGTTATACCATGAATCTCTTGACTGCAGAAGAGTGCAGAAACTATTAACAGTGATCTGCCCTGTGTAGTGAATACAAATTGCCATCTAAACAAAAAAAAATAAACAAAACAGGAAAATAAAAGCTGCAGAGTTCATTGTTGACTTCAGACTGTATTAGCTCAGACTAAATACTGTACATGTTTTAAGATGTTTATATTGCTTCTTTCTTGAATATTCAGTCTTGGGTTGTAAAGGGCTTTAAAGATCACCTAGTTCCAGCCCCTCTTTGTGGCAGGGACACCTCTCAGTAGACCAGGTTACTCAGAGCCCTCATCCAACCTAGCCTTGGACACTTCCAGGGAGGGCATCCACAGCATTTCTGGCAACCTGTTCCAGTGCCTCACCATGCCAGGAGAAAAGAATTGCTTCCTAATATCTAATCTTACATCTCTCCTTTTTTAGTTTGAAATGTTCCCCCAGGCTTATCAGTTTCCATGAAAAAATTTGCTCTTGCTCTTTTCTGTAAGCCCTGTTCAGATATGGGTCTGTGCTAAGGACTTCCTTGAGCCCTCATACCCCAAAATCAGCCTGTCATCACAGCAGAGGAGCGGCAGGCTTGATTGCCTTTATGGCTTCTTTCAGGCTCACCCTAGTAGGTGCAAGCTTTTCTTGTGCCAAGACTCCAGAGCTGTGTGAAATACCCCAGGGGGAATCCATGGAGGCAGACTAGAGAAGGAGAATCACCTCCCTAGACATACCGGGTCCTCATCTTCTTATATGCAGCCAGGATGCAAGTTTAATGGACTACTTTGTCTTTGGATTGCTTTTAATTAATTTTTCTCTAAAAAGTACTATTTTCTTAGGAGTAAAGTCTTGCCTGAAAATGACACTTTTTTTCCTAGTGTTTTGAGTGATTAATCATCTTGTTTGAAAGAATTTACCTTTTTCCAGTTCGTAAAAATAAAAAATTCGTTGCGGTTTTTTCATATCAAGAACAAAGTACAAGTGAGCCTTTAATCAAGCTTTGATATAACTGTTGGAATAGAAAATGTTTTTCTCATAAATTAGTATTTGACAACTTTAAGGAATATTCTGTATATCTTTGTAAGCTAATTCAGTTGATTGTTCACCTATCACACTCAAAATTTTATTTTCATCACAAAAATATGTGTGGCAAAATATCACTGCCAACATAGTACTTCAGAAGATAAGGTGATCTTCTCCTGAAACTTACCTGTTTAAACTCCAAGGAATATAAAAGGAAAATCTTGTTTGTTAAAGACAGATTGTTCCATGAGGGATTTAGGGATTAGGAATTTTCCTTAATGCAGTTTTGCTGTATTGGCTTTCTGTTGCTGCCATGTCAATTCTGTAATCAGTCATATGGATAGTATAGTTTAATTAAATAAGCTTAGTGTTTCTAAAATTTACAGCACTATCTTAATAGACATAACTATTTGCAAGATCAGAGCTTAAGTATCAGCAATTACTAGATGCTGATGATACATGGACAAACTGTATCAAATTACAGAATTTTATTACAAGCTGGTACAAATGTTTATTACAGCCAAATATCCTTGGGTATGGAAAAGACTTATGAGAGCTATTTCTGTGCTCTTTCATGTGACAACTTAGAATTCTAGAGCTTAGTCAAATTCAACAGAGAAATTAGATGACTTTAATTAGAAGATAAGATGGTTGAAGGGACTTAAAGTGACAATTCCTTTGAGTCACTCAATTTATCATTTTAAGAGCTAGTTTACTCTATGTCCACAGAGAAATCATGACTCCTGGGGAAATGATGGAACTAAATAATACCTATGCTCTCTTGTACCTTTGTGGTGAACCTGGGTATGCTCAAGATCACTCTCTTTTTAGGTGATTCAT